>NC_051310.1:68639716-69846144 GCF_015220235.1 Choloepus didactylus
CCACTCACCAAAAAGGCTAAGCAGGGGAGAACTGGCTTGTGGAGAACAGGTGGCTCGTGGACGCCACCTGCTGGTTAGTTAGAGAAAGTGTACTCCACGAAGCTGTAGATCTGATAAATTAGAGATAAGGACTTCAATAGGTCTACAAACCCTAAAAGAACCCTATCAAGTTCAGCAAATGCCACGAGGCCAAAAACAACAGAAAATTATAAAGCATATGAAAAAACCAGACGATATGGATAACCCAAGCCCAAGCACCCAAATCAAAAGATCAGAAGAGACACAGCACTTAGAGCAGCTACTCAAAGAACTAAAGATGAACAATGAGACCATAGTACGGGATATAAAGGAAATCAAGAAGACTCTAGAAGAGCATAAAGAAGACATTGCAAGACTAAATAAAAAAATGGATGATCTTATGGAAATTAAAGAAACTGTTGACCAAATTGAAAAGATTCTGGACACTCATAGAACAAGACTAGAGGAAGTTGAACAACGAATCAGTGACCTGGAAGATGACAGAATGGAAAATGAAAGCATAAAAGAAAGAATGGGGAAAAAAATTGAAAAAATCTAAATGGACCTCAGGGATATGATAGATAATATGAAACGTCCAAATATAAGACTCATTGGTGTCCCAGAAGGGGAAGAAAAGGGTAAAGGTCTAGGAAGAGTATTCAAAGAAATTGTTGGGGAAAACTTCCCAAATCTTCTAAACAACATAAATACGCAAATCATAAATGCTCAGCGAACTCCAAATAGAATAAATCCAAATAAACCCACTCCGAGACATATACTGATCACACTGTCAAACACAGAAGAGAAGGAGCAAGTTCTGAAAGCAGCAAGAGAAAAGCAATTCACCACATACAAAGGAAATAGCATAAGACTAAGTAGTGACTACTCAGCAGCCACCATGGAGGCAAGAAGGCAGTGGCACGATATATTTAAAATTCTGAGTGAGAAAAATTTCCGGCCAAGAATACTTTATCCAGCAAAGCTCTCCTTCAAATTTGAGGGAGAGCTTAAATTTTTCACAGACAAACAAATGCTGAGAGAATTTGCTACCAAGAGACCTGCCCTACTGGAGATACTAAAGGGAGCCCTACAGACAGAGAAACAAAGAAAGGACAGAGAGACTTGGAGAAACGTTCAGTACTAAAGAGATTCGGTATGGGTACAATAAAGGATATTAATAGAGAGAGGGAAAAATATGGCAAACATAAACCAAAGGATAAGATGGCCGATTCAAGAAATGCCTTCACGGTTTTAACGTTGAATGTAAATGGATTAAACTCCCCAATTAAAAGATATAGATTCGCAGAATGGATCAAAAAAAAATGAACCATCAATATGTTGCATACAAGAGACTCATCTTAGACACAGGGACACAAAGAAACTGAAAGTGAAAGGGTGGAAAAAAATATTTCATGCAAGCTACAGCCAAAAGAAAGCAGGTGTAGCAATATTAATCTCAGATAAAATAGACTTCAAATGCAGGGATGTTTTGAGAGACAAAGAAGGCCACTACATACTAATAAAAGGGGCAATTCAGCAAGAAGAAATAACAATCGTAAATGTCTATGCACCCAATCAAGGTGCCACAAAATACATGAGAGAAACACTGGCAAAACTAAAGGAAGCAATTGATGTTTCCACAATAATTGTGGGAGACTTCAACACATCACTCTCTCCTATAGATAGATCAACCAGACAGAAGACCAATAAGGAAACTGAAAACCTAAACAATCTGACAAATGAATTAGATTTAACAGACATATACAGGACATTACATCCCAAATCACCAGGATACACATACTTTTCTAGTGCTCGCGGAACTTTCTCCAGAATAGATCATATGCTGGGACATAAAACAAGCCTCAATAAATTTAAAAAGATTGAAATTATTCAAAGCACATTCTCTGACCACAGTGGAATACAATTAGAAGTCAATAACCATCAGAGACTTAGAAAATTCACAAATACCTGGAGGTTAAACAACACACTCCTAAACAATCAGTGGGTTAAAGAAGAAATAGCAAGAGAAATTGCTAAATATATAGAGACGAATGAAAATGAGAACACAACGTACCAAAACCTATGGGATGCAGCAAAAGCAGTGCTAAGGGGGAAATTTATAGCACTAAACGCATATATTAAAAAGGAAGAAAGAGCCAAAATCAAAGAACTAATGGATCAACTGAAGAAGCTAGAAAATGAACAGCAAACCACTCCTAAACCAAGTAGAAGAAAAGAAATAACAAGGATTAAAGCAGAAATAAATGACATAGAGAACAAAAAAACAATAGAGAGGATAAATATCACCAAAAGTTGGTTCTTTGAGAAGATCAACAAGATTGACAAGCCCCTAGCTAGACTGACAAAATCAAAAAGAGAGAAGACCCATATAAACAAAATAATGAATGAAAAAGGTGACATAACTGCAGATCCTGAAGAAATTAAAAAAATTATAAGAGGATACTATGAACAACTGTACGGCAACAAACTGGATAATGTAGAGGAAATGGACAATTTCCTGGAAACATATGAACAACCTAGCCTGACCAGAGAAGAAATAGAAGACCTCAACCAACCCATCACAAGCAAAGAGATCCAATCAGTCATCAAAAATCTTCCCACAAATAAATGCCCAGGGCCAGATGGCTTCGCAGGGGAATTCTACCAAACTTTCCAGAAAGAACTGACACCAATCTTACTCAAACTCTTTCAAAACACTGAAGAAAATGGAACACTACCTAACTCATTTTATGAAGCTAACATCAATCTAATTCCAAAACCAGGCAAAGATGCTACAAAAAAGGAAAACTACTGGCCAATCTCCCTAATGAATATAGATGCAAAAATCCTCAACAAAATACTTGCAAATCGAATCCAAAGACACATTAAAAAAATCATACACCATGACAAAGTGGGGTTCATTCCAGGCATGCAAGGATGGGTCAACATAAGAAAAACAATCAATGTATTACAACACATTAAAAACTCGAAAGGGAAAAATCAATTGATCATCTCAATAGATGCTGAAAAAGCATTTGAGAAAATCCAACATCCCTTTTTGATAAAAACACTTCAAAAGGTAGGAATTGAAGGAAACTTCCTCAACATGATAAAGAGCATATATGAAAAACCCACAGCCAGCATAGTACTGAATGGTGAGAGACTGAAAGCATTCCCTCTAAGATCAGGAACAAGACAAGGATGCCCGCTGTCACCACTGTTATTCAACATTGTGCTGGAAGTGCTAGCCAGGGCAATCCGGCAAGACAAAGAAATAAAAGGCATCCAAATTGGAAAAGAAGAAGTAAAACTGTCATTGTTTGCAGATGATATGATCTTCTATCTAGAAAACCCTGAGAAATCGACGATACAGCTACTAGAGCTAATAAACAAATTTAGCAAAGTAGCGGGATACAAGATTAATGCACATAAGTCAGTAATGTTTCTATATGCTAGAAATGAACAAACTGAAGAGACACTCAAGAAAAAGATACCATTTTCAATAGCAACTAAAAAAATCAAGTACCTAGGAATAAACTTAACCAAAGATGTAAAATACCTATACAAATAAAACTACATAACTCTACTAAAAGAAATAGAAGGGGACCTTAAAAGATGGAAAAATATTCCATGTTCATGGATAGGAAGGCTAAATGTCATTAAGATGTCCATTCTGCCCAAACTCATCTACAGATTCAATGCAATCCCAATCAAAATTCCAACAACCTACTTTGCAGACTTGGAAAAGCTAGTTATCAAATTTATTTGGAAAGGGAAGATGCCTAGAATTGCTAAAGACACTCTAAAAAAGAAAAACGAAGTGGGAGGACTTACACTCCCTGACTTTGAAGCTTATTATAAAGCCACAGTTGCCAAAACAGCATGGTACTGGCACAAAGATAGACATATAGATCAATGGAATCGAATTGAGAATTCAGAGATAGACCCTCAGATCTATGGCCGACTGATCTTTGATAAGGCCCCCAAAGTCACTGAACTGAGCCATAATGGTCTTTTCAACAAATGGGGCTGGGAGAGTTGGACATCCATATCCAAAAGAATGAAAGAGGACCCCTACCTCACCCCCTACACAAAAATTAACTCAAAATGGACCAAAGATCTCAATATAAAAGAAAGTACCATAAAACTCCTAGAAGGTAATGTAGGAAAACATCTTCAAGACCTTGTATTAGGCGGCCACTTCCTAGACTTTATACCCAAAGCACAAGCAACAAAAGAGAAAATAGATAAATGGGAACTCCTCAAGCTTAGAAGTTTCTGCACCTCAAAGGAATTTCTCAAAAAGGTAAAGAGGCCGCCAACTCAATGGGAAAAAATTTTTGGAAACCATGTATCTGACAAAAGACTGATATCTTGCATATATAAAGAAATCCTACAACTCAATGACAATAGTACAGACAGCCCAATTATAAAATGGGCAAAAGATATGAAAAGACAGTTCTCTGAAGAGGAAATACAAATGGCCAAGAAACACATGAAAAAATGTTCAGCTTCACTAGCTATTAGAGAGATGCAAATTAAGACCACAATGAGATACCATCTAACACCGGTTAGAATGGCTGCCATTAAACAAACAGGAAACTACAAATGCTGGAGGGGATGTGGAGAAATTGGAACTCTTATTCATTGTTGGTGGGACTGTATAATGGTTCAGCCACTCTGGAAGTCAGTCTGGCAGCTCCTTAGAAAACTAGATATAGAGCTACCATTCGATCCAGCGATTGCACTTCTCGGTATATACCCGGAAGATCGGAAAGCAGTGACACGAACAGATATCTGCACGCCAATGTTCATAGCAGCATTATTCACAATTGCCAAGAGATGGAAACAACCCAAATGTCCTTCAACAGATGAGTGGATAAATAAAATGTGGTATATACACATGATGGAATACTACACGGCAGTAAGAAGGAACGATCTTGTGAAACATATGACAACATGGATGAACCTTGAAGACATAACGCTGAGCGAAATAAGCCAGGCACAAAGAGAGAAATATTATATGCTACCACTAATGTGAACTTTGAAAAATGTAAAACAAATGGTTTATAATGTAGAATGTAGGGGAACTAGCAGTAGAGAGCAATTAAGGAAGGGGGAACAATAATCCAAGAAGAACAGATAAGCTATTTAACGTTCTGGGGATGCCCAGAAATGACTATGGTCTGTTAATTTCTGATGGATATAGTAGGAACAAGTTCACAGAAATGTTGCTATATTATGTAACTTTCTTGGGGTAAAATAGGAACATGTTGGAAGTTAAGCAGTTATCTTAGGTTAGTTGTCTGTTTCTTACTCCCTTGTTATGGTCTCTTTGAAATGTTCTTTTATTGTATGTTTGTTTTCTTTTTAACTTTTTTTTTCATACAGTTGATTTAAAAAAGAAGGGAAAGTTAAAAAAAAAAAAAAAGAAAGAAAAACAAGGAAAAAAAAAAAATATGTAGTGCCCCCTTGAGGAGCCTGTGGAGAATGCAGGGGTATTCGCCTACCCCATACCCCACCTCCATGGTTGCTAACATGACCACAGACATAGGGGACTGGTGGTTTGATGGGTTGAGCCCTCTACCATAAGTTTTACCCTTGGGAAGACGGTTGCTGCAAAGGAGAGGCTAGGCCTCCCTATATTTGTGCCTAAGAGTCTCCTCCTGAATGCCTCTTTGTTGCTCAGATGTGGCCCTCTCTCTCTGGCTAAGCCAACTTGAAAGGTGAAATCACTGCCCTCCCCCCTACGTGGGATCAGACACCCAGGGGAGTGAATCTCCCTGGCAACGTAGAATATGACTCCCGGGGAGGAATGTAGACCCGGCATCGTGGGACGGAGAACATCTTCTTGACCAAAAGGGGGATGTGAAAGGAAATGAAATAAGCTTCAGTGGCAGAGAGATTCCAAAAGGAGCCTAGAGGTCACTCTGTGGGCACTCTTACGCACACTTTAGACAACCCTTTTTAGGTTCTAAAGAATTGGGGTAGCTGGTGGTGGATACCTGAAACTATCAAACTACAACCCAGAACCCATGAATCTCGAAGACAGTTGTATAAAAATGTAGCTTATGAGGGGTGACAATGGGATTGGGAAAGCCATAAGGACCACACTCCACTGTGTCTAGTTTATGGATGGATGAGTAGAAAAATAGGGGAAGGAAACAAACAGACAAAGGTACCCAGTGTTCTTTTTTACTTCAATTGTTCTTTTTCACTCTAATTATTATTCTTGTTATTTTTGTGTGTGTGCTAATGAAGGTGTCAGGGATTGATTTAGGTGATGAATGTACAACTATGTAATGGTACTGTAAACAATCGAAAGTACGATTTGTTTTGTATGACTGTGTGGTATGTGAATATATCTCAATAAAATGATGATTAAAAAAAAATAGTATTCATGCGTTTACACACAATAAGAATGTGAGTCACCTAATCTGTGATCAGATTACGAGAGTATTTGACTGAGACATGTTGTGTATTTTGTATGACTGGTCCCATCATTGTAAACATTAGCACCTCGTCTGTCACATGTTTAAACAGAAGCTGGTTAAATATAAGGAAACACGTGGATAAAGCTCAGCCACATTCTAAAACCCACACTTTAACCCACAATGCTACTGAAATTGCTTTGAATTCTATTTAGATATAAACTGGGGGCATTAGAACATGCAGTCAAAATAATTCTCCTGAAAATCACTCTTTAAAAGCTTATATATATAAACATATACAATATATATACATATAAATATATACTATACATATATATAAATATATATAAAATGTGTAAATTTCACATTCTGTGGCAACCATTATAAAACTGGATCCCAAACTTCCACTCCTTTCTATGGAATTTTTCCAATCATTTTGCCAACGCAACTTTGCAGAGCTTTAAAAAGGACAGCATTCTTAATCAGTGTGCTCATATTTAATTCACAATCATATCATCATTTTCATGTACATAGTATGACTAGAGCTAGAAAGATGCAGCCTGCCACTACTTTTGCTTCAAGGCATTACGTGGTTGAAACCCTACCATCACCACCACCACCAGGCTACTGTAAGCTCCTCATGACACCCAGTTGGAGGCAAGAGAAGAACTGAGGCTTATTGGGCATCAACTCTTGGCTCAACACTGCATTTTATTTCCATTTACTCTTTCAACTCTCACAAAAAGCATAAAGTCTGTGCCGGACAGGTTGGAAACCTGAGTTTCAGTGAAGTGCTGTCACTTGCTCGATTTCACACAATTAGTGAGCTTTGAGTCTACCTGATCCATCAGACTAATCCTCCGTGAACGTCTAGAACAAGTATTGCACAGGTATGCCTACAAGGAAATGGAACTAAATAAATTAAGAAGGCGCACAGAATTTCCCTAGCTGTTCATGAGAACTGACCGTCCTCAAGTGCATAAGAATAGCCACTTAGGTAGTTAGCCCTCATTCATTCACTCATTCAAAGAGTCTCAGCTTGGCCACACATTAGGCTACTTTGTGAGATTTATTTAATATAACTGCTGGTCTTTTAAAATTTTCCCTAATGAAGACTGGTTTTTAATTCACACATACACAAGCACACATGCACACCTCACAATTATCTAACCTAGTGAAACTAACCATGATAGAAAAGAGGCATTTCTTCAAAACTATGCAAATTATTATTTCTCTTCACAATAGGTGAAAACACACATTTCATCATCAGTAATTTTTAAAATAAAAGTTTTGAGGGTTGATTATCGACCTTGCTAGATTATAAGAGACAAAAAGTTTTTTATTGTAATTGTTCTCATCATACTTCGAAAAATTGGCTCTTATGTGGGAAACACCATTAAATGCCCTCCTGGACAATCTTTTCTTTACTCATGGAGGGCCAGTCCTATGGCATTCAGAAGGGTGACACAGTAGCTACAGAAATGATCTCCACTTCAGTTTTGATTGTCTTAGAAAATTTTTCTTTTATTGTGGCATATACTTTGGATCTAAGTGTTAAATTGCACAATACCAGCTAAGAGCAGGGTTTCCATGGAGGACGAGACCAACACGAGTCCAGGAAGGCTTTCTGTTCAGAGATGTCAAAATTGCTTTTCCTTTGGTGGTTTTGTTCTTTTCCTTAGATGGTAGGAGTGTTGAAATATAAGAAAGCCTTAAGAATCAGGAACAAGTGGTGCCAAATTATAGTCCTTTTGGTTCATGAGGAAAGAAATATTGATTTTCTGCAATTAAATGCTTAAAATGCAAATAACCCAGAGAACATAAATGTTTCGTCCTCTATGAGAAAACTGTAGTTGCTAATGTGTATGGATCTCATAGAAATGCAAAATCTGATGTGTGTATGATAAGATGAACCTAGATATGTACGTTAAGGAAAATCATGTTCCCTTCTCAAATTAACAGCCTGAGTGAGTGCATTAGCTGCTTGTAACAATTTGCCGTTTGTCTTTCCAGGTGGCAAATTCTAATAACTTGTCATGAATTGCTTAATCTAGAA
Source organism: Choloepus didactylus (assembly GCF_015220235.1). Lineage (NCBI taxonomy): Eukaryota > Metazoa > Chordata > Mammalia > Pilosa > Megalonychidae > Choloepus > Choloepus didactylus. The sequence continues at coordinate 68,648,222 of NC_051310.1, forward strand.
AAACTCCATTGTCATGAGAATTAATACATAGCTCTCCCAGAGAGGTTTGGATTTAGATTTCAGAAAGCAAATTATACTCTTGGAAGCAGAGCAGCTACCTTTGTAAGTATGAAAGCATTTCATTAGGAGTTGGTTCTGAGGGTGGCTTAGGCATTGAATGGAGAAGAAGGAAAATTCATAGTTGAGAATTGAGACAGAAGTAATTTGTAGGTTGCCCAGTGAGCAGAGTGCGGTGACTGTGGGAAGTCTCTCCATGACTCTGCAGGTGGGGCCAGCACCTTACAGGGCAGGAGTTTTCATGGGTCATAAACGGTCAACAAGAAAACAAGTTTGCTATGAAAAATGTAAGACTTCATAAGCACTGATTCAAGACATATTGCCAAAGAACAGTGAATCTATTATTTTAAAACATCTGAATTTCTCCACAGGCTGGCAGAAACAGTAGAGTTTTTTAGGCACAGAGAGTAGAGATTTTATGTTAATATTAAAGCATGGCCATATTTGTTTTTCTGTTCTCCACGATTTTTTGTATGATGCTGGGGGTAGGAGGCCTTAAGAAAATGTCTCCATGCTATAGCAACCAATATGCTTTATTTGTTACTACACATCACTTAAGAAACAGATCCACACAGTCTCTCTGTTTATCCTACATTATGGTAACAAGCAGACACAGGGAACAATATAATCTTCTCTAACACAATCTTTTTAAAGGAAAAACAAAAGTTTCCAGCCTCAATAATATTGACTAATTACTTTAATTTTGCTTAAATTTGTGGAAACTTAGAAGTTAATACAGATACCACATCTTCTACATCTCAAACAACAATGTATTCAAATAAAACAAAAACTCAAAATCAATAAAAATATCAAATTAACACCACTGAAGTTATAAGATGCACTGTGTTGTTATTTAGACCTTTGATGGCAACTTGGGATATAAATGGCAGAGATTCTAGCAGCTTGGCTAGAATCAGAGGGCACAGCCACAGTGAGTCACTCAAATTCTACAATACTTAGCTTTTTCATCTTTTAAATAGGGGTAAACCATCACTCCCTTCTTCAAATGGTTGTTGGGAGGACCTAACCAAACAAGTCAAACCATCTGCCATATAAAAGTTCAGGGTTGCACATATCTGGTGTCATCAGTGCCCTTCTCCAAGTACAGAGGCTGTCAGGGACGTGCCAGTTAACTGAGCATCTGCAGGGAAGCACTGATCCTTTGGGAGAGAAGCTGGGCCAGCTGCAGTGCAGCCTCTGACATGGGCAGTGTTGATGCTTGCCAGATGCACTCCAAGGGCAAGGAGAACTGGCCAAAATTACAAATCTCCAAAATCACATACCTGTGGTAACCTCTGGACAATTCTTCCAATAAATAGACTGGCACAGCTCCACCTTGTACCTGAGATAGGGCTTAAAGCCCCAATTCACAAATCAGTCTTGCTTCTAGATGAAAACTGATTGGAGATGTGTGAGAAAGGAAATTCAGCAGCATCCACCATATCCCGTAGGGAGGAGACAGGACCCAGTCCTTGCTCAGGCCCCCAGCTACCCCACACCCACCCCCAAGCACACTGACAGCAGTGTGGCGCCTCCAGTCTCCTCCATTAGGAATGGACAACATGCACAATGAATTATGTAGCCAGCCACATTTTAAAAGATGGAAGAAGCATTTCCCTCTAGGTGTCATTAGATGTATATTCATTTTACTGCCTTTCATAGTCAAGTCACATCTATTGCTTCTCATTGCAGTCTCTCTTATGAACCAGTAATACATTAAATCTTCTTAACCAGGCTCTGCTTGACCAGCTAACTGAACGGACCAGCCCCAAAAGCCCCTCCCTGCTAAGGCCACCCTTGATCTCCAAGCCCACCAGCCGAGTGTCTATGTTCTTGCAGAGAGTTGTGTGCTTTCTAAACATGCCTAGTACAAAGGAAATTGTTCTTGTAATCATATCTACTCTTATTTAAAATATACATGAATTATGAGTAAAAAAGAATGACTGTTCCTTTGAAAATCCAGTTGAGGCTTCACCACTGCATAGCATAGATCCCCATGCTTTCAGCCTATGAGAACGGCTACATTGCTTGCTCTCCACTGTCTGTCCCCAAATGACATTACATATTTTGGACTTTTGATTATTATATCATTCATTCCTAGTACTAATTTCTGCATTCATCATAATGGGCTAGATTAAGCTATTGGTAAAAGACAACCCCTAAATTTCTAATTGCAGAGGTCCCTCCTTGCATTTGGTTTGAAACTGCCAAAGCCAAAGCAAACTCTGGGGACCTGCACACAATCCGCACAGCCTCGTGGCCTTCCCCTGTGGTGCCCGGGGACCTGTTGCCAGGCAGTGTGCAGCCGCCTAGCACTGTCTTTTACTCTCTCAGGAACACAGCACTCCAGCTAACAAGGCTATTTCTTTACCTCTCTCTGAATTACCTTTTATTGCCCAATGGTGGCTCGAAAAATCTGTGAAAGCTTACAGTTCTGTTTTTTCCTTTAAAACAAATGCCCTTGGCATATCCTCTCACTGAGTCTCTTTAGGATGGAAAAGGTAATATAATTAAAAGAAGATGTTTTGGAAATGCAAGCTGGCTGCCGTCATTAAAAGCCAATGTTTGATGAGCATTTGGGGGAAAACAAGCCCACATTGACTAGTAAGCAAGCATTAAGAATCATATTAGAAAGAATTGAGTTTTTAAGAAGCAGTAGCTATAATTAGAATGAAAATGTAATTATAAGGCATAAAACAGGTGGTCTCCACAAAACTGCTGGAAAAGAAGAAAAGGTAGGGCAAGCTTTCAAAACATATTTTTTTCAAAGGAATCAGAACAGCTCCTCCAGGGTTCTGTAAAGGCCTTGAGGACTCCCAGCAGGGCACGCCCGAGGCAAACTGGGCTATGTATTAAATTTACTAAATACACCCACGGTTCTCCCCACCAGGGAGTTCTCTGTGACCTCTTTCCACTCTTCCTTCCCCCTATTAGAGCTGTCATCCAAAACCACCAACACATTGCCATGTTTCTGGGACTGGTTTCCTTTTAATGAGAGATGAAGTTTACAAATTCATGGTAATTAATTAATGACACAATGACAACAGGACTTCCGTGATGACAAATGGTTGACAGTACAGCACGGGCAGATTCATTTCTCCCTCCGTTTTCCCTGAAATCATGCCACATAGCAAGGCCATCTGTGATGCTTGATTTTATGCCCTAACTTTGCTAGGTTATGGTGTCCAGTTGTTTGGTCAAACACTGACCTAGAAGTGACTGTGGAGGTATTTCCTGGATGGGAGTAGCATCTATAATCAGTTGACTTTAAGTGAAGATAATTCCCTTCCATAATGTGTATGGCCCTCACCCAATCACTTGGTGGCCTTAAGAACAAGTAATTTAGGGTTTCAGGAGGAAGAAGAAATTCTGCGTCAAGACTACATCATCTAATTCTCTCTGAGTTTTCAACCTCTGGCCTCCCTTACTAATTTCAGACTCAAGATTTCAACATCAATTCTTACCAGAATTTCTAGCTTGATGGCCTGCCTATAGATTTTGGACTTGCCAACCCCACATCACAGAAGCCCATAAGCCGATTCCTTAAATAAGTCTGTTCATGTGTATGAGTGTGTTTGTGTGTGTGTGTGTGTGTGTGTGTGTGTGTGTGTTGGTTCTGTTTCTCTGGAGAGCCCTTACTAATACATTATCTCTTCTAAATGCCATATGGAAAAATGAATCTCTTCTAGATGCTCAGAGATAGGATGGCTCAGCAGCATTTAGCCTTGATTTAGAGTCAGAAATTAGGGCCACTGGACTTTGGTTCAGTCCAATCTACCCTCCAAGCTTCATTTCTTCACCTGTAAAATGAGTGTAATAACACCTCATAGGGCTGCCATGAGGATCCCAGGAGATGACATGATCAGTGAACAAGACAGAAGGTAAATAGGATTTTTATCACAGTTATTTCAATGATCCTATTCTAAAAGTTACGTTGAATAGCTAAAACTATAGTTACAATACCCAGAAGTGACACTACCTCAATAGAAACTATCAACTCCTCAATTTACCCACATGCTCTAAAAAGATGCAAACATAGATCATTCTACTATTACCTATGGGAACTAAACAGTTCTATGGGGTTGCCTCTTAATTCCTTGGGCAACCTGCTCTTAATTAATCCAGATTTTAATTCATGCCACTCTACCATGTGCTTGCTAAGGGCAGAGGCAGGCCCATCCTAGTCAGTATGTGGGAGTCCTGCCACCGTAGGTGTTCAGCAAACACCTGGTGAGTGGATGAATGGATGAATGGATGGATGGATGAACGGGTGAATGGATGGATGGATGGATGGGTGGATGGATGGATGATGGATGGATGGATGGATGGATGGGTGAATGGATGGATGTTTGGATGGATGGATGGATGGATGAAAGGGTGAATGGATGATGGATGGGTGGAAGGATGGATGGATGGATGGATGAATAAGTAAACGGATGGGTGATGGATGGATGAATGGGTTAATGGATGGATGGATGGGTGGATGGATGAATGGATGGCTCCTTCTAGACATGGGTCAAAGACTACCTCCTCTTGCCTCTCAATGTCTTCAGTACCTCAGACTACAGAGTGATATCATCTCCCTTTCCACCTGCATTCACTTCTTTGGCTTGTGCTACATGGAGCTTCACATGCTAAATTATCATTTTTGTAGGTGTACTTCTCCCCAACTAGACTCTAAGCTTTTTGAGAGCAGAGGTTAGATATAAGCCATCTTTATTTCTCCACTATAATAGTCATTCAAGATTTTACATGGATAGTGCTTAATAAATCTCCATTGTTTCTGTATAGCCAGGGTGGCAAAGAAAGTGTGTCATGATGTCCAACAACTGAAAAAGTATCTGACCTCCAAGAAGATGAGAATCCATCAATTCTTTTCATTAACACATTAGCACACCTATTTTATTCACTAGCATATTACAATCCTCCTTAAGAACTTCCCTTACAAAGACAACAGAGGCTTTACAGATGCCCTATTAGGCAAAATCAGCACTTGAGTTTACAGTGGCTTTGGGAAGGTGGTTTGAATGGAAAGGAAAAGGGAATTACCTAAAACCCCACTGTGAGTCAAGCATACCCATGCCCTCCATCCTATGAGAGGTCAGCTACATGGACACTTGGGACCGCCTTGACGTTCCTGAAACAATTCCCCAGCTTGCTGTGGAGGCTAAACATAGCCTCCAAAACTTGCTTATCAAAACTCGTTGGCAAGCTTCAGGCCTAATCACCAGCTTACTACCTAAACAGTTCCCTTTAGTATCAAGCCCTATTGACAATATTGATATAGAGCTTTCACTTCACTAGTGGTATAGCACCTTCTCCAGGACACGGGCTGTCCTCATTGGTACAAAAAGGGTTTGTCTGGAAAAAAAGGTTGTTTTGCTTTCTCTCTAAATTTCTTTTTTTTTTTCTTTTTCTGTTTTTTTTGTTTTTGTTTTTGTTTTTGTTTTTTTTTCTTTTTTTTCTGAATGCATAGCAGGGTCACATGGATACATAAATAATTCTGTTCACTGAATAATTTATAGTTTGGTGGTTAAGAGCACAGATGCTGGGGTTTGGAGCCACTTCTAGTTGTGGGACAGGGAGCAAGTTACATCATCTTTCTGTAAAGGTTGATGATGGTGATAATAATATACCTTATCTCAGAGGGTTGCTCTGATGATCATAGGAAGGACTACATATGAAGTACTTAGTGCACTGTCTGGTATGTAAATGTTTGAATCTATATGATTTAGCCAATATAGATCTTACATACTATACATTTTAGCATTTTATAAAGACCTAAAGGGAAGTAATACTGTAGTGGGATCAGACTGCCTGGATTCATATCCTGGCTCAATTAAATCCTAGGGTCTTAGCCCATCTTTAAAATGAATATAATAATAATGTATATAAAATGCTTAGAACAGTAGGAGCCCAGTACTTCCACAACACATGGTATTATTGTGTTGATGGTTGACAGAGCAAATCCATCCTGGAGTTTCTACAACAATCTCTTGTAGTCATGTTAGCTGCACACCCTGGAATCTCTCAGTAGTTATACATATAGCTGTGGAGTGAATAACTTAAGTGTCAGCTGCTCAAAGAGGAATTAGGGGTGATGGAATCAGAATGGGTATCTCCAAAGGGAAGCTGAGCCACTCTTTAAGACTCTGACTGCCTGAAGATTTTAGGTACAAATCTGAGTAGTCTCCACAGGACAAAAGCATCTGTAGTGTATGAACATCTGCTTTAGAGCAATCATGAATATCTAAGTTCAGATTCATAGGCTGAAGCAAAATGTCAGCTCCATTTTTCTGGAGAGAAAGTTAGCCAGCTTCCAGGAAGAAATAGCTATTTGATTCCTTGTATAGTTACCTCCACGAGGTTAATGTTTGCAGTGTACCCCAACCTTAAGAAACTCTGTAAGAATGCCATCTTCTTGCTGCCTAGAAGCATCTTGCTACGTGGAGACAATAAAAAGGTGAAAATACAGTCCAACAATTGAGCAACCATCTTTCCTCAAGGCAGCATGCTCTGTGACTATCAGACTATGCAAGAACCTCAGATTACCTACATGTTTTTTGTAAGGTCTACTAAGTGATCAAGTTGGCATAAACTTGAGTGAAAACCAATAAACAAATATGAGCAGAGACTCCAACTCCACTCAGATATTGATAACTGAGGATGTTAACTGACATTTTTATGATGCTAAAGCTATAATTTCAAGATATCGTCGACAAACGTGAATATTTATACTATGAGAGACCATTCAAAGAAGTTCCAGATTTTGAGATGTTTCCTACAAGTCAACTTTCTGTTTAACCAAGATGTGGCTTCCTTCAGGAGTCAGCCTTGGCTAACAGAGCTCAGCTGGTAATAACAACCAATAGCCTGGTATTGGAATACTGGTCTCCAGCCACCACTTGATAAGCATGAGGCCAACAGTAATTAGACATTGCTTTTCAGCGGGCAAAGAGAGAATATCAGATCTTCCCCTACAATCTTTAACATGAAATGACAGCCAGAACTCCACAGGCAGCAAGAACAAAGAGAGCGTGCCTCCCTAAGGAAAGGAGAGTAATGACACCACACTTTAGACTAGTAATAAAACCCCAATGCCAACAGGGCCAACCAGGCAACACAAGTAATTGAAGTGCCTGGATGCAAGAAAAACAATTATGCTTGCATTATGATAAGTGACAACGTACAACAAGAAAAGAAGACTGGGAGGACGTGAGGATCACTAATTCTGTTCAAAGGAAATAGCTATTTCATAGCTCACACCAGTACTTGCCGTGTAAAGGCACAGCTAATGTCAGGCTTCTTATAGAAAATCTAGAAATGCATTTTTTTAATTCTCTATTATTTTAATAGCTTTAATGAGGTTTGACTTTTAACGTGCAATTTCCTAACACCTAAATGGCAGCGACAATTCAATTGTTTAAACATCATGTGTGGCCGGCAGACTCTAGGGTGTTGCCCTTCTCCCCATAACTCCCACCCCTGGTGCTGATGCTTTTGCGTAATCCCCTCCCCTTGAGTGTGAGTGAGACTTGTGACTTGCTTCTAACCGATACAATACGGCAAAGTCAGGGGATGCCACACCTGTGATCACGTTACATTACATAAATCTCTATCTTGCTTATAGTGTTCCTTGCTAGCTTGATGAAGCAAGCCACAGTGTTGAGAAAGTCCCTGTGCTAAAGAGCCATGCATAGCCTCTAGGAACTACAGTACCTCTAGGAGCTGAGGGTGGACTCTAAGAGCTGTGGGCAGTCTCCAGCTGACATTCAGCAAGAAGTTAGGGGTCTCAGTCCTTCCACCATGAGGAAAGAATTCTATAAACAACTGAGGGAGCTTGGAAGCAAATTCTTCCTCAGTTTAGCTTCTGAATGAGAACACAGCCTGATGACACCTGACTGCAGTCTTATTAGACCCTAACCAGAGACCCAGCTAAGCCCCACCGGGACTTCTGCCCTACAAAAATTGTGAGATGGTAAATGTGTGTTGTTTTAAGCTGAAGCTGCTAGGTTTGTGCTAATTTGTTACACAGCAGTAGATAACTAATGCAAACTGAACAAACCCCATCTGTTTCTGTTTCCTGGCTCCTAAAACAAATGTCATATAGTAGATTAGCTTAAAAATGAGAATTTATAGGCTCATGTGTTTGTGCCTAGGAGAAGTCCAAAATCAAAGTGTCAGCAAGGCTAGCTTTGTCCTTGCAGACTGTGGTGTTCTGGGGCTGGCTGCTGGCAATCCTTGGGTTTTGGCTTTTCTGTTGTGTAGCAATGCACATGATGGAGTCTTCTCCTTTCTCTTACAGGTTTCACTAATTTACAGCTTCCTGCTCTTCCGATGGCTTCTTTTGTGTCTAATTCCCTTTGCTTATAAGGACCTCAGCCATATTGGAGTCAGGTCAACTCTTTTTCAGTTTGGGTACACCCTGACTAATAAAGTCTTTAAAGATCATGTTTACCAGTGAGTTCACACTCAAAGAACCAGGAGTTGGAATCTGAACATGTCTTTTTTGGAGAACATGATTCAATCCCCAGCATCATCTAAGGAATATGTTTTGCCCTGGCTCAAAATTTGCAGCATCTGTTGTTTTCCACTAAACCTGATATTGATATTGGCTAAAATTATAAAGAGCTCCAGATTGAGAGTTCAAAGCACTTAGAGGGAACAGATGAACCTTGAGAGTCATCATATGAAAATCCACATAAGTGAATCATAAGGGTGATTGAAATGTAACCTTGGACTTTAGCATGGTATTTGGTAAAGATTCACATGGTCATATTTTAGACAGCTTGGTCAGTGCATTCCAGATAATAACACAATTAGCTAGAGATGTGGATTCTTAAGGAATTGGATGACTCACCAAATGCCATTTGAACACAGCCAGATGCACAGAATTATATGTTCAATGAGGGCAGGACTGACATTTAATGGATAGGTGCTCCCTGGCCTGCCTGAGGTGTCTGCCTTAGTGCTTTCCTTATAGAACATCAGTATTAGCCACTTAAATGGCCAAGCAAGGTGTCTGGACACCAAACTCATTAATGACACCATAGCTGAAGAAAAGTGTGTGGGTTGAAAAATAAAACAGAATAAAATAATCTCAACAGGTCATAACAATGCACCAACTCTAAAGATATATGTATTTAGTAGGGTTAATTTAAAACTCTCAATTTAGATTAAAAACACATTCTACCAACAGTTGAAATGGGGTGTACACAGTAGAAATAAAAAGGACTTTGATCCAGACGGCATGCTCATTCTGTGTACATGAAGAGAGAAGAGTGGTATCAGTTGATGTCACCCTCTTGACTGCATTTATCGTGTAGAAAGAACACATGGGAAACATGCTCTGTCAGCTCATTTCACCTCAGTTCCAGGCCTTAGAGAACTGGGTTCAATTTTGACAAGTGCATATGACAAGCACTAACAGGAGCTCATTCAGAAGGGTCAATCCAGCATGGCAACATGTGCCTGGTACATGCATGACACTCAATAAATGGTTATTGAATAGATACATTAGGCATTGAGTCAATGACTAGACTGTAAACTAAGGCCATGAGGAATAGTTTGGAAAAATGGAGTGTTCAACCTGGTAAGAGAAGACATAGTAAGAGGGGCAATCTGTGACTCTAGCATGGAGCTTACACATATAGACAGAGGAGCCAGGTTACCCAGTTTTGAATCTGTCTCCACTTGCATTTTGTATTACTTATCCAGGCTGCACTGTTTTCCTATTTGTAAAATAAGGGTCAGCATAGAAGCACCCATCTTAGAAAGTTTTCATGAGGAAATAAAGTGTTTGCATATTTATTTAGAAAAATAGAAAAATAGAACAACTTAGAAAAATAGTACTTGGCACAGAGTAGCCCTTAGTAAGCATCAGTTATTATTATTATTACTATTATCATTATTATTAAAGTATTTTTTCTATTAGTTAAAGGGCTAGTAAGTAGATTTTCTCTGAATCATTGTAGAGTCACAAATAGTATTAGTGGATAGAAATAACAGAGAAAGAGATCAATTCTATATGAAGAAGAACTTTCTAATAATCTAAGTAGTCCTGAAATGGAATGGAAGTGTTTTGAAGTAATGACTGTCTCTTCCCTGGAAATTTGTAAATAATTCTCTATGATTTTATTAGAAGGAATTCATGTCAAAAAAGACCTTTATTTGTTTCAGTGGTTTACCAACTCAGGTACTCTGCCTCATGGGAGTCCCTTTGACCCAACCCACCGCAAAATGGTAAGGGAGGCCACTTTGGGTGCCTTTGGGAAAAGGCAAGGAAAATATGACTACCTTACATTACAGAGAGAGAAATCCTTTCTCTGCAGTATTAATGTTTGCATCTAAGGAATCTTAGGTATTGTTTTGATTCCAGAGAGAAAGTATAAAACAGAAATTCAGTCATCTTGTTAACTTTGTAGGGAGGAGAAATAAATTTACGTATGTGAGATTTTCAGGGAGAATAAAATTTCAAGGAATAATACATCAATGAAATGAGATTTAAAAAAAAAAAGGAATTTAAGGTAAGATGCAAAGACCATGTGCTCTAAAGCTAAACTCTCTGGGTTTAAATTTTGTCTCCATCAGTTATTAGCTTTGTAGCCTGTAACGAGAATTTAATAGTTAACAAATGATTATGATTACTAAATCATTATATAAATGCCTTTTACTTTCTAGTATATTGTAGAATAGCCTAAAGTAAATACCTGAAACTACTGAAATTCACTGAACTGTAACCCAAACTCTTTCATCTCTGATGATGATTATATAACTATATAATCTTTACCTTTTGATTGTAAAAGCCTCATGATAACTTCTGACTGTCCCGACTTGTACCCCCTTAACCTGTTTTACAACTTTGAAGTCGTGATCACTGGATAGCCCCTTAATGTTTATTAATGAAGGAACTTGAGTCAGCCCAGAACTAACCGACCCCAGTTCCTAAGTAACCTTGCTAGACAAAAGCAGATCTAACCAAAATTGGCCCACCTGACATGTACAGTAGCTAAAATCTTAACCAATTGGTGACCTATACCTCCTTATAATACTAAGAATCACACCCATCAACATGTTAAGGCTGACGTTTTCTTACATACATTCTGTGACTAGACAGGTAGTCAATCTGTGCATGCCCAATAATTAGATCACCTCTAACCTCATCATCCAAACTGTTATACACATTATCCTAAAACCTGCCCATCTTCTGATACTAAAAAACTCTCAGATCAACTGCAGTTCAGGGAGACAGATTTTAGGCACATGAGCCATCTGTTCTCCTTGCTTCACACTTAGCAATAAACTCTTTCTCCCTTCGAAAGCCCCGTGTCTCAGAAATTGGTCATTTGTGTGCATCAGGCAGAGAAACCCTGCATTTGGTCAGTAACAACCTTGAACTATTGCTTAACATCCTTCTGCCTTAATTTGCTTATCTGAAAAAACAAGATGCTAATAGTACCTACCTCACAGGGTGTTGGGAGAATTTAATGGGTTAATATTTGTAAAGTACTCAGAAAAGTTTTTTTTGTTTTTTGGTAGTTTTTTTTTCTTCTTAGTAATAATAATAGCAGTAGAAGGGATGGAAATAAACATATTTTACTATCATTACTCTTATTCTTATTCTAGATAAGCTCTTTGAGGGCGAGAATCCTTTCTTATTCACAGCATTATGTCTCAGATAAAATAAGTGAACAGTAAATAGTCCTAGTTTTTCTGCCATTAAGGAACAGAGTGTGTACTAACAGGAGTAAGTCATAACCCAGGCATGTATTAGGGGGAATAATCATTAATAGACAAACTGTAAATGGGAAGACTAAGAAAGAAAGGTTACCAGCAAATATGATTTTTAAGTTTTTATGGAACTGTCTCTATTTGAAAATTGGGAACTTTGAAAGTTTCATGCTATTTATAAAGGCATGAAATAATTTTGGGAATAGTGATCAACAAATAAATACTCTTTAGAATATTTACTGGAATAATATGATATTCAAATTATGTCATTAGGTTTAACTGCAGCAAGCCTGGAATTAACTTGAGCTGTTGTGCTGAAATAAGAAATATTTGTGCAGCATTGACCCCTGGTTAAGTCAGGAAACATAATGATTAATAGCATTGATTATAACCATGGGTTCTGAGGGGCTGCAACTTGTCAGCATTCTTTAATGGTAACAGCCAGTGAGCCTGATGATTGGCACCTAGGAAAGGTGAGAACCCCAGAGGTCTCTGCTGTTGGATTTGGAATATGGAAGACTTCATTTTGGTTTCCTAGGATCCAAGGATTTCTGTGTATATTTTTATGGTTCCTAACCTGAGAATGAAAGCATATCCCATGGCCCTTACAGAGGGAGGGCAAATGGAGCTCACTCCTGCCCTCTTCACACTCCTTGCTGTGAGGCAGACTTTGACGATGATGTTATATCCTTCCTTTTATGCTGCTACTATATTGAATCCTTTTCATGCAATAAAGCATAGCATTGGAAGCCTGGTCATTTAGGGTCCTGTGAGTCTTCCTTGCAATTGAACCCTGTCTAACTGCCACTGTTAGTGAAAAATTGTAGCCTGCTGTATTAGTTTCCTAGGCTGCCATAGCAAAGTATTCAACAGTAGGTGGCTTAAAACAACAGAAACTGATGGTCTCACAGTTCTGGAACTAGAAGTGCAAAATCAAGATGACGGCAGAGTCATAGTCCCTCAGAAACCACGAGAGCCCTTCCTTGCTTCTTGTAGCTCCTGGTGTTTAGGAGAGACTTTCCTTGCTTCTTAAAGTTTCTGGTATTTGCAAGCAATCCTTGGAATACCTAGGTTTGTAGATGCATCACCGTAATCCTGCCTCCATCATCATAGGGCTTTCTTCTCCCTGTGTCCCTCCTCCTGTTCTTTTATGGACACCACCCACTGAATCAGGGCACACCCTAATCCAATATGAGCATCCACAAATTATATCTGCAAAGACCCTGTTTCTAAATAAAGCCACATTCACAGGTAAAAGGGGTTAGGATTTCAACATATCTTTTTTAGAGCACACAATTCAACCCAGGACATCTGTCGTCATAGAAAATTGTTTAAGAGGTACCTCATTTCTTCTTATTTCATTTTTATTGTTTTTTAACTATGGCCTGGCTATGATAATATGAAAGTGAGCTAAGGACACATTTTTAACATCATGGAAGTTATCAACATTTACCTAAAAATTGAAAGTCTCAGAATTCAAATTTCCAATAATATCTGTTTAGAGACTTATTACTACTTCTTTGCAATGAAGCCTGCCAGTGCTGTGGAATAATGCGAGTTTGGTGTGATGGTACATTTCCCTGGATGAAAGGAATAATCCTTTGGGGTAAATATTCCCTTTGCTGGTTTGGATGTATTATGTTCCCCAAAATGCCATTATCTTTGATGCAATCTTGTGTGGGCAGATGTATTAGTGTTGATTAGATTGTAATTCTTTGAGTGTTTCCATGGAGATGTGACCCACCAGCTGTAGGTGATACCTCTGATTGGATAATTTCCTTGGAGGTGTGGCCCTGCCCATTCAGCATGGGCCTTGATGAGTTTACTAGAGCACTATATAAGCTCAGACAGAAGGAGCGAGCTTGCTACAGCCAAGAGGGACACTTTGAAGAGTGCACAGATGCTGACAGAGTAGCTGCAGATAAGAGACAGTTTGAAGATGGCCTTTGAAAGCAGACTTCTGCTCCAGAGAAGCTAACAGAGGACAAATGCCCCAAGAGCAACTGAAAGTGACATTTTGAAGAGGAGCTGTGGCCTAGAGTGGAACTTCCTGGGAGAAAGCCATTTTGAAACCAGAACCTGGAGCAGATGCCAGCCATGTGCTTTCCCAGCTAACAGAGGTTTTCCGGACACCATTGGCCATCCTCCAGTGAAGGTACCCAATTGTTGATGCCTTACCTTGGACACTTTATGGCCTTAAGACTGTAACTGTGTAAGCAAATAAACCCCCTTTATAAAATCCAATCCATTTCTGGTGTTTTGCATTCCGGCAGCATTAGCAAACTAGAACACTCCCTTAATCCCCATTGTCTGTATCTTTGTACCTAGTCAATTACCTTTATCTTCTACTCTCAACTTCAAATCATTATATTCACCCATGAGCCATAAATCTCCTTGAAACTTTGGCAGCATGTTTATTCCTGGTCACTCAGCTACTTATATGACAATTTTTTTAATCAAAATTCATTTTTAGTGAGAGTTCAGTAAAAAGGGCCTTCAGTATTCAAAAAACAACACTTCTTAATGTTGATATTGCTGTGCTGAGAATGATATGTGTGTCTTGTGGGATAAAGGAAATGAATGATTTGTCAGGTAACTGGGATTTTCAACAATGTGAGAGAGACTATATAGCTGTAAGACTGATGAAGTTGAGGAAAAATCCTTTTGTCCTGAATGAACTCATCTTATGTTTTTTAATTCATCATTAAAAAATGCACATTTCCTATTATTTCTCCACTGAAAGGGCCTAGAAGCAATGGCAAATCTAATAGCAATGAGTACATCTAGGGTACAGATTGTGATCTCTAAATACCATTTAGCACTGAAAGAAACCAGGAATCCTAGACGAAATGATCATTCAAAGTTTGAGGAGACAGGAAATGTACAAGATAAGTCTAGAACATTTTGTAATTACAGGATGCAAGTAATTGATCAAAGATTATTGAAAGTATATCCAAAGGATTTCAGAAGGAATTTCGATAACCTCCCATTAGCTAAAGACAGGATTATTTGAGTTTCAGTAAGAATAACTTCAGTGGGTTGAAATATATCAAATACATTTATTCCATGCCTTTAGAGGCCTATTTTTAAAATTCTTTAGTAATCTTTGAAAAATAATAAATTGGTTCCTTAGCATATTTCAAATTGGTAAACAAAGGGAAAAGCATCAAGCCCTTTTCCAGCCTTTTCTGTACAAACTGAGTAGCCAGGCAGTCAAATTGTGGGTAAGAAGTTTATCTTTATAGTTGTGTTCTGCCACCCACTGTCGTCAAACATATTGCATTCATGTAGAAGCCTATATTATAGATCAGATTCTCAATCTCAATGAAACTGGTCTATATTGCAAGTAAATACTCTAAAAGATACATTTCTCAAAGGAGGAAACAGATGTCGCTAGGTTTAAGGCTGAAAGGAATGATCAATTAAGAAGCTAGGGGCATATAACTCTATTAGAAATAAATAGTGATCCTGATTATTTTCGTTGGTGCTGTCACTTCAAAGCATAGATTGTGTTGTCTATCCCTGATCCTATTTCTCTAAGACCTGTTAAGTTTAGATTCATAAGGTATGAGGTTTTTCAGAAAGACTTAGGATTCCTAAAACAAAAAGTCACCCACGGTGAAGCTCCCCATCAATCAAACTATTGGTCTTCCTAGAGAGATTTCAATTGCCTTTCTGGTACCATACATTAAATAGAATCAAACCTGTAATGTACTCAACTAAGGCCCCATCTTCAAATGGTGGTGATGTTGAAGAAATCCTCCTTTGAGGATGGAGGTAAGGCAGTGCCTTAGAGTGTCATAGGCTGTAAACTAATCTAGAGAAGCCAAAAAGTGGAGAATATGTCTTGAAAGAGCTATGATTTCCCCAGCTCAGCTCACAAAGGGATAAAATAGGTATCAGATAGAGAGTTGATTCCAAGAACAGCTGCGTTCTCCTGGATGTCTCCGAATTCTCTTCTGGGTCTTTAAACCTAAACATATACTTCCTCCAGGTGCATAAAATTTCTGCTGGACCATAGTCAGAAACTCCACCTCCAGTGAGATGGGCACATTGGCCTGGGGTTACTTCATAATCTTCCAATAACCTTGTATTATATGCAATGAAATTTTTGGATCTCCTTGTCACAAAATGATGGGGTCTATAAGCAGATAAGGAAGCATCACTAAAGATTTTTAAAAATAATATTAAAACACAGAAATCAAAACAAACATGAAGAAAAAAGGAAACTGGAGGGAAAAGAAACAATGCATTAAGAAATAATATCAAATAAACCACTATAAATAATCTCAGAGAGATAATAATTATTGCATCCATTTTTTAGCAAAAGGAAAATTTAGAAAATGAAGAAGAGCTCTTAGAAAAGAATAATAAGATGGAAGAAATAAAAAAGAAGAAATGGAAGATAAAGTTGAGGATATCTCTGACAAATGAATAGACAAAGAGATAAAAAGCAGTAGAAGAAATATTAGAAAAATACAGGAATCCTCCAGAAGAGATCTGAATTTGGGGAATCCTAAAAGGTAAGACCAGAGAAAATACATTAGAGGAAATTATCAAAGAAATATTTTAAAACCTTATTCTTAGAACTGAAAGGCAGACTTTTAATATTGGAAAGGATCATTGGCTGTACATAAAGTACAATGAATGAAAAAAGAATCCAGATAAATTACATTACTGTGAACTCATAAGTGATTAATTGACTAATTAGTAGTATGTTGATACAACAGAGTAAAATAAAAACATCATAAAATTGAGTTTTCCAATAAAATTTAATGATATAATTAAATACTTGAGATACAGGTTAAATGGGGGAATAAAAGGACATTTGGATTCAGCTCCAACAGGTAAAGAAAGTGGAAGTCATCGCTCCTGTCTTTACAACAAGAAAAGGCTGGACAAAGGGAAAATCAATGACTTTCCTTGGTCTCTTCAGAGAACTTACGTTGCAGGCCAAACTACCACCCCAAAATCTAGAGAGAGAGGTCCATTCTCAGATGGAGAGAAATTGAAATCTATTCCCTGGAGCAGATGCTGCAGGAACCAAAGAATGGTAGGAAAATTTAAATGGTAATTTTGACCGTTTCCTGGAGTCTGAATGTGTCTAACATGAGAATAAGAAACTCCTGGGTGCCTCAGTCTTAGGGAAGCCCATACTTGCCTGGAGTTCCAACAGGTTCCCACTGTAAGGATCTAAGAAAGAAACCTCATGGCCCTAATAGGGGTGAGGGAAGAGTAACCATTATGAAACACCAGAGGGCTCTCCATAACAAGGCTTACTCTCCAGAGGAAATTACCTTGCAAGGGTACAGTTCTGAAACCTTGTGAGCCTTTCTGTCTCACCCGAGGAAAAAAAATATTCAACAGAGGACAGGACCTCAAAGAAATCAATTGGGAAGGCTGCAGCCAGGTAAGAGAAGGAAAGAAGGGATAAAGCAAACTATAGCATTTTAGTAGGAATAGAAACACTTGTGAAGCCCACAACCCTGAAACCTAGGCACATTAAAAGACTGAGACTCAATCAGAAAATTACAGAACATTTCCTCCTTATCCCCATACTACCACTACACTAAGGTTTCTCTAGTTCAGTAACAGTGGATTACACTGAAAGTGCTGCAAGACACCCAGTCTTTCGGAGGAACAGTACATAGAAAACTACCAAAACTAAGAGGTGGGGGGAGACCAAATAAAGGTAATAGAGGAATTTGAGCCCTCTGGTACCTATAGATACTACAACATTAAATATAGTCCAACTCCTAAGCAGATTAACACAAAACCTCACGCTAAAGATCTGCATATGTTAGTTCCTAAGATGTCTGACTTTCACTGAAAAATTACAAGGAACATCAAAAAGCAAGACAAAATAGCTTGAAGAGGTAAACCAATCATCAGAACCAGTCCTAGATTTGACATGGATATTAGAACTTTCACATATGGAATTTTGAATAACCATGATTAATATGTTGAGGAAGGAAAAAGTAGAAAACATGCAAGAAAGGGTAGTAATGTAAACAGCAAGATGGAGACTCTAAGAACCAAAATAAAATGCTAGAAATAAAAACACCACATAAATAAGAATGCCTTTGAAATGCTCATGAGTAGACGAAACCTAATCGAGGAAAGAATCAGTGAACTTAAAGACAGGTCAATGGAAGCATCCTAAGCTGAAATTCAAAGAGAAAAAAGAAAGAAAATTGTATAAAACACTAGAACTGAACATCAAGGAACTGTGGGGCAATATCAAAGCATCCAACCTATGTGTAACTGGAATACAAAAAGAGAAGAAAGAGAGAATGAAGCAGAAGAAATATTTGAGATAATAATGGCCAAGATCTTTTCAAATTAATGACAGAAACCAAACCAAACATCCAGGAAGTTCAGAGAACATCAGGCAGGATAAACGCTAGAAATAACAGATTATATTATATAGGCATATAGTATTCAAACTTAAAAAAAAAAAAAAAAGGCAAAGAGATAATCTTGAAAAAAATTCAGAGGAGAAAAAACCTTACATATAGAGGAACAAGGATATGACAGTGTACATGTCATCAGAAATCATGCAAGCAAGAAGAGTACGGAGTGAAATATTTAAAGTGTTGAAAGAAAGCACCACT
This sequence comes from Choloepus didactylus, assembly GCF_015220235.1. Taxonomy (NCBI): domain Eukaryota; kingdom Metazoa; phylum Chordata; class Mammalia; order Pilosa; family Megalonychidae; genus Choloepus; species Choloepus didactylus. Next base: position 68,666,623 of record NC_051310.1, read on the forward strand.
GACATACAAATCTATATCCAGTGAAATTACCCTTCAAAAGAAATATTGTGCTGGTTTGGATGTATTATGTCCCCCAAAACACCGTTATCTTTGATGCAGGCTTGTGTAGGCAGGAAACGTATTGGTGTTGATTGGGTTGGAGACTTTTGATTTGATGTTTCCATGAAGATGTGATCGCTGAACTATGGGCAAGGTCTTTCACTGTATACTTTCTGTGGAGGTGTTGCCCTGTCCATTCAGGGTGTGTCTGAATTAAATTACTGGAGCACTATATAAGCTCAGACAGAAGGAGCGAGCTTGCTACAGCCAAGGGAGACACTTTGAAGAATGCACAGGAGCTGAGAGAGGAGCTGCAGATAAGAGACAGTTTGAAGATGGCCACTGAAAGCAGACTCTTGCTCCAGAGAAGCTAAGAGAGGACAAACGCCCCAAGAGGAACTGAAAGTGACATTTTGAAGAGGAGCTGTGGCCTACAGAGGAACTTCCTGGGAGAAAGCCATTTTGAAACCAGAACTTGGAGCAGATGCCAGCCACGTGCTTTCCCAGCTAACAGAGGATTTCAGGACACCATTGACCATCCTCCAGTGAAGGTACCCAATTGTTGATGCCTTACCTTGGACACTTTATGGCCTTAAGACTGTAATTGTGTAACCAAATAAGCCCCCTTTATAAAAGTCAATCCATTTCTGGTGTTTTGCAATCTGGCAGCATTAGCAAACTACAACAAATATTTTCTCACAGCAAAAATTGAGGGAATAAATTTATATCAAGGAATCTGTTTCCTGGCATGCAAGAAATATTAAAAGAAATGTTTCTTCTCTCTTCTACAGAATAGAATAGAAAACAGTTACAAAGATGATAATGTTAATTTAAATATATCAATAATCAATTTAAATATAAATGGTCTAAATGCATCAATACAATAGAGATTGTCAGACTGGATATAAAACAAAGGTAGACCTACTAAGTTTGTCTACAAGAAACTCACTTTAAATATAAAGATAATAGAGTTTAAAAATAAAGGGATCAAGAAATATATACCATGTTAACCATAATTAAGAGAAAGCTAGAATTGCTATATTAATATCAGAAAATCAGATTTCAGAACAGGGAAGATCATCAGAAACAATGAGGGCCATTACATAATAATAAAGCAGCCAATTCTCTAAGCAGATATAACTCTAAATTTTTAGGCACACACAAAAAAGAATATCAAATACATGAGGGAAAATCTCATACAACTGTAAGTTGCAATAGATGAATTCTTTATTACCTTTGGATTCAATGCTCTTCTTTCAACAACTGATAGATAAAACAAGCAGAAAATCAGTAAGAATATAGATGAGTTGAACAGCATTACCAACCAGCTTGACCTAATTGACAATTGTAGACTATTCCATCCAACAACAGCAAAATGCTGTTATATTTAAGGTAATCATTAACGTGTTAGAACACAAATCTTCAATTTCATTATTTGTTTTCTATTTCTTTCATTTGGTTCTCCTAATTCTATTTTTAAAACTTAAGAATTTGTCAGTAGATACAGCTTACATTGGAATGAAACGATCTAATTTGTTTCAGTGGCTTTTTCTGTATCATGTGATTCCTGTCAGTTGTCTTACAGTGTATTTCATTCCCCATCTCCTATTGAACTGAAATGGAGACACCTAGAGCTTTTGTTCCTACCTGGGAAGATTAACTCAGTGAACGTATCACAAGGTTAAGGAGAAAGCAATGAGTGAGATGCCCACCGGGGTCAGTCTTCCATCTCAGTGGAAGTGCAAGCCATGCCTTAGCTATGTCCATATAACAAACATACCAGGATGCAGTTAGCCCTCATTCAGTACCACAGAATGCAAATGTCTTCTCAATGACTGAACAAATGAGGGAATGAGAGAATAGGTTCAACACAACCCATAAACAAAGCTACAATAAACAAACACATAAAAAATTATTGAAATCAAGACTGGATAACAGCATCCAAATTCACGCACAAAGAACAGTACTTCTTTGGCCATTAATTAACCAGGCTCGTGAAGTTGCAGATCTCTGAAACACAATACTTGGCCAGTTTGAATTATCCTATCCTTGCTCACACATTTGATTCAACCAAGTGCCATGGGGAAAAATTAGAAAACGAGATATCATGTGGAATTAAAATTCCTAAAATCAGTGTTTCAAGGCAGAATAAAAGGCTAAACATCCTACAAAATGTGCTAACAAGGGCTATTTTAAAATGACTTCACATTTCGTTAGGAGTGGAATTTTTTCTACCCCAACTGCCCTAAAGAAATGGATGCTTCATTTTGCATGACCTCTGCACACGTGTATAATACAACTAGGCTATTTCCAAAGGGTTCTGGCCGAGCCAGTCTTTTGTTCACTAAAACAAATGCTTACTTATTTTCCCACTAACCTTTAAAGGAAGTCTTCACCATGGGAAACGAATATGTCAAAAGACCACTTAAAAGGCATATATTCTGTATTTGAACGCATTTATAAGAGCAAGCAGAAAACTGTGCATGGATGAACCCTGTACTAATGTGTGGTCATCTCAGGTGGGTGGGAGAGAACAGGCATCGGGAGGGGGGGTTAACATTTTTTTAAATATATCATTATATCGCATGCTTGTCACAATGGATGTGTAAAACATTTATAAATTCATAAAATGAATGAAGAAATATGGAAAGGGAAAAGCAATTCCTTTTGATTTTCTGCCCCAGGTGTGCAGCCCACATATTGTTTTCTGTACGTGGTCCTGTTGACTGTGTCTCACTTCTGCTGTGGGGAAGCCCCCCGTACAACCTGCTGCCAGCGTCTGGCAGCCCCGGAGTGGCCCTGCTGCAGGGATGCCTGGGGGTTCTGGCAGGCATGGTTCATAATTCCCTACTTTATGCCTGGGTGATTGTCTTTAACTTGAGACTGCCACAGGGAAGGACTTACCTTTTAAGCATTAAACAAGGTTTGAGTGACTTAACTAACACCTGACAGAGAGGTGAGTCAGTTGCCAGGCATGGATGGCCAGTTCAGGGAAAATGTGTGTATAAACTGATGTGTCATAGAAGAGGTAAGGGATCTGGTGGGACAGGAGCATCCTGTGAGCACTGGTGGGTGATAATTTGGTGTATTATTATGTTACAAAGATCCCATGGCATGCATCTAGATTTAGCCTGTTAAATCTTCCAAACTCATTAGGTAAGAAAGACTACGAGTATTCTAAAACTTATTTTATAGTTCACAAACAAGACTTTAAACTTTTTAAAGGATAACCCAAAACAACTAAAGGAAAGTTAAGCTAGAAATGGTGCAGTATCGTTTTTTTTTTTATCCAGAAAGAACTTTTGTTTGTTCTTTCTGGAATTTTTAGTATTTGAGACATGGTTAATTTTTAGTATAGATAGTACCCTTGGAAGTATTGTGGATGAAAAAAATACAAACACACCCCTAGTTTATCTGTTTATGTTGGGAAATCCAATATTAACAGAGCACATACTAAATTTAACGAGTATTAAAGTATCTTACCTGTCAGTATTTTTACTGGCAGAAGTAAGCTCATCATTTAATGTGATAGCAATTCTGTAATTCAATCCATAACATCTCTGAAACATTTGTGTACAGAAAGCCACTTGTTTACAGTTATATGGCTGTAGAATAATCTTCAGTCATGGATTTCATAAATTGACCAAATGGACTTTAAATAACAACATAATGTGCTACAACCACCATGTGAAATCCCCTCTCCCAGGAAGCCAAAAACATAGGGTCCTTAAAATACTGCTTGTTGCCAATCATGATTTACTAACAATATAATGATCACAATAATTAGGGAAATTATGTGAACATCTTCCAGGAGCATTTTAGAGCCCAGTTGGAGGCTGAGATTCTAGTTTCCTCAGTGGCAATTCTGATTTGTCATTCCAAAACCCTCAAATAGCCAGACCATTAGGAATAAAAAGGCAAGTCATAACAAAAACCAAGGACCCTCATTTCTAAAGCTGAATGGAACGTGGCAGCTTCCAGGATTTTTTTTTAAGACTACAATTAGTTAATTGGTTGTACCAGCTCATTGAGTTCTGCAATGAAGAGCTTTGGAGGTGTCTCTCCCCTACAGCAGTGCGTGTATTTAACTCAACACCAGGACTGCTAGAACACAGGGCAGTGGGGTGCAGCTACATGTTGGCAAGCACCCTGCACCCCAGAGCCTGGGATGGTGCAACTTCATTCATACATACAAAAAGGACCTGAGTCCCTCCCTGGAGTGAGGCGGAGCAGGGACTCACACCAGGTACACACACAGCTGCACCTGCCCGTGCCTGTCCTGGGCACTCAAGGGCCTCATTAGATACCATTGTGCCTAATTCATGCTCAACACATCCATACACATGAAAGCAAGGATCATGTGCTCTGATATATTTTTTAAGTTAATTGAGTGACTTGTAGGTTCACGTGCAATTAAGAAGCAATACCAACATACTTTATAGCCCTCACTAAGCTATTTAGTACAATATCAAAACCAACATTCACCTACTTTATTCCGATTTCACTAGTTTTACATGCACTCTTGTGTGTGTGTGTGTTTGTATGTGCTTATTTCTATGCAATTGTATCTATGTGTAGATTCCTACGACCACCACCACAATCAAAATGCAGAGAAGTTCCTTCACAAGAATTGCTCATGCTACCGTTTTATAGCCATAGCCACTTCCATCCTGTCCTGTCGTCCTTACATGCTGGGCACTGCTGACCTGCACTCTTTTGCTATAATTTTGTCATTTCAAGGATATTATATAAGTATAATATAAATAAAATATAAGTATAAATATAATATATAATATACAGATATTAACCTTCTGAGACTGGCATTTTCACTCAGCACAATTCCCTTGAATTCCCATCCAAGTTTTTCTATCAGTAGTTTGTTCCTTTTTATTGCTGAGTGGTATTCCACAGTATGGATGAACCACTGTTTGTTTAACCATCTACCTGTTGAAGAACATTTGCTTGTTTCCAGTTTGGGGCTGTTAAAAATAAAACTGCTAAGAAAATGTCACAGGTGTTTGTGTGAACATGTCTTCATTCCATTGCACTAAATGCCCAGGAGACCAAGGACTGGGTCCTGTCGTACTTGGATGTATGATTTTGTAAGAAACTTTGAAAATATTTTCCAAGGTGGATGTTCCACTTTACACTACACCAGCAGCATATGAGTAACTGAGTTTCTCAGCATCCTTGCCAGCATCTGGCATAATCATCATTCTTTTGTTTTAGGTCCTCTGATAGCCGTGTAGTGATATCCTATTGTGGTTTTAATTTTCATTTCCCTAATGACTAATGATGTTGTACGGTCTTTCATGTTTTAATTTACCAACTGTATATCCTCTTCAGTGAAACAGCTCCTTGTGTCTTTTGCTGATTTTCTAATTGGATTGTTTGAATTTTGACTGCTGAGTTTTGACAATCCTTTATATATTCTAGATACTAGTCTTTGTTGAATATGGTTTGCACATATTGTGGCTTGTCATTTCATCCTCTTAACAGGGTCTTAGGCAAGACAAAAATTTTAAATTTTGATTAGATTCAGCTTATAGACACTTTCTTTTGTGGATCTGACTTTTGGGTCAGTTTAAGAACTATTTGATTAACCCTAGGTCCTGATACTTTCCCTTTTTTAAAAAAATAAAAGCATATAGATTTACATTTTATGTTTAAGCTTGGGATTAATTTTGAGTTAATTTTTTAATGGTATGAGGTTAAAATTGAGGTCTCCTTTTTTTTTTTTCTTTGTGGGGGATAGGTGGGAGAATGGATGTCCAATGCCACAGCACCATTTGTTGAAAAGGCTATCCTTCCTCTGTTGAAAGGCTTTTATCCTTTCGTCAAAAATCAATTGTCAATATTTCTAGCCTATTTCTGGGTTCTCCATTTTGTTCCATTGATCTATGTGTTTACTTCTGTTCCATTGCCACAATAAGTCTTGAAATCAGACTAATTCCCCCAACTTCATACATTTTAAACAAAAATTATTTTAGCTATTCTAGGTCCTATGTCTTTCCACATAAATTTTTTAATAAGTTCATCTAAATCCTCCAAAACCTTGCTGGGATTTTCATAGAAACTGCATTAAACCTATAGATTAGGGGATAATTGACATCTTTACTATATTGAGACTTTCAATCTATGAAAAAATTTCAATCTCCATTTATTCAGGGTTTGATTTCTTTCATCAGTGTTCTGTAATTTCGGACATATAGATTCCATACTTTTTTTGTTAGGTTTATACCTAAGTATTGAATTTTCTTTATGCAGTTGTATTTGATGTTGTGTTTTAATTTTGGTTTCCACATGTTCATTGTTATCATATAAAAATGTGACTGAATTTGTATTGATCTTGTATCTTGAGATCTTGCTGATCTCAATAGTTGTAGGAGTAGTTTGTGTATTTCTTTGCTTTTTATGTAAACAATCTGGTTATCTGAAAACTGGGACAGTTTCCAGTCTGTATGTCTTTAATTTCTTTTTATTGCCATATTGCAGTGGCTAGAACTTCTAGTACAATGTTGAATATAAGTGTTGAGAATGGACAACCCTGCCTTTTTCCTGATCTTAGGGGGAAAACACTCAGTCTTTCACCATTAACTATGATGCTGGCTGTAGGGTTTTTGTTTTGTTTTTGGTAGATACACTGTATCAAGTTGAAGAAGTTTCCTCCTTTTCTTAGTTTGCTGACACTGCTTTTTAAAATCATGAATGGGTGCTGGATTTTGTCAAATACATTTTCTGAATCAAATAATATACTCATGATTTTTTTAGCCCACTGATAAGGTGGATTACATTGACTGATTTTGAAAGTTGAACCAGCCTGCATACCTGGAATAGATACCATTTGGTTGTGGTGTATAATTCTTTTAGACATTTGCTACTATTTTGTTGAGGATTTTTGCATTTGACTTTTTGAGAAAAACTGGTCTCTGGTTTGTGAGTGTGCTTCCTGTCTTTACCCAGTTTGTGTACTGGGTAATGCAAGCTTCATAAAATGCTTTCCTCTATTTTCTGTAAGAGATTGTGTAAAATTGGTGTTAATTCTTCTTTAAATGTTGGCAAAATTCTCTAATGAGGACATATGAGATAGATTTCTTTTTGGGTACATTTTAAATTATTAATTCAATAATTCTTAATGGTTTTAAGAATATTCAAGTATTCTATTTCACACTGGTTGTATTTTTGGTAGTTAGTGGATTTTTTAAAAATAGTATGTTTTTTTTAAGATGTCCATTTTATAAGTGTAAAGTTGATCAGAGTATTCCTTTATTTTCTATTTAACAGCTACAGGATCTATAGTAATATCTCTGTTTCATTCCTGGTAGTAGTAGTAATTTGTTTCTTCTCTCTTTTCATCTTTGTCAGTCTTACTGGAACAAATATTTTATTGTTTCAAAGATCAGGTTTTTTATTTCTTTGATTTTCCCTACTGTGCCAGTTTGAATGTATTACGTCCCCTAAATGCTATTATCTTTGATGTAATCTTGGGGGAACAGATCTATCAGTGTTAATCAGATTGTAATTTTTTGAGTGTTTCCATGAAATGTGCCCCACCCAACTGTGGGTGATAACTCTGATGAGATAATTTCCATGGACATGTGGCCCCACCCATGCAGGGTGGGCCTTGATCAGTGGAGCCATATAAATGAGCTGACAAACAGGAGGAACTCAGTGCAGCTGTGAGTGACACTTTGAAGAGGAGCTACAGCCAAGAGGGACACTTTGAAGAAAGCACAGGAGCTGCAGATCAGAGACAGTTTGAAGATGGCCGTTGAAAGCAGACTGTTGCTCCAGAGAAAGTGAGAGAGGACAAATATCCCAAGTGCAACTAAGAGTGACATTTTTGAGGAACTGCAGCCTAGAGAGGAACATCCTGGGAGAAAGCCATTTTGAAACCAGAACTTTGGAGCAGATGCCAGCCACGTGCCTTCCCAGCTAACAGAGGTTTTCTGGACACCATTGGCCATCCTCCAGTGAAGGTACCCAATTGCTGATGTGTTACCTTGGACACTTTATGGCCTTAAGACTGTAACTGTGTGACCAAATAAACCCCTTTTTATAAAAGCCGATCCGTCTCTGGTGTTTTGCATTCCAGCAGCATTAGCATACTAGAACACCTACTGTTTTCGTCTTTATTTGCCTTGATTTCTTCTATTTATTATTTCAGCTTTTTTAGTTTTGGCTTCTTGTATTTTGAGGTTCTGTTGTTTGATATGTACTTATTGGAATCATTATGTCTTCTTCATGGACTGATTATTTCATCGTTATGTAATGTCCCTCTTTGTCTCTACTAATTTTCTCTGCCCTATAGTCTACTTTATTGGATATAAATATGTCCACTCCTACTTTTTGTAAATTAATGCCTGCTTGTGTGGTATGTCTTTTTCCATCCTTGCACTTTCAACCTACCTATGTCTTTGTACGTGCATAACATTTATTGTAGACAGCATATTGTATGATCCTGTGTTTTTTTTCACCCCTCCATTCACTGTCTTTTAATTGATACATTTACACATCTAATGTAAGAGATATGTTACGGCTTAAATCTGCCATTTTATTCTTTGTTTTCATTTATTTTCCCTCTGTTTCTCATTCCTCTGTTTCCTTTTTCTCATCTCTTGTGGGTTCTTAAATATTTTTAAGGATTCCTTCTTATTTTATTTATAGTGTTTTTTAGTTTATCCCTTGTATAAATTTCTTTATGGTGGCTCTAGATACTACAATAGACATATTTAACTTACTATAGTCTACTGAGATTGACATTTGGCCTTTTTGAGTGAAGTGTGAAGTGTTCATTTTACCCTCTCACTTTTAAAATATAATTGTCTAAGTATTTCCTCTATATACACTAAGCCCCAAATCAGATGGTGTTATAATTTTTGCTTCAACCATCAAAAATTATTTAAAGTACTTTTATGACAGTTGCTTTATAATACATTGGATAATTACATTGTATCCATCTTGGTGTCAGTATGTGTTCATTTTCTTTTCTCGTTCAATTTGTGATTTCCCTGTTTCATGGTGTGACAAGTGAGTTGACTATTTCCTAGGCATTTTGGATATTACCTTGTGAGGCAGTGTCATTGATCAAGTCCCCAGTGCCCAGGCAGTTCACGTTCTACTTTCCATCTCTCAGAGTCCTCTCACACTTGCTTGTTGTGTCCAGAATTTTTCAGTCCATCTTGTCTTGGACTAGAAGTTTCTCTGATATTTTTAAATGTTTTGTCTGGTACATTGAGTGATTTTACCTTTTTTGAATCATTCATTCTTGCCATTTTTTCATAAATAAATTTGACATATCTGAATTCATTCTGAATTGTATAAGAATTTTTAATTTTCTTTGAAAGAATAACTAGAGACTCTTGCATAGTCCTATCAGACTTGGAAAACTTTCAGTCCTAAGGCCTGGAAGCAGGCTTAGGAAAGGCTGAAAATATTTAAAAAAATAACTTAAAGATAGTTACAGGAAACCTCTGATTTAAAAACTAATAAAGTACTTCCTCCTTATGACGTCCAAGTCAAGTTTGTTAAAAAAAATAGAGAGGCATATTTTCGTAGTCAGGTCCTGTGATATTAACATGAAGCATTTTTTTAAAAGTTTTATCTTTTATTCTGGTGCTTCCAGATGACATTAACAAAATTTCACAATACTAACATTGCAACTACTGAAAGTTATCAGGGCTAACCTTATTATGTGTTATCCAAGAATTTATTGTTATTTTTCTATTCCACCCAACAATCTTATAACATTTCTGATTAAAAGAAAAACAGACTTAAGAAGGGAAGAATTATTAGCTAATAATGACAACAGTCTTGGAATACTATCACGACCTCCTTTCTCCTAGAAATTCTTATTCTCTAGAGCAGAGATTCTCAACCTTAGCATTACTGACATTTTGGACAATATAATTCTTGGTTACAGGAAGCTGTCCTGTACAATGTAGGATGTTTAGCAGCATCCCTGACCTCTACCCACTAAATGCCAGTAACTCCATCTGCCCTCACGACAATCAGAAATGTCTCCAGACCTTTCCAGATGTCCTCCAGAGTAGGGGGAGGAAGTTGGGGGTTGGATTCATCTCTAGTTGAATATTACTACTCTGGGCTGAACAAAAAATTCAGAGAAAATTGTCATTAAAGTTGAAGCCCTGAAAGAAGCACAGAGAGAGGCAGGGATGGAGGGGGAGGCAGACAGGAAGAGAAAAGTAAAATAATTGGATAAAAATTCTCTAGGTCATGTTTGCCTATTTAAATGATGAACTCTGTTGGTGTTGCCTGGGTCACCGTTGTAAAGAAGGCAAGCTATGTCTGCAGGGAAGATATTCTTTCTTCCTAACCCTGGCCACCCTTGTAACTATGCCCCAGGTAAAAGGTCCCTCATCCTGATCTCAGGAACCCTATACTCCTGCGAGCCCACACCCCTTGCCCTCAGCCACTCTGCTTCATTAGGGATCCTCCCTGAGTAGCTCCTCTGTTGCTGTCGTTAGCACTTCTTATGTGCCAGACAGAAGCCAGGTTTCCAAGCACCTGCCCACAGGAACTCAGACTCCAGTAGCTGAGGCCAGCAAGTAACTCATTAGCTTGTGGCTTACAAATGCTTTAATATAGAGATGGACCCAGGACAGTATTAGGAAAAACAACAACAACAACAGCAAAACAAAACAAAAAGAAGATGGGCAGGATCTAATTCATGTCATTTTCTGTCCCCATTCAAATTTATTGATTATTTGGAATGCAGTTCCAGATTTCAAAAATCTGTGTTACATGGAGAAATTAATAACTCATAGTTATTTGCATGTCCCAGAAAATATACAAATGAAATGTGTACATAGAGCTCCTGACATTTATAAGGTAAATGTTAATTCTACATTTAACTTGTCTAGAGCTGACTGCTTTTAATTAGAGTCTTGTCTTAACACAACTTAAGCTTGCAGCTTTGCCTTCAAAGCCAAAGATGCAAGAACTGTCAGCACCAACAAAGTGAGTAATCAATCCATCACCTCTCTGCTGAAAGACCCAATTTTTCCTGATATCAAACACACACCAAAGGCCAAGTGGGTCATCTGGTTTACCAGATGTACCTGTTTTATCCACTAATCAGACTATAGATACTCGGAGAATGCCAGAGACCTCTTACCAACCCCAGTGTCCCCAGCAAGACTGAGCCTGGAGCCTCTACTCCCTAGTATTCAATAAATATTTGTTAAAGCAAAGGGCAAACATGAGGGGAAAACACATGGAAACTGGGATCCTGCTTTGTATGGTGGCATCTCCTGCAAATCTGTGCAGACAACAATTTGTCATGATTTAGCATGATTTGAATATTGACATTGTGCTGGGAACTATATATTTGCCAAGCCAACCATATGGTGGCTGTTTTTCAGATGTGATAATCCAGGTCAAGCTCAACTGCTGGAAATTGAAGAGCTGTCATGTGCATATGTGAAGGGAAAGCAAATCCCCTGGGAAATACTGCAGCCAACAGGATTCAGTCTCAGAATGCCAAAAGGATAATCAGGCATCCGTGCTGGAAGAGTAAGTTTGGTATGGAAGGGAAGGCAGAGGGGAGAACAGAGAAGGGAAAGAGCCAAGAAGAATGCAAGAACCTTCTGACCTGTAGTTGAAGGTCAGCAGGTAGCAGGGCTCTGAGGATCTGTCACCCTCAGAAATTCCCAAATGCTCACTCCAAATAGCACCACACTCCGAGAGATAAACCTAAATTTACTGAAAGAATGGGAAACAGATGATTTTTCTCTCTCCTCCTGCTTCTCCCCGCTGCTTTGGCATCATTCTCTTCTAGAAATGATAGTAAACTTGGTTATTAGAATTATGGGAAGGTTTTAAAATTATGATGAGGGACAACCAGATGAAAAATCCACAAGGAAGGGATTCCACAGTCAGATTCCAGAACATCTCCCAGTCTCTGAGGTGGAGACAAAGAACTATCCTCATGAAATCATTTTAAATGAGGAAGCTGACATTTCTTACATCTGTTGTGGGGAAATGTGTAGCGATGGAAGAGAAGCTGAATGACCCCTGAGACAGAGCACCTACCGTGGTTCCCAGAACTCATCTTTGCAGTTCTAGAAATTTCTTTCATTAACCAATTCCTATAGAACTATGAGGTTCTGTGAAATTCACATACATTAGCCAAAATGGCCATGTTAACATGTACAACTCTACTCATTCAACAGCGTTCTGAAAGCCAACTGCACAGAGGCCTATCGATAAATTACTATTGGTATGGTGGCGACAAGGCAGGCTAGTCCTGGACCCTGTGGAATTTTTTAAATGAAATGTCATTTTAAAAAAATGACAATGGCAGGCAAACCAGTATTGTTCATTTGCAGAGGTCCCTCGCTCTCAAGAGTGAATATTTAGGCCATACATAGGGGTCAAAGCCTTGACTGATTGCTACAAACAAACAAACAAACAAACAAAAACATGGCGTAGAAGTTAATTATCCAGGCACTTATGATGTATTTTGGCTACAAAGAAGATTTGAGAATGCTATTTTCAGCATAAACTGTGGGTGCATTGTCATAATATATGTATTTGGAAATCTTATACTAAAATGTAAATGGTGATATTTATCATTTTTTCTTCTCTGTGATTTTTTTATATTTCCAAATCTCAGCAATAGCCATCTATTATTTTTGTGACCAGGTGAAAATCTTCTTGATAGATTTTTAAAATTGCTTTTTGAGTGTAGGATAAACACAAGGAGTCGTGAAAATGCTCTTAGGCATTCTCTCCCCACGGCCAGAGACTTTTCATAGAATCTGGTTAGGCCACCCCTTAAACATATTAAAATACAATCATCTATTTTTCCTGGTTGAGATTGGAAGACACTGCATTCTGTAGTAAGCAAGTTGGAAATATAGGGCCAGACAAATTTTAAAGCACATGCACTTAATTGCCTGAGGCTTCTTGTTTGGAATCTCATATGCTCCCAAATGCCTTAAGCAATTCTGCTCGGTTCTCCGAGGCCTGGTTTCCTTGGAGATAACCCCTTGCAGGCACTGACTAGTTGATCACTGGGGCCCTCACCATAGAAAGGAAAGGACAAGGGCCTAGAACCTTGGCACAGAGCCCAGGGTATGGCAGATGGAAACAGTCAGTTGGATAAAGGTGCATCAGCCATGCTGAATAAATATTTGCAGTTGCTGTTGTTAATTACATATGTCCACCGTGTCCAGCCACTTTGCTAAAGCAACTTACATGAATAAAACAAATTTTAGTCTTCATGTCAAATGTAGGAAGGATGCACTGCTGTCCTCTTCATTTTCTAAATGAGGAGGTGTGGGATTGATGAGGTTATAGACTTCTTAAGCTTCCATGGCATTGACCAGCATACAGCCACTCTGCTCCATTGGCTCCCAGCAGGAAACAAGACATTAATAAGTGTAATTAGTGCATTAACATGTCACAGGGCCTCAAGGTTTGAAAAGGTGTGTCAAGCTCCCCTCCTAGGGTTCTCCAAGTCATTCTCTGACTTTTCTATCCTCCATAATATGGAGAATTGGGCTTCTATTTTGAGTGCCCAAGAGTTGTTGTCAAAACTGTCCAGCCTGGTGTTTTCCTTAGTGATAAAAATTTAAAAAAATAAAAAATAAAAATTCTCAAGACTTTTCTTTTCACAAAGATACCATGGACATGAACATACTTAATCCTTCTGTATGTCCCATAGAAATATCAAAAGCAGAGATGAAAAGAAGGCACAGGCCATTGGACCTCGTGCATATTGAAAAGCAGAATCCCCAATTCTACCAGAAAGTCACAGGTGACCATGGCTTACACGCAGTATGTTATGGACTGAATTGTCTCCCAAACAAGACAAGCTCAAGTCCTAATCCTCAGTCCTGTGCATGCAAACTTAATTTGTGAATCGGATCTTCGAAGATATTATTAGTTAAAATGGAGCCAAGCTGGATCTGGGTGGTCCTCTTAATCCCATATGACTTGTGGTGTTCTCATAAAGAGAGGAAACTTGGAAGCATTAGGAGATGCACAGGGAGGGAGACAGCTGAGTGATGGAGGCAGGGACTTAGTTTTATAGATTGCTGGCACGTCACCCCCAGAACAATACAGACGTCAGAGGAAGCAGGACCTGGCTGACAGCTTGATTTCAGACTTCTAGCTTCTAGAAATGTGAGATAAAAATTTCTGTTTCAAGCCACCCAGTTTGTGGCATCTTGCCGCAGCCTTCCTGGTAAACTGAGCCTCAGCCATCACAAGGTCATAATAGCCAACACTCACAGTGTTCCCATGTGCTGTTCAAAGAGCTCCCTACTTTTTCTCATTAATCTTTCCTATTACTATTATCCTCATGGCACAATGAGGAGGCTGAGACGGAGCAGGTGAGTGCTTGGCCCCAAGTCACACAGTAACGAGTGCAGAGCCGCAACCTGCCCTGGCTCTCCTGCCTTGGGCCCACCAGAGGATGACGCTTTGCCTTTTGTTTTCCCCTTTACACTCCCACGTTCCTTTCCCCTCCTGCTTCACGTTCTGGGTTAGCCAACCCTCCTAAGGAGTTACCTTCACCCTTCACCCTTCCCCTTCTCTAGAACAATGAATAGTGGTAGGATTTAATGATGGGGAAGGATGGTGAGGAAAACATATTAGAGGAGGAAGTGACTTCTCGTTCCCTGTCAGTAGTACCATGCAGGAATCAGAAAGCACAGCAGCTAACCCAGGTTTAGTGAAAATCTGTGGAGAACACTAGGAATTGTGGAGCAGCAGAAGATATGCTGTCCTAGGAGGGTGGGAATCTGTTACCTGGTGAAATTCTGTGAACTTCATTCCCTAACTGTAAAATGAAGACAATGAACATATGATCTTGAAGGTCCCTTTCTGCTTTGAAAAACCTGTAATTCAACTTTCACACAAAAGCAACAAATATTTATTAAGCACATCTTCTATTTTTCATCTGCAGGCCTCTTGCTGTTCTTTCTGTCAGCACTAAATCATCAGAGATGGAGAGCAATCATCTGTACAAGCAGTCCACGTGGAAAAGGAAACACTAGACAAAGCCTCCAAGAACATCAGCTGGTTGCCGGTGAAAACAAGAAAGCCATTAAACGAGCGTGTTATGGATACTAACAGAGCAGCTACTCATTAGCTAACATCAGTCAAAGGCAAGTTCATCAATATAGAACGAGGTCTCAAAGAGGAAACGGAGAGCAGAAAAGATTCACACAGATACACCAGGATTCTGTAAAAAATACAACCACAGAGAAATTAAACGAGAAAGACATTTCCTGTCACACTTGTGCAACATATTGAAAACTTGCACATGCAACAAAACATGTTTATATGATTGAATCCAAGGGACCAGCTCTCTTAAAGTAGAGATTATCCAATATTGTCCAAAATGAAATGAAAAGCTGCTAAATGAAGGGATGAGAATAAAATAGCAGTTTTATTAGCTGATGTAGAGTGATCTACACAAAAGCCATGACTGAATAGAAGGTAACAGAGTGCTCTCAGCAGAGGGCCTATATAAGAGAGGAAAATGATGAGAATGTTTAAAACTCCAGATGGGAGGGAATGATGCTTGAGAAAACAGTGAGAGTGTACCGAAAGAGCATTTAATAAGAGTGACATCAGCAGAAACAGTGGTGTAGGAATCTTTGGGGGCACCCCTCCCAAGGGACCCTGAAAAGCATGAAAAAACTGTCAGAAGCAACCTCATGGGAACTCTGGAGGACAGGCAAAGACTTACAGCAACCCAGCGAATGATTAGCCAAGAGAAAGGACAGTGAAGTAGGGTAGGAGAGCTTTGTGAGTTTTAACTTAACTTCACCCCATCCTTCCTGCCGTGGCAACTGTCTTGAAAATGGCTTTCTGGGTTCCTGCTCTAGACATCTCATTTTAGAGGAAACAGGGTCCTACTCGTTCCTGAGGAACTGGATTTTGTTTGTGTGTTTTGACCTGACTGGGATTTTTCTGAAGAACCACCACCACTTCCTTTTCTTTCAACTAGTGAGGAAATTCATCAGGGCAAAGCATCTATGAGCTTGAAAATATTGAAAGACACATTAAAAAGCTGCTACCAGAAAAAAAAACAGTTGGGACAATGAAAAAATATGTTGAAAGACTGTGAGGAAAAGGGGGAATTTATAGAGCCACATAAACACTAACGGTAGGATGTATGCTCAAAAACTCACCTGGGAATACTCTCACCTGTCAACTCGAGCTAGTCTCTAGGCTCTGAACAAGCAGGAAGTGAAGGCTAAGTCAGAGTTGTTAGCTTAACTTTGAAGTGGCCAACCCAGAACACTCTACAAACACCTAGAGAGCATTATTTTTCCTTTCTTTTTATTTTGTACATCATAATATTTAAAAGGTATAGTTTACAACAAAAAGCACCAAACATACAAAGGAAAAAAAGGAATAGTTTTCCACTCACAAGAAAACATGAAATTAACAGAAACCATCAGTGAGCAACTCTTTGCTCAGTCTTTAAAGACTTTGAAGTTTTGCTGAACAAAGACTTTAAATCAACTGTCTCAAACATGCTTAATTTATCATAGGAATTCAAGAGATGTTCAACATAAGGAAATCAATGTAATACGCTACATTAATAGAATGTAGGGAAAAACACATGATCATTTCAATTGATGCAGAACAGGTTTATAGCAAAGTCTAACACATTTTTATGATTAAAAAAATACTCAGAAAAATAGGAGTAGACAGGAACTTCCTCAACATAATGAAGGACATTTTTTAAAAACCCACAGCTAACGTTATACTCAATGGTGAAAGACAATAAGCTTTCTCTCTAAGATCAAGAACAAGACAAAGATGCTTGCTTTCACCATTGCTCTTGAACATTGTACTGGATATTCACTAGCCAGTGCAATTGGGGAAGAAAAACAAATTAAAGGCATCCAAATTGGAAATGGAGATGTAACACAGTCTCTATTTCCAGATGACCTGATCCTTTGTACAGAAAATTTGAAAGAATTCACAAAACAAAACAGCTATTACAGCTAAGAAACAAACTCAGCAAAGTCTCTGGGTACAAGACTAACATGCAAAAATGAGTTGTATTTCTATGCAACAGCAAGAACAATCAAAATAGAAACTAAGGAAACAATTCCATTTATTATAACATCAAAAAGAATAAAATATCTAGGAATAAGTTTAACCAAGGAGGTGAAAGACACAGAAAACTATAAAATACTGACAAAAGAAATTAAAGACCTAAGTAGTAGGAAAACATCTTGCTTTCATGGTTTGGAAGACTTAATATTTTTAAGATGGTAATATTCACCCAAAGTGATCCATAGATTCAATACAAACCTTATCAAAATTCCAATGGCCTTTTTTGTAGAAATGGAACAGCTGATCATAAAATCCGTATAGAATGCAAGACACTTCAAATAGCCAAAGCAATATTGAAAAAGAAGAACAAAGTGGAAGTCTCACACTTCCTAATTTCAAAACTTACTGCAAAGCTACAGTAATTAATACTGGCATAAGGATAAGACCTATAGATGAATGGAATAGAATTGAGAGTTCAGAAATAAACTCACATATGATGGTTAACTGATTTTTGACAATACTGCCAAGACCATTCAATAGAGAAGAATAATATCTTTACCAAAAGATATCCTACCAGCAACCTAACGCCACAATGTGCCACTGTGCTCCCAAAGGAAGGCAAGTCTCCAGGGATTCTCTCTGCCCTGAACCCAAAGTACAGGATCCTTCAATACCAGAGCCTTTCTCTCCCCTCCCAACATCCAAGACCCCACCCTAGTCTGTACTCTGTTCACCGAAGGCAGAGACTTGTGCAACCACACACTTCTGTCTGAGCTGCCTTTGGACTGCTGAGTCTCGTTCAAAGGTTTTGGTCCTGGTTACTCCTGGAGCCCTGGCATTCTGAGCTATGTGCATGTCTGGCATCCCAAGGTTCAGAACACATTGGGAAGGGACCAAGAGGGCTCCTCTCTGCTCTGCTCAGAGGACGTGGCTGCCCGTGGCCTCCAGGGTGGTTCTCTCTTCCCCAGAGCCCTCATATGCTGCTCAGACTTTGGGTAGTGGATCCCCCTCATCCCTCACTGCCCCTCCAGTCTAAACCAAATCTCCATGTTCCAGACCCTGTTGCCAATTCTTGCTTGTGGAGCCGTGATTTGTGGCCACCTGGTCTCTCCATGGCCTTCCCTGAAGATGCAGCTCCTGATCCCCCACCCTCTCTCCTGGCTTCATGCACAGCAGTCTCAGGGTGGTCCTCCCAGTGTGCTTTCTGCACCTGTGACCCAGCTCTAAGGCTTGAATCTCCTCCCTCCCTGTGTGTGCGTCCCTCTTGGGTCGTCTCTCAGTGCCCCCAAATTCAGAGTCCAGCTGCCACTCAGACAACAGCTCACTACCCCACGGCCAGTGACTTTCAGCCTTAGTACCCAGAAGGCATGCCAGCCCAAGGGTCCAAACTTCACTGTCTCCTGCCCCTTACATCCTCATTTCCTTCCCTTTGGTTTTTCTCTCCTGACAAGATCCCACCCTGGTGAAATCACCTGTGTCAACTCTTGGCAGGCACTGCACACTGCTCCCCAGGAGTCGCTAAAGTCAGCATCTCACATGCATTCTCATGGAGCTCCTTTCCTCCTAGGCACTTCCCACTCTCTCCTCTCTCCTCTCTGGGATCACAGCTCCATCCCCCTCTCCCACTCCACTCCTAGCCTCACCTACTCTTTGTCTCCTGTGCAAACACATGGGCTGCTGGTTTCACTCAGAGTGAAGCCAGGGTTTTCCCTTGAGACCCTCAGGATGGACACAGCCCCTCTGCCCACATCCACCCTGCTTGCCTGGCTCCCACCACCCCACACTCTGGTCTCTGCTCTGTTCTCCAACTCTCTGGAATGCCCCAATCTCAGAAAGCAAGAATGCCTGGGACGCTGGTTCCCCAGAGAGCCAAACAACTGCCCTTTGCTACTGCACATACCACATCCCACACTCCACCATGCACACAGACATACACACACTACACTCCATCACACACACTAGGCGCTCCTTATTCTCTTTTCCTGTTTTACTTTTCCTAATAGAATTTATCACCAATTGGTATAGCAACATCTGGCACAAGTAGGCTCTCAATAAGTGTTTATTGAATAAATAACCATCATGGAACTCAGAAAACTACAAATGTTGGGCCAAGTTTTAAAGTGCAGAGGCTGTAACTTAACTTGAGTATCTCTCTATAAAGCCCCAGTCTTGATGTCATTCTGTGGCACCATATCTGTCACCTCAACCAAGGTTTCTTGTCCAGAAATTACTTAGAAATGCTTGTTCTGCTCAATTGAAATACAGCTTTACCTCAGGTCAAATATAGATATGATCAGCTCAAATGTTATCCCCATGAAGCCTCAGAATAGGAAGGGGCTTTGGAGATCATTGAACCCATTTCTTTGCCTCCAATCAAAACAACCTGGTTTGGCTTGCTAAAGAGGCCAGAATGCAAAATACAAGAAATGGGTTGGGTTTTACAATGGTGGTTTATTAGTTCACAAATTTACAGTTCTAAGGTCATAAAAAAGTCCAAATTAAGGCATCAAGGAGTAGATATCTTCTCTGAAGAAAGGCCGATGGCATCTGGGGTTCCTCTGTCACATGGGAAGGCACAAGGCAATGTCTGCTGACCCTTCTCTGCTTGCTTCTGGTTTCAAAATGCCTTTCTCCAAAATGTCTTTCCCATATATCTCTCTTAGCCTCTCTCATAGCTGCCCCTGGGAGAAAACTCTGGACTATATATCTTAGCTTCTCTCCAAACTGTTTCTCTCAGCTTCTCTGCTTCTTCCTCCTGGGGCATTTCTGTTTAAGCATGTCTGAGCTGTCTTCAAAATGCCTCTGCCTTTTATCCTCTCATAGAGGATGCCAGTAAAGATGATTAAGACCCACCTTGAATGGGTGGAGTCACATCTCCGTGAACACAACCTGATCCAAAGATCCCACCCACAGCAGGTCTGCCCCCACAAGACTGGATTAAAAGAACATGGTGTTTCTGAGGTACTTAACAGTTTCAAACCAGCACACAACTCAAGAGGAACAGGAGTCAACCCCAGTGCACCATGTTTCCAGGGAAGAAGGTGTGATGATCTTGTCAAGCAATATGCTCAAGAACATATTTCAGGCAATGGCTAGTTTTTCCCCTGTGGAAACTCTCTGAAAAGGAAATCCTGGCTTCATAGTGGAAATGGAATGTCTCCAGTGCCTCGCTTTCTCCTGGACACCTGGATATGGCAGAAACACCCACATACCTGCAGGATCTACAGAGAATGGGATGGAGATATGAATTTAACTGAGAAGGTCTCAGAACACAAAATGGATATTTCAGAGGCGGCCTCAGTAATTCTGACTTTAAAGAACTCAACATTGCTGCATGTTCACCCAGTTTGCAAACTAGAGATTAGCACCAGGATTGAACTGTAAATATAGAACTCCCCCCCCAAGGAAATCCAGACAAACCTGAATAGTTTTGCTTGCTTTACCTAGAAACAATTTTCAGCACTGTCTTGAAATTAACAATTTAAATAAAGTGTCCATTGCAAAAATAGTCTGCCTAACTTAAACTTCTACATTATGAAGTTGTTAATGTAACAGCACAGCTTTTGTTAAATTACATTTCAATGATATAATTTATTACAGTCTTAATACAACTTCCCTTCTGTAGGAATTTACAACTTGAAAAATGCTTTCATATGTATTATTCCTTGGATTTTCAATAAATCCTAGCAAGTTAGACAGCGCAATAATTACTGCTGCCATTTTACAGAGAAAGAAAGTGGAGCTCAGAAGAGTCAAGTAGCTTGTCCAAGTTTACACAGATGTGGAACTGGAATTGTAATACAAGTCTTCCAAACCATAGTTTAGCACTCCATGTTATATAGACTCTACTTAAAAAAAAAAAAGTATAGAGTTTCTTTTTATTACCATTTTAGATTCATAGAATAATTGAGCAGATAGTACATAGGGTTCCATTTACAGTTTACATGAGTATTGAATCTTTGTGTTGCACAGTTCTAGGGGTTTTTACAGGTGCATAATATCACACAGTTTCATGAAAAGTAGTTTCACCTAAAAATGGCCTGGAACTAAAAAACTCCTGAAACTCCTGGAACTAATAAGCCCTTGGCTCCCTCCTTTGGAATCCCTGGTAACCACAAATCTTTTTACTCTCCATATAGATATGCCTTTTTCAAATTGTCATATACCTGGAATCATAGATTATGTAGGCTTATCAGATTGCCTTCTTTCATTTAGCAGTATACATTTAAGTTACCTCCATGTCTTTCTGTAGCTTGATGACTCATTTCTTTTTATTGCTGAATAATATTCTATTGTATGAATATACCAAAGCTTTTGTTTGTTTGTTTTTAATCCATTTACCTTTTGAAGGGCACCTTGGTTGCTTCCAGTTTTATTGCCAATTGTGAATAAAGCTGCTATTAATGATCATATGCAGGCTTTTATGTATTTACTCTACTCAGTTGAGCAAATACCTAGGAGCACAATTGTATGGACTGTATGGAAAGACTTTTACTTTGTAAGAAATGAAAAACTGTTTTCCAAAGTGGTTGTACCATTTCGCATTTCCATCAGCAATGAATGAGAGTTCCTGTTGCTTAGCATCCTTGCCAGAATTTGGTGTCATCAGTGTTTTGGATTTTAACCATTCTATTAACTGTGAAGAGGTATTTCATTGTTGTTTTAACTTGTAATTCCATAATGACATACAATGTTGAACATCTTTTCATATGCCTGTTTACCACCTATATATCTTCTTTGGCAAGATGGTTATTTAGATCTTTCACATGTTTTTCAATTGGGTTGTTTGTTTTCTTATTGTAGAGTTTGAAGAGTGAATTGTATATTTGTGACACAACAACTTTATCACATGTGTTTTGCAGACATTTTGTCCCTGTCTGTGACTTTTCTCTTCATTCTCTCAATGTCTTTTGCAAAGCAGAAGTTTGAATTTTCATAAATTCCTACATGTCTTTTTTTTTTTTTTTTTAACTTTATGGATTGTGCTTTTGACGTTTTATCTAAAACCACATTGAAAAACCTAAGGTCACCTAGATTTTCTCCTATACGATCTTCCTTAAGTTTTATAGTCTTGAATTTTACATTTAGGTCTAATATACATTTTGATTTAATTTTTGTGAAAGTGTAAGGACTGTGTCTACATTCATTTTTACAATTGTTTCAAAATCCTTCCTCCATTGAATTGCCTTCACTCCTTTGTCAAAGGTCAGTTGACCATATTTGTGTTGGTCTATTTATGAGCCTGCTATTCTGTTAGTTGATCAACTTGTGTATTCTCTCTCTAGTGTCAGTTTTCTTGATTACTATAGCCTTATAGTAAGACTTAAAATTGGGCAGTGTCAGACCTCTGACTTAGCTCTTCATCTTCAGTATTGTCGGTTATTCCAGGTCTGTCTTTTCTATACAAACTTTAAAATCAGTTTGTGAATATTCACAAAATAACTTGTTGGTATTTTGATTAGTTTTGCATTAAATCTATACATTATGCTGGGGAAGATTGGCATTTTGACAATATCAAGGCTTCCAATTCATGAACACAGAATATCTTTCCATTTATTTAGATATGCTTTCATCACAATTTTATAGGCTTTGTCATGGCGATTCTATATGTATTTTTTTAGATTCGTACATAAATATTTCACATTTTGGTACTGATAATACATGGTATTGTGTTTTTAATTTTAAATTCCATTTGTTCATTCCTCATATTTAAGAAAGCAATTGCTTTTTATATATTAACCCTTCATTCTGTGACCCTGCTATAATTGCTTATTAGTTCCAGGAGTTTTTTTTTTTTTTTTTTTTTTTTCATTTCTTTGAGATTTTCAGCATAGACCATGATACAATCTACGAATAAAGACAGTTTTATTTCTCCCTTCCCAATCTGTTTATTTTTTATTTCCTTTTCTTGCCTTATTGCATTAAGTAGAAATTCCAGTTGATGTTGACTAGGAGAGGTGAAAAGGGACATCTTTGCCTAGTTCCCAGTCTTTGGGGAAAATAATCTAGTTTCTCACCATTAGCTATGATGTTGCTTGTGATTTTTTTGTAGATGTTCTTAATCAAGTTAAAGTAGTTCCTCTCTATTGCTAGTTTGCTCAGAATTTTTAATTGAATGGATATTGGATTTTGTCAAATGCTTTTCCTTCACCTATTGATACGGTCATATGATATTTCTTTTTGGCCTATTGATGAGGATTATATTAATTGATTTTCAAATTATTGCATACCTTCCATACCTGAGATAAATCCCACTTGGTTTTATAATTCTTCATATACATTTTAAATTTGATTTCTAGTATTTTGTTGAGGATATTTGCATCTATTTTCATGAGAGATATTGGTTTGTAGTTTCCTTTCTTGTACTGCTTGTATCTGGTTTTGGTGTTAGGGCAATGCTGACTTCATAAAATGGCTTATGAAGTGTTCCCTTGTTCTTATATTCTTCAGCAGATTGTAGAGAATCAATATCATTTCTTCTCCAAATATTTGGTAGAATTCACCAGTGTAATCATTTGGGCATGGTGCTTTCTATTTGGATAGTTTGTTCTGTTTTCTCCACCCATTCTTTTGTTCTCTTTGCATTTCAACTTGGGAGATTCCTAGTGACCTGTCTTCTAGCTCACTGGTTTTTTTCATTGGCCATATCCAGTCTACCATGTTTTCGATTTCTTATATTTCTTTTTTATTATCTTAGTGTTTCCATCTCTCTGCTTACATTAGCCACCTGTTTTTGTATATTGTCCCCTTTTCCCTTAGTGTATTAATCATGGTTATTTCAAATTCCTGGTATGATAATTCCCAAATCTATAATAAAACTGAGTCTGTTTACTGATGCTTGCTTTGTCTCTTCAGATAACATTTTTCTTGCCTTTTATCTTGCATTCTATTTTTTTGCAGACTGCTAGACATGATGTATCAGGTAATAGACATTGAAGTAGACAGGCTTTTAGTGTGAGGTGTTATGTCTATGGGCTAGGAATTAGGCCATGTTTACTGTTTTTTGTTTTGTTTTGTTTTTGTAGCTATGGGATTCAGGGGATTCAATTTCCTCTGATGTCTCTATTTTGTCTCTCCTGATTTCTTTGGGTTTCCCTAGATATTCCTTTTTTTTTTAAATTCATTCTATTGAGATATATTCACATACCATGCAGTCATACAAAGTGTACATTCAGTTGTCTACAGTACCATTATATAGTTGTGCATTCATCACCAAAATTAATTTTTGACATTTTCATTACCACACACACACAAATAATAAGAATAAAAATTAAAGTGAAAAAGAACAATTAAAGTAAAAAAGAACACTGGGTGCCTTTTGTTTTTTGTTTTGCTTTGTTTTGTTTTCCTTCCATTTTTCTACTCATCCATCCATAAACTAGACAAAGGTGACTGTGGTCCTTATGGCTTTCCCAATCACATTGTCACCTCTCATAAGCTACATTTTTGTAAAATCATCTTCAAGCTTCAAGAGTTCTGGGTTGTAGTTTAATAGTTTCAGGTATTTACTGCTAGCTACTCCAATTCACTAGAACCTAAAAAGGGTTATCTGTATTGTGCATAAGAGTGCCCACCAGAGTGACCTCTCGGCTCCTTTTGGAATCTCTCTGCCACTGAAGCTTATTTCATTTCCTTTCACATCCCCCTTTTGGTCAAGAAGATGTTCTCCATCCCACAATGCCAGGTCTAGATTCCTCCCTGGGAGTCATATTCCACGTCGCCAGGGAGAGTCACTCCCCTGGGTGTCTGATCCCACGTAGTGGGGAGGGCAGTGATTTCAAGTTGGCTTAGCTAGAGAGAGAGGCCACATCTGAGCAACAAAGAGGCATTCGTGAGGAGGCTCTTAGGCACAATTTCAGGGGATACTCCTTCTTAAATAGAGTCTGAGCCTTACAGTTTGCACAGCTGTTATTATGCAGGAGTTATGTTGATGTGTTGGTAAGATATGGGGGGAAGGGAAGAATTCTATAATCCTATTATGTGGTTTCAGTTTTTAGTGAGCTTGTGTCTCTGGGCTGTGACTTCACCAGTGATTCTCAGCATTTTTTCCCATTAGGTGAGTCAGGAGGATAGTGGGGCTGAAGTTGAGTAATTTCCCTGCCCCAGGTCCAACAATGTTCTGGTGAAATATTTTCTTTGCGGTGTAAGCCTGTTATGGAGAATTTTCTGAGCTTCTTTCAAATGGCTACATGTCCTCTCCTCCTGGCCAAACCTAAGGGAACTTTTCTTTTATCTTCACTACAAGGACATGATGGGGCTTTTGGAAGTAAAACTCATGAAAGTGTGGAGGCTCTGCTTCTACTGGACCCAGAGATTTTAATGCTCAAGCTAGTCCACACTCAGCTCCATTTAAGTTTTCTACCAGTGACTGGCTCTATCAGCTATGATTCTTGGTGTCATCTGTCTTCTCAGTGTGAGGAGACAGCATTTTTCCCTGTGACTTCTATACTTGAATGCATCTAAGGAAACTTGCTGTGAGGGTGGGAGTGACAACTTGCAAGTTCTTTATCTATCAGAGCTGAAAGGTGAAGTTATGTAATGTCTTCTTGAACATGAAAAATTCTGATGAACTTAAGGTAGCTAGGTTTCTGCAATCTGTTTCCTCTGCCCATCCCTGCAAACAGGAGCAGTTACAGGGGTGAGTCCTTCTGCTGGTGACTCCCCACCCCCACCCCTAGGAAACATTTCATAAACTATTTGTCTGGGGTGGAGACAGATGTGTACATATCCACAAACAGTCATTTTCTCATGCCCATCCCATTTCCTTTATAGAACAAAAGGGCAACATCAATTTCTTAAATGTTCCATTTTTGAAAATTTGCTGAAATATTTAATCTTAAAGAGGAGGAAGGACCTGAGAGAACAGTAAGTTCTTAGTTTGACAAATGCCATTTATAATATACATTTGGAGTCAGTTTTAAGTTCTTCAATGAAATGTTTAAAACGATGATTACTATAAAGTAGATGAGTCACTACGCTCTATCTAAAACCATGATTTATTCAAATAGCATAATTTACAGTGCTTGATTTAGGAGAGGAGAGTAAATTGGCAAGTTTACAGATCAAAAGAAGGTCTTTCAACCTGTTCAAATAATATACCAGACATAAAAAAGAGCCAAAGAATTTTGATTATATTTTAAATGAATATTTAAAAATATACTGATGCTTGTTGTCATCCCGCTCTAATGTACATAAGTATGTTACCCTATTCAATATCTACTACTAAAGATTATAAACAAAGAATTTATCACTGTGCATCAGATTAGCAATTTTTACATTGAAATGGATATTATCCAGTGCTTGTAAGAAGGGAAAAAAGCAAACTTCTACACTGCTGATAGGAATAATTTGAGGCAATATTTTTGTTTTTTTTCAAGTGAAATTTGGCCATAAATATACAAATTTAAGTGCATCAATGTTGGAAATAGCTGTCACATTTCTAGTCATGTATCCCACAAATATATAAGAGTGAACATGTAAATGTATTTCCTGCCACTTGATTCGTTTAGAGGAAAACTGGGAACACAGCAAGGTCCATCAATAGCATATTGGTTGAAAAGCAGATGGTATATCCATACTATAGGATACTTTGCATTGATTAAATAGAATGGGGGAAGATGTATGAACTTTATGTAAAAGACAATCTATTGTTTTAGAGCCAAATGAAAGTTAAACTTTGTTGCATACAATAATTTACAGATTACAATTTGTAATATGGGGATGTGACATCCCATGTGCTAGACTCCATTAATCTCTAGGTCTCTCTTCAGAATGGTGTTGATGAAGTAATTCAAATCAGCCTCAGAAACGAAGTCTTCCCTCTTATGCAGTACATCCTGCTTTCATTCAAAAATGTACATGCTGAATATGAAATAGCCTTGAACTAGTTCTTGACAAATACTACCATAAATCAATTTTATTAATTGCCGAGATTAGTAACCCTTCAAGTATTGTCAAGTTCCCAGAGCCTGTGAGAGAGGCTCCAAGTACTGAGTACTCAAACAGACAACTGGAAAATACCAACAAGAGTAGCTTTTTATGTTAATCTCATTTGCTTAGAAAGCAAAGAAAGTAGGTCTTTGGAGATGGTGGCATCTCCCTGGGGATGAAAAGACTTCATGATTTTACAGTTGATGAATGTCATGGCTATTTGCTGATTCCAGTTAAAAATGCTCAATCTCTGCTCTTTGTAACTGAAGACTTTTTCCCCTATGTTGTACTCAGATTTGTTAACTAATTCTTTGGTTGCCAAGATCCAAAACAGACAAAATTAACTTATGGGTTGATGAGTCATTATTGAGTGTATATAAAACTTCTGGAAGCTTCTGTGACTCTTTCCCCATCCCTCCAGGCTGACCTGAGGCACCCTGCATTCCCTCCTGCATCAGCTCACGGTAGCTAGGGCTCTGCAATCGGCAGTGCCCCTGTCCCCACAAACAGTTTGCTTACAGGAGGAAGGTCTTTCTCCTACATGTTTGCTTATTCACCTCACCACAAAAGCTCTTAGGGGTAAAGACTGAGGTGATTTCTGTAGATCCCAATGTCCTAGTCCAGAGCCAGGGCAGAATAGAAACTAAATAAAGAAGGAGACACTGACAGGCAAGACAGATTCTTTACCAGGGTTATGTCCAATCCAGGAAATGAGAAATGTGTGACTGAGTAAGAAGGAAATGAGGGTTTGCAGCAAAAGGTCTAAGAATGACAAAAGAATGGCAAGAATTCAGAGACATCTGGGCTAATCCAGAAAAGCTTCAAGGATGAGGTAGCATTCTAATTAGGATTGAAAGAAAGAGAATTTGGGGAGGATTAGTATATTTTGACAGTTTTTCAGTTGAGAAGGGATCATGAGTAAAGTGGTTGTGACAATACAGGTTTAGATAGGTTTTCTTAAGAGGTGGGATGGAGGGTCCTTGGGGTAGACAGAGGCAGAAGCTGAGAGGAAAGATGGACTTTTGAGGGGTGAATCTTTCACTCCAGAAACCACATCAGTCCCCTCCTCCACATGCCCTTTACTTCTGGACAGTGTAAGGTACAAATCATAAATAGATGGTTTGCCATCATGTAGGCAGAAGAAGTTTAAAATGTGCTTGTTCAAAATGCCGGTGCTGGACACATTGAGGTCTTGCAGAGCACCATGCCCAGCGTCAGCTCTCTGCAGTTCACACAGCTCTGGGTCTCCCAACATGCGCAGGAGCTGTGAATTGTCTGGCACAGGTTTGCCGTCTCCATGTAGCATCTAGTGAGGGTCAGCAGATCACAGAGCCTAACCTGACCGCGGTGGGCAGAATAACGGCCCCCTGAAGATGTTCACGTCCCAATTCCTGAAACCTGTGAATATGCCACCTGATATGGCAAAAGGGACTTTATAGATGTGATTAAGGCTAAGTACCTCAAAATGGGGAGTTTATCCTAGACTATCCAGGTGGGTCCAGTCTAATACAGGTGGAGAGCCCTTCCTGCTGTGGTCAGAGAGAGAGCAACATGGTGAGACGATGGAGGAAGGACAGACAAATGGCAGTGTGATGATTGTGTTCCTGGCCCTGAGATGTATGGGGCTAA
This sequence comes from Choloepus didactylus, assembly GCF_015220235.1. Lineage (NCBI taxonomy): Eukaryota > Metazoa > Chordata > Mammalia > Pilosa > Megalonychidae > Choloepus > Choloepus didactylus. The sequence goes on from NC_051310.1 coordinate 68,695,270, forward strand.
GGGATGGGCCCTGAGAGGTCTCCAGGCTATAGGAGCCGTGCACAGTGGACAGCCAGCAAGGACACAGAGACCTCAATCCTACAACTCATGAAACTTAATTCTGCCCCAAATCAAGGCAATGGATCCTCCTTTAGAGTGTCCAGAAAGGAACCCAGCCCTGACAACATTAGGTGACCCAGGCTGGACTTCTAACATACAGAACCACAAAGCCATTTGGAAACAATCCACATCCAGACTTAGAGATGGGGGGCAGGGGCAGAGACTCACAAATGGGCCACTTTCCTCTGATCTTTGTATCTAGCTATATTCACTCAAAAAGGATGAAATGTTCTTGAAAAATATTCAATGGCTCTTATTTTCCAGTAACACCGTTCTCTCCTTCAGTCAGTTCAGATGACTAAAGACTAAAATTTTGCTGTAGTTATGTAACTTCCTTTGTGAATAGAGAAAAATGGATATTAACCTTTGCTAATGGAGGTTAGCCTACTTGTCTGCACATGCTATTTTAGTAAGGAAAACTTTTTGTCATCTCCGGCTTCATTTGTTTTGTGCTAAAAACTCACCTTGTAAGGTATCATTAAAAATATGAAAAATATTTTATATTGTTTAAACTGGTTTGATCTTATCCTTATATTATAAATTATGATGATAGAACCTGAATTATACTACACACAAAAAAAAGACTTTTTCAAGCATAAAAATTGGTTAATGCAAAACACCTGTAGCCCTGAGATCCTCTGTAGAAGAGGAGATCTTGGTAGCTCAGGGGAGTCAGCCCACGCAGGGGAGCTGCAAGACACATTGGTGGGAGCAGAGATGGGGGAAAAGAACTCCAGCAGGTCATCGCCTGTCTTACTTCTGCCTTAGCTGATTTATATTCACCAAACCAGAGGTCTACTGTGGCTTTTATTGCAAGGGTGTTAAAAGGCATTTCCTGACTTCTGAAGTTATTTCTCATCCCTCCGATTCTAAACTAAGTAAGCCTTCCTTTGTCCTTTACACATAAATCACATTTTCTACCAACTAATTACTTTGTGGATTTCCATTTGTTGAGGACTGAATCATGTCCTTCATAAAGGCATGTTGGAATCATAATCCACATTCCTGTGGGTGTGAAACCATTTGTAAATAGGAAATTTCAAGTGTTATTAGTTAAGGCATTGACTCATTTGTGAACGGGCTCTATGAAGATCCTATTTAGATGAAGTCAAATGGAATCAGGTTGGACCTTAATCCATGTTAAAGGAAATCTGCATATAGCCAGACAGTAGAAGCCAGAAGTCAGCAAATTCAGAAAAGCAGACTCAAAGAGAGAGGTTGGCCTTCCTTTCTGGAGACAGAGGATTGCTGAGGTGCCACAGTTTCTGGGAGAAAGCATGATCTGCTGAGACCTTGATTTTGCACTTACAGCCTCCAAAAGAATGAGACAATAAATTCCCATTGTTTAAGCTAAGCAGGGTGTGTTCTTTGTCAAAGCAGCCCTCAGAAACTGAGGCACCCTTAGTCTTAAATTCTCTATGCTGTTATGCAAAACACCAGAAAAGGATTGGCTTTTATAAAGGGGGTTTATTTGGTTACAAAGTTACAGTCTGAAGGCCATGAAAATGTCCAAATGAAGGTATCGACACAAGTATACCTTCACTGAAGGAAGGCCAATGGCATCCAGAAAAACTCTGTTAGCTGGGAAGGAATGTGGCTGGCATCTGCTCCAGAGTTCTGGTTTCAAGATGACTTTCTCCCAAGATGTTCCTCTCCAGACATCTGGGGATATTCTCTTAGTTTCTTCCAGGTAAACTCTGGACTAGCAAAAGTTTACTTTTAATGGCCATCTCCAAAATGACTCTCTTGGCTGCAGCAGCTCTGTCTGCGAACACTTTTATAGGACTCCAGTGATTCAATTAAGACCCACCCTGAATGGGTGGGGTAACACCTCCATGGAAATTATCCAATCAAGGTCTCACCCACAGTTCATTGAGTCACATCTCCATGGAAACACTTAGTCAAAGGAGTCCAACCTAATTAACACTAATTCATCTGCCCCCACAAAACTGCATCAAATAGCATGGCATTTTAGGGGACAAAATACATCCAAAGTGACACAATAGTGATTCCTTTTAAAACATTTCTAAGCTGAAATCTTCCCTCCAGAAAAGTTTTGTTATACTATTTTTAAAATTCAGTTAGGAATCCTGATGAATTTCAAACAAGTTCATTGTTCCCTGATAAACTAAAGATTATATGTCTAAGGTCTGTGGCTTTTTTCTTCTATGGCTGTAATTATATCTGCAATATCAGTTCCATCAACTAAAAGAAGTACAGCTACTACAATTTCATTTGAGAATTGTGCAGATTTTTGAGTTGAGATGAACTACCTTATTGACTTATTTTTCATGAATATTTTAGTTCACTAAAAGAAATTCTACCTTGAGACTACAACATCACCATTCTTTGGCAGCTAAGTAGGCTGTTTCTGTCATTCCAGGGGAAAATAGATTTCAGGATTCTGTCTCAGCTTTCCCTAGCCAGAATTTCATGCAGGACATCTTCACAAGCAGAAAGCAAGAAGGAGCTTCTGCAAAGAAGCTGCTGTATACTTCATTTGAAATGTGATGTGACTGTTTGCCTTGCCTCACAACTGAGAATTCTCCAGTAGTTCTTCAGATAAAGGCTATAAATTATACTCTCTCTTGGTTCCCATGAGAACCATCGCTGAGGATTAAAAATCAATTCAATGTACCCAATTAATGGCCACTGGGGGGATCTGCCAGAGCAGCAAAATATAGCCCTAAGGGCCTTCTTTAATATTGAAGGTCTACTTAATACCCGTATAGTAAAGGGAGAACATGTGAAATGGGTCTCCCACAGTGACCAGGTTCTGCCATTAGCAGGTGGGTCCAGTTGCTGGCTGTATAATGTCACTGTTACTCTAACACGATGGTTGGTTAGCATTTAATTCCGTTTTCCCCTTGGCCCAGGACCCAGAGAGCAGTTCACATGAGGTGCTCCTGTGTCCACTGGGAACCCAGTCTCCTCTGCTCCTGTGTGCCTTGGGGATAGCAAAAGTCACAGTGGTGAAGACTAAGGATTCTAGTCAACGTGTTTCTTGATTGATAAGAATAGTTTTATTTTTAATTTTAGAATCAATAAATGAATGAAGAAATGAATGGAAAAAGTGCAATAATTAAGAAAACCACCCACTTTACCAGAATATGTGTATTATAATTCCTTAGTTTCCTGACACAAATCAGTCTGATCAAGTAGGAAAAGCCCTCAACCAAACATCAGAATAAGGAGACCTGGTCTATCACTATGTATCTAATGTCTTTTTAGACTTCTGGGCCTTATTTTTTGACAGATTGAGTTATGTGCCCCAGAAAAAAACATGTTCTTACTTTTAACCCACATTCCTGAGGATGTGATCACATTGTAAACAGGACTTTTTGAAGATACTGTATTTAACTAAGGTGTGGGCAACTGAATAAAGACGGACCTTAATCCTGTTACTGTAGGTCTAATGGAGAGAACGCTATGGGGTGGAGCCAAAAGCTGGAAGTCACAGAACCCAGAAGAGAAAGGAGACAACACCACCAGGTGACAGAAAAGCCAAGGAACCCAAGGATTGCCAGCCAGCCAGAATGCTACTGACCTCGAGAGGAAGCAAATTGTCCAGTCTCTGAAACCATGAGCCAATAAATTCCTGTTACTAAGATAAACCATTGTGTGGTACTTGTGATAGCTGGGAAACTAAACAGTTTCCTATTTGCCATTTAAGTGTTTGTCATGGATAGCTTTTGTTGGAACCAATGCTTAGCAGCTTAAAACAACCACCATTCAATATTGTTCATGAGTCTATAGATTGGTTGGGTGGTTCTGTAGATGCAGCCAGGCCTAGCTGATCTGGTCTGAGCTCACGCATGTGTAAGTTTGGCTTCCTGCTAGGAGCTGTCTCACTCAGGATGGCCTCATCTGGGATGGACCCTCTCTGCTCCATGTAGTCTCTCATCCTCCAGCAGTGGCCATTGCTTATAAATAATCATTAAGGTGTCTTTTGAATTTTAGAATGCTGTTATTTATCATTGGTTCCCAAGTGAGCTTTCTCGGACTCTTTCTGTAGCAAGAAGATTCCCTAAGGCTCTGGGGACCTTGGGAAAACTCCAAGGAGGTTGCATCTATTCTAGAGATATTACTTCCTACCAAATGGACTTAAATCCCTTTGAAATACTGACATATCACCTCTCATTTTACATAATCCCAAGGGATTATCCTTAGGTAAAAGCCAGTCCCTCAAAACATCAACCTTTGAATCCTGAAAAGAAGCAAGAAGTATTTGGGGAGGATGCCTTTCTGTCAGGAATATCATCCATCAAGGGGAATGTAAACCTGAGAAGGTGAATTAACTTTTATTTAATTCTCCACCAGTCCATCCTTCTCCATTAAGATCTTCAAGATGCTGTCACTGAGACTGGCATGAAATGGCTCTCAGAGACTATTTTGGGACAGTGTTGGAGGCTGTATGTCCAATTTGCCTTGTTTCAAGTGAGGAAATGGCAGAATTAGTTCTTTTTCACACTGTCTTAATAACAGGCCGTGGACCTGGGTTCCACTGGCTAGAAAGCTGAGCTCCCTCCAAACCGCTTCATGACGTGGCTGCACTACCATTTTTGTTTCTTCTTTGATCCCTTCCTCTTGATCAATTTCTCACCCTTCCCCAATATTTCAATCAATCTGCCTGCTAAATCTCTCCCATTCACAGCACAGACACCATGCAGCATCTTCTGACTTTACTCTATTTGCAACTTTTGTCCTAAAATCATAATGGTGACCTGTTTATCCAAACACTTCTACTTCCCTGCTCCCATTTTATTTTAAATTCCAAGCAATCTTCGACAATATTGTTTGACTTCCAAAAGTCCTTCAATTTTGTAGACTTTTTTTTTTTTTTTTTGCCTTTCCTTGGTAAAGTCTTGTTGCTTCTATATTCTTTACCTCTGTATGGTCTTTAAGCAACTGTCAGCTATTTGTTTGGGGATGTTTAATGAACTTCTTCACCACTTATCATACCCACCTCCCAAAGTACCCCATCTATACTCACATCTGGCCTTGTCTACAGGCTGAAAACTAATCATGATTAGCACAACTGGCCCCCTTTATTTTGTCACTTATTGTTTACAGAGCCCTTAATATTGTCCTCATGCAGCAGACATCTCAAGCATGGCCTCCTTTCATCTTGACAACAGTGGTTTCAGTGAGACAGTTGTTACCCCAGTTCCACAGATGAGAAGATAATGGGTGGTGACCTAGTGATGTCTGGTGTGAAATCCTCCAGAAGGGGTGTTTCTCCTTTAGTAACTTGCGTATTCTATACATGTCATGTCTGCGACTTTATTCTTATTTTATTTTTAGAGATTTCTTAATGTATTATAATTAAAGCATATTTTCCTTTTCTAAAAAATGTGTTTTTTCACAGCATAGGGAAGAAGGAAGAACTAGATTTTCAAAAGTTAGGAAATATTAATGAGAAGAAACTGGGTAAATGATCAAAACTCAAAATGATAAGATGAAACAAGGAGGAACCAAATTCTGTGTATTCAACGTCACTGGAAGCTTAGGAGAAGTATAAACATGGAATGTTTCCACACAACTGACATGCCCTGACCTGAACCACCAGCAAGGAGGGTCCCTGCCAGCTGTGAGGGTCAAGGCTCTGTCACTGGGGCTGAGATCACCCTACAGCGGTTCCTGGGCTGTGCTGTGGTCACTCTTAGCTCTCTCCTTCTCTCTGGTACTCACAGAACTTGGCCTTAATTCCCATTTAGGACCAGGGAGATAAATCCCTCCCTTTGATTTCCAAGGTGATCAGAAGCTGAATAAGAGGAGAGATCTGTTGATCACTACAGAGCCCAGCAAATCGCCCTGACATCTCAGGACATGGTTTCTTTCATCTTCACCCCAATTTCTCAAGATATTCTGAAAGCTGACAGGGCACCAGGGAAGGAGGCTGTGGCACACACGCTGAGGCTATTCATGTCCTGTTGCTTGCCTGTTTCCCCGAAAGGTCAGAGCATAAACCAGCCAATTATGCCATAAGGAGCATTTGCAAATTAGTCCCCATTTGTCTTGGCATTTTCAAAGATAATGAGTCCCAGAATAGAACAGAATAGAAAAATATGAGAGAGTAAGAGTCCAGCTGCCCTGGGAAATTCATAAGGGTGAGAACAGACATAACCAGTGCTTTTGTCTGTCTGCACAAGCCCTTGGGAACACTCTGCTCCTTTCATCCTCATTCTTATTGAAAGAAAGGTCTTATAAGACAGGCGATGACCAGTGCTTTGGGAACCACACTGGCTCTGGAAGTGTGTACCATCGCCACAGCCATGGCAGCCACTGACAGGTTGAAACGTGAGGTGCTTGTGAGAAACTGGCTCTGTTGGGGTTGAGCAGCAAACACTAATGTCCCACACATTCACTTTCTTGGCTAAGACCTACTGCTCACCTTCACTGGATGGTGTGTGCTAGAAAGGAGCAGAGGAACCCAAAAGGACAGGGTGAAACCCTGGCAGAATTACGGAACCCAATATCAGAGGGTTATGGAGGAGCTATCAGGAGCATAGCTGGCCAGGTGCCAGTGGGAGCCCTTGGGAGCTCTGGTCAGGTGGCTGCTGAGTTCTCCAAAACTCAGTTTCCTCATCTGTCAATAAGGATTGTGTATTAGTTTCCTGTGGTTGCCGTAACATATTTCCACAAATTTGGTGATTGAAACAACAGAAGTGTTCTCTTATCACAGTTCTGGAGGTGAGAAGTCCCAAATCAAGATGCAGAAGGTCTGTGCTCCTTCAGGGCTGCAGGGACAATCTTTCTTGCCTTTTGCAGATTCTGGTGGATCCAAGCATTCCCGAGGCACCTATGGCCTCATCACTCCAATCTCTGCTTCCATCTTCATGTCATCTCCTCCTCTTGTGTCCTCTCCTCTTCTATCTGTCTCAGAAAACATCCCTCTGTCTCTTTTATATGGGCACTTGCCATTAGATTTAGGGTCCACCTCAATAATCCACTTCAATAGTCCATCTCAATGATCTCCTAATCTCAAAATCCTTAACTTAATCACATCTGCGAGGACGCTGTCTACAAATAAGGTGACATTCACTGGTTCCATAGATTTGTCAAATCTTCTGGTGGCCATTTCTCAGTCTTCTCAGAAGGGCTGGGTGAGATTGTCATAATGTTGGAAACAAAGTGGTATAGCACCAGCACTCCTGCAGGAGTCAGTGAACAGTGGAAAATGGTGGCAGAGATCTGCAAGAGGTGCATCTAGCAAGCTCAAGACTGTGAAAAAGGCCACAAAAACATAAAGAACTCTGGAATATTCCATGCAGTGATATACATAAATTCTACATGGTATGCAAACACTGAGGACATCACAACTCTCTGAGTTCCCTTTCATTCTTGAAGGATCTAGGAGGTGGCAGATCATACCCCTGTGTAGCTTGCTGGTGGGCCTTGCATCAGGAACTTCTCACTCGTTTCTTTCCCACAGAAGCTCTATCTCCTCACACTGTCTTACTAGGGGACTTTATTTGGAATTATATTTTCCACCAAAAAAATAAACATGGCTATGCCATTGACTTATCAAGCTCTCCTCCCACATATGACTTCTAGATCCTTTTAACTAACACATACATTTCCTTATCATGTGACTTCAGAGAATGGCTTAAATTATGTGATACTGGACATATCTTTCCTTGTTTTGGATTGACTGACTCTCTCAGGTTCAACAAATTACAGGAGTGGAGAATGGGTTTCTTATACAAACTACACAGAAAGAATTCTCTACCTGCTGCCCAAAGTTATAGACAGAGAATAAGGCAGACTGGTCTACCTTCACTTTTGCCTGAGAATAAAGATGAATTTCATAGCTCATTCATTCTACAAACCAGCACTGAGAAATTATTCTTACTGGAAACTTTCTTTGGGAATGGGTGGCCAAAATAAACAACATTCAGTTTCCATCCTCAATCAAGGTAGAGCCTGCACAATTGACTGCAAGAAAAAATCTATTTGTTTCAAAAGTTCGAATTTGTCTTACAATTAGCATAACTCTATCCAATAAAATACTTTGAGATATTTTGCTCAAAGAGGAAGGAAATCTTTTGGATAAATAATCTTTCATACAACCTCAAATACTATAAATAATCATTGATGTTACTCCAAATAAATGAAAAGAAACAAAAAAAATAGCTCACCAAAGTTTAGAAAAATTGTTTCAAAAATTCTGCTCAGATTTAATTTGAGCTTGATAGTTTCAGATTCACACACTGGTAATAGCAAAAAGTGATCTAGTTCTATGATCAGCCTCATAAATTTGAAATTAAGACACTAAAGTCCAATCTAGGGGTGTAAATGTTCTGAGTTCTTTCAAACATAATGGCTCTTGCAGATACTCCAGAATATGACATTCAACCCCTTTAGAAACCAACCCCAACCAATCTTTCAGATTCACGTCCTTCTACTCATTCTCAATCTGTTGATTTCACCTATTCCCCACAAACATACACACACACACACACACACAACTCCTAAGTATGTTACACTGCATACTAAATTGGAACCCTTGCTACACTACTTGCTATCAAGTTCCTAATTAACCTGAACTTCAATTTCCTTTTGAGTGAAATAAGGTTAATAATAGTTGCCTCAAATTTTGTTGTAAAATGTAAATATATGAGTAAATATTCCCACAGATTAGGTTTTCAGTAAAGGATGGCCTGCATTTGCCCACCTCCTGGTGCACAAGCCCTTGCATAATCCCTTCCCCTTTAGTGTGGATGGGACTTGTGACTTGCGGATGGGACTTGTGACTTATAGAACACAGCAAAGTGGCAGGATATTACTTCCAGCATTATGTTACATAAGGTTGTAATGTCTGTCTTGCTAGGACACTCTCTCCCTTGCTGGCTTTGTTGAAGCAAGTAACCAGGTGGGAAAGTCTCCACATGGCATGGAATTCAGAGCAGCTTGTAACCAACAGTCAATAAGGAACTGATGCCTCATTGAAATGGCCCATGAGTAACTGAAGGCAAGAAACAATCACAAGAACTTGAAAGTGGATCCTCCCCCAGTTGAGCCTGCAGATGAGAACACAGCCCTGCCTGACAGCTTGGCTGCAGCCTTGCTGAAGGCCCAGCTAAAGTATGCCTGCACTCCTGGCTCACAGGATATGTGAAATGACAAATGTATGTGGTTCCAAGCCACTGATTTTATGGCCAGGTTTTAAACGGCAATAGCTATCTACTTCACAAGGTATTACAAGAAAAAAAGCTCATCAAATATTGGCTTGTCCAAAAGCAGAAATAAATGGTAGAAGAGAAAGAGAACCCAGAAAAATGCTTCAGGAGCCTATACAATATGAGGCAAGACTTGTAGAAGATGTTGAGCAATAAAAGCCCATTAAGATTTCTCAGTCAATCAGGGCATCCCAGCACTTCACAAATGACCAGCTGAAGATACACAGGCATACCTTGAAGATCTTGCGGGTTCTGTTCTAGACCATTGCAATAAAACAAATGTCACAATAAAGTGAGTCACACAAATTTTTTAGTTTCCCAGTGCATATAAAAGTTATGTTTACATTATATTGTAGTCTATTAAGTGTGCAATAGCATTGTGTCTAAGAAACAACGTACAAACCTTAATTATAATGTAACCAGAGATAAGAAGTGAGCACATGCTGTTGGAAAAATGGCACTGATGGACTTGTTCAATGCAGGGTTGCCACAAACCCTCAATTTGTAAACAATGAAGTATCTGCAAAGGGCAACAAAATGAAGTGTGTTTGGATTGTCCTTACACCAAGCTTCTTGTTTCACATGGCTTCAAAGCAGACGCCAGTAAGTGGAGGCAACCTGCACAGGCTGTGCCTCCCCATCTGACATCCTTCCCATGCCTGCTACATTTGAGGCTATGGAGGATTCTGGACCAGGAAGAACCTCTAGAAGGCAGAGCCAGAGAAAGGGGCTTCTTCCCCCACCAGGGAAGAGGTGCCACCCAGTGTCTGCCAGGTGGGGTTTTATAAATGCTGGATTCATGGAGACTGGTACACTCCATTCTTCTCTTTTCCAGAAGGGATTTGTTAGAAATTATCCTATGTGCTTGCCCATCAGGTATTGGATGAGTGTGCAGGGAAGAGACCTCTTGTAGTTCACAAATCCATGGACACAATGAGTTGTTCCAGACTGGGCAGGCAGGACCATGCGTTCCCAAACATGTTGGGTATTGAGCTGGATGCAGTGCATGTATAGGGATGTGGGCTATCTGCCCAGAGCAGAGGTGAGCGTGATTGCTCTACATTTGGAAAACAGGGTGAATCAGAATAACCTGTCAATTGAAGTGGTGGACTGTAGCAAAGCTTGCTAACCCCTCACCAAAAATTCACATTTCCCACTCTACATGATAAAACCATCCTTGGGAACTGGATTTCTGGGCAGCCTTGCAGCTGGGTGAGCCCCTTGTAGATGATGAAGTGGGAGTGGAAGAGATTTGTGCCCCTGCTAGGATGCCTGCACCTCCTCTTTGTGGTTGACTGGAATGGAAACAGACCCAGGATCCTTGAAGACTCATGGGGGAGAAAGCAGGTCACTGTCAGCCTCCTCCTGAACAACTGTTTTGAGAAACACTGCACAAGCAACCCATTCCCTCACCCAGTGTGCTCCAAGCAAAAGCAGATTTCCAGTTTGATCCATTGTACATTCTGCAGTCTATTTGTTGCAGCAATTAGCATACACTAATTAAAACAGATCTTGAAAACAGACAAACTTTATCTCCTTCACAATACTGCAAAATGGATTTGGTCCACAGAGAGAAATTCCATTTATAAAATGAAGAGCTATTAATGTATTTTCTTGCTGGAAAGAGTTTTCATATCATGAGAAGACTTAAAAGGAGAGGAACTAGTCTTCAGGGACCCAGAAAAGTGGCATTACAAGAAGCAAGATTAGATTTGGGTTGCTGCAATAGGTTATTCTTCCTACGGCTGATGAGACAAGCAACGCTGTATGAACTGAGGCGCAGCTTTGCTTGTGGCTTAAATACTGTCCTAATTTATTAGGATATGACCCAGATTGCTCTGTCCACACCCTGCTGTTGGCCAATGGGCAGAGAAGACTCTGAGATGTCATTCATATACATCCAGCCCATTGAATAATTATCAATATCTGACTGTAAATATGACAATTTTGGCATCTCTAGCAATGAGGCCTTCAGCATATTCAGTGTGGGTATTTTTCTAGTGTATTGCTTTATTAACAAGAAAAAAAATCCTCTCTAGCCATAGTAAATCAAGAAGAAAGAGATGCTAGCAATGTTTTAATGTGTTTGTCCTGGAATTTCCATAGTTTGCAGACTTCTCCAGTTAAGGAAGAACAATTGGGTTTTGGGGCATGGTACTGAAAATCAACTACAGCACAAACTACAGGACATATCAGTACTGGTCAACTGGCTTGCCCAATCAGAAACACTCAATTTTGTTGCATCACTGGTACATTCACTAACAAAGACAAGAAATCAGATAGTTGGGGTAGCAGGTCATTAACTGGTCATTAGCACAGTAATGCCTCCTCTTACCCCCCACTCAACTTTGTCAAGGCAGACTGGACCTAGAAAAGTGGGGAGGCAGGGGCAATGGGGAAGTAAAAAGATAGAAATCCTCTCTCCTTGGCCTTTACGTGCAATGCCCCCGGCTATTGGCAGCTTTGCCACCACAGGGTGGAAATAACAATACCAGCCTAGTTACTATTGGCAGAGACAAGGAGTTGTGACGGAAACACACAGAGGGCCTCCCGCTTTGGATTATCTCCACTCCAAACGGTTGCCTAGGATACAAGGTAGCCCAGATTTTGCAAAACAGCACAGACACTGAACATGAGATCAGACAAGTGACATCTTTCAAGTTAGTCAGAAGGAAGAAAAATTAAAACACAGCAGCCTGGCAGATTCTCCCTGCACCACAGGATGCCGTTCACTGGGAGAGGACCTGCCAGTGCCACTGCTATTTGCAAAGCGAAGCTGACTGCAGCCAGCTGGTCAATGTTATGAGTGGCAACACATGAACATGAGGTACGCTAATTGGGTAGCTTTGTTTTTTTGAAAAACTCAGAATAGGATGTGCCCATTGTCATTGGGATATGCAATCCAGTGGCTTCTTGCAAAGATTCCTATTTACTAGCTATGTGTCCAAGCATCCTAGCAGTTCACACCACGTCTGGCTTCCCAGGATGCCTCAGGGTCACAGCCTGTCCGTGGTCGGTAGAAATAGGTCCCTGCTTTTCACTTATTCCAACTATCAGAAAGCTTAAAATGTCATGAACAACTTTGATCTCTAAGGTAAGAAAGACAAAGGTATGAAATGACCAAAAGCTCATCAGACTCTTGGTAATAACCACATTCCATCCACAATGATAGTGGAAGAAATTTTGTTGATGCAAGACATGTATTCACAAAATGCTTCTTTTGAAGCATTATCAGTACACAGAACAAGGTGCTCATTCATCCAACAGAACTTCTTCTGATTGAGCAAAGAAAGTATGGCATGGTGAAAGGTCATACACCACCAAAGTTTCTCCAAATACTGAAAACAGATATTTATAATTTGACAGATGTTCAAACTGCCTGAAATTGTTCCAGAACAGTCCCTGTGCCACACCAAGTGCCATGACATCTTACCGGTGGGGCATAATACCCCAATTTGATTTTCATCTCTTTTTTATACTGGCACTGAAACACAAATCAAGGTTTGAAATGCATTCAGGATGCTGCAAAATATTTTGTTCAGAAAAAAAGGTGGTGTAAGTGGGATCCACAGTTGGGTTCCCACTTGGGGGATTGTTTCCCTCCAGGGAATTTGGATATCCACTCGCTTTGTCTTTGGATACCCATGTACTTCCTCCTTGCTTTTTGGTTTTCTTCATCATGCTTATAAAACTCTGCCTCCTTTCTCTACCTTGCTTCTCCTCCTGCTTCTTCTGGGAGGCACAGCTTTCATCTTCTTCTGACCAAAATGAGGAAATCCCTAGCACAATTGGAAACAATTGAAGGCGATTGTTCTCTCCAACATACAGAATAGTAAGCAGAAAAATCACAGGTACATCAACAGGGCTGCAAGCCCTCTGTTTTCATCCCTTCAGTGAAAATGGTTTGCTAAGGCATTTTATTTTTGTTATATGTTTTAACTCTACAAGATGATGAGGTGAATATTACTTTTAAATAAGATCCACATTTTTCTGATTATAATTATGATGCATATAGATTATATAACATTGGGAAAATTTGGTAAAGTATGCAGAAGGAAATTTAAATATTCCATAATCCTACTTCCTAGAATAACTACAGTTAACATTTTAGTCTATTCTCTTCCAGACGGTTCCTTATATGTTTGTATTTAAACACACTCAGATGCACATATATGCATAGCAAGGGAGTGAAAGAGAAGAGATAGTTATATGTGTACAGTTTTGATTTAGAGCACAATTCTTTGATACACAGTGGTACTGTGCAAGTTCTGCTGTATAGATACAAGGTCATAACATTTCAGAGTTTTGAATGCAACTCATTTTATAGATGCAGCAACTAAGGAGACATGAAACAACTTTTCAAAATGACCCAGCTAGAAAGTAGGTGTGGGGGATTGACCCATGTCCCCCACAAAAGACACGTTCAAGTCTTAATCCGCAGTCCTGTGGGAGTGAACCCATTTGTAAATAGGACCTTTGAAGACATTATTATTAGTTCAGATGTGGACTAATATGAGATCCTATTTAGATGAGGCCAAATTGTACCAGAGTGGGCCTTAATCTGTATCACAAATCCTTATAAAAAGAAATCTAGGCAGAGACATGGACAACTGAGCAGGAGACAGAGAAATCAAAAGGATAAGCTGTGTGATGGAGGGAGAGATGCAAACCAAGGGACTGCAAGGATGTGCAAGCCAGCACCAGGATGCTACAGACCCCGGGAGAAAGCATGGACTGTCAGGACCTTGATTTTAGACTTCTAGTCTCCAAAACCATCAGACAGTAAGTTCCCAAATGCCCACTGTTGAAGTCAACTCAACCTGTGGTATTTGACACGGCAGCCCTGGGAAACTAAGATTGTTTTTGCAGGGAATGTGCATTCGATGCTCAGTCCAATGCTCTGTCTGTTAGATCCCAGAAGAAGAACTAATATGTAGAAGGAGTTTTGAACCTGAGGGCCCTGCAGCTTATCTCACAGAAAACAAGTGCCCCATAAACTAAAGAATAAAGCTGTTCAAAGCTAGTCAAGGGTGTCTCAGTCACAGCAGTGTCTCCAAGGCGGGTAAGGCAAGGGCAGATATACCCATAAAATAAACAACCAAAAAGGCCTGCTCTCCCTAGCTAGATAACGCAGCTGCTTTCCTAAAAAGAATATTGTCTCAGAATTCTACCAACCAATCACACCAAAACTAAATAAGCACTCACCCAATCGAGGCACAAAACATCACAGCAGACACCCTACCCAACGTGGGTTCCTTTTTCCCTTAAAGAATGCTGCTCTCAGATAGAGAGCGGGAGCCATTATCTTTCTCTTCTTTTCTGCTGGCTCCCACCTGCTTTCTTCCTCTAACAAATCTTAAACTTTATACTTAAACTTTGACTCGCTGCATTGTATGAATTCTTGAACGGCTCCAAACCTAACACTGTCCACTATGCCATGAATGTCCAGAATAAGTGTCTCATTACAAATTTACAGAAGACCTTGGAAAAAATCACAAGAACAAAATTCTGTAAGTCTTACATATTGTTAAAAAGCATCGAGTTGCCCCACTCAGTTCAAGATGGTAGACTGAGATGCTTCAGGGCTCCATATCCCTAAAGAAACTTAAAACAACCAACAAGAAATGGCAAAAACATCCTTCTCAAAGCTTCAGAAAATAGCTAAGGGACTGTATAAAAGGGCAAACACCCAATCAAGAGAAAGGCTACTTAAAAGCAGTAGGAACTATGGCACCCTGGCTGGCCTCTCACCCACCCCTTACCAGCTCAGTGCAGACTTGACCAGTGCTCCCAGTGTGGAACCCTGGTCCCAGTTTGGAGGAAGTAGTAGCTCTTGTGCACACACTGGGAGCATGTATGTCTGCCCCAATCTGTCTGGTGGTGGCCCAAGCTTGTTGCTCCAGAACTTGCCCTGCAAGTAGGAGCAGTTAAGTTGTGCTGCCTCAGGCAGAGGGTTGCTGGCTGTAGATACAGAACAGTGCCTGGGATCATGAGGAAACTGATTCCTAAGGAAGAGGGGACATTGGGAACCATGTAAATGGTGGAATTCCCAGGGCCCCACGTGCATGCTGAAGGCATGCCCTAGATTAAACACATGCACAGAAAGCACCAGGGATCCCCTATGCTTGGGTGCAAACTATTCTCTAAACTGTTTGTATGGTTAAGACCTGATGGAGAGCATACAGTTTAACCTGCCAAGTTTAGAAAAGTATTTTCCTTTTTTTCCTTTTTCTTCATCTTCCTTTTTTTTTTTTTTTATTTGTTATCTCCTGGCATTCAAGGAAAGCTCTGTCATAGCACTAGCTGGATACAAGCTTAAGGAACAGACAGAACAGAATCTAAATTCCAGTGATATGTTAAAACAGCAAAATACCAGGCTTCAACAAAAGGTCACAAAACATATAAAGAAACAGGAAGTGATGGTCAAAGCAAAGGAGAAGAACAAAGCATTAGAAGCTATCCATGAGGAGGGCCAGACTTGGGATAGAGCAGACAAAGACTTTAAAATATGGTTCTAAATATGCTCAAATAGCTTATGGAAAACATGGACAAGAAAATGATAAAATAACACAAAGGGAATATCAATAGATGGATGAAAATTATTGAAAGGAACCGAACAGAACTGAAGACCCAAGTAACAGAAATTAAAAATTCCCTAGAGGGGATGCAAAATGAGACTGAATAGTTTCAGTGGCTGAGAGATTTCAAATGGAGTCGAGAGGTCACTCTGGTGGACGTTCTTATGCACTATATAGATAACACCTCTTAGGTTTTAATGTGTTGGAATAGCTAGAAGTAAATACCTGAAACTACCAAACTCCAACCCAGCAGTCTGGACTCCTGAAGACAATTATATGACAATGTAGATTACAAGGGGTGACAGTGTGATTGTGAAGACCTCGTGGATCACACCCCCTTTATCTAGTGCATGGATAAGTAGAAAAATGGGGATAAAAACTAAAGGACAAATGGGGTGGGATGGGGGGATGCTTTTGGTGTTCTTTTTTCACTTTTATTTTTTATTCTTGTTCTGGTTCTTTCTGACCTAAGGAAAATGTTCCGAGATAGATTGTGGTGATGAACGCATAACTATGTTATCACACTGTGGACAGTGGATTGTATACGATGGATGATTGCATGGTGTGTGAATGTATTTCAATAAAACTGAATTTAATTAAAAAAAAATCCCTAGAGGATTTCAACAACAGATTGGAACTGACAGAAGAAAGATTGGCAAACTTGAAGATAAGCCAATTGGGATCAATCAGTCTGAGGAACAGAAAGAAGAGAGAATGAGGAAAGGTGAACAGGTCCCAAGGAACCTGTGGGACACCATTAAGCACACTGATATACACACTGTGGGAGTCCCAGAAGGAGGAGAGAGAGAGAAAGGGGCAGAGAGAATATTTAAAGAAATAGTGATTGAAAACTCCCCAAATTTAACAAAAGACATAAATAAACACATCCATTATGCTCAATGATCTCCGCCCGGGATAAAACCAAATAGACTCATGCCAAACGCCAAAGATAAAGAGAGAATTCTGAAAGCCACAAGAGAGAAGCAGTAGGTCACAAACATGGGGTCTCAATTAGATTTAGTGTCATTTCTCGTCAGAAACCCTGGAGGCAAGAAAGCAAAGGGGTGATATATGTAAAGTGCTGAAAGCAAAAAAAAAAAAAACAAGAACAAAACAAAACAAAAACCTGCCAACCAAGATTTCTATATCTGGCAAAACCATCTTTCAAAAATGATGGAGAGATTAAGAAATTTCCAGATAAACAAAATTTGAGAGCGTTCATCAATCAGAAAATGGATTGATAAATAGATAGGCAGACAGAAAGAGAGGGAGAGAGTGAAATAGAAAGACAGAATGATATGGCAAATATAGCAAAATGTTAAAATTGGTTTATCTGTCTGGGGTATCTTGGGGGATAGGAACATGTTGAATTTCTCCATATGGGGTTTGTATTATTTTTGTAATTTTTGAAAGTATTTAAAAATACAAAGTTAAAGAGTAATGAGCTATGGGTTGTATGAGCAGAGCCAATAGTTCAAGGGCACACTGGGTAATATCCCCTGATTCCATGACATCCAAAACAAGAACAGGCACAAACTGAATAGATGCAAACACTGTACATGCCTCCTCTTAGTGATATCTTTACTTTGGGGTTTAGGTTCCCATTTGTCAGGGCAAAAATCAATGTCCTAAATAAAGTTAGGAGTTTCTGTAAAAATGGCCAACCAGAGCCTTGTGTGGAATGTGTCAGCCATGATCACTGGATGTCCTCTATCTCAGACGAAGATTTGGAGATTCAGGCACAGTGAGACATTAGGAAGCTTCTGTTAAATAAAAATGTCCTTACTACAGTTCTGAGGTAAATGTTTTCCACTTTCTTTTTTGAAAGAGCTATGATTCATCTCCCCTAATGTTATTCTCTTTCACAAGAGATAATATATTTTTATCAAACTCCCTAACATATCCATGAACAGGAAAGAGTTCCTGTCTTGCATCACATGAGGAATTACAAAATTGTGCCTGTTTTCAATTTATTATCTCTCAGTGTCAAGTTCACCCTTCATTGCCTGTTTTCTGGAAATGGAGCTGGGTCCTCTAAATATGTTCCCTTCAGCAGCTAATGGAAAGCTCTGTCAGTGGAGGACACTGGAGAGACACTGCAGAGGAAAGGGCTTGCTTCTTCGTTCCGGCATGGTCACCGGTCGGGTTCCTGCAAACTGGCTGGTTTGTCCAGCACCAGACCACTGCGGTGTGTGCTGTGGGCAAGTCTCCAGAGTGTGAAGTTCCCCCAGTGTCAGCTCCTGTAGGGCAGCAGTTTCTCCAGCACCTGGACCCCACAATGTCCAGCAGTCAGCAGCAGTCCCAGCAGCCAACAGCTTTCCCCAGAACCCTCCTTGGGTGATTTCGTAGCACAGTGACTCCAGCGAGACATCTCCCAGTGGACAGTTTTCTCCAGCAACTTGGAGGGCAGGTTTCTGGCAAGTTCCACCAGCAAAGGACCACAGAAACTTTTTGCCTTTCAGTAAGTCACAACCATGACCTCTCCAACTTCATCTGCATCTCCTCTTTGGGGATGCTCTTCCTGGGTCCTTTATTTTAGACCCGGGGGTAATGTCTGCTTCATTTATCTGCTATTCTTGTATTTCTTAGTGTTCTTTTTACTTCTTACTAGGCAATCCCTCTTTACTTCAATCCCCTAATTTAGTTAATGGTTATCTATATTAAACTTTCCCTGTTCAAATTACTATCAGCTTCTCTTTCTTGACTGACTAGACCCTGGATAACATAGGTGCAAAGCTGTTAGGGCTCTGTAGCTGCAAGCAACAGAAACTAACTCTAGGCAACTAAGCACTAAGATCAGAAAGAGATTAATGAAGGATATGGAATTCACAGAATAAAAGGGAGACCTGGAAAGCCAGTTTGGCAAGGAGAGCAACCTCAGGATTTTAGGGGTCAAAGGAGATGGGCACCTGAATGGGCCAGGCTCCCTGGGAGCGAAGTCTGAAATGGGGGTGTTAGGAAAGTGATCCATTGAAAGAGTGCTCTCAGGGAGGCAGGGTAGGGAAGGAGGAAAATGCTTAGCAAGGATGTGGTCTGTGCAGGAGATGAGCTTCCACCTGGAGACTCCAGAGACACAGAATCCCTCCACCTAGGGCAAAGGGGACAGACATTTGTACCTCCTGTCAGTTTGTCACTGGCTGTGGACTGCCCTGGGGAGGATGGTACAGAAACTCCCAGGTAAAGTGTCTCCATTCAGCCAAGGGTTATTTTCTGGAAAGGAGCAGCTCTGAGCCCTTAGGAGCCACACAGCAGCCTCCACCATAATACATACTAACAAAAATAAATAAATAAGGAGCCACAACTGGATGCAGAAGGGGACACGTGAATGGGGCTCAGGCAAACGTTACCTAGGTCATAACCTACCCAAGTCCAGTCTTGAAGTGAAACAGAAATGAAGTTTCAGGAGAATGCACATAGCTGAAAAACTTCCTAGCCTTCTTTTTTTGCTTTCTTCTGGATGAATCCAGGTCATCCAACTTCAAAATGCATTGCATCTTCCCTGCACCCTAGAGCCTCCCATTGGAAAGGACAAGAACTGTGCACTACAAATACTCCCTTGACAGAACGAGTGGAGCTGTGGGAAGGAAGACGCCTGGGGTTGACATATGCTTTGATGTCTTTATGCATTTAAAAACCTAGGAACAGCTTCTCTAATAAACGAAAAAAATAAAAATAAACCTGGGAATATGTCATTCATGTATATATCAATACTTTCATTTTCCTTGGGAGAAGCTAGGAGTCAAATATTAGTCCTCCAAGTTCCCTAAAGACCTGCTCACATTGAAGATGCCTGTGTGCTTGTTCATTGATTGTTTTGTTTGTCTCTACTTACCCTTGACATTCTATTTCCCAACAGTTCAACACGTAGTATAAGTATATTTGTGCGATATTTTAAACATATATTATAAATTTATTCACTTTTAGAACTTGAAATGTAGAATTCAATAGGATAAAATCAAGAAAGAGATTATTATGGAAGCATACCAAAGAAATTGATAACCATTTTTTCTAGATAAAACGGGGTGAGAGTCCAGGAAAGCCAAGTGTCTCTTCTATCTTCATCAGATCACGTCCTCTCTTCCAGCCCTCCCATTCTGTAACCCCTGTCGTGAGGTTCAAAAGTTTTTTGGTGCAGTAGACGTTCTTTTCTGAACGTCCTTCAAGTGGCCATGATTCTACTTCGAAGTGTTTCCATTTAATGGTGCTTATACTTTTTCTTCTTCCAGAAATAGTTGAATTTTAGCAAAAATACATGTATTAGCATCTCATCAAAGGCAGTCTTAATTGTCTCAAAATATTGTGAGGTGCTTTTTCTTGTACAGGGGCTGTACTAACTGGCCTTGCAGACCACTCCCAACCATCTAAAAGCCACACATAGAGAAAAAGGACAACACAACTCCAAGGATAGAAAGGACAAGATGGAATACCTAAAAGTGATAATATCTTTGCTGTCCAAATGATATATTGTTAGTATTAAGCAAGGTTTATATGAACATGTCTGTATATCACAGTAAAAACTGCTGGGTCTTTCAGGGGTACTAGAAAGAGAAATCTCAGGGAAACCTGGGACCTCATGAATATAAAGGACCAAAGAACTTTTTCTAGAAACCTAATTTTTAAATTTTGCAAACATCCTATGCCACATTAGCACACTTAATTCAGCTATCATTGAACAACGTTATAGAAGTTTGATCATGCAAAATCAGGTCATTTCTGGGAATGTACACAGGAGGCAAATGATACCTTCCTGCAGATAACTTTTTCCCTTTAAACATATAAATCCAAGCTGGCATGTCTAAATTGACCAGGACTTCTTTTTGTATGAAAACAGAAGTCCACACAATGTTGTAGCTATCTAATAAATTCCTCACAGAGAAATCCAGTGGAGATAAAAGCTGAAAATATGCCCAGGTTATTTTTCTACAATTTCTCTAAAAGAACTGTGTAAAGTGCTATATCTCTGGCTGCATTTTGGTTGTCATCAGTGATAGCAAAGGACCCCAGCAAACTGCCTGCATGCCAGTCAGCAGGCAGCTCAGTAACGTTTGGTCCTCTTCTCTCTTCATTGTTACTTTCCTAGAAACACAAATCTCATGCTAAGTATTTTTAGCAAAAACAATAAAAAAGCACCTGAAGATCATTTGAGTTGGCCCCCATTTCCTTGTAAAACCGACGCTCCAAACCAGTGAATGTCGCAATGAGACAAAACAGCTTTCCAGGAAATTTACAGAAAAGATAGAAATTGACCCCATGGGTTCTGACCTCTGAAAAACATCCTCAACCAACTAGAGGGAAGCAGAATTTCCTGATATTCCTCCTGCATTTCTTCACTCATGGTGCAATAAACTTATGTCATTTCAAGTTTTCAGAAATATTGCTGTATACCTAGAAGTAGGTTTTTAATTATTCCAATCCCCGCTCTGTGTTAGAGAAAGTTCCAGACCAGAGATGATAGCAAAGATCTAATTAAGAATTTTGTTGAACAAATTACAAAGAGGAGTCACATTCATTTATCTATATGTTGACTGTCACATTTGCTCGTTGTTTCTTTTTTAATTTATTCATTATGTTAAATGCAAGGTATACAGTGATAAATGAACCTGTCCTCATGTGCATTACCAGTTGAAGGTAGAAAGACAACATAAAACACATATCCATTATGATAAGCTACAGGGGAAGCAATAAGGTGCATGAAGAAAACAATGGGGGGTCCTAAGCACAGACACAGTCATACAGACTTTCTCAGAAAAAAATGACAGTTTGAGCTTCTTTTATCAGTGACTCTTGAAGGAATCAATTTTACTGATAAAACTGATTAGACATTAGTGTCTGAACTTTACATTGATTAAAAGGAGAAATATAATCAAGTAAACTTTTGGAGATTTAAGATAGATGAAAAGAGAAGGTGGGAATGTTCAGTGCTTTTTAATGCATCACTACCTAGTACCTTATGGCTAGAAAATTTGTGTAATATTACAAAATATCAGGATGGTGTGCAGAGGCGATATTTCTGAATTTGCCTTTGGACATTTCACTGTGATCAGAGAGCATGCTAATTCTATCAGCCACATTCTCCACTTTCACTGTTTAAGGAATTGACCTTCGTGTTGACACCTAGCTGAGATGAAAGGAGACATGAATTGGGGATAATCAAAATGCTGAGGTTGGTCACGCCCTCCCTTAATCAGCATGCTTTCTGAACTATTGGGACCAAAGTTGATTTGAGTCCTAACTCAACCTGACAGTCTTAGACCAGCTGGCATCAAGAACACCCCACCCAGGGAGGCCAAGCTGGGAAGAACTTTTTCTAGAAGGAGCAGCAGGGGCCTCCTGGGGATCCTGGAAATGGTGGGATTCAATGAATTGACAAGAAAGATAAAAAGGTCTGTGTCAATTTAACTCTTTAAAAACTCCAGAAAATTCCAATACATTTAACTACTGTGCCTGGACTGGACCTTTCAATCCAAGACTCCATTCAGAGTGTGAAAATTCCACTTTTATAACTATAGTGAAACTTGGAGACCACCAAGCTTTCCGTGGCAATTCACCCCAGTCAAAACTGCAAGTGAAGGAAATTTTTCACATCTTCACCCTCCTATCCAGAGACCATTTGCCTCCTCTCTGCTTCCACCGTGCACCCCATTCCTCCATCTTACATACACTCTGAGTAAATGAAAGGCCTAATTTGCTTTTTGAAGCAAATAAATTACACTGATCTGATGCTTCTCCAAAGACAGTTGCTTCATTGGTCATGCCTATGTTCATGTACATCCAGTCATCTTTTCTGTCAAAATGGCTTTTTGTTCCTGGAAAGCAGCAAGATACCGGTTGTGTGGGTTTTGCGTCACCCCTGAGATTATTTCCATGGTGGGAAAGAGGACTTCAAGGGGAAAAGGTGCAGAGAAGGAGGTGGGCAGTGGGGCAGCCTCCCACCCCCACGTTTTCCCCACCTTCCAGGTGAGCCTGCATTTCTCAGGTTCAGACTTGGGGGGCTCCCTGTCAGTTCAACCTTGCGCCCATTAAAAGGAAAGAAATGACATTGAGATGCAGAGGGCACCCTTCACAGACCTGTGCTCACCTGTGTCTGAAGCACTGCACAGGGTTTCCAAGGTCTACAGTAAAAGATAAAGACACCTGGATATTCGGACATCTGATTCGAAAAAGGAGACCTCAAGACAGCAGTAACTTGGCATTGCTGTGGCTGAGACACTGAAAATATTTGAAAATAAAACTCTTTTTTAAGTTTCCACCTTTCCATGGCTCCAACTCTGCCTTCACTTTTTTCAAGGGTTCAGCCAGACTTAGCAAGTGAGTAACTAGAAGTATTTATTTCACCCTGAGTCTGTCCCTCAGTAGGGGAGAAAAGAGCAATCTGCCACCTGCTGTTTACTTTTTGCAGTGCAGAATATGACTTCTCATGAGACTGAAATTTACAATATGTGCATTCCTTTTATATTTAAACAATCAGCAAATATTAGAGTTGAAATGGATCTCAACCTAGTCAATTTAAACTTTACAAATAAAATAATAAGCTCCAAAGAAATCAACTTACCAAATTTCTATTTGGAGGCTTACTTTATTAAAAAAGAAAAATCAATTCAGTAAACATTAATTTAGCATTAAATAGTATTATTTGAACACAGGACCTCGAGAGGCTTATAAGCAAGTGTAAAATATCTGACTAAACTATCTATCCAAGTCCAATAAAAACTGTCTATTCCTACTGTGATAGATTGAATTATATACTCTACCCTAGATAGATTCTTAATCTTAATCCACATTCATGTGGAGTGAACCCTTTGTAAAGAGGAACTTTGAAGATGTTATTTTTAGCTAAGGTGTGGACCAACTGAATGAGGGGGGTCTTAACTCATTTTACTTCATATAAAGAGGAGAAACCAGAGGCCAGAACTGAGAGAAAGCCACACAAGGAGAAGCCAGAAGTCAGTGGAAACCAGAAAACTGGAAGCCAATGGAAGGGGAAGATGTGAGCACACATTAGAGGCAGAAATATAAACCAAAGACCCCCAAGGATTGCTGACAGCCAGCAGCAGAAGGCTCCAGTCTCCCAGGAGAAGGCAGACCTTGCTGATATACCTCAAAACCATGTGCCAACAAATCCCTGTTGTTTAAGTCAAAACCAGTTTGTGGGTTTGTGATAACAGTCCAGGCAAACAAAGACACCTACTGTCAAGCTAAAGACTGAATTATTCCATCTGTCAAGTGGCTGGGGTTAGAAATGCAGGCACACGCATAGCTCTGCCCACTGGCCACAGCA
This sequence comes from Choloepus didactylus, assembly GCF_015220235.1. NCBI lineage: Eukaryota > Metazoa > Chordata > Mammalia > Pilosa > Megalonychidae > Choloepus > Choloepus didactylus. The sequence continues at coordinate 68,719,407 of NC_051310.1, forward strand.
GAGCCCTTTACCCTCTCTGGTCTGGCCGTGGAAAGGAGCTCCGTCTTGGAGGATGCATTCGTGACAGAGCCGGGCACATCCAGAGGTAGCAATCAGGAAGGATGGGTCTGAAAACTCCATCACATGATGAGTATCTAAGGAAAGCAACAGTGTGTCCTGGGGAAGGGAGACTGAGAAAACAGGAGCACTGCTTCCAATGTTAAAAGGCAGCCTGTGGGTGATGGATTAGATTTATTCTGTAAGTCTTCATCCAGAAGGCAAAATATAGGGTCATAGACAGAAGTAAAAAGGAGGCCAATGTCAACTCCACGAGAGGAATATCTTAGTAGAGTTGTTCAAAATAGAAATGTCTCTTCCTGAAAAGTGATTACCTCTTGGGGAAGGAGCAGAGGGGATTTCAGCATTGAGGAGGACAACTGAGTTTGACGTATCTTCCCAGTTTGGAGATGTGCTTTAAAAAACTGGCTTCCTGCTGGAATGCAATTTCCTTGGGGTTATCGAATAAGCCAGGGTCAGAGCTGGAGTTTAGTCAGCAGGGACAAGACTTCTTTTCTTTTCTTTTTTAGTTTTTTTGGGGGCTTGGGAGTTGGAGCAGTGAAAGATCGGAGATGGAGACACTGGTTCCACAAATGAATGTGAGCATTTTCTTTGAAACTGGTACTGATTGCCATCAATCTTTAGCTGTGTCTGACTGGCTTGCAAGAATCTGGAAGTGGGTGGATTAAACTTGGGAGTTATGATCATGATCTAAACAGTCTATGAGAAGTTTTTATGCACCCAAACGGTTTGTTTTCTAATTTAAAAGTCTACTGTTTAATTTTAACAAATAAGGAGCAGTTATGTCAATGGGACAGCATTTTGTTACAATAGCCTTAATAACAATAATCCGATGGCCAGAGTTCAGAATCTACCCAGACCAGTAGACTGTGTGAAAACAAACAGTGTGGAGTTTTGGTAAAATTAACTACTTGCAGGATCTTTGATGGAGCAATGAAATGAAGAAGTCCACTGCACCAGCAATATGAGTATAAGTTTGGTGAAAGCTCCCAGTATCACTAAAAGTGCACAATAACTTCTCAACCATAACATCTCAACAAAGTGGGCTTCTAGTTCCTGCCAATTAGGCACATTCGTCTATGTATTTACCTTTACTGGGGAAGAAAATATTATACACATGAGAGCAATAACAATTTGCCTTATTCCTAATATATTCCTCTTATGTAATATGACCTCATCTATTAAATTTGAAATGTTTTATTTATGGCTTTCCCCACTTAAACTGTATACTTAATAAGGCAACAGTGCCTGTTGCCTTATTAAGTACACGAGAGTATTTAGTGGCATTTAATGATTTCCTTAGAAACTCAAAGTCCTACTAGGACCATGCAGAAGGGAAAAAATGGAACTATAGTTAGAACTGCTGAAAGACAAAGTGCTGAAAAGGGAAATATAAAACATACCTATGGCATCATTCCATTTTGGAGAGGAAGGAGCTTTGTGGCTATCAGGTCAGTCATTTTCAAGCATGCAAAACAATCAGTGAGATTGGCAGAGCAGGGCTGGCAAATGACAGTCAGTCTTTCCTCACTGGCACAACCCCAAAAGCCCACACCCATAAACAGACTTTGCACGTGCATCTCACTGCCCCATCTTTTGGGCAGAGACTCATCAGAGATACTCTGCTCATCCTCAACCCGCCGATCGCTTCACACAGAGTAATTCTGCACACGTTACTTGGTCTGCACTGACTCGTGAAAGCATGTGTCCTGGATATCTCAGGGACCTTCAGAAACTGAGTCCTTACAGGCAGGAGTTGTTTGACTGCATATGGTGATGACATGCTCTATCAGCTCAAAGAGCCTGCAGGCTGCCAGCTGTTTATCCAACAGCAGTTTATCTGAGTAGCATGCCAGTGTGTTTGTCTAAAAGCAGCAGAGCAAAGTTTCAGCTCTGCTCAAGGGCCAAGCCAGGGTGATGAGGACTGACAAGACTTGGGGTTCTTTCAAATAGGTGACTACCCCACCCTTTAGAGCAGCAAAAAGAACAGGATTCATGTCTGAAGAAGATACCTAATAGTCTTGGACAGTCTGTCTTTGAACCACACTGGTTCAATACTGGAGAGTATAAAAACCAACTAGATTTTAAATTCTCCTTAATGGTAAACTAAAACACATTTAAAAATTAGGTCATTGCCATTTTTCTTCATCTCTTACTTTATGACCACATTATCACTATTTTGGTATTTAATTACATAACATTGATAAAAGGTCATAATTAATGTAGCATTATGTTTTCATACATATTTTAGGAAAAAAAAAAAAAACAGAAGGGGACATTGTCCTTTCTTCAGTAACCTTTGATTCCACAGAGGCATTAAGATTGACCAGATTTTGCCACTATGAAATACAGATACTTGGACAAAGAACCACTCTTAGCAATGTCCTCGTCATTAATGCAGACATTTCTGTTCTCTGTGGTGCCACATAGTGGTGCAGTTATCCAACTGCATCTCTAGTGCAGGGACTCTCCAAAGGTGTCCTCACCAGCCCTGCCACCTAATGGTTGCAAATCCTGTCACCAGAATTTACCTTCACTAGCATCCGGGAACACATCTGCTCTCTTGGACATCTAAGGTAGAAACGAAAAATGGGTTTTGCCAAAGGTCTTCAGGTTTCTTAACAGGGTTGGAGAAGAAAGCAGTTGATATCCAAATATTGATCAATTTTCAGTGGGATTTCAACCTTCTCTTTAGGACTCGCTATTAGAACATCTTGCTATCCTCTTCAGTAGAACCAAAGAGGGTTTTTCAGTAAAGCGAAAGAAGGCATGGGTTTATTTATCCATGCCCCTGTAAGGATTGCTTTTAAAAATATATCCATATAGCCTGAAGATAATCAGACATATTGACACAGACACAGGTTTCTATACCTGAGAACTGTGGTGCCCATTGCCGAGAAGGATATGAAATGGTCTCAGTTCCTGCCAGGTGAGTTGTTCCCCATATGCACCATCCCACCACCACACAGGGCATTTCTGTGATTGGTAGTCATGGTGTGTGTGGACAGTGGATGACAGGCTAACTGGGGTCCTTGGGGTCCTCAAATCATTACAAAACTGTGATAAGTACTCAATTTGGAAACGCATCTTTTGACTCCACATTTATTCAACAAAATTTTCAAATTGGAATAAAGGTTGCGAAGTTATCCCAGGTGTCAATACCAATTTAGGAATTACAATTTAGGAATATCAAACTGATATTCTAGTCATTTGGATTTAGCCTACGAACTAAATCAATAGTGGTGAAGACTGCTATTTTTCCACCAAAATCCATTCTCCCCATTTTCTACAATAGTGGGGTGGCAGGTGGGAGGTGGAGGTCAGAGAGGAATCCCATTTCCCGGAGCCCCTGGCTGCAGATGTGGTCCTGTGACTGAGCGCTCAGCAAGGGCCTGGCATGGGAAACCTTGCTTGCAGATGTTACTGCTGGTTAGAAAGATTATCTAGAGCAATCTTTGAGGCCAGGTGTTGAGAATGGCAGAGTTGTTTTCAGCCTGTTTCCCTGCATGATTGAGGGGACTAGAACAGCCTGCAGACCTGAAATGTTGGCCTTGGAATTCTTGTATGGGAGAGTTCTATATTCCTCAAATCAGCAAATTACATTAGACCTCTTGTTACAACAGTTTAGTGTTCTCTGACTGGCTAATCAAAGTCTAAAATTATTTTAATAGTGACCATGGGATCAAATATCCATTCGTGTGTAAGAATCATAAAAGTTTTTATTGGTAACAATAGTGACATTTATCTTATGAGATTTTTGATAAAATACATTTTAGCAATGCAAAAGCAGTTTAAAAGCAATTTAGCTTTATTTTTGCAAAATGACACAGTTATAGACAGTGCTAAACATTTAACAATTTGAATTAAGTCAAAGAGAATACTGGCATTCAACTGACTATGTTAGTCTCAAGAATTATAGGAATACATCCTTCAGGACATCTCTATTCTTTTGTTTTTTAAAAGATGGTGGCCCTTAGTTTCAGAAATGGCAACTTATTTTTCTTTTAAAGTACTCTCACAGATCCAGTAGATAAAAATATTGACCAGGATATGTAGCCAGATAGTTGGAGATTCATAAATTAATTCCCCAAATGCTAGAGGTACTCAGACTTTTGGGTGAGTATAACATGGCTCACTTCCTGTTGAATAGGTTTCTCAAACCTTAGGCAAATTGAGAAATCAGATGATTCAGACCTCTGCATGTCATTCACCCCAGCTGAGGCCTCCAAAACTTACAGCGTAATGTGTAATCAAATATCTTTATCCTCTTCCACAGCCGCTTAGGCAGACTCTGCCATCTGTGATTGTACTGGGCCAGGGCGTTTCTGCAGAGAACTGTGAACTCCTATTACCATCGGCTCTGTTCTCAGATGCTGGGAAAGCCTGGATGCCGGGACTTCCTGGAAGAAATCAGCATTTCTCTTGTCTTATTCCAGCATATGTAAGATCAGTGTGATCTGCAGTCCCAGAATTATGAATCATCGTGGGAACCCAACAGGATAGAACTTTAAATTCAAAGGCTTTGCAAATGGAGCATGCGCTTGTTTGCACCTGTTATGCACCCCAGAAAAAGGCCAGGTTACTTTAATACAATCTTGTGGGTGGAATCTATTGATAAGATTATTTCCATAGAGATGTGACTCCACACATTCAAGGTGAGTCTAAATTAACCATCATCCTCTATGAAAGTATAAAAGGCAGAGGCATTTTGAAGAGAGCTCAGAGAGATGCTTAGAGAGAAAATGCCCAGAGACATTTTGGAGACAGCCACTGAAACCAGAACCAGGAGAGAAGCTAAGAGATGAAATCCAGAGTTTACCCCAGAGAAGCTAAAAGAGGATCCCCAGACTTAACGGGAGAGCCACTGGAATCAGAAGCTGGAAGCAGCACAACTAAGGAGCAAAGGACCAGCAGACGCTAGCCATGTGCCTTCTCAACTGACAGAGGTGTTCCGGATGTCATCAGCCTTTCTTCAGTGAAGGTATCCTCATGTTGATGCCTTACTTTGGACATTTTTATGGCCTAAGAACTGTAAATTTGTGAACTAATAAACCCCCATTGTAAAAGCCAATCCATTTCCAGTATTTTGCATTCCAGCAGCTTTAGCAAACCGGAACAGAGCAGATTAACCCATTCCTCAAAAAGAGTCCGTGACCTAGCCGTTGAGCTGCAGTACAATTATGCAAAAAGCTGCATGCTTCTTCAGCCTTGGGAAATATCCCTTAAATTCACTGTGAGCATCACAGTGATGGGTGGGTCATGCATCGAACCTGGCTACAAGGGCACAGCAGAAGTGCTTCCCTGGCACTGCAATGGACACTTGGTGTAATGACTCTCTCTCTGGACGTAATGTGGACACTTCTTTTATTTCTTCATCACTGGGGCTTCTTTCAGGCAAGTAAACTTGGCTGCTCCGTGTGTAGAGTAAATGACCAATGCCCTGAACTACATTGTCTTACAGTTACCAACACTGTAGGTTTCCAAAGAACAGGTGCATGGTGATTCCTTTAAAAAGATACCATGTTTTGCAAATGGACCGTCATGACATTCACGTGCAAAGGGGGCCCTGAGGAAACCCTGGTGAGGAGACGTGCACTCACCAACACCAATCCCTCTAAGTCCAGGGGGTGTTCCCAGTCGGCTCAAGTGAATCCTTTAGAGTTGCAGTCCTGCCATTGTGTAAGGTGCAGGAAATGGATTGTATTAGTTAGGGTTCTCCAGGGAAACAGGATCAACAAGAGATATCTACAAATATATCTATAAATATATGATTTATAGAAGTGTCTCACATAACTGTGGGTATGCATGAGTCCGAATTCCATAGGGCAGGCAGCAAACTGGCAACTCCAATGAAGATGGTCGATGAACTCCTCAGGCAGCAAACTGGCAACTTCGATGAACATGTTTGATGAATTCCTCAGGAAACAAACTGGCAACTTTGACAAACTCCTCAGGAAATACTTTGGTGGTCAGCCAAAGAAGTGAAGGTCCTCTGTCTGTCTTGCTTAAAAGTCGTCAACTGATTGCATTAAATCCAGCTGACTGCGTTCTCTCATTGTGGAAGACAAGCCCTTCATTGATGTAATCAGTCACAGCCGCAGCCAATTGACTGATGATTTAATAAACCAGCCTTTTGCTTTATTTACCAGCCACAAATGTCCTGGCAGCAATGGTTAGGCCAGTGCTTGCTTGACCAGACAGCTGGGTACCATCACCTGGCCAAGTTGACACATGAACCTAACTGTCACATGGATGATATCTCAAATGATTCTGTGGCATATTCTCAGGAATCCTTTTGTTTTATTAAATCTCAGACATTCTACTCAGTTGTCATTTGTCTTTTTTTCCTATACACTGAAAACATAAATCACCATCATTATTAAAGCCTTCTCATTATTCAGATTCAGAAAACATGGTTTTCCCCATAAAGACCATGTGTCTTCAAATCCCGTTAACACCATGTTTCTGCTCATTTTTATATTGACCAGACTTGGGCAAATTGGGCCCAATTAGAGAACTTCTTTATGGAGGTTCTTAGTCCTGGTGGGAAACAAAGCTGAAATTTCTTCTAGGCCAGCTGGCTTTGGTGTGTCCCTGGCAGGAAAGAAAAGCCACCTATGGTAAGGGCACCAGTTAAAAATGGACCAAAAAATGGAATCAGATACTGAACACTTCACGGGAGGTTAGGGGCTTCTGACCACTTTTTGGAGGGCTTTGTTTTTTCCATTTAGGCAATGGATACAGGGGAGCAACACCTAATCTAGACCCTGTCTTCAGATCCTCAACCTTCTGGAAAAAAAAAAAAAGTAGAGAAAAGCACAGATTCTGGAAAAATGGGAAACATGTTTATAACATGCTTTCTGAAGGAAAGGATGAGCACTCACGTACACGGAGGAACTGGGTGATCTGCTGTTGCTTCTTTCCTGATAGAATTCATGGGTCTTCAGAAGAGTTATTGGAGAGATACAGACCCATGTGCTAGAAACATCCTTGGAAACTCACTGTTCAAATGAGCTTCATTTATTACAGAATAAATATCAGAAATATAATTAAAAAAAAAAAAAAAAACAAAGCCTCCATACCCCCTGCCCCGCTCCCATCTTGCATGCTTGCTTGTTTTCCGTTTGCGGAGGATGCTCCAGTACGTGTCTCACTGCCTCCCTGAGCAGCCTGTGCATGGAGTGCTACCAGATGTGACATGAGTTACTTCCAGCAGAGGATTTTCAGAATTGCTCTCCATGAACCACAGCTTTATTTTCCCACCAACACTCAATGAGGCGTCTCACCTTGGTGTGCCCTTTCTAGCACTGAGTTATCACTTTTGAGAAGATCTTTCTATTTGCAAGGGTGAATTTTTGGTGTTAATTTTAATTTCAGCCCCTAAAAGAATGCCTGACCCAAGGAAGGCCCTCAATAAATATTTGTTAATTGGGTGGCTTTCTTTGATTACTGGTGTAGTAATTGTTTTGCATGCTTATTTGCTATTCATGAGTCTTCTCTGGTGAGTTAGTATTTTCAATGTATCTTTTCCAGTATTTCCAGGGCAATTTTTTTTTCTTATTTTATTTTCCAGAAGTCTTTTATCTTTTTACTCAAACTTTTAATCATCCCTATCATTACTAAGTTTTTTATTTTCTCCTTTCAGTTTTCTAAATATATAATCTCATCCTTAGCAAATAATGAAAGAACTAATTTCCCCAAGTTATGTTTTCTCTATTCTCTGCCAATTTTTTGTATTGATCGTAACATCAAAAAACGATGAGGGCAGAAAGCTGTGGATGTCTCCAGAGCAGAAGCCAGCGAATTTTTTTCTATAAAGTGCTGAATAGTAAATACTGTACACTTTGTAGGATATAGCATCTGTCACTTATTCTTCTTTGGGTTTTGTTTTGTTTTTTGTTTTTTTTTTTTTTCTTTCTTTCTTTCTTTCTTTCTTTACTTATTTATTTGGTCACTGTTCTAGTTTGCTAATGCTGCCAAAATGCAAAACACCAGAAATGGATTGGCTTTTATAAAAGGTGGTTTATTTGGTTACAAAGTTACAGTCTTAAGGCCATAAATATCCAAGGTAACACATCAACAATAGGGTACCTTCACTGGAGGATGGCCAATGGTGTCCAGAAAACCTCTATTAGCTGGGAAGGCACATGGCTGGCATCTGCTCCAGAGTTCTGGTTTCAAAATGGCTATCTCCCAGGATGTTCCTCTCTAGGTTGCAGCTTCTCTCCAAAATATTCTCAGTTGCTCTTGGGGTGTTTTTCCTCTCTTGGCTTCTCTGGAGCAAAAGTCTGCTTTCAAAGGCCATCTTCAAACTGTCTCTCATCTGCAGTTCCTCTCTCAGCTTCTGTGCATTCTTCAAAGTGTTTCTCTTGACTGTAGCAAGCTTCCTCCTTCTGTCTGAGCTTATATGGTCCTCCAGTAAACTAATCAAGACCCATGCTGAATGGGTGGGGCCACAACTCAATGGAAATCATCCAATCAGACTGATCACCCACAGTTGGGTGAGGTGCATCTCCATGGAAACACTCAAAGAATTACAATCTAATGAACACTAATACATATGCCCACACAAGACTGCATCAAAGGTAATGGCATTTTGGGGGCCATAATATATTGAACTGGCACAGTCACTGTTGCTTACAGTCCTTTAAAAATGCAAGTTTTCTTTTTGATTCACAGGCCATATGAAGCCAGGCTGGTCTGGAGTTCCACTCTTGGGTGTGGTACTCTTGTTTGAAGGCAAACACTCATGTTAGCAAATATCTCCCTCAGGGTCCCCATGGGCCAAGGGGCAGGGTAGAATATATTAGCTACGTTTAAGTCATCTATCTCAATGGTTACAAGCATTTCCTTATTCATCTCACTGATGGAATATGTTATACCACTGCTTTTCTTCCTGCAGAAACCACCTTTCAATCTTCTCATGAAATTCCTGTGTTCCATTGAAGGGTCCTTTCAACATAATATGGAATTTGCCTCACGGGCATTCTCGTTTGCCTTGAGAGTGAGCTCTCTTTGTTAACGCATGGGCCTGATCTGTGGTGCTCTGATACCCTCGTTAGGTTTTTGAATGAGGGTTCCCCCAGCACCGTAAAGCAAGCAGGTGTGTCTCCACCCACCTTGCAGTGCTCAATCAAGTTACAGAGCTTTGGGAACATAGATCCTGAGAAAAATTGAGTACACAAATTTGGCCCTGGAAACTTACTTGCAGGAGATTCTTTGATAACATCTACAACTTCTCCCATTCATATTTATTTCCCTTTTCTCCTCCCTGCTCCCACTTCCCATCTCCTTAGGTGGGAAAGGAAGGCTAGAGGGGGCTGGAATTGGATGTTTCTTTTCTCCCATGTCAGGTAGACTCAGGTAACACCCAAGTAGGCTGGGCTTTTTTTTTTTTTTTTTCTTTTTGAGGGCAGTCTTTTATTAAGGAGAAGAGATCATTTTGAGCAAATTTCACAATGTTTACTTTTCCCCTCATCCCACTGGAAGCATGAGGGGAATTTTCTCTGGTCTTCATAGTGACAGCCTGCTCAGGATCTTGGAGGTAAAATTCATAAAAGTGTGAGCCTTTCTACCCCCAAAAAATGGTGCCCCTAGGAGACTTTAAACCATCAAGCCAGTCGGCAGTGAACCTCCAGCTCCTACCGCTGATGGTTCCAGAGGTTTTACAATTTATATTTTCCCCAAATTTTATCTATATTTTAAAAACTATTAGCATAGCCATACACTAAATATTTAATTAAATGTTTTAATAATTTCCTGGTCTGCTGTTAAATCTTTTACACATCTATTTTTGTTTGCCTTTACATTAACTTTCTTGTTTTCTAGAAGCAGTAGAAGGGAAGTGACTTGACATCACCAAGACTTCATGGGTATCAGAATGCTTTCTCAAAGAATTACAGGGAGGTGACACATTGCACACGTGGATTTTCTATGGAAAGTCAGGCTTCACCCTGTACAAGTGGAACATGTTTGCCACACTCGCCATGTGAGAGCCTGATGGCTGAGCTCCCTTCAAATAAGCCGGGCTCCCCCGTGAGGCACGGAAACGAGAAGCAACCCCAGACGGCCGGGGGTGTCAGGAACAAGGTGAACTCACTGCTTCCCCGGAGGACAGAGAACAGGACGGTCTCCAGCAGGAGTTGAATGTAGATTGGATCACAGCATAAACTATCATTAATAATAATGCAATAAACCAGGTGTGATATTTCTCAGGCCCTTCACTCCTGTCAGCAAAGGAAATAAGATTAAATGGCAGGCACTATTCAAGAAGACAGCATTTTTCATTATAAAAAAAAACGGAAAATTCACTATAGTTTGTACTTTTGATAGACATTGATAGACGCACTTTTGGAGGACTTGACCTCAATAAATACATTGTAAAAATCAATAAAACACATTTCTTCTGAACTTCTAAAACCACAAATAAATGTAGGAATGGGAGGTCATAGGTGAATCATTACTAAAATGATTAGAGTCAGAAGAATCCTCGTTTGAACAATTGTAGCTTGTCTCTAGACTTCTCAGCTTTGAAATAAACAGGTCCATAGAACTGAGGGGAAATAGAGAAAATAGCTATGGTTATTTAATAAATGTAGAAAATTGGTAACTGTGTCCTTCTATCCAAATGCGGGTGGTTACACATGTATATACATGCAACAGCTGAAAACAGAAATTTAACAATATTTGAATCATTTTCCTCTCACCATGCATAGTGAAAAAGTGTTTTTGTTTTCTCACATACATTAAGAAACTACCCAATTTAGAACAGTAGAACCACTCTATTCAACATTATATTGTAAGCAAGCTAATTATGCACAGACATTAGTAATAAATTATAATTCATAATATATAGTAATCAATATCAATATTTTATTATAGATAAATTATTTCATTTTAACAATTAATGATTTGTTTATCCTTTTTTAAAAATAAATGTTTAGGCAAAAATAAAGCTTTAGTATTAAATAAAATGACCTTATCAAATAATGCATTTTCATCAACTTGGAAATAGCCAATTCCAAGAAGTCTGAATATAAGAAGAGTTTTAACTCAGAAGCATCTACCTTACTTTGTTCACTTATCTGATGAAATCGTGATGTGCTTGGCTAGCCATGGTTTTACTACTAATAAAACCCATTGGTGCTGCCCGTCTTCAGATGCTGCAGCATCCTGAGCACGGAAATGAGAGGAGGTGATGTGCCTTCCAGAGTGGAGTGGTGGAAAAGCTGCCATGGAGGACAGGCACGGCGCAGATGAGGGAGCCTGATGCTGAGCTTCTCGGAGCTCCACAGGCAGCTGCCTCTGTGTCTGAGGAATGGGCAAGGGACCCAGACTTCAGAGCCCCTTCAGCCCCTCAGACAGACACGTCAACACAATAGATACAGTAGTAAGCAAGTTTGGAGTCACCATCACTGATCCAGTGGCCCCAAATGAGAGTTCCAGAATGAGGGCAGACGAAGAAGGAAAGGAAAGTGACAATGTTCATGCATGCATTCTTTCATATAGAAAATCAAAATATTGCATCTTTTTTTCCCTAAAAGTCAACTCCTTGATGTATCATTGAAGAACAAGTGGGCATTATTTGAGTGCTTCCCCTTGGTAAACTATAACTATAGAGACTAAATCTTATTTAAGAATATGCATATCCATAGGCATTAGGGCTGATGTACAACAAATTAAAACCTTCTTCCCTTGCCAAAAAAATAAAAAACACCTCACTTCATCTTTGTATGTCAGATAACATCTCAGGCACTTTATGTAATTAATCTCATTGTCCCACAATCAACCCGTTATCATAGGGTTTAATAAATGAAACTGGAGGCTCAGGGAAGCTACATAGGTGTCCTAGTGTCACACATCTGGATGGAGTCACTCCTAGACCCCAAACTTTCACCCCATCTCATGGCTTCCAATTCCCCACCCCACCACCGTTTTCCCAACTATGCCTTCTGTGCAGACTGCACATCATTGCGTTCTAGCAATTTATAAACTGAATCCATCCTTTTTACTTATTATTCTTTGAGAGGACATCTTAGTTTACCAGGGCTGCTATGGCAAATGTCACATATTGGATGGCTTAAGCAGCAGGAATTTACTCTCCCACAGTTTTGGAGGCTGTAAGTCCAAAATCAGGTGTTGGCAGAATTGTGCTTTCTCTGAAGTCTACAGTTTTCTGATGGTGGCTTGCTGACAATCCACAACTAATTCTCTGCCTCCAGCATGTGGCTGTCCATCTCCTTCTGTCTTCTATTACCATCCTTCCAGATTCATTCTGCTTAAAAGGACTCCTGTCATAATGGATTAAGACCCTCCTGATTCAGTTTGTCCTCATCTTAATTAATAGGATCTTTGAAAATCCTATTTGCAAATGAGTTCATTTACAGGACACGGGTTTAGGAACTGAACAATTCTTTGTGGGGGATGTGGTTCGATCCAGGGGATGGGGTAACTCTTAGCTATTGAATTAAATCTTTACATATAATATCTGATTTAATTATCAAATTCCTTTGATAGATATTGCATTGTCCCCACTTTTCAAATATGGAAAGTTAAAATTTGGGAGTTAGAATTTGAACTCGGATTTGAACCATTCATTCCTCATGACTGATGATTTCTCTCATTTCAACATCTCTGCAGACTCTGCTCACATATCCCAAATACATATGTGGATCTAAATTACTGTAGTCAGTCCCCAACATAGAGGAACATTTGGAAAGGCTCCTTGCAAGGAATTAAGTTAGATTTGTTAAGATTAGAAACGGGAATAAAATAAAAAAAAAAAAAAAAAAAAAAAAAAAAAACCTATGAATAACTGATAGCTAAATGTTTGTGATTGAATGGCTGTTTACATAAATGAATCTCAAATTTGTAAGCATACAGGCCATGTAGACATATAATGTGGAAGCAAGACACTACTCCAAGGTAAAGTCTCAGCAGGAAGCAGGGCTAGCCTCATAATTTGCATGCCCCAGTGCAGATGAAAATGTGTTAAAAAATTATTAAGAGTTTCAACAGAGAAACAGCAGAAAACTGAACAAAATGCAGAGCCCTTGAGAGTGTGGGCCCTGAGCTATTCTGCAGGACACAACTGTTGAAACCATCCCTTCCTAGAAAGCTCTCTGCACCTTTCATCTGTGTCCTTCTCCAGAACCTGAGTCCAGACTTCCTCTGCCACATTTGGTGTCACAGTGCCTCATGGCACCACAGACCATGGAAATGGTGGGAAGTGGGGGCAGAAAGCCCCCAAGCACACAGAGGACAATCAAGGATTAACAGTAGAGGGGAAGGTGTCCTGGAGTCAAACCAGGAGGGCAGGGAGGTGAAGGTGGGGATAGATGAGAGAGGGCCTCACCCAGAAGGTGACATCTCAGCGAAAACCTGTAGGAGGTGACACTACAAACCTTGTAAACACATGGGGAGGTCACGCAGGCAGGAAGGGCTGCCTCCTGAGGTCGAGCATGCGCACCTGTTTTGCCCCACCTGTAGGAGCAACACCAAGGCCATGCAGCGGAACAGAGGACTGAGGGAGAAGGGAGGGCGGGAGCCGGGGTGTTCCTGTTTACTAAAGCTGACGGAAAGCAAAAGACCAGAAATGGATTGGCTTTTACAATGGGGGTTTATTAGTTCACAAATTTATGGTTCTAAGGCCATGAAAATGTCCCAATTAAGGCATCAATAGGACGTGACCTTCTCTGAAGAAAGGCTGATGGCATCTGGGGTTCCTCTGTCACATGGAAAGGCACATGCAGGAGTCTGCAGAGCCTCTCCCAGGGTTAGCTTCTAGTTTCTGTTGCTCTCTCAAAAATGTCTCTGGGCTTCTGTCTTAGCTCCTCTCTCTCAGCTCCTGTGCATCCTTGCTTGTTTCTCCCAGGGCGTTTCTCTCTAAGCATCTGGGAGTCCTCTCTTAGCTTCTCTGGGGAAACTCTGGATTTCATCTTCTAGCTTCTCTCCTGGTTCTAGTTTCAATGGCTGTCTCCAAAATGTCTCTGGGCACTTTCTCACTAAGCATCCCTGAGATCTCTCTAAAATCTTTCTGTCTTTTTATCCTTTCATAGAGGGCACCAATAAACTAATTTAGACCCACCTTGAATGGATGAGGTCACATCTCCATGGAAATAATCTAATCAAAAAATCCCACCCACAATAAGTCTGCATTCACAAGATTGGATTTAAAGATCATGGCTTTCTGGAGGATGTAAGAGATTCAAACAAGCACAAGGGGAGAAACAGTCAAATGGTCAGTGTTGGGATGTAGAGGGGGTCTTTGTCAGGCTTGGAACATTGTTTGGTAAGCGGGTGGGAGGATTCTAAGCAAATAGAGGACTTTTGTGCTGGATCAAGTCCTGCTGACTCTGGCTGCATACAGAAGTAGCATCATGGTGATGGTATTTAACCTTCCAAATCTCTAGCAGGAGGGAAATTCACATTTAAGGCAATTCCAGAAAGTTGTTTAAAAGAAGATATCTTTCTGTTTAAGAAGAGAATTACAGTGCCTGCTGGGTGGTTTGAAGCTGTATGTATCCCAGAAAGGCATGTTCTTAAATCTAATCCATTCCAGTGGGTATGAGCTATTATAAGTAGGACATTTTGATGAAGATACTTCAGTTAAGGTATGATTCTCCTCAATCAGGATGAGTCTTAACCCTCTTACTAGAGAATGAAATTCAGACTAAGAGACAGAAAGCCACAGAAGCAAGAAGCTGAAAGCAACAAAACCTGGAAGAGAGAGAGGCCAACAGGCCAACAGACACCGCCACGTGCCTTGTCCTGTGGCAAAGGAGCCAAGAAACACCAGCAGGTGGTTGTGAGGAAGAAAGCATTGCCTTGATGATGCCTTGATTTGGACATTTTTCTCAGCCTCAAAGCTGTAAGCAAATAAATTCCCATTGCTAATCCAACCCATTTCACAGTATCTTCTCTCAGCAACTGAGAAAACTAAAATACCTACCTTCAAGGAATTGACTGATTTTAGGAAGCTATGCCATTGGCATAAATGATGGTGTGAGGGGAATGAAAGTACAGCTTCCTTTCTGACAAGTCCATTTGTTTTCCTACCACCAGGGATGGAGTGATGAGCCTGAGAAGCAGACTCCTGGCTACCGTGCAGCCCAGTGACCACAGACAATCACGTGCAGTTTCCATGAAACCCTGTGACCACAGATAACCCCCAGAACATGGACCCTCCTGTGATCACAGACTCCTGGTAACCGTGAAGCCCCCTGACCATGGAGCTCCTCTGGCCACAGAGTCCCCTGTGCCATGGACCACCTGGTCACCATGGTCTGCATTTTCCATGGTCCCCTCTGTGACCAGGGATCCCCATAACCACAGACAAACCCCCATGTCCATGGTCCCTCCCAAATGAACATGGACACCCAGTCCCACACCATGACCCGCACATCTGCAGTGCCCTGCACCCAGAGGACCACTCTGGCTTCAAACCCAAGAATCCAACTCCCTTGTCTGGGTGCCAGATTAACAACTTGGGGGGCTTTCTGAACATATCAATGTCAAGGGGTTGACAGTGGGGCCTGGGCACCCGGAGATCTAAATTGGTTCCTAGTGGTTCCAATGTTCATCTGATCCTCATCCTAAGGCACTGATCAGAGAGCAGCTTGTCCAGGAACTGTGACCGGGACACCTTCTGAGGAGAGAAAGACATTGCCTCCATATCCTCATCTGGAATATGCTCAGACTATAGGAGCAGCCAAGCAGCACCACTGTTCATTGCCAACCTTATTTCCAGCCTTGGGCAGTGGGTGAGGGTGCAGCCCCTTCTCTTGCAGGATTTCTCTCAGGGGTGCTCCCTGGCTGAGCAGGAGGCTCCCCCCACCAGATGGGGTCTGCCCCATATCGCCTCACATGCCCCGTCCATGATCTCCACCCCATCCCTCCCTTCCAGCAGACACTGCTTGTGGTGTAACTTAGTTAAATGTAAGCAATTATCCTCAATCCATTCGCTCAGATCCCTGTTTATTTGATTCTCTCATTTTCTCTAAGTTGGCTGCTTCACAAATTAAATTCTTATCTAGGTTCAAAATATTTAGCAAAATGACCTCCAATTAAAATATAATAGGCACAAATAAAGATAAAGTGTACAATTAAAGCTGTCTACTAGATTGAGGTAACCCACATTAATTCCATTTTTATCCAGAAATGGTTTCACATTGCCTCTCCAGATTAGTGAAGTTGGTAGCAGCTAGAACACAAATACAATATCATTTCCAGTTTGTTTCTTTTAAAACACAGCCTGACCATGACTCTCAGTAGTTGAAAATTGACTTAATTTTATTAGGAAAGCTTGCAAAGTATAAATGTGAAAAACTTAAAACTGCATTGCCAACTATGTCCCAAGGGTTGGGAAGTCCTTTTTGCTTGCTAATTATATGGACCGTCAACACAAAGAGAACTGCCTGTGATTGAGTTGAACTTTAGCATAAGGAGAACCAAGCATGAATGCAGTATCTGATTTGGGTAATTAATCATGATAGGGCCCTAGGGTTTTCTCTGAGCCCAGCCCACTGGACATCTTTGTTAAACCACACGATAGCACCCAAGAAGGACAGCAATGAAAGAGCGGGGTTCCTTGTTCTCTTCTTCCGTGATTCTACAGGGAACTCTTACAACCTGTGACAGCCATAGTTATTCTTGATCAAACTAGGCAGAAGTCACAGCCCTGAACTTTTATTCATCAATAATGTCAGGTAATGTACAACCATAAGACTGGTAAGTCTCACTGAATATAGGAACATTAACCAGAATGTTACTGAAGAATACAGCAGCCTGAAGATTTGGATTTTAAATGATTGTTTTGTGGTTTATCTCTGAAAAGGAAACAAGAGTGAAAAATTACGCAACAACCAGCTGAGTTAGCAATGGTGCCATATGGCTACACTGTAGACATTATCTTATATCATTTTTCAGCATCTCAGAAAATAGTCACTAAAGAAAGATTTTAAATAAAGAATAAAATATGTAAAACACAAAAAAGAGTATAGCCATAATAACACTTTCATTTGGATCCAATTTTCGCCTAAAAAACATCAAATTATCCTAAGTCTTTTGAGCTGCGATGTTTTCTGATTATATTTTACCCTCCAAAAGGAGAAAGCTTAAGATGAAGTATGATGAATGTTCTCTTGCACTTTGAGACTGCAAGTATATTTTAAAAGCATAGGCCTATTTTCAGACCTCCAAAAAACACACCTCACGTATCCAAGAGCAAGGAAATGTGAGCACGTGGTGACTTTGAAATTGGAGTTCAAAGAATTTCCTATAGCATATCAAAAAGCAAAAGAAATATAAAGGGTCAGCTTTCTCTCAGAATATGAGCTGTGGATCAAAGATTGAGGAGGAAATCTAGTGTGAGTAAAGATGCACAAAGAGACTGTCATGCAATGTACACAGTGATTTAACAAGTAATTAAAGAAAAATCTCTAGGCGTTTCCAAACTGCTTGAGAAAAAAGAAATGAACCAAAGAGACGTGGAGTATGTAGACATAATTTTAAGTGTACAAGAATTTAGATGCATCCTTTTCTAGTTCTCATCACCATTCTTATGATGCTTCCCAAGTCCTGATCTCTCTATAGTTCTCCGGACAAGGGCATATTCACAATCTCATTTGATGCAGTAAACTTTATTAGCATCACCATTTGAAGATGAAAAAACTGAGACTCTACTCTATAAAGAGCCAGTATTACTCCATGAATTTGGTATTAATTGATCAGATTGGTGGGACCCAGTTTGGCTGCAGAGTGAAAACAACACGATCCCACAGAGGAGCCCAGTACATTTGGGAGTAATAGACCAGGCAGGACATAGACCCTGGGTCCACTGTCTAATGGCACTTGGTTTCCTGTCTCTGAAAAGATGACAGAAATACTGACTTCCTGAATATCTGTAAGGACTAAATAAGACAATACATGTAAATTGCTTGGTACACGTTGGGAACACAATAGATAATAGTTTTTTTCTCTTTCTCCACTGAATTTGCATCTGCTTTTGAGATAGGAAAGTAGTGCCATTCCTGACAGCTCTTGATACCTAGTAATTTCAGAAGATCCATGGTTTTGTGCTCTAGTCTAAAGCAGTGAGATTGATTTTTGCCAAGGCATATATCATTTCATTCATTCTTGATAGTTTATCTTGCAATAGACACTATGTACACTCCGGAAGGAGAAAACAGATAAAGAGAGGCTATCAGGCTGTGTGAAAACCCACAAGGATGGAGAACGGAGAACTGACTTTCTGGAGTTTGGCTTCTCTAGACAGAGCTGGTCAGATAGCTTGCCTTTTTTTGATTTTCTAGAATGTGCCACGCAGCTCAAAGCCCAAAGTCTTTGCACCTGCTGGGCCCCTCTGTGCAGGATGCCCCTGATGCTGCCCCCAATCTTCCCCTGACACCCTTCATCTGGTTCAATTCTACTACCCTTCAGATCTCACCAGCTCCTCAAAGAATCCTCCTGTAATCTCTGATCCAGGTCAAGCTCTTTTATAACATTCCTTCAAAGCTTCTTGTTCCATTCGGTTCAAATAACGTGTCTCAATGTGTATAATAACCCATCTCAGTGATTATGTGACTTGCTGACTACCACACCTTCCAGATTCAATCGCCTTGATTGCAGAGACCATGCACAGGGACTGGCATAAAACAGGGTGTGATAGTCAGCTTCCAAGATAGATCCCAAATACCCCTGCCTCCTGATATCCCAGTCCCTGAGCATATTGAGCATATCCTCCTCTTATGTGTAAGCTGGACCACTATGGCAAAAGCAATGGGATGTCCCTTAGTGTATAACCTGATTGGTCTCTGGAACAATGCTGTGCCAGTTTGAATGTATTGTGTCCCCCAAACGCCATTATCTTTGATGTAGTCTTGTGGGGGCAGATGTTTTGGTGCTGATTAGATTTGCTTGGAATGTGCCCCACCCAGCTGTGGGTGATGACTCTGATGAGATAGTCCCATGGAGGCATGGCCCCACCCATTCAGGGTGGGACTTGATCAGTGGAGCCATATAAATGAGCTGACTCAAAGAGAAGGAACTCAGTGCAGCTGTGAGTGATGTTTTGAAGAGGAGCAAGCTGCTAGAGAGGAATGTCCTGGGAGAAAGCCATTTTGAAACCAGAAACTTTGGAGCAGACCGCCAGCCACGTGCCTTCCCAGTTAACGGAGGTTTTCCGGACACCATGGCCATCCTCCAGTGAAGGTACCCGATTACTGATGTGTTACCTTGGACACTTTATGGCCTTAAGACTGTAACTGTGTAGCCAAATGAACCCCCTTTTTATAAAAGCCAATCCATCTCTGGTGTTTTGCATTCTGCAGCATTAGCAAACTAGAACAAATGCATATCTCTGAGACACCTGAAACTCAGAGCTAGAGCTCGGCAGATGTGAATGTCAGTATTAGTGCATACAGCCACTGTTAAAAAAAAAAAAAAGCTGAAAAAGAGCCCAGACTTCAATTAGTGATATGAATTAAGCAGGTCTGGTTAAGACCAGGGCAAGCCAGGCCAAAGGGTAAAGGTCGAAACTGACTGTGTTTTAAAACTTCAACTTCCATATGAGACCAAGGGAAGAGGTATCTATTTGGTACAGGATCTAAATTTCCTAAACGGTACAACACTACAGTCGATTTCTTCAAATACCACAATTGCATGGAACTTTGAATAGGATGTGAGATACAGTAGGTTAGTATAGGCTGGAGTGAAACAGTGACACATCCCAGAGTAATTTGGGCAGATAATAAAAAAAATTATTACAAACAATACAGCCTCCCCCTCACCAGTCCTGAGGATCCGGGGGAAGTGTGGATGTGTTGGACATCCTCAACCTGGACTGGTGTTGATGTTGTCACAAACATTGGGACTGGCGGTTTGATGTGCTGAGCCCTCAATCATGGGACATGCCCTTATGAAGCTCGTTACTGCAAAAGAGAGGCTAAACTTGTATGTAATGGTGCCTAAGGGTCTCCCCCTGAGTACCTCTTTGTTGCTCAGATGTGGCCCTCTCTCTCTCTAACTGAGCCACCTTGGCAGGTGAACTCACTGCCCTCCCCGCTACGTGGGACCCAACTCTCAGGGGTGTAAATCTCCCTGGCAACGCAGAATATGACTCCCGGGGATGAATCTGGACCCAGCATCGTGGGACTGAGAGTATCTTCTTGACCAAAAGGGGGATGCAAAATGAGACAAAATAGTTTCAGTGGCTGAGAGATTCCAAATGGAGTCGAGAGGTCACTCTGGTGGACATTCTTATGCACTATATAGATAACACCTCTTAGGTTTTAATGTATTGGAATAGCTAGAAGTAAATACCTGAAACTACCAAACTCCAACCCAGCAGTCTGGACTCCTGAAGACAATTATGTAATAATGTAGATTACAAGGGGTGACAGTGTGATTGTAAAGACCTTGTGGATCACACCCCCTTTATCTTGTGTATGGATGAGTAGAAAAATGGGGATAAAAACTAAAGGACAAACGGGGTGGGATAGGGGGATGATTTGGGTGTTCTTTTTCACTTTTATTTTTTATTCTTGTTCTGGTTCTTTCTGATGTAAGAAAAATGTTCACAGATAGATTGTGGTGATGAACGCATAACTATGTTATCATACTGTGGACAGTGGATTGTATATCATGGATGATTGTATGGTGTGTGAATGTATTTCAATAAAACTGAATTTAATAAAAAAAAAAAAAGCAATGGGATGTCAAATCTGATATTGGATTTTCTTTAACGCTCCCCTCCATCTATCTATCTCTCACAGACCGCTCTCTGATGACACTAGTTGCCAAGCTGAGAGCTACCTTATGATGAGCCCAAACGAGCCCTCCAGGCAACAGCCAGTGAGGACCCGAGAGGCAGCCAGGTGCTCGGACCCATGTTTCCGACAGCTCATTCAGGTGGCAGCCAGAGGTACGGCCAGGAGCTCTGAGCCAGTGAGTCGCTCACAGCAGCCACACCAGCAGAATTCAGTGCTGCCATGGACATGGTGGGAGGGAGGCGGAGGTACCAAGAATGGCATTTTGGGAGGGTGAGCTAGCTGGAGTTGCAGAACCACATGACACGGGCAATGGGCACCCTCAAAACCTTTAAGAAGAGGGCAAGGAGAATCCACATGCCCATTGTAGAAGAAGACTGGGCAGCAGTGGAGAGGCATTCTACGTCAGAGGTTCCATGGTTCCACGGCTCCTGGGAGGTGGGGGGCTCCCCGATGTGGCTACAGGGAGCCAGGTGGGTGAGGCTCCAGCCCCCTTCTCCTACAGGTATCAGAGAAGCTGCATCTTCTACTCCTTTCATATATTTGGGTTCTGTGTGATATTTTAGAGAAAACACAGGGTGTGGAGAGCTTCTCTACTGAAAGTCTGTGGCCCAGTGAAAGATAAGCAATGGGCATAAGGCACAGAGGGGACACACTTGGGAAGTCCCTTGCATTAAGCTAGGCCATCAGTGGACTGTGTCCTCACACACAGATTTTGCTCCTGAAGAACCACATTCTGGGGTCTGCCTTGGCTCTCTGCCTCAGATACCGATAAAGAAATTTAAAAAAATCAAACTAGGTCAAAAAAATGGAGACCCACTTGTATCTAGAACAAGGACATTTTGAAGGAGGTTGTCCTTGCTTTATGCATATGGAAGCCTATGAGTTCTTATAGCTTAAGTCCCAAAACACCTCAATCAGATGGTACTGCAACCACCTCCCCTTGCAGACATCCTTAGTCACCGGACTGGTCGCATTTCTCCCCTTGCTAGGTCTGCCTGTAGGTTAGAGTAAGTTTAGAGCCCAAACTTCATACTAGCAGAATCACTTGGTCAGCAACCTGGTGACAGAAGAGATGTGGAAAGGAAAAGATGCAAGGTCAGAGAGAATTCCAAGTTTAGATAGTCTACTTGTTTCTTTCGCTGACAGTAAAGTAGGTGTTGCCAACAATTAGAAACCGAGGAGGGAAGTTTATTTAGAGGGACAAGTTATGCTGTTTGGATAAGAATTTACTGGGTGAGAGGTATTTCCTGGATAACCACATGAAGATCTAGGAAGAAGATGGAAATCATGTCTGAAGCTTAGGTTAAAAGAGAAACTCACAACAACCTAAAATTGTAGAATGTCTTGAGCAACAAAAGACCATTGGTGGTGGTGCCTATAACCTCCATAAAGTGATTTCTTTTGGTGGTTTTTAACCCATCAAACACTGCCAGAGAGAGAGAAATTTCTAGTAACTCTAGTCTACAAATGCTGTTTAAATACTGGATATCGGAAGAGTTTTCTCCAGGTCTAAGGTGTTACCTGCCAGGGGACAGCCCAGCCCCTCACACAGACAAGCATGAATCTGTTCTTGCTCCTGCTGGATGCTTTCATCAGGATGGACTGAGGTACTCAGAGAAGGATGGACAATTTCAAGAGAAGAAAGAAAAGGGAGCTGACTTCACATGGTCGCTTTTTTTTAAACTCATGTAACATCCTTTCAAAATGTTTAAACCTTAATTGCTGTCCTCATTCAAACATCCTTGTAAAATTCTCTAGGTCATAACTTTGAACCAAAAAGAAAAAAAAAAAGAGATGGAAAACAGTATTTTTTACTGCTTTCTTTGATAAATCCAATTAATTTTCATTTCCTCGCATAGTTGCAAGGATGAGTCTATCTTTAGACTACAGTGTTATGAAAGAGAAGGATGGGGCAGATTAGAGAATATAGAAACAAAAGGTGAGTGATTGCAAATCACCAGCAAAAATAATTGTTGGTAGGAAATTTTAAGAGTTTTTTCAGTATTATATAATCAGATTTCTCTTTTGTGTCATAAATTCAGAAAATTGTAGGACATTCGTTTTGGAAGAGACCAACAAGGCTACTGTGTGCAAAGTTCCTTTCCCCCAACAGTCCTCCCTTCACTCAGTTCCTGTGGGACAGCCCCAGCCACCTAGGAGCCGTTCGTACAGGTCTGCATGTTTCCCACATCTCCACTCTGAGTGCAAAACTCTTCCTCATTCTAAGCTGCAACCTGCCTACCTCCAATGCCCAGCCATTTGCTTTGCTCCAATTCTGCTTCCTAACAGGATTCCAAGTGGACAAGGAAGCAGCCATGCAAGGTGGTTTGTGCAGATGGCAGTGCATCGAAGGATCGAAAGTACAGAGCTTGCTCCTCTGAGCCCTGGGTGTTGGTTGCCAAGCCCTTGTCCCTGTCCTGATAGTACCAATTAAGCAAATCAAAAGGAATCAACTGGACTCCAGCCCCGCCCAGGATGTTGGCCTCACCCTAACAGGTCCTAACATTCTCTACTCTCCTCAGGAGGCAGAGCAGCTGCACTGCCAGAACAAAGACCTGACAAAGGCAAAGAAAGGCATACAGGGGAATACAGTGAGGAAGTAGAAGGGGAGAGAGATGAACAACATCTAATTGAGAAGGAACTTCCTGGAAAATAAACAAGTGGATTCTCCAGGCCAGTGGCTAATGCAGCTAAAGAAACTCCACAGTAAGATGTCAGGGGTGGTTGTAAGGCACACTGGCATCACTGGACCATCAATGATTTATCAACGGAAGCACTAAGGAGATGGATGTGATGGTCAACCCTCTCTCCAGCCTAGGGGGTCTCATATTTCTTTTAAAACAGGCCTCAGAAATAGAGCTCTGCCTCTAAAAATATCAGAAAGCTGACAGTTGCAGCACACTGTTATAAACAGTGGCCCTCACTTTGAGTTGAGTTGGAAAATTGATTGAGGGATTTAAGAATCAAACTCAGCACTCTGAAGGGTTCTTTTGACTTCCTCGTAACATCTTCATTTCCTGTAATTGGAGGTTGCTGGGCTCAACTACACACCTGGGGCAGTAATTCCACTTACACAATCTCCCCAGCAGCACCCGGGAGGCTGCAGCTTCTCCTCAGTGCTAGCAGATGAAGGAGTGGTCCAAGATGTCAGGAAGGTCTTTACTCCGAGGACCCACAGTTCAATGGAAGGTTAGAACAGATAGTTCATGGAGCCTTGGGGGATGGGATAGCGAGACGAGAGGGCCCCAAAAGGACTGCTGGAGCCCCAGATGACATGTGAGAGTATAAACTGTTAAAGCTCTAGGTGAACAATGACTAGGAACCGTCATGACCACCGCTATCACCCCTGCCCACCCACTACTCACCGATCCTACCTCCAGTTTGGGAAGCACAGAGGAAGAGTAAGTAAATCATCTCCCCAAAGAAGGTGCTATGGATTGAATTCTGTCCCCTCCAAAAAAAATGTCCAAATCCTAATCCTCAGTTCCATGAGTATGATTCAATCTGGAAATAGGATCTTTGAAGGTGTTATTAGTTGGCATGAAGTCAACAGATTAGGGTTATAGCTCACCAGTATAGCTAGTGTCCTTATAAGGAGAGGAAATTTGGAGGCAGGCAAACAGAGAGAGAAGACAGCCACATGATGGAAGCAGAGCCACAAGCCAAAGAACACCATGGATTGCCAGCAATTCACCACCAGAATCTTACAGACTTCACAAGAAGCAGAGCTGTACCAACACCTTGATTGCAGACTTCTAGCCCCCAGAACCCTGATAGAATTCATTTCTGTTGTTTTAAGCCACCCAGTTTGTGGTGCTTTGTTCTAGCAGCCCCAGAAAGCTAACATGGCCCCAGGAAAGTAAGGAAACTAAGGCCTCTCCTGCTCATCTTCTCATTCTTATATCTTTTCATTCCGTACATAGAAAAAAGGAAAAACATGCACACCTTCTACTCTGTCTCTTTAAGGGTAAATTTTTTCCTAAGTCATTCTTTGCCAACATCAACCAGCCCAGGGCTTGTGTCTTCCTGACATGGCATGGCGTGTCCTCTTGCTCTTCGTCATCTGTCTGACTGGATGGTCCTGGGCCCATTGATGCCCATGCCCTTCCAAAAGTGGAGCTCAGCACCCCTGAGTGGCTGCACCACATTCTCTCTCACTTCGTTTTTAACGCTCACTTGAAGTCGTTTGATATTGGAAAGCAGTGGGGTAGTCAGGCCCCTCAATGGGAAAGGCATACAGGCATGGACATGGTGAGTGTAGATTCCCCTGCTATCCAGCCAATTCTGCCAACCCTGACACAAGGGATGTCAACTCAAGGAATTGGAGACCAGCAATGTAATTCTGTGGCCTGGCTGGCAGCAGGGACATCAACAGTGAGGACATGGACTTTTCTACAGCCATGACCCTATGGTACTCCCCTATCTTGAAATTTGTTGCCACAAAAGAATGCTTGGGTTTGGGGAGTGATGAGTCTTTGATACAGAACAGCATGATTGACACTGAATGAGTAAAGTTCTGTGTTATTGACAAGATGCCAGGTGGTTTCAATATATTTCAGAAAATTCCTGACTATACAATGCAAGTTATTTCTTTTACAGTTGATTTAAAATGATGCTTGTGGTTATTTCTGTGAAAAAAAAATCAGGATATCTGACGCTTGGTTAGGGAGATAATCTCCAGGCAAAACATTGCTGCTCTGGAGAAAATGATATTTAATTTACACACTTTTGAATTGCAGCACCTTTTCCAAAAACCTAAATCATTCTAGCAGTTTGAACTGCTGGAAAAGAATCTTGAAAGAACCACAAAAGAAGGCATTCCTTCTTAATTTATTTCTGTATTATACAAATTGTTGGTTCTCCCCTCTCAACTTTTTCAGTGAGGCAGGGCACACAAATACCTGTCTGGTAAAAATACCCAATATAGAAATGTGTCCAGCATCATGCTGGCAAAGGATATTAGAAGCAGCACAGAGAAGAGAGCAGCATATAACTCCAGGCACTCTCATTCCACACCATTATTTACTGTTTTGTGCTAGACATTGTCTGGGCACTAGGGTGAATTAGTCAACAGAACATACAAATCCTTAAGTATTACCCCCACCCCATTCTGTCAAGCTGCTACTCAGAATGTATCTACCTCAGACCACTCCCTTCCTTCCTTCTTTCATCCACACCTCCTCCCACACTGACTGATGGTCAGCTCTCAGTCCTATCAGCATTAGGTTGGAGGATGGGGAGTAAAACATAAATCTGTGTCTTGGAGGATCTCACAGTTTGGTGGACCAGACAGGCATGGAAACAAATGGCTATCACCCACGTGGAGGTATCAGAAGCACCCTGCATGATGGTTCCAGGTGGGCTATAAAGCATGGCATCCCTCTGGACATGAGACTTTCAATCCTGAGAACCTCATTCAGAGTATTAAGTGGGTGTCATGGCCACTGAGGGTGGACATGGTGGGCACCATACTGGGAGGCACTGCAATTCTCTCTTCCCTGTAAGTTCCTCTCAACCTCAGTCATCTTCAGTGCTCCACAATGACCTCCTCCATCCTTCTCCTCAGAGGTAGCTTCACTGCACCCAGAGACACTGGGGTTAAGAATGGCTGCCAGGCTGGCTGGTACACCAGGTCCTGCTCCTTTGGGTGCTGAAACACAGATTTGCTTCTCAGAACAGGAAATTCAGGATGCACCACTCACATCCCCAAGACCTCGGCTCTCTGTGGACAGGGTCTCATGTTCTGGTTAATTAAATGGGAACAACAATCCCTAATTTGTAAGGTTGTTCAGAGACCAGTTATGTGACATGAAACAAAATCTAACTTATGGAAGCCATGTTTGTGTTGCTATTGCTAAGTAGCTGTACAGAGAAGGAAACCACAGGTTGCTCCTGTTGTCCCTCATGGTCAGACCCTTCTAGTGGTCCTGGGTCCTGGACCGAGGCTCATGAGGAAGGGACTGAGTGAGGATGTTGACTGTCAGCCTCCTCAGCCAGCAGCCAGTCATTGACACATGGGAAGTGGCAATATATTAACACAACCTGCAAAATATGGACAGTCCATTGAGAGGTTTCATAGATGCAACCTGTTCCCTCCAGAGCTGGGTGGCAGGGCTGGTCCCTCAACTCTCAACACAGTCAGGGTACAGAAGTACTACTAAAAGTTGAACCACATCACATCATTTATTGACTTGGTGCTTTTCATAGGTTCTCTGCTATACTTAGAATAAAACCCAAATGCCTCATCATGGTCTAACAAAGCTCCTTATACACTGACATCTACAGAGCTCTCATATTTGAGCTCCCTCTACTCTCCTCCTCTCCCCAAGCTTTTTCTAAGGAAGCATTCATGGTTTGGTCCCACCCATGTGTTTAATTTCTCCATGGAACTCTCTACAATCTGGAATAATCCATAAAAGCAGTGCTTTTATTCATTGTCTTCACCACTGTATCCCTGTCACCCGACTCAACATCTAGCTCACAGCAGGCCAATTCATTTTTGGATTAATGAATACTGTTAGCATGTGAGTCACCCATGACTTCTCCCACTCCTCAAAGTCTACATGCAATCAATCATGTCTTGGAAGTTACATTTCTCAAATGCATGCGGCCCACCACCACTATTTGGATTCAGAACATACCACTTCTCAATCAGAAATTCCACAAGTTATTCCTAACTTGTTTCCCCATCTCAGTCTCACCAGCCCCTCCAACCCTCCTCCACAATGCTTTGAGAGGGATTTCTGTGAAAGATGCACATGAGTAACCACCTTAGGTCCTGTAATTGTGCCTCATCTCCTGCTATGGCCTCGGCATGGTAGACCAGTCCTCCCACGACCCACTGGTCCCCTGTGTACACGCCAGTCCTGCAAACTGCATGTCGTCCCTGCCTCCAGCCACGCTGAGCCTCGGGATGCACAGGCTTGTGAAAGCCTTGTCAAGATAAGATGGGACTGTCTCCTTAGCTTTTTAATAGGGAGAACCAAGCCAATGACCCCTAATGTCAGATAAAGATTTTTACATGCAGCATAAAGAAGGTGATCTTTTCAGAGGTACATAATGTAGCCCATATTATGAAGAATGAGGGTAATCAACTGTGAAATATCCAACATAAATGGAAAAGTTCAAGGTACAAAGGAAAATAAGTTATTCATGCATTTGAAGGATTCATTGTGCAAGAACTCTGCTAGCAAAAGATCAAAGTTTTATTATGATTATAGATATGCTGATATCCTTAATGGCTGAAAAAGTTCATCTTCATTCACACAATAGGCGTGAATGCCACATTCTACCAGTTAACATCTCTAATGATAAATGGGAACTCCTCAAGCTTAGAAGTTTCTGCACCTCAAAGGAATTTCTCAAAAAGGTAAAGAGGCCGCCAACTCAATGGGAAAAAATTTTTGGAAACCATGTATCTGACAAAAGACTGATATCTTGCATATATAAAGTAATCTTACAACTCAATGACGATAGTACAGACAGCCCAATTATAAAATGGGCAAAAGATATGAAAAGACAGTTCTCTGAAGAGGAAATACAAATGGCCAAGAAACACATGAAAAAATGTTCAGCTTCACTAGCTATTAGAGAGATGCAAATTAAGACCACAATGAGATACCATCTAACACCAATTAGAATGGCTGCCATTAAACAAACAGGAAACTACAAATGCTGGAGGGGATGTGGAGAAATTGGAACTCTTATTCATTGTTGGTGGGACTGTATAATGGTTCAGCCACTCTGGAAGTCAGTCTGGCAGTTCCTTAGAAAACTAGATATAGAGTTACCCTTCGATCCAGCGATTGCACTTCTCGGTATATACCCGGAAGATTGGAAAGCAGTGACACGAACAGATATCTGCACGCCAATGTTCATAGCAGCATTATTCACAATTGCCAAGAGATGGAAACAACCCAAATGTCCTTCAACAAATGAGTGGATAAATAAAATGTGGTATATACACATGATAGAATACTACACAGCAGTAAGAAGGAACGATCTCGTGAAACATATGACAACATGGATGAACCTTGAAGACATAATGCTGAGCGAAATAAGCCAGGCACAAAGAGAGAAATATTATATGCTACCACTAATGTGAACTTTGAAAAATGTAAAACAAATGGTTTATAATGTAGAATGTAGGGGAACTAGCAACAGAGAGCAATTAAGGAAGGGGACAATAATCCAAGAAGAACAGATAAGCTATTTAACGTTCTGGGGATGCCCAGGAATGACTATGGTCTGTTAATTTCTGATGGATATAGTAGGAACAAGTTCACAGAAATGTTGCTATATTAGGTAACTTTCTTGGGGTAAAGTAGGAACATGTTGGAAGTTAAGCAGTTATCTTAGGTTAGTTGTCTTTTTCTTACTCCCTTGTTATGGTCTCTTTGAAATGTTCTTTTATTGTATGCTTTTTTTGTTTTGTTTTGTTTTTTAATTTTTTTTTTCATACAGTTGATTTAAAAAAAAAAAAAAACAAGAAAAAAAATATGTACAGCCCCCTTGAGGAGCCTGTGGAGAATGTAGGGGTATTGGCCTACCCCACCTCGATGGTTGCTAACATGACCACAGACACAGGGGACTGGTGGTTTGATGGGTTGAGCCCTCTACCATAGGTTTTACCCTTGGGAAGACGGTTGCTGCAAAGGAGAGGCTAGGCCTCCCTATAATTCTGCCTAAGAGCCTCCTCCCGAATGCCTCTTTGTTGCTCAGATGTGGCCCTCTCTCTCTAGCTAAGCCAACTTGAAAGGTGAAATCACTGCCCTCCCCCCTACGTGGGATCAGACACCCAGGGGAGTGAATCTCCCTGGCAACGTGGAATATGACTCCCGGGGAGGAATGTAGACCTGGCATCGTGGGACAGAGAACATCTTCTTGACCAAAAGGGGGATGTGAAAGGAAATGAAATAAGCTTCAGTGGCAGAGAGATTCCAAAAGGAGCCGAGAAGTCACTCTGGTGGGCACTCTTATGCACAATATAGACAACCCTTTTTAGGTTCTAAAGAATTGGGGTAGCTGGTGGTAGATACCTGAAACTATCAAACTACAACCCAGAACCAATGAATCTCAAAGACAATTGTATAAAAATGTAGCTTATGAGGGGGGACAGTGGGATCGGGAAAGCCATAAGGACCACACTCCACTTTGTCTAGTTTATGGATGGATGAGTAGAAAAATAGGGGAAGGAAACAAACAAAGAAACAAACAGACAAAGGCACCCAGTGTTCTTTTTTACTATAATTGCCCTTTTTCACTTTAATTATTATTCTTGTTATTTTTGTGTGTGTGCTAATGAAGGTGTCAGGGATTGATTCAGGTGATGAATGTACAACTATGTAATGGTACTGTGAACCATCAAATGTACGATTTGTTTTGTATGACTGCATGGTATATGAATATATCTCAATAAAATGAAGATTAAAAAAAAAGTAAAAAAAAAAATTAAAAAAAATAAAATGGTGAGAAGTGGTTTTCTGTTGCTTATTTCTAGGATTCCTGAAGGGCAAAGAAAAGAAGACATGCAGTATTAATTTAAAATTCACTGCTTTTACATTTAAGACATGGCCTTTAGCATGGTTCACATTGATTCCCTCTTCATTCAGGTAAGACAAAGTGTAAATGGTGGTTCCAACATCTTCCAGGTAAACGACTTTTGGAATACACTCATGAATAAGCCTTAGCTCCACTAGCTATAGCTTAGGTGATAATATCACTGACCCCACAGGTTTGTTGTCAGGATTAAATTCTTGAAACAATGATGCACTAAACAGTGTTAGGTAACTTTATTAGAGCAAGAGAAGTATATCTATTAAACTAATAAATATTGAGACTACAGACATAACAAAGCCTATAGCATGCAGAATGTGCATGAGTTTATACTTAAGGTCATACTGATGGGAATGCATGTTGAGAGGCAGAGAATGAAGGCAGTTTTCTTTCATTTTTTCATTTCACAAATATTGACTAGGGTTTCTGGAATGGACTGTAGGGGCAGAAGAGTGATCGAGAAGATCCAGGGGTTTGCCTTGTGAGGCCCAAGTCACTTGAGTACCTTCTACAGCCTGAGACTGAATCTCAAGTTTAAAAAGGACCTTAAATGTCATCTTCCTTCTAGTTCTCGGAGATTTTTTTAAAAGCTCCAGAAATCATCACATTTTATGATGTGTGGCTCCTCCAGTAGATTCTAATGATTTATTTTATAATATATATATCATAAATATTATTCATATTTCTATTGTTACTACTTCAAGTGTCTCTAACCTGACAAGGGCTTTCTTTCCAGTGATGAACCAAATCGAGAGTGCACAAACTTTTTGTAAAACATCCTTTCTCATTTCTTGAAAGCACGTGGAAGAGCCGAGGCAGCGGGGGAAGACGGCGGCCGTTCCACACCGGGCGTGCACCGTGGAGCAGCTGCGAAGCCATCAGCCACACAAGTTTCTTCAGGACCTCAGTTCAGAGTCATGTCTTGCAGAACATAAATTGTTAGGAAACATTAAAAATGTGGCCAAAACCGCTAATAAGGACTATTTGATTGCAGCCTATAACCACCTTTTTTGAAAATAAGCATTTCAAATGTACTGAAAGTATACATGAAGTGTAAAAGCAGATGAAAAATGTGGCTATTAATGAAGACAAACCCAAAGAAACTAAGTCTGAAGAGTCTCTGGGTGAGAGTCCACCAAAATACACAAAATCTGTTCTTAAAAGGGGAGCTAAAACCAACTTTCCCAAAAAGAGAGATGTTGTTCACTGCTGGTACACAGGAGCACTACAGGATGGGACTGTTTTTGATATTAATATTCAAACCAGTTCAAAGAAGAAGAAAAATGCCAAGCCCTTGAGTTGTAAGGATGGACTAGGCAAAGTTGTCAGAGGATGGGATGAAGCACTCTTGACTATAATAAGTAAAGGAGACAAGGCTGGATTGGAGATTGAACCAGAATGGGACTTAGGAGAGAAAGGACAGCCTGATGTCAAGATTCCACCAAATGCAAAACTCATTTTTGAAGTGGAATTAGTGGATATTGATTGAAATCTCAATGCTTCAAACATAAAGACATCAGCAACGATAAAATTTCACCTTGAAGAAATTTATGTAACTAATTTAGAGCTGGTTGCTGTTCTGTGTAAGGGAAGAGTCAACTGGAAAACTCAAGAAGTTAAGTTAAACTTGTTTACTTGGTCCACAAATTTGGAGAAATGTATTCCTTATAAATCCCTAAAGTCTAAAATATTTTACTACACTGTATAAAACATCGGTTAAGGAGAATTGATTTTCCTTTTACCTCATATTATAAATTAAAAGGCTCAATACAATTTTTTTTTAAAAAAAAGCACATGGAAACAACATATAAGACCATCCTTTGAACAACTGACAATGGGTAAGTATTTTGTTGCTCTAAATTAATACTGCTGGATGAAATATGCAATTAACCTCCTTGAGTTTCCTTCAAAGACTAATTATTTTTAGGGGAAAACTGGGAACATTGAACTCCTTTTTGGGAGGTTACTAAAGCAAGAAAGACTCTCTCAGTGACATAACACTGTCTTCAACAAATGGGGCTGGGAGAATTGGATATCTATATTTAAAGAATGAAGGAGGACCCCTACCTCACTCCCTATATAATAATTAATTCAGCATGGATCAGAGATCTCAATATAAGAGACAGTACCATAAAACTCTTAGAAGATAATGTAGGGGAACATCTTCAAGACCTAGAATTTGGTGGTTGCTTCTTAGACCTTATACCTAAAGCACAAGCAACAAAAGAAAAAATAGATAGATGGGAATGCTTCAGAATTAAAAGCTTCCGCACCTCAAAGGAATTTGTTAAAAAGGTAAAGAGACAGCAAACTCAATGGGAGAAAATATTTGGAAACCATCTATTTGATAAGAGACTGATATATATATAAAGAAATCTTACAACTCAATGACATTAGTTCAAATAGCCCAATTAAAAAATGGGCAAAAGATATGAAAAGACATTTATCTGAAGAGGCAATACAAATGGCTAAAAAACACATAAAAAATGTTCTTTGTTAATTGTTAGGGAGATGCAAATCAAAACCACAATGAGATACCATGTCACACCAATAAGAATGGCTGCCATTAAACAAACAGGAAACTATAAATGCTGGAGAGGATGTGGAGAAATTGGAACTCTTATTCTTTGCTGGTGGGACTGTATAATGGTTCAACAACTCTGGAAGTCAGTTTGATGGTTCATCAGAAAACTGCATATTGAGTTACCCTTCGATACAGCAATTTCACTTCTCGGTATTTGCCCAGAGGACTTGAAAGCAGTGACACGAACAGATATTTGCACACTGATGTTCATAGCAGCATTGTTAACAATTGCCAAGAGATGGAAGCAACCTAAATGTTCTACATCAAAGGAGTGGATAAATAAACTGGTACATACATATGATGGAATACTATGCAGCAGTGAGAAGGAACAACGTTGTGAAGCATATGACAACAAGGATGAACTTTGAGGACATAAAGTCAAGTGACATAAGTCAGATAAAAAAGGAGAGATATTGTATGATACCACTAATGTGAACTCTGAAAAACATAAAACAAGTGTCTCATATTGTCGAATATAGGGGACCTAGAGATAGACAGTAGCTAGGGAAGGGGGAATGATAATCTAATGAGAACAGATAAGATTGAGGGTAATCTTAATGATATGGGAATGCTCAGGAATGACTATGGTTCAATAATTTTCTTGAGGTATGGTAAGAGCGTATTGGAAGCAATGTAATTTTAGGATACTTGTTTTTCTTATTCCTTTGTTTTGTCTGAAAATTTTTTTAATTTTTTTATAAATAAAGTTTTAACAAAAAAAGGATCTCTCTGTAGAGTTGCATTAGGCAATTTTGTTCCAATTTACTTGTTTGTTATCTATTAGGAATCAAATCTTATTCCATCTGAACTTAAATTTTCAAAGCATGTGTTTATGGCTATGATGGAATAGTTTGTAGTAGACCACAGAGAACAAACAAAAAGCCAGATGATACAAATTTCAAGGTCCATTTGAAGACGCCAGATATGAGAAGGTGGGCTTGCTGTGGTAAAACAGGCTTCCTGAAAGCTGTTTACCCCAGAATCTGTTGGCTGTGAGCATGAAGCACAATGAGGAGCTGCACAGATAGTGACTGCTAAGTACGAGAGAAAATAGTTAGATGGAGAGAAACACTGGAATCTGGGGCCACCAATGGAATCCAAAAGGATGGGCTAAGATCCCAGAGAAGACAAAATGACAGTATTGGCTTTCCCTTTAAAACATTTCCTGACTAAGATGCACAGAGGAAAAGGCTTAAAAACAGTTGGAAAATGGAAGAAAAGTAAAGTGGAGTTTTCAGCCATTTTATTATCTTGATAATACAACAATTAGAATTTAGGACCTTCTTGGAGTGGCCTTGGAACTTCTGAGGATTATTCCCTACAAAGTAAGAGTACCAGAGCCTGATGGAGACTTAGCAAGACCTCAAATGAGCTCAAGTCCCACTCAGACCTCCAGAGAGAGGAGGAAACAAGACCTTAAGCCTCTAACAATGTTTATACACAATCAAAATCACCAGGCATAACAAGAAACAGGACCAAGCAATAAAGCAATGATAAAAACAGAACCAAAGATGACCCAGACATTGCACTTATGATTAATGGATAATGATTAATATGTGAGAGAAAATTGTTAGCAGGATGGAGAATTTCAGCAGACAGCTGAAATCTATTAGAAAGAATCAGATTAAAATTTGAGAATTAAAAAATGTTGCACATGCCACAACATGGATAAACCTTGAAGACATCATATTGAGTGAAGTAAGCAAGACACAAAGAGACAAATATTTTATAATCTCACTGATTTGAAACAATTAGAATAAGCAAACTCAGAGTCAGAATCTGGAATATAGGATACTGGGAGATGGGGTGGGGATAGGGAATGGGAAATAAAGACTTAAAACGTACAAGGTTCCTATTTGTAACAATGGAAACGTTTTGGTGATGGATGGTGGTAATGGTAGGACAACTTTGTGAATGTAATAACAGCACTGAAATACAGATCTTAATATGGTTAAAACGGGAAATATTAGGTTGTGTTTATGGTAATGGAATAAATTTCTTTAAATCCATAGAACTACACAAATAGTGAACCCTAAGTTGAACCATGGAGTATAGTTAATGGTACAATTATAAGAATGTGTTTTCATCAATTGTAGCAAATGTTCCACACCAATGCAAGGTGGTGGTTGTGGTGTGGTGTATGGGAATCCTGTATTTTATGCATGATTGCTCTGTAAACCAACAAATTTTCTAATAAAAATTTAATTAGAAATGCTGCAACTGAAATCAAGAATTTAAATAACAGATAATTGGACCCAGGAAATTGATTCAGTAGGCTGAAAGTCATGTCAGAAGCTTCTCCTCAGACTGAAGCATGAGAGCCAAAGTATGGAAGAAAACAGAACAGGCACCGAAGACCAATGGAACATGGTTAAAAAGTTTAACATTCATGTGACTGGAGTATTAGAAGGTCAAGAAAGAGAGAATGAATGGTACAAAGCAATATTTTTAAGAAATAGTGGTCAACGGTTTTTAAAAATGGATAAAGGGTATCTAGCTACAGATACAAAAGTGTCCATGAATCTCAAGCAGGATAAATGCAAAGGAAACCCTTGGTGCTGCCCTCTTCAACACCTTTGTAAAGATAGACTTTCCTGAACTTAGATACCTTCAGAAAAGTTCTGTAACGCAATGGACCCTCCTCTAGTAATAATCAACCTTTTTGGAATGGAACTGACCTCCCTCTCCTCCTGGCTTTTGGTTATAGCTCTGAACAACTGCTGCTTTATTTACATATTAATTGGAGAAATGAATGCTAGGCTTTCCTCTCAAGAAGATTGGAGTTAGAATCCATGCTTTGCAACCTTGGTGTGCTTCAGCTCAGTCGACACAGATCAGTGGAGAATGACAGTACCTTCTCCACAATAATAGTGCAAAGAGTAAATGAGATGAGATTGACAGAATCTGGTTTCTTCTTTCCTTTTCCAAAAAGTTTCTTACTGTTAATATTCTCAAAAATAAATTCACAAGTTCCCCCTGTATGCACCTTACATATTCCTGAAATAACCCATGTATAATTTCTATGAGGAATTGTTCATGTTTATATATTTTATAATGACTAACAAGAGAGGATGCCATAAATGTTTTATAAAAGAAGCTTTTCCACTAACCCTTCTGAACTGTTTCTAATCCCCTCAATAACTAGAAAAGCATTATCAGTTCCAGAATTAACAAGATAATCAAAATCCTTCTTTGAAACAATACACTGAAACACAATTTCCTTTTCCTTTAGCTGGAGGAGTTTCTGAAACAGAATCTTCAGCATTAATAATATCAAGAAAGAAGCAAAAAGAAGGGGAGAAATAAACAGGAGAGGAGAAAAAAGAAAAAAGAAAAATTGTAATTGTTTTCCCTGTTTCATTGATTGATAAATGGCTATTTGGAGAAAAGTCAGAATTTTATCAGGCTTTAGCTTTATGATCAAAACTGAAATAAAAATCTATATCATTAAATCTTGTACACATCTCTCAATTGTGCTCTTATCCCCATAACATATTCTTTAATCTGGTTGTTTTAATCTTTCTCATATATTTTTTTCTGTTGCCAACTTAATCCCCAAACCCACTTACACAGCCAGTTTTCCACTATTTTCATTTTTTAGTAGGCCCACATTTCACTTTTAAGCATTTTACATTCTTTTCAAACTGTGTAGCATGCTTGTACTAGATACAGGAGGTCTGCGGAATGGATTCAACAATGTGTGAGGCAACCGTTTGTCATTTTGACTTCAAGCAATGTGTTCTGAGTACAGAGGTTCAAGACACTCATCCTTCAAGGAGCAGCTGGACGCCCCGATTTCACTGCCCTTCCCAGCTGAAGGCCAGCTGGGAATCTCCCTTCTCTGGATTGCTCAGCCCTGAATCTAACTCATTCTGGTTCTCCACCCAGTGCACCCCGATGGTTGGTGTGTGGATTTTTTTCCCCAGAGGAAGGGAGTAGGCCTTCATTCATTTCTGTCTTATCAACACCCAGCTGCAAAATTCACCCACATAGAGAATAAGAATTAAATATTCACATATGTATGCATATGTATACACTTCAAACAGACCTTCACTATGTGCTATACTTTGTTTCAGTGAAGCAGGTTAGTAGTATGTTATCTCTTCCTCATGAAATTAGATACTGGAACTGCAAGGACAACCTCAGCTCTGCTGAGAATTTAATACAAACATGTCACTCTTTCCACAGTAAAGTGCTTTTTTAAAAAATTTTTCATCTTGCCCACTGTCACCTGGCTGGTTGTTTCAATTTGTTAAAATAATAGGAAACCAACATGTACTGGTCTACCCTCTCAATACAGAAGAAATATATTCTAGATAGAAAAACAATTGGGCTAGATGAGTGGTCAAGATATTCACAGTATAGTTTTTTAATGAGGGGTTAATAGAAAAACTTTCCATCCAATCCTTGTTGTTAAATTGTCGATAAATTGTGGCACTGGCTGGGGATGCAGATGTATGATGCAGAAGATCATTTGCTTTTATTTGGTGATAGAGGTCTTACAATGCCTCAGGACATTTGATTAAGATCATTCCTTGCCACATGATGGGGGGATCAGCATAAATGATGTAAAATCTCTAATTAAGCAGCAATTTTATGTCATTTTGTAGGCTTTTCTCTTTAAAAGACAAAAAGGGGGTTCTGGCTAGAGATTTGAATTAATCTCATGAAACATGACCTACAAGTAGCTCAGATGAAATGGGTTTTTTTACTTCCCTGACACCAGGATCTGCTTTGAACAAACCCAGAAATGACACCCTGTCTCCTCACCTCACCTTATGCCCAGCAAGCCCAGAGTGAGGACAGGCTGTAACCTACCCTCTAAATTGTACTTCAGTCCCTCATCCCCTGTTAATGGTTAATTTCATGTGTCATTTGTCTAGGTTATTGTCCAGTTGTTTGGTCAAGCAAGCATTGGCCTGATTGTTACCATGAGGGGTATTTCTTGGATGAATTTGCCTCTATAATCAGTTGATTGCATCTACAGCAGATTGCATCTACAATCAACAAAAGAGACCTTTCTTAGGAGTGTGGGGAATCTCCTCATCCAATCATTTGGAGGTCTTAAAAGTCAGAACTAAGGATTTCAGACATCAAAAGGAAAAATTTCTGCCTCAACTTCTGTCAGCCAATTTCCCCTGGGGAATTTGGAATCAACTTCAGCATCACTTTTTTTTTTATTTAATTTAATTTTTTTTTATTTTGAAATAAATTCAAAGTTATAGGAACTGTTGCAAAAACAATACAAACCCCATACACAGAACTCCAGCATACCCTGACCCCCTTCCCTGATACCCCAATCCACCAGCTTTAACATGCTGTCACACTGCTATTTCATTCCCTCCCTCCCTCCCTCCCTATCCATCATCCATCATCTATTTCAGCATCACTTTTATTGGATTTTCCAGCTTGAGGCTTAATCTACAGAATTCAGACTTGTCAGACGTCAGAATCACCTTCTCCAGAACTTCCAGTTTACTGCCTGCTTTATGGTATTTGGACTTATGTGTGTATATGTATATACATATGTACATTTACACAAACACACACATACACACACATACATAAAACCAGTTGTTTCTGTTTCTATGGAGAACCCCA
This sequence comes from Choloepus didactylus, assembly GCF_015220235.1. NCBI lineage: Eukaryota > Metazoa > Chordata > Mammalia > Pilosa > Megalonychidae > Choloepus > Choloepus didactylus. Next base: position 68,757,972 of record NC_051310.1, read on the forward strand.
ATATCCCCTAACTGGCTCACACACCCTGTAACTGTGCCTTGAATGGATGACCGCTCCTCGAGACTCTATCGGCAAATTCTTTTCATTGGTCACGCTTCAGACTGAGACGCCATCGTCAGGGAAGCCCACTCTTCCCTCTGCCTGCTTTTGCTTCACTCTGTGCCTACTCATAGCACACTATTGTCCACTGGGTGACTGTCAGTTTCTTAGCCACCTCCTCTACATCCTGTGATTTCCCCTGGGAAATTGTTCCATTGATTCCAATAGCAAAGGTTAATTCTGGGCACAAAGTTAATCTCAAAGTTATAAGTGTTCACAAAATCCCTGAATGTGCAACTGCAAGAACCTGTTCCTGAAATAATTTTGTAACTATATATTGACAGAAACACATTTAATTTTCAGCAGTAGACATAAATCAGTGTTAGACATGAAGGTGCTAAATAAAGTGTCTTGAAACAAAGGTTAAAAAATGAAACTCCACATTAACAAACAAATAAATTAGTAAGTGATTACTTTTTTTTTCTGCAATCAGCTGACTAACTGCTTATCAGGAAAAGGGCATATTACGTTTATAGTTTATTTTACTACAGAGCTATCTGCAATTCATTGGTTGTGTAAGGTGAAGATTCTTTTGTTCCTTTTACCTTTTGGGTAGTGCCCCGTCTCCAGTTTATGGATAACACGGGGATTTTTTAACTAAATTCTAAATAAATAATTATTTTACCCCTATATAAAACACATATCTTCAGAGAAAAAATGAACACTTTTAAAATTTGGCAATGACAGGAAATAATTTTTCTACTAACTTTGGAGAGGTTGTTTGCATCCACAGAATGCTGTAAGGAAAAGAAGGTATGTAAATCAGCATTTTGGCAATCCCCAACACACTGCCTCACATGCAGCTGTGAGCACAAGGTTGGCCCCAGTTTGCAGGAATTCCTGGCATCGCCTGTGTCCACAGATGCACTTGTTTGCTCTTGGAATGCTCTTACCCAATGCAGGGAAGCCACCACTCCCTGCAGCAGGTCACGGGACTTTCCAAAGGAAAGGATCCAACATTAAGATGCTTTCTTCATAGCTAAGCAGTTTCTTAACAGGGAAAGGTGGTTGTCAATTACTTAGCATCCGCCTCTACATCCTATGATGTTTTACATTGAAAACAGTTACTGCTGTAGCTCAATTTGCTTGTAAGTCTGTGGAAATACTCCACTAAGTGAAGTACTATACTTTATTACATACATTCCTCTCTAAGAAAATGCAATTTACTTCCTCACAGAGTTAAAATTAAAGACAGAAATATAATCTGGGTGGGTAACTGCAGATCCTTTCCTAAGAAACACCAAAAGTATACTGAATCTTGAAAATAGGAACTAAAGTAAAAAAAGCTGTCATTTATATTCACTCTCAGCATTTCTAAAGTCAAATATAACCAATGACTATAAAATTCACATAATCCCATCTGAAAATCTGAGAGCTGTAAATACATGTGCAGAAGGTGGCAGAAGGGGAATATTTCCTAATCGTTAGATTGATGTTCTCACTGCTCCTGTCCCACACTCTACTTCTTCGTTTAAACCATTTTCAGTGTTTAAACTATCAAGAACAGATTTAAGAACTCAATTGTAAGTTTTATGGTAAATCACAAATGGAAATCCAGAATGAGACTGTAAGCAAGAATGGAGGTAAAGTCCATCAGATCAGAAAATAAAGTAGCTTCTTACCATGTTTATTGATGACACAGGCCCAATGCTGTTTACATAAATGTCAACATCAATTACGGTCGGTTTTACTGTGGAGAAAAATACATGTATGTTAATAATCTGTGCCAGGGAGAAAGAGAGAGAGGAGAACAATACTGAACTTCTTGATGACACACACTGATACCGCAAGGCTACGTTTGAAAGGGGTAGATTTTGGGAGGACTTCTCTTGTACTTATAATTCAAACAGTGCCCATCTAACTTTTTAAAATTCTCAGTGGGAGGACAGTCTTACTTGCACTTAATAAAAGTTCTGGGGGAACAGCACACTAGTGCACTGTAATTTGTTAGTTATCAATGACTAAAAAGATATTCTGCAGAATTAGTTACACTATTATATGGCAGAGATACGAGATAAAGTGTGACATGCTATAGTAATTGAATGTCAAAGTTTCACTATAAAATCAAACACAAGTGACTATCAGTATCATCTAGCAATGTGCTCTTGCCATTTATCCATTACATGAATTTCTACCGATTGTTCCAAAACAGAGGAACTCAAAGCAAGAATCTAGATAGGAGGGGCTTCCAGAGAAGACGGCACAGTAGGGAGCTCCAGGAATCAGTCCTTCCACCAAAACAACTATTAAACAACTAAGAACTGTCGGAAACAGCTGTTTTGAAATTGCAGAGGCCAGAAAAGCACTATGCTGCAAATGGGGAAGAGCAAGAGCAGGAGGAAGACAATTTCTGGTAAAGAACTGTAAATTGCTCTTTTGGAGTGGCAGCTATCTGTGCACATCCCCCACTTTTGTGGCAGGCTGACAATGGGGTCCAGTCCCTGGCTAGCTGCTGGTGACAGAAAAGGAAATGAAAATCCTCTCCTCCAAGAACAGGGCAGGCACAGCCGATCACTGATCACAGTTTTTATTAACAAGTTTGGATCACTGGGAACCAACTCTGAAAACAAATAATGTTTCAAACTGCTGACAAAGGCAGCAGAAGCCATTGCTTTAACCCTGCCAGACAGAAGCAGATCCAGCACTTCTTCAGGGCTGCAGGGGACAGTTAGCTGACGGGCTGCATTTGCTGTGCAGGATAAGAAAGATCAGCTTTGAGTTGCTGTGAGAGCAGCTTTTGGAGCTCTCTCTGATGCCCTCCTCAGAACTGTTGAGCTGGTCTGCACCCTCTTTATGGGTCCCTGGCCCTGCTTTGGCTGGAAAAGACTGGCTTGGGAAAGTCCTCTCCAGTGTGAGCCTCCTCACAGAATTCACCCTCCAGGCAAAAGCATCTTGAGACAACAAAAGGAGTATAAAAAATCTATAGAGGCTGACAATCTGGGACAAAGTCCTGCTGCCTTCCAACACATGCAGGAGGGAGGACTGTCTCCTGGGAAACAAAGAGAACAGCAAGACTCCTGTAAACAGGGGAACTCCAAAATAACTAACAAGCAAAAGCCCAGGAAAAACCAGAGGCTGGAAAGACAGGGGAAACCCTGCACACTGCATTCTCCTTTGGCAGGCCTTCCTGATAGGAAGACTGTAGCTCAAGAAGATCTCTGTCTTATCAACAGCTGGTTAGAAAACCGGGAAATAGACATACCAGGGAGTAAGTCCCATAGTTCACATTTTAAAATATTACAATGTAGAGCGTTCAACAAAAGAGTGCAAGACAAACAAAGAAACAGGAAGAGGATAAAAATACAGAAAACACCAACAAAAAAAATGAGAGTGTGGACACACCAAACAAAGCCTTTAAGAAAATGACCTTAAATATGCTGAAGGAGATGAAGGAAAATACAGAGAAAGAATTAAAGGATATCAGGAAAACAATGAATGAACAATATGAGCATCTAAGTAAAGAGATAAATTTCATTAAGGAACCAAACCAAACTGCTAGAGTTCAAGGCCACAATAGCTTAAATGAAAAATGCCCAGGAGGGTTTCAAGAGCATATTGGAGCTGGCAGAAGAAAGAATCAGTGAACTTGAAAACAAGACACTTGAAATGAGTCAGGCTGAGGAGCAGAGAGAAAAAAGAAATGTTGAAAGTGAAGATAGCCTAAGACAGCTATGGGACACCATCAAGTGCACCAGTGTATGTGTTATGGGAGTCCCAGAAGGAGAAGAAAGAGAGAAAAGGGCAGATGGAGTAGTCAAAGAAATAATGACAGAGAACTTTCCAAATTCAGCAAAAGGCAGGAATATACACATCCAAGAAGATCAGAGAATTATCAAGAAGGATAAACATGATGAAAAATTCACCCCATCAAATAGTGATTACACTATTAAACACAAATGGCAAGGAGAGAGTTCTAAAAGCTACAAGAGTAAAGCAACATGCTATATACAAGGGAGTCCCAATTAGATTTTGTGCCAATTTATCTCAGAAGCCATGGAGGCAAGAAAGCAGTGGGTTGAAATATTTTAAAGTGCTGAAAGAAAACATCTGCCAGTGAAGAACTTTATACCTGGCAATATTTTCTTTCAAAAATCTGGGAGAAATTAAGACATACTCAGATAAACAAAAGCTGAGGGAGTTCATCACCATTAGACTGGCCCTACAAGTAATGCTAAAGGGAGTTCTTCAGACTGAAAGAAAGGGCACTAGACAGTGGTTCAAAGCAGCATAAAGAAATAAAACCTGTGGTAAAAATAACCAATTGGCGAATTATAAATGCCACCATTGTTACATTATATTGTTTGGTATGTAACGCCACCTTTTACTTCCTACAGGAGCTAAAATGCAAATACATAAAAATTAATGAAAAACCTATGTTTTTGGACATACAATGTACAAAGATATATGTAGTAACAAGCACAAAAAATGGTGGGGGCACAGAGGGATATAAGAAAACTATATGTGCATGCTATTGAAGTTAAGTTGGTATCAAACCAAATATGACTGCTACATATTTAGGATGTTACATTTTAATTCCATGGTAACCATAGGGAAATTAGATGAAAAATTTATCCAGATAGAAGTGAGAAAGCGCTCAACATGGTAAAACACAAAAAAGCAAATAAATATAAAAGTATGCATTAACAGAGGTGAAGGACAAAAAAGATATAAGACTTACAGAGGCTAATCAGCAAAATGGCAGGAAAAAAAGTCCTGTATTATCAGTAATGACTTTAAATATAAATGGATTAAACTCTCCAGTCAAAAAGCAGAGAGTGGCAGAATGGATGAAAAGCCCTGACCCAACTATATGCTTTCTGCAAGAGAGCCCTTAAAGTTAAATATGCAAGTAGGATGAGAGATAAAGGATGGAAAAATATATATACCATGCAAGTGATAACCAAAAGACAGTGAGTGGGTTGGCTCTCCTAAAGTCAGATAAAATAGACTTTAAGTCAAAAACAGTTACAAGGGACACAGATAGTCATTATATGCTATTAAAGGGGACAATTCAATAAGAAGATGTAATCATTAAAAAAATAAGCAGCTAACACCAGAGCCCCAAAATATATGAAGCAAATACTGATAGATTTGAAGTATTTCTAATATTGAAGTATTTGAAATACTGATAGTTCTACATTATAGTGGGAGACTTTAACACACCACTCTCAATAATAGATAGAACGTATAGTCAGAAGGTCAATGAATGATACACTAGACCTAACAGGCATATGTAGGACACTGCACCCAACAAAAACAGAATACACATCCTTCTCCAGTGCGCACAGATAATTCTCCAGAATAGACCATATCTTAAGTCACAAAACCAGTCTTAATAAATTCAAAAATACTGAAATCATACAATGTATATTCTCCAACACAACAAATGAAGCTAGAAATCAATAACAGAGGGAGAAGGGGAAAATTCACAAATATGTGGAAATTAAACAACATACCATTAAGCAATCAGTGGATTATAGAGAAAATCAGAAGCAACATTGGGAAATATCTTGAGTCGAATGAAAATGACAGGCAGTGCTGAGAGGCAAATTTATACCTCTAAATGTGCTTACATTAAAAAAGAAGAAATATTTCAAATCAAAGACCTAACTTCAAAACTGGAAGATCTAGAGCAAAGAGAACAAACTAAACCCAATGTGAGCAGAAGGAAGAAAATCACAAAGATTAGATTAGAAATAAATGAAATTGAGAACTAAAAAAAAAAGAGAGAGAGAGAGAGAGATTGAGCAATACCAAACCTTTAACTGGAATGTTAAAGTAAGAAATAGAGAGGATGGAAATAACGAAAATCAGAAATGAAGAAGGGACATTACTACCAACCCTGCTGAAATAAAAAGAACTGTAAGAGGATACTATGAACAACTGTATGACAATAAATTCAATAAACTAGATGAATGGACAAATTCTTAGAAACACACAAACTACCTACATTAATTTAAGAAGAAACAGAAGATTTCAACAAACCAATTACTAATAAAGAGATTGAATTAGTAATCAAAAAACTCTCAACAAAGAAAGGCCCAGGACCAGATGGTTACACTGAGGAATTCTACCAAATAGTCAAAGAAGACTTAACTCCAATTCTGCTCAAAGTCTTCCAAAATATAAAAGTGGAGGAAACCCTCCTTAACATATTCTGAGGCCAACATCACCCACATACCAAAGCCAGCTAAAGATACCACAAGAAAAGAAAACTACAAATCACTATCTCTTATGAAGATAGATACAAAAATCATCAGCAAAATACTAGCAAACCAAATCCAGCAACATATTGAAATAATGATACAGCATAATCAAATGGGATTGATCCCTTGTATGCAAGTTTGGTTCAACATAAGAAAATCAAACAATGTAATACACCACATTAACAATGAAGGAAAAACCCACACGATCATCTCAATTGAGGCAGAAAAGAAATCTGACAAAATCCAGCACCCTTCTTGATAAAAACACTTAGGCCAATAGGAATAGAAATAAACTTCCTCAACATGATAAAAAGCATACATGAAAAGCCTACAGCTAACATCCCACTTAATGGTAAAACACTGAAAACTTTCCTTCTAATATCAGGACAAGAATGCCCACCATCAACACTATTACTCAGCAGTGTACTAGAAGTTCTTGCCAGAGCAATTAGCAAGAAAATGAAATAAAATGCATCCAAATTGGAAAGGAAGAACTACAACTTTCCCTATTTGCAAATGACATGATCCTTTATGCGGAAAATCCTGAAAGATCCACAACAAAGCTCCTAGACCTAATAGATGAATTCAGCAAAGTGGTGGGGTACAAAATGAACACCCCAAAATCAGTAGTGATTCCATACACAAGAAATGAACACTTGGAAGAAGAAATCAAGAAAAAAAATTCCATTCACAATAGCAACTAAAAGAACCAAATATCTAGAAATAAATCTAACCAAGGATGCAAAGAACTTGTTCACAGAAAATTACAAAATATTGTTAAGAGAAAATAAAGAAGACCTAAATAAATGAAAGGATATTCTGTGTTCATGGATTGGAAGACTAAATATCATTAAGATGTCAATACCTGTGCCTAAGAGCATCCTCCTGAATGCCTCTTTGTTGCTCAGATGTGGCCCTCTCTCTCTACCTAAGCCAACTTGAAAGGTAAAATCACTGCCCTCCCCGCTACGTGGGATCAGACACCCAGGGGAGTGAATCTCCCTGGCAACATAGAATATGACTCCCAGGGAGGAATGTAGACCTGGCATCATGCGATGGAGAAAATCTTCTTGACCAAAAGGGGGATGTGAAAGGAAATGAAATAAGCTTCAGTGGCAGAGAGATTCCAAAAGGAGCCGAGAGGTCACTCTGGTGGGCACTCTTACACACAATATAGACAACCCTTTTTAGGTTCTAATGAATTGGGGTAGCTGGTGGTGGATACCTGAAACTATCAAACTACAACCCAGAACCCATGAATCATGAAGACAATTGTATAAAAATGTAGCTTATAAGGGGTGACAATGGGATCGGGAAAGCCATAAGGACCACACTCCCCTTTGTCTAGTTTATGGATGGATGAGTAGAAAAATGGGGGAAGGAAACAAGCAAACAAACCGACAAAGGCACCCAGTGCTCTTTTTTACTTTAATTGCTCTTTTTCAGTTTAATTATTACTCTTGTTATTTTTGTGTGTGTGCTAATGAAGGTGTCAGGGATTGGTTTAGGTGATGAATGTACAACTATGTAATGGTACTGTGAACAATCGAATGTACAATTTGTTTTGTATGACTGCGTGGTATATGACTATATCTCAATAAAATGAAGATTAAAAAAAAAAAGATGTCAATACTACCAAAAGCAATTTATATATTCAATGCAAGCCCAATCAAAATTACAACAACCTTCCTTGCAGAAAGGTAAAGGCCAAACATCAAAAATATATTGAAGATATCGTCTAAGATGGTGGCATAAAGAGGACTGGAGGCTAGTTAGTCCCCCGGGAACAACTAACAACCAGGAACAACTAGTAAATAATCTGGAATAACTGCAGGGAACAAACGTGACCATCCACTTATCACACACCAACCTGAATTGGGAGGGGTGCCCAAGATCACAGCATAAAATCTGTAAGTAAAAACTGTAGATCCAAGCTGGGAGCCCCCTCCTCCCACAGCCCAAGCTGCAAAGCCTCATGATGCTGGAGACCAGATCTCTCCAAGCAAGTTAATACAGCCCAACTGAGCCCCAGTTGGAGTTTTAATTAACAAACATGAACTGCTCGATAAAACCCACAAATCCCCAACAAGCAGACAGAGGCTTTGGGTGAAGGCTGACCTTGGAGAGCCAGAGTGTGGCCATGGACTGGCCCTGAAGGGGACTTCTTGTCCCTCTTTCAGCTCAGTGGAGAAACTTCAGCCATTTTCAGTTCCCAGCACTCTGACCCAGACAAGGGTGGAGATAGCACAGGCAGAGGGAAACAATTGAAATGCTAATGATCTCTCCCTAGGGGGTCTGTCTTGCCTAAGAGGAAATGGGTGGGGCCCAGCTCTACTACCTGCCTTTCATTCAGAACCAGACCCCAGAGCCTGGGGAAAACAGCCACAGGCCACAGCTCCTTACACCAGTCTGGAGTTACAGGCTGACAGGTGCCACCTGCTGGGCAGAAAAGTACAGTAACCCGAGGCTCACAGGGTGTACCAATTTTCTAAGACACACACTCAAGGAAACCAGATACTGAATAGTTTTTCCTTCTGGGACCTGAGTCCATTCTGGTCTGGGAAAACTCGATTGGGGTAACCAAGGAAACCATGCCTAGACAACAGAAAACTACAACCTATGCTAAAAAAAACACACTTATGACCCAGTCAAAGCAATAAACATACACTTCAACTGAGACACAGGAATTTAAACAGCTAATACTAAGTTAATTCAAAAAGTTAAGTGAAAATATGGCAAAAGAGATGAACCGTATAATGAAAACACTGGGCGTACATATGGAAGAAATTGAAAGTTTGAAAAACCAACTGGCAGAATCTATGGAAATGAAAGACACAACACAAGAGATGAAAGACACAATGGAAATATACAACAGCAGATCTCAAGAGGCAGAACAAAACACTCAACAATTGGAGAACAAGGCACCTGAAAGCCTACACACAAAAGAGCAGATAGAGAAAAGAATGGAAAAATATGAGCAATGTGTCCAGGAACTTAAGGACAAAATGAAAATCAGGAATGTATGTGTCATTGGTGTCCCAGAAGGAGAAGAGAAGGGAAAAGAGGCAGAAGTAATAACAGAGGCAATAATCAATGAAAATTTCCCATCTCTTATGAAAGACATAAAATTACGGATCCAAGAAGCACAGAATACCCCAAACAGAATAGATCTGAATAGGCCTATGCCAAGACACATAATAACCAGATTATTAAACATCAAAGATAAAGAGAGAATTCTGAAAGCAGCAAGAAAAAAGCTATCCATCACATACAAAGGAAGTTTGATAAGACTATGTGTGGATTTCTCAATAGAAACCATGGAGGAAAGAAGGAAGTGCGGTGATACATTTAAGATACTGAAAGAGAAAAAACACCAACCAAGAATCGTATATTTGGCAAAACTGCCCTTCAAATATGAGGGAGAGTTTAAAATATTCTCAGACAAACAGACAACAACAGTTTGTGAACAAGACACCTGCTCTACAGGAAACACTAAAGGAAGCACTGCAGACAGAAAGGAAAAGACAGGAGTGAGAGGTTTGGAAAACAATTGTGGGAGATAGTAACACAGCAATGTAAGTACACTGAACAAAGATGACTGTGAGTATGGTTAAAAGAGGAAGGTTGGGAACATGTGGGATACAAGAACAAAAAGACGAAGGATAAAGACTGAGACTGTGTAACTCAGGGAAACCTAGGGTGCTCAGCAACTGTAATAAAAGGTACAAATATGTTTTTACATGAGGTAGAACAAATGAATGTCAACACTGCAAGGTGTTAAAAATAGGATGGGATTGGGGGAAAATGCAATCAATGCAAACTAGAGACTATAATTAATGGAAACATTGTATAATGCTTCCTTTAATATAACAAAGGCAATATACCAAAGCTAAATGCATATGGGGGGGTGGGGAAGGATATGGGACTCCTGGTATTGGTGATGTTGCCTGACTCTTTAATCTACTTTAGTTTAATGCTATCTTTCCTCTTGTTGTTTCCTAGTGGTCATGTTTGGGTTTGTTTGTTTGTTTGTTTGTTTAGGTTTTTGTTTTTTCTCTTTCTTTTTCTTTTTCTTTTGTCTCCCTACCTTCTTTGACTCTTCCTCCTGCTTTGCGGAAGAAATGGAGATGTCCTCATATAGATAGTGGTGAGGGTGCTGAATACATAAATATGTGACTATACAGGGAACTATCGAGTGTTTACTTAGGATGGAATGTATGGTGTGTAAACAAAACCGTCTTAAAAAATGGGTCGATGAAGAAACCTTGAGGACACTATATTGAGTAAAATAAGTCAGACACATAAGGACAGATGTTGCATGATCTTACTGATATGAACTAATTATAATATGTAAACACATAGACATGAAATATAAATTACCAGGATATAGAACGAGACTAAAGAATGGGGAATGGTTTCTTATTATGAGCAGAATGTTCAACTAGGTTGAACTTAAATGTTGGGAAATGAACAGAGGTGAACGGAGCATGTTGTGAGAATAACAGTGCTGAAAGTTGTGTGAATGTGGTGGAAAGGGTAAGCTCTGAGTCATGTATGTCACCAGAAGGCAAGTTGGAGGTTAAAAGATGGGAATGTACGAAACAGTGAACCTCATGGTGGGCAATGTCCATGATTAACTGTACAAATATTTCTAATAAAATCTCTTTCATGAATCAGAACAAATGTATGACTCTATAAATAGAAGTTAATAATAGAGGGGCATATGGGGAAAATATACCTATTGTTAACTCTATACTACAGTTAGTAGTATTTTAACATTCTATCATTAACAGTAACAAAATTTCTATACCAATACTGTGAGTCAACAATTGAGGAGGGTGGTTATGGATTTGGGAGGATTTGAATTTCCTTTTTTTGTCTTTATTTTTTTTCTGGAGTAATAAAAATGTTCTAAAATTGAAAAAAAATAATTGTGGTAATGGATGCATCCTGTATGATGGTACTGGGGGCAACTGATTGTACACTTTGCATCTTTGGATAATTGTATGGTATGTGTATAATCACAATAAAAAAAAATAGAGAAGCAAATAAAGAACAAACTGAGAAGATCAACATTCCCTGAGGAAGAAGAGGGAAGAGAAAGATTTTTCCTGGGGGGTGAAACAACTCCATAAACAGGTCAAAATCAAAAATCATTCAATATATGCAAGGCAAGAATCAGATAAATGAGTGCTGAAAAAATTCTGATCAGTTAAACACAAGCTATGCTAAAGGTCTAAAATAAGTTGAGCCAAATGTCAAAGAAGAGTTAAAGCACAAAACCAATGAAGAAGAAAATCTTAGTTCCAGAATGAACTAATCAAGAAAATCAGATGCCAAGACATCAGCAAAAAGTCTCAAGTCACACTAAGAAGCACAAAGATATGGCCCAGTCAAAGAAAAAAACTAAAACTTCTGATGAAATACAGGAGTTGAAACAACAAATTAAGGATGTTCCAAATCAATTCAATGAATTGAAGGAAAATGTGGCAAAAGAGATGAAGCATATAAAGAAGACACTGGGTGACCATAAAGAAGAACACAGAAGCTTGCAAAAAAAAAATAATAACAGAATTTATGGGGATGAAAGACACGTACATTGAGACATACAACAGCAGATTTTAAGAGGCAGAAGAAAGAAGCAGTGAACTAGAGAATAATCCGTATGAAATCTTACACACAAAAGAACAGATAGAGAACGGAATGAAAAGCTTTGAGCAGGGTCTCAGGGAATTGAATGATAACATGAATTGCACAAATATATGTGTTACAGGGCCTCAGAAGGAGAAGAGAAAGGAAAAATGACAGAAAGAATAATGAAGGAAATAATCACTGAAAATTTCCCAAGTCTTATGAAAGACTTAAAATCACAAGTCCAAGAAGCCCAATGTACCCTAACCAGAATAGATCCAAATAGACCTACCTGAAGACACCAACTAATCAGACTGTAAAATGACAAAGACAAAGAGAGAATTCTGAAAGCAGCAAGAAAAAAGCAGCCCATCACTTACAAGGGAAGCTCGATAAGACTATATGTGGATTTCTCTGTAGAAACCATGCAGGCGAGAAGCAGTGGTATGATATATTTAAGATACTGGAAGTAAAAAACTTCTAGCCAAGAATTCTACATCTGGCAAAACTGTCCTTCAAAAGTGAGGGTGAGTTTAAAATATTCAAAGATAAACATACACTGAGGGAGTTTGTGAGCAAGAGGCCTGCTCTACAGGAATTAATAAGGTGCCACAGGCTGATAGGAAAAGACAGGAGAGAGAGGTTTGGAGGAGAGTGTAGAAATGAAGATTAGCAGTAAAGGTAACTAAAGGGGTAAAAAGAGAGATAAAAACAAGATATGACACATAAAATACAAAGAACAAAATATTTGAAGAAAGTACTCCTTTAGAGTAATAACATTAAAAGTTAATGGATTAAAAATGGGCAAAAGATTTGAACAGGCATCTCTACACAGAAGATATACTAATGGCCATAAAGCACCAATTAGCCATCAGGGAAATGCAAACCAAAACCATGAGATACCATTTTACACCCAATAGACTGGCTGCTATTAATAAAAACAGAAAAAAAAAAAGTGTTGGAGAGGATGTGGAGAAATAGGAACACTCATTCAGTGCTGGTGGCAATGTAAAATGGTGCTGCCCCTGTGGAAGGCAGTTTTTGTTTTGTTTTGTTTTGTTTTATAAAGTGACCCAGTTTTATTTTGGTTTTGGAGGCCTGGGGGGGGGGTAGGGTTCTTTAGGAAGCTAAATATAGAATTACCATAGGACCCAGCAATCCCACTATTAGGTATATACCCAAAAGAATTGAAAGCAGGGACTCGATATTTGCACACCGATGTCTATAGCAGCATTATTTGTAATTGCCAAAATATGGAAGCAATCCAAGTGTCCATCAACTGATGAATGGACAAAATGGGGCATATGCATACAATGGAATATTATGCAGCCATAAAAAGGAATGAAATCCCGATACATGTGACAACATGGATGAACCTTGAAAATGTCATGTTGAGTGAAATAAGACAGGCACAAAAGGGCAAGTATTATACGATCTCACCAATTTGAAGCAATTAGAATCAGCAAACTCCTAGAGCCAGAATCTAGAATATAGGGTACCAGGTGATGGGGCAGAATGAGAAAGGGAAGGGGAAGTTAAGGCTTAAAATGTACAGGGTTCCAAACTAGAGTGATGGAAATGTTTTGGTAATATATGGTGGTGATTTCAGCACAGAATTATGGATGCAATTAACAGCACTGAAACATATGTTTGGATATGATTAAAAAAAGAAATGTTCTATTGCATATAGGGTAACAGAATAACATTTTTCAAAAATACATGGAACTAAACTATACAGTGAACCCTAAGTTAAACCAGGGACTTTAGTCAATAGTACAATTATAAAAATACACTATCAATTGTATGAAATATTCCACACCAATGCAAGAAGTTGGTGGTAGAGTGGTAAATGGGAATCCTGCATTCTATGCATGATTGCTCTCTAAACCCACAACTTCTCTAATAAAAATATAAATAAATAAATAAATAAATAAATAAATAAAAATAGTACATGCTTCAAAGGAGAGTAAGAATTAATATGCATTGTCATTATTGTCATCAGTGAATGACCCACACACACATGCACATACACATAAACCAGAGATAAAAGGCATACAAACACATTCAAATACATGTCTCCGATTTAGACATGCACACACCCCCTCACATATACCACAGAGTTAAAATCCTATAACTCAAAAAAGAATAAAATCTTAGTGAGCCAAAGAATTACTGTTTTGACTATGAGTACATAAAATTTATACAATTAGTGGCTGTGATGTCTAATGCTGTGCATCAGAGGTAAGAGTGGTTTGTTTAGCTTTTCTCCTTCCCTGGCAGCAATGACACTGAGCGAGGCTGGTAATGAGCTTGCTGGAAAGGCAGGACTGAGTCAGGCGGCTGACACCCCCTGAAAGGGAAGACTCTCTCTTGAGTGCCCCCATACCCAGCACTTAGTAACTGACTAAAGAGAGGACGATGTCAATTTCATAGTATTTCTTCCTGAAACATGAGTAAGCTTCCTGAACCCATCTCCTTGAAATGGGTTGTTTCTATGGAAACAAGAGTGTTCTTAAAAGCAATTATTTCAATGGGCCTATTTCCGTTTTGCTAAATAACTGATTACTCACAAGCGGACCTGTGCATTCTACTCTGGAACTATGAAGGGCTCCTCTGCACTTGCAGTCCCTTTGTTCACTTCCATCTCTGGCAATCTGTAGCCTGAGCAATGTTTTCAGACCTCTATGAAAAGCAACACCATGGTGATGAATTGTAGCCAATTCCTTTAACAGTCTGCCAGCCCAGCCAAGTAACCTTAGCTTCAAAAACTTGTTGGCATTTTGGTAAATGCTCTGACAAAATTGTATGTACTATGTATTTAGTGCTTACATTTCATAAAAAAAGGAATAGTCTTCATTGCAGACCAAGCTTTACCAAATACTGTGAATAGTTGGCAGCATCTTTCTTCAAATGAATTAGATTCAACAAGTGTTGACACTGCATACGCTTTGCTGATGTCATGGAAAAGGCTGTGCAAAGTCAGGCAGTTGAGGACAAACATTTTGCAAGCGACTCTTCTGGTGGATTCATGACACTTATTAGACTTCAGGCTTTCAGAGGTTTCAATCTCATTAAATAAAAAGACCTACAGACAGAAAGCGTTCACACTTGGAGTGGGAAGTGCCAAATGAGAAATAAGTGTCATAGTACAATAAAGGTTTTAAAAGGTGGGAATGTGGAATAACCACATATGTGTGCACATGCACCCCTACGCTGGGGAAAATTAACTACTTCAAGCACATGTTCTTAGGAAGCACGGTCTTGTTAAAGTTACAGTGGTGTTTAGCAAGCAACTTGGGCAGTGGAGTTAAGGATTTATAATTCAAAGACTAGTGATTAAGTTCTGGGTAGCCAGAAAAAGAATGAGAACTTCCACAGAGGTAGAAAAGCCAGAAATGGGGTTAGGGGTGGGGTGGAGTATTTTCTGAGTGGAAGGAGGCACATTCTATAGAAAAATAGTTTATAAAACAGCTGATGGAGTTGATCACCTATATTTGGTTCAAAATGTATGCACTTTGTAATTCTTCATTTAAATCTACTTTACCTATTTAGATTTCATTATTTCCTAAAAACTCAGAACTAGTATTTCTGAAAAGAACTGTAAGCTCATAAATTGTGCAGCATAAATGAACACTGCAAAGTTGCAATGGGTAAACCCTGATAAACTTCAACCACATATTTTCCCTAGATAGGTAATTTGGTCCTAGGGAGAGGTACATGGGCTGCATTTTCTCATTCCCTCTGTCACATGACGAATACAGATACAGTTTGGTTATTTTCCTCCATCCTTCCATGGACTTCCACATCCTGAGATAAGCAGCTGAGGAGAACCTGATGGGGCAGTGTGCTAGTATGAAACTGTTTTGTACCCAAAAGAAGGCCGTGTGCAAAACGATTGTGGTGGGACCTTTTGATTAGGTTATTTCAATTGAGATGTGACCCAGCCCATACCAGGTGGGTCTTAATCTCCTACTGAAGTTTTTTATGAGAGGATAAAGGACAGAAAAAGCCCAGAGAACTTAGTGGAAAGCCACAGAGAAACTAAGGGAGGACACACAGAAGCTCCAAGAGGAGGCCACTGAAACTAGAAGGTGAAAACAAAGAAACCCATGAGTGAAGGACAAAAGACAATGCCATGTGCCTTCCCATGTGATGGAGGTGTCCTGGACGCCGGCAGCCTGTCTTCAGAGTCCAAGTATCATCCTGTTGATGCCTTGAGTTGGGCATTTTCATGGCCTAAGAACTGTAAATTGTAAGTTCATAAATCCCCATTGTAAAAGCCAGCCCATTTCTGGTATATTGCATTTTGTTAGCTTTAGCAAACCGAAACAAGAGCTGTTCAAAAATGCGATGAGCAGAGGGAAGTTGGCAGAATGTGTCGGAACAGACTGTGGGAGGCAAGAAGTGGGTGCAGGCTGGACTGATGGATGGAGAGGAACATCCCTGAGCTTCAAGCTCCAGAATGCTCCCTGGAGACTGGAAGTCAACAGATACCCTGTGTTGTTGACTGTGGTCACAAAATGAGTCCTGTTATTGTAAAAACAACATGGTGAATTATTTTAGAATGTTACAGGAATTTTATAATGTTATAAGTTTTATTAAAAATAAATTGCATTTTAATTAAAGAAAGCTCTCCTTCCCAAAGTCAATGCCTTTGGGCCTTGGCATCCCCAAACACATTTAACAAAGTACAACAAAGTTCCTATTAAACAAACCTCAGGCTCTCTCACGAAAAAAAAAAAATTAATTTATTTCCAAAATATCCAACAAACACTGTGTTGAGGGTAACAATTTACATTTGTAAATTGACAATTCCTAAGATGTGTCTTAAATACCAACCCTTCATAAATTAGGTTATAGAAAATTTCTGTGTAATCTGCTATCAGTTCACTGCTTTTCAATTTGGCTGTTTTTAAATCTTAACCAACATCTTTCATTTTCCTGACTGACCAAGTCTGATGGTGATTGTTCTGGCCCTAGGTATGGTTCTCCACTAACCTCCACACAGGCTGAAAACCTGTGCCATTTGGTGAGTCTACAAGCCACGCCCCTCTGGGGAGAAGTCCCGGGCTTCTCTCATAGCATAGAAACCAGCAGTCTGGGGATTCCAGATCTTTTCCCCCAGTGGTGAAAGCTGAGGAAGGTGGGGGCAGAAAAACCTCTATTCATGAAGTTAAATGAGATCACTGGTGTAGTGGGAGCCCCTGGCCCCCAAGTGTCTTGAAAACTGCACACATCAGTTTGATTGACCTAGGACCTATTCTCCTTGTAATATCAGGTGCTAACTGTAATCTACACCCAAAACTACCTCCTCCCTGAGACTCCCTGAGATACTGTTATCTCTATAATCCTCCCCTCCTCCCTGTTGATTACAATCAACCCCTCCCTATGTTGCATGACCTTGCTCCCCACCTTATGCTCTCATACCCATTGGAATGTCGAGCCCTTGTAACCAGCTTATTCAGCCCCCCAAAGGGTGGATTATTTCCATGTTGTGCTCTGAACTGGCCGCCATTCAAAGCAGGTCCTGAATCCATCCAGAGAAACTCCTGATTTCAGGGCAATGTGGCTTGACTTCCCCACCCTGTAGGTAAGCCCTGTAATAAAAGCTCATGTCTCAGAACGTGTCTGGTGCTTTCTTTAGTCCTTTGGCTACAAAAGCCCTTGTTTAATAAATTCCCAAGTCCTCTCAAAGAGAATGCAGCATTATTACTGTTGTTAATTTTATGATATACTTTCTGTCCATTTTTTTTAATCATAGAAGAGACAGACTTCAGTTTTAATTTCCTTCCGGATACAGTATCCCCTATTTTTGTTTCAAGTTTTCTTCTGCCAGAACAACTCAAAAGTCAGTATTTTCACTTTCTGAGTACAGTGACTTTTCCAGGCTATTTACCCAGCTACAAAGTCACTTTTGGGTTTTCAGGTTTTATCCAGTTAAAATCTTGGTAAGTTAAAACCAAAAGTTTTAGTTTCTGCCCTCATCAGCTCTGACTCCTTCATTTCTCTTAATCTATTTTTTTCAACCTAGAAGGTTATTTCCTTACTTCCTGGAAGAGGCCAGACAGAGATCTCAAGTACCCATTGTCCTGCAAATGGTGAAGACTTAGCCTGATTACTCAACGCTCAAATTCAAGGGGTTTCAAAGCCTGTGGAGATTCAGCTCTGAGTTTCCAGAAAACTTCAACCAGAGAAACTGTATCTGAGCAGAGAATGATCTTTGTCATCCTCTGCAAAGCTGATTGAGCACCCACCATCCATGTTCAGCTCTGACACAGTACTGGATCCTATTCACTGGAAGTCATTTTATAATTGTTATTATTGCAAAAAAAAAAACTTTCCAGGCTCTCCTTGAAATGCAAATACTCTGCCCCTGAGGCTCATATTAAGTCCATCCATAACATCTCAAAGGAGATGTGTTTCAAATGCTTTTCTCTAACTTGGAACATACAAGGTTATAGGGTTGGGGTGGGGGGCTTGGGAATAGGCAAACTTGGTTAATATTACAGCTCTACTAGGACTCCTGGGTCTGTTTGTGAGATAGCTCTGCATTCCACCACTGAGTAGATGAAGTTACTATTAGGGAACCACTGAGCTCTGTAAGTGTTCTTATTTGGCCAATTACCTTGGTTATGACCCTTGTCTATAGAGTTTGAAGTTAATTCCATCTCTATTAATGCCAGAACTATAGATATAGATGTCAACTCTAAAACTCTCGCTCCTTCCCTCATATCCTTCAAATGAGTGCGTTCAAGGAGGCCAGCAAGTTTACAAAGATGGAGGTGGATTTGTCATTACCTAATTGTGGGTCAGATGCAACATGGAAGAAGGCAGTAAACAGTGAACTTCTGCAACTGTGGACAAACAAATAAAATTTTACTACTAAAGTAAGCAGCTTGGGAATTCATATTCTCAGAAGAATGAAAAGAGCACAGGGGTTAATAGTCATAGCTGCAATTCCCACAGTGCTGTGAAGACAAGGGCTCAAAAGCATGTGTCTACATTTCTACCACATGAAAGAGTTTGATGGCAAGAAAATAAGAGAATTGAGGAAGATACGACCTTACAAATTTGACTAGCCATATGACTATGAGAAAGTCAGGTAAATTTGCTGGGGATCATTTTTCCATCTGTGAACTAAGTGTTAGAAGTATGTGTTTCTTAGAACTATGAATGTCAGGTATAAAAGAAAGATAGCTTTTAACAATTCCTTTCATGACAGTACCTTCTCCATCTACTGTCTGGATGGGAATATAAAATATATCCACCAGGAGTGTTTTCAATCCACAGAGGATTTGGAAGGCTAACTGCATTACACCTTTAAACAAAGAAGAGAATAAGATGGTATGAAAAAACTTAGTGCTTGACAGAGCTCACAGAACTTTAAAATGCAATGGCATGTCTAGAATGGGAGACCTGGAAGAGCTCTTGGAAATTAACCAGTCCAATATTCTCTTGACAGCAGAGGAAACCCAAGCCACCCCTCTCACTTTTAGAAAAGTGCTAGGTGCTTCCAAGAATTAAAGAGATGCAAAGCATGTCCCCTTGTCTTCAAGGTCAATTCAAGAATCATTATCTCTTGAGTGAAAAGAGATACTACATTTTGTTCTTGACCCAGCATCACTATTTGCAGAATAGAAATATCACACTGTTTTTTAAATAGATAATCATGTATTAAATAAGGAAATAGGATATGATCTATAAAATCTCTTTCCAGCTGTGCAATTCTATAATTCTATTACAACTGATTAAGCCTAATTCATGCAAAAATAGTTTATTTTTTCACTGAATGGTGAATAAATTTTTTCACTTAACAATCTTTTTTCATAGTCTGATTATTTTTCAGTATTACAAATTGTTTATTGGGTTTTAATACTTATATTTTTAAAGTCTCCTTTCTAAGTGGTAAATCTTATTCTTGCCTTTGTACTTAGTAAGCATCATTCATTCAACAAATAATTAGGGTGACTACTGGGCTAGGCAGGGTTCTAGGTATTCAGGATAGACTATAAGCAAAACATACAAGGTCCCTACTTAGTTTAAATCATAGTGGATAAAAGAGATATTAAACAAGTAAACTAATTAATAAACCAGATGTTCTAGTTAGTGATGAGTACCATGAAGGAAATAAAACCAGTTAATGAGGTAGAAAGTGACTCTGGTGTGGGATGGGAGCCTATCATGGATAGAGTGGTTCACTCCCCTATATCCATTTTACCCTCCATGGTATTACAAACTTGACAGTTAATAGTTTAGAAATAAGCATACAACCCATCTAATGAGATATGAAGAGCATGTGTATGTAATCAGAGTCACAGAAAGAGAGATATTGAGATGGGATGGAAAAAAAAGGATAACATCTATGATACAGAGGAGGCTGAAACATTTGTATGTGGTTAAGGAACAGAGAAGAGAAAAGGGAAGCAGAACTATATTGGGTAAAGTAAACTTCACAGGAGGAGAGGACATTGAGAGAGAGAGAAGAAAATGGTGTGAAATCATTCAAGAACATGAGAGTTTGCCAAACCTAATTTGATCTAGCACTGCTATATATTTTCCTGGGTAAAAGGACCAAGCAAACTGAATAAGTTTCTAGAATGTTTAATTAGCTGCTTTCTCCGATTGCTGAAGTTAGGACCCTCTTTATCCTTATGGCCTAGGATTTTCCACGATAGAGAATATTTTTGTGAAAACTATGACACTGATGAAAAGATCACAGGATTCCTGGCTGTGGGGGAAGAGGGAGAGAAAGGTCTTAGGTATCCAACATATCAACCTAGGTAGCCAATATATCAGCCCAGACAGGCAGGCTGTCAGCCTAGAAACACAACAAATCAGCCTAGATAGCAAACATATCAGACATGGTTAACCTTTCAGGATTAAGAGATGTTGGTTGGGAGATACAGGACTTCCACCCTAAAAATACTTTCCTTCCCTGGAGTGGTTGATTCCTGTGCCGGAGCAGCACACATGCAATCAGGGGAACGTGTGGTCACTGACCCTTCTGACTTTCCCTTTCTAATCTGGCTGCACCTTTGGATTGGGGATACCATGTTTGCAACAGTGGGCTTCACACAGCCCTCATTGCCTTGAGGATGAGGCTTGTCTTAGCAGTAAGACCAGTAATAGTTGACATGTCTTGAGCACTTATAACGTGATAATGGTCTTAGCAGTAAGTGTACTAAGACCTAGGCAAATAAATATATATTAGAAGTTGACAAACATTGGAGACATTCCCCTGCCTGCCCCAAATTTCTTCTTCACCTGGCTACAGCTTTGATGTTTTTTCTTGTTTTTCTATCCACCTGTCTATATATTTACTTATTTATTGGAACCTATAATCTTTTCCATCTTCATGTGTCATTTGATAAAATACAATACCTTAATAGGACTGGCACTCTCCAATTTAATTAATCAACTTGGTAAGGAGGATTAGAACAGGACTGAGAGGGAAAGTGAGAGGATTCCAAAGACCAACCTATCTTACTTTCCAACATCGGTGGATTGTTCTATATGGCTTGCTATCAACAATAAAACTCTGTGCTTTGAGAAACTGGGCTTTTTGATGCCCACCTGGAGGAAGCAGCATTAGCTCTGTGGGAATTTGAGCAACTTCTTTAAATACCCAAAGCCCCTCAAGAATGAGTTGCAGACAAAGCTAATTCTAAACAGAAACATAAGTGAAGTCTGAGCAGAGTCTGAGCAGATTCTGGGGCTGCCCAGGATTGTTCCCTTCCATTTCTTTCCCTGTACCATCTCTTCCCCTTAACTTTCTCCCAACTCTCTCCTCTAGGGATGTTTCTCAGAGAAGGGCCTGCAGCTCTAATGAGAAGGGGAACAGATTCTGGATGCTTCTCTGACCCAGCCTTTTAGCTAGGTGCTGCTGAGAGGGCCTAATGGAATCACCATCAGGTGAGTTTCACCTTCCGAGCAGCAAAGCAGAGATGTCAACTCACAGTGAGCCCTTAAAAGTGATTAAGAGACTGCTCCGCTGAACCATTTATTTCAATTTTATCTCCCTTCTTTTTCTTCCAGCTAAAAAAAAAAAAAATCATGTGTACTTCTGGGCAAGGGATTGACAGCGAGTGGTGGGGAGAGAAAATTTAAGGAAAAAAAAAAGAGATCCATCACCCACTGTTTAGGCAAGTAATTTGATTATTTAACAAAATGGGTATATGTGGTAGTTTTTATTTATAGGGCCACACAGGCCTCCCAAGTCCTAGCAGAGCAGAATACAGGACAGTCTTACCCAGTTTCCCCTCTTGACTGAATCTCTTAGTGATTATTGCTCAAAAGATTCCTCTCCCATCTATATTTGGAGAAGTAATTGTTCATCACTGTTTTGAAATTAAAATTAAGGGCATGTGCACATTCTTTGAGTGGTAAGAAATATGCTCTGGAATGTGCAAACTAAATATTCAGAATGAGAGACCATTACAGGATCAGTCACTTTTTTTTTTTTTTTTTTTTTTAGTCTTTTAGGTTCATTTTTAGCCTTCTAGAATGACAGTATTTACTAACATTAAATGTTTAATAACCATGTTCTAATGTATTGGGATAGCTTAATAGGTACTTATGTATTTTCAACACTAATTCTAGATGTGACTTCTTAAAAAATATTACATTCTAAAATGATGTCCTGAAAAAGAAGGTAATGTGGTTGAATTACTTTTAAATGAACCATACCCTGGTAACACTTGAGGCCAATTTCAATTCATCACCAGTGTCATATAAAACAGTATCTTCGAAATTGTTAGTGATAGTTTATATTACTCCCTAGAAAAGAAGATGGACAGTTGATAAGATTTACTGAAGAAATTTCTGCAAGCTTTTGGAGAATATGTCTAATAAAGTCCATAAGCATTGGTCCAGAACAGGGTCATTAACTATTTAGAAGAACAAATATTGTTAACCGTTTTCACCATTTCTTTCACTAGTAATACGCAAGACTTTGACCCACAACTGGAAACATGTTGGCAAGTTTTGTAGATGATCACTCTGATGTCCTGCTTGTGGGGAAATATAAATCAAGGAAACTTTTCTGGGAAGATTTTATCCTTCAGACAAGTAGTTTCACTTCTACAAATCCAAGGTTGGGGAACCTACCATGGTGGATTGACAGTGGCCACAAATTCTCTGCATCCACCACCACTGAGGGTGAAGTCTCCTCACTCTAGATCAGCCCCGGGACTTCCTCTGACTGATAGAACATCGTAGCAACGATGTTGTGTGACTTCTGAAAATGTTCTTCTGGTCCCATCCCAATTCCAACAGCCACTGCATAAGCAAGTTCAGCCTGGCCATCTTGTGGAGGAGACACATGGAAGAGAAGCTCAGCCAACATGGCCATTCCACCATCCCATCTGAGGCCCAATCATACCAGTGACGTCAGTGGGGATCAATCCCAGCTGGAGCATCTACCGGCCACAAGGGCAGAGGTGAATCTACTCAAGCCCAGTTCTGCCCAGATTGCCAAGCTACACAGTCATCAGCAAACACTTGTTTCCAGCCACTGACTTTCAATGCAGTTTGCTTTGCAACAGTAGATAATTAATACAAATGTCAAATGTGGATAAAAACTGATGCATAAGATGGTGGATTCAGTTAGAAACAAAATAAATGTCCAACAGGGAAATATAAAACAATCAACCTACAGTTAAAACATGGTTTCATGATACTTAAAATACCAATGATATAATGTTATGTGAGATTATTAAATACTGAGATTTAACTATTTAAAACCTGAATGGAGGCTTGAAAAAAATATGTTAAAATATTTACATATGATAACCTCCGGGTAGGAGAGCAAGTTATTGTAATTTTTAACATTTTATGTCATTTCATACATCCCAAATGTTTTACAATGCATATGTCTTTTTAACTTAAAAATCAAAACTACAGAAAAATTAAACATTGCATTTAAAAGTAGATTACTTCATTAGGATACTTAAGGATTTAAGTGTCGAGGTAAATAATTTAAACAAATAATGCCATGATATTGTCATTGAAGTGTCTAAAGAAGTTTTGAGAGCAGAATAATTAATTTAGAGAAGTGCCTCCCAAGAAGACTGGTCTACTTCCGGGGAGAGATGGAGGGGTTTCAGGCAGTGAATTGGCAAATCGGCACTGTGCTGGGACAATGAACCCTGGGAAAATACTGTAGTGTGTCCCCTGGGTGTGAGTTCAGATGGCAGCCTTCAACAAATCACATTATGGTTGTGGTCTGAATGATGTAATAGCAAGAAGGCTTTGAATATTTAACTAAAATCTGACTATTTTTAAAATGTGTGTGTTTTCAGGAAGAAGTTGAGTTTACTAGTGGAAATATTTAGGAAGTTAAGCTTTTTCACTGCTGCAGCTGACTGAGGAAAAGATAACTGCTTCTCCATGTAACCACTATAAAAACATATATAAGCCCCCAAACAAGAGTTACCACGCAATATCTGCCACTAGGTAATAAAACCCAAACATCCCCTAAAGAGTCTACTTTTCCCCATCCAGACCCTAAAAGATGGCATGGGCACCTCTCTCCAAGGGAAATCCCTTCTGATATCTGCTCCTAAACCAAGTCGAGTCAACTAACTCAACCAGAACCAAGGACTGCCTGAGAGAAAACAGACCAATGGAGAGTGGTCATTGTACCTCACTTGTCCCACTCTTCCACAATCTACCAGGGGCTAGTTTGGAAAGTGTGGTGAATATAAAACTTGTGTGAGCATAACCACATTCCTAGTTACTGCACATCCTTGCCTCATGACAAACATGTCTTAACAAGGAGTACCCCAGGAAGAAAGTGGCTAAGAGGAAGTACCCAAATCCTGCCACTACTAACAATTTAAGCAGTAGATCCTCAAATCAAGTGGCTAGAAGAAGCTCAACATCCACAAATGCTGGCCTGTAGAGAGCTAGTAGGCTGGCAACATCAAAATCAGCCAGGGGGACAGACACTTGTGTTTCCATCCAAGATGGAATAACAGGCACTGAATTTACTCTCTCAATTGCAAAAAGAAAATCAATGGTTTTCAAGATACTGGACACGAGGCAATGAAGGACAGTGGCCACTGAGATTGGAAACAAACAAGATTAACCCTTCAATTGCCCCAGTTTACTAATTTGAGAGTTTCCAGGCTACAACTCAGGGAGATGGTCAAAGGCAGAGGTTGGTGGATCCCCTGAGTGGAGATGGAACTGAGAGTCTGAGGAGACCAAAGCTGAGTCACAGAACACAGTAAACAGAGGGAAGAGCTACACTGAGAGAACTCCAGAGAACCGCAATGGCCCCTCCTGAGCATTCAGCAGAGAGTGTATCAGTGCACATCTGAAGCAACTACCCAAATCCCAATAGAATATGGAACAGTGCCAGGTGCTCCCACAGTGCTGGCAATAGTGCCTTTTCCCAACATGTAGAGTGGAAAAATTCTAAATTCTTGAAGAAAGACTTTCTCAGGAAAGTTTTGATTCATAAGAAGTATATAATAACCTTATAGTATGCCAGAACTCTGCCCCACACTTGCCTAAAATAAAAAAATAAATAAAAATTTAAAAACTAAAAAAAAAAAAAAAATGACTCAAAGGGATCAAATGCTTTCCAAGTAATTTAACTGCACCCCAGAAAAACACTCAAGAATGTTTATGGGAATACAGAAATAGCCAACACTCACAAGGTAAAATTCACAATGTCTGCTGTCCCAACAAAGATTAACAGGCAAGTAAATAAGCTGGAAAACAATCCATGATAAGGAGAAAAACTAATCAATTAAACTGACCCAGAACCTACACAAATGTTAGAAATATTGACTGATATAAAGGTTATAATTAGAACAAGGGCATTGAATCAGTTATTAACTGCATTCAATATGTTCAAAAAGTTTAGAGACATCAGAGATATACAAAAGACCTGAAATTAATTTCTAGAGACAAAGACTACAATATCTGAGATGAGAAATACACCAGAAAAGACGGAGAGATTATACATAGGAGCAGAAAAGAGTAGTGAACTCGAAGCTATAGCTATAGAAACCATGTAAAATAAAACTTAAAGAAAAAATCCTTTTTAAATGGAAATAACATCAATGACCTGTGGAACAACTTCAAGAAGCCTAAACTATGTAAAACTGGAGTCCCTTCAGAAGAGGAGGAGGAGCAGGGAAATACAAATATATGTATAAAGGAAGAAATGATGGCTAAAATTTTCAAATTTTTCTAGAATTATAAACCTGCAAATTCAAGAAACTCAAGGAAACCCAAGCACAAAAAACATGAAGAAAAACTACATAAAGGCAAATAATAATTTAATTGCACAAACCCAATAATAAAGAAAAAAAATGTTAAAAGGGAAAAATACACATGAAATACAAAGAAGTATGATGGCAGATTCCTCTTTAGAAAAAAATGCAAAGAAGACAGTGAAGCAATATCATTAAAGAAATGAAAAAAGAAGAAAAAATCTTTCAACCAAGAATTCTATGACTGGTAAAAGAGCCTACAAAAATGAAAGAAAGAGACAGGGATTCCAGACATGCAGAGCAAGGATCTCAGCAGACCCTCTACGATGAAAAAAAATAAAAAAATACAACGGGAAAAATTAGTTTTTAAAAATCATTTATTAATGGAATGAAAAAAATCACAGGATGGGAGGAAATATTTTCAAAACATATCTGACAAAAGACTTGTATCCAAAATATACAAAGTACTCTAAACACTCATAAGAAAACAACAAAATGCAACTAAAAAATGCTAAAAGATTTAAATAGGCACTTCACCAAAGAAGAAATATGGATGGTAAATAAGCAATGAAATGAAGTTTAAAAAATTAGTCATTAGGGAAGTATAAATTAAATCCACAATGAGATATCACCACATACTTAATAGAACAGCTAAAATTAAAATGAATGACCAGAGCAAGTGTTGATGAGGATGTGGGAGAACTGAAACTCTCAATCAGGGCTGATGGGGATGAAAAATGTTAAACCACTTAGAAAACACTTTGACATTTCTTAAACAGTTAAATATACACCTACTATGCCTACCGTATGATCTGGATATTTAGGTATTTACCCAAGGGAAATCCATACAAAGACTTAATACACAAATGTTCATATCCAAAATCTATTAATAACCTAAATGTCCACCAACAGGTGAATGAGTAAACCAATCATGTTAAACTATGCAGTGGAACACTGCTCAGCAATAAAAAGGAATCAATATTGATGCAAACAGCATCAATGAATCTCAAAATAATTATGAATGAAAGAAGCCAGACAAAAATAGCACATACTGTGTGATTCTATTTATAGAAAATTCTAGAAAATGCAGACAAATAGAAATTAATAGTCATCAGATAAATGGCTGCCTGGGAATAGGATTAGGAGATGGGAAGGGGCAGAAGGGAGGGATTAAAAGGGGCCCAAGGAAACTTTTGTGGGTGATGGAGATGCTCATTATTTTGATTATGGTGGTGGTTTCAAGACTGTACATCTGTATTTACAATCAAAACACATAAAAACACACACTTTAAGCATATGCAGTTTCTTATATGTTAATTATACTTCAATAAAGCATCAAAAAATTGGCTGAAAAAACCATTTCAAGTCCCTGGAAATTGTCCTAAGGCATACCACAAAAATGGAGAGACGTTCACTCAAGAAAATTTATGAAATCTGTGAGAACAGCCAAAGTCTGTAGCATTTGAGGCACAAAGTGCCCCCTCTTGCCCTGCCCTGCCTTACAAAACTCTACTCTGAGCCATCCAGGCTGGGGGGTGAGGACAAGAGAGCAGAAGTTCCCTCTCCTGCCAGCTCCCAGTTTAGGGCTGTGGTGTCCGGTGGGTCAGACCACTAGTGTTTCTCATTCTCCCCAGCCCCCTTTGTGAGAAGCTCTATTCCAGGCAGATTGGCCTAGAGGTTGCTGTTTCTCCCCCCAGACCTTACTCTAGGGCAGAAGGTGAGACAGGCCCGGAATACCAGGCACTGACTGCTCCAACCCAGTTATCTTGCATGATGGACGCTTCCTGCTGGAAAGGGCAAGCCAAGAAAACCAGCTCCTTCTGTCCCCGTCCCCAGCTCCTATGCAGTGGCACAGAGTTTCCGCCCAGGGAAAGAGGAAGATCATAAGAAGGAAGAGCTCTGAAGCTTTGCCTGAGGAGGCTGACCTTATTTGTCACAGAGAGTGGAAAAGTCCATGCCTAAAGCTGTCGTAAAAATAATGGAAATAGACCGTCTTGATCAAAATGACAAGTGAAATGCTTCAGGGCTCCCTACTTCCACAGAAGCTTTGAATGACCAGCAAGAACTGGAAGCAATGTCTTTCTCAAAGCTCCAGAAAACAGTTAAGGGATTGCAATAACAGAGCAAGTGCTGAATCAAGGAAAAGATTACTTGGAAGCAGCAGGATCTCATGGTGCTCTGGCTGGCCCCGCCTTTTTGCCTCCCCTGGCTCAGCAAGGATCCTGTCTGTGTGCCCAGGGTGGATCCCTGGTCCTGGTTCCAGAGGGAGCAGGGTGGCCCTTGTGAACCTACTGGCCCAGTCTGTCTGGTGGTGGCTGGAGGGACTCACCCTCCCAGAACTTGCCCTGCATGTTAAAGGAGTTCACAGAGCTCTCCTACAGGAGGTTTTGGGAGAACAGTCAAGTCATGCTGCCTGGGGCAAGGAAATGCTGATGGTAGGACATTCAGTGCAGTGCCCGCCACGAGGAAACTGATTCCTGAGGAAGAGGGGACATTCAGGTCCGTGCAAATGTGGGTATTCCCAGGGCCACACACTCACATCCTGCCTGAGACAAAAAGCAAGTGTGGAAAGGATCAGGGAGGCCAAGGCTTTGGCTTTGGCCTGGAGCTAATCTCTAAACTGATCATATGGATGAGCCCTGAATGAGAGCACGTGCACAGAAAATATCAACAAAGTTGGCAAACTTTAGCTAGATTGACCATGAAAAAAAAAAGAGAAAAGACACAAATTACTAAAATCAGAAATGAAAGTGGAGATATTGAAGAAATAAAAAGGATTGTAAGGGAATGCTATGAACAATTGTGGGACAACAAATTAGGTAATTTAAATGAAATGGAAAAATTCCTGCAAAGACTCAAAGTACTTACACAAACAAAAGAAGAAACAGAAAATCTGGATAAACCTCTAACAAGTAGAGATTGAATTAGTAATAAAGAAATTTCCCAAAAATAAAAAAAATCAGAACCAGAAGGCTTTATGGTAAATTCTACCAACATTTAAAAATTAATTACCACCAATGATTAGTAACTCTTCTAAAAAATGGGAGGGAACACTTCCTAGTTCATTATATGAGACCAATATTACCCTGATACCAAAGCCAGAAAAAGATATCACAATAAAAGAAAACTACAGACCAGTATATTATATAAATATGTATGTAAAACACCAACAAAATGAACCCAGCAACATATTAAAGGTATTATATATCATGCCTAAGTGAGATTTATCCTAGGAATGCTACATTGGTTCAATATCAAACAATTAATTAATATACTATACTATACGACAGAAAAAAAGGACAAAAACCCATGTTCATCACAATAGAAGCAGAAAAAGAATTTAACAAAATTGAATACTCTTTCCTGTTTAAAAGAATTCAAGTAGGAGTAGAAGAGATCTTCCTTATGCTGATAAAGGGCATATATGAAAAACCCAGACTTAATATCATACTTAATGGGGAAATGTGCTTTCCAACTAAGATCTGAAATAGAAGAAGGAAATCCTCTCCTGTGCTGGAGGTTTTAGCTAGAAAGAAAGAGAAAGAGAAAGAGAGAGAGAGAGAAGGAGAGGGAGAGAGAGAGAAAGGATGGAGGAAGGAAGGAAGGAAGGAAGGAAGGAAGGAAGGAAATAAGGAAATCAAAATTGGACAGGAAGAAGCAAAACTACCTCTATTTGCATATTACACGATCTTATGAATAGAAAATCCCAAAGAGTCCAATAAAACTAATAAAATTAATAAAACTAATAAATCAGTCTGGCAAGTTTGCAGGATATAAGATAAATAAGCAAAAATGAGTTATATCTCTACACACTAATGTGCTGGTTTGCATCAAAGGCCATGTTTTTTAATCCAGTCTTGTGGGAGCAGACCTATTGTGGGTGAGATCTTTTGATTAGGCTGTTTCCATGGAGCTGTGATCAACCAAATTGTAGGTGGGAATTTTGATTAGATTATTCCCATGGAGATGTGACCTGCCCATTCAAATTGGTCTTAATTAGTTTACAGGAGTTCTTAAGAGAGCTCATGGGCTGACAAAGGTCCAGAAATTTGGAGAAGCTTAGAGAGACATTTTGGAGAGAAGGACCAGCAGATGTTGTCACGTGCCTTCCCATGTAACAGAGGTATCCTGGATGCCATTGGCCTTTCTTCAGTGAAGGTATCCTCTTGTTGATGCCTTAGTCTGAACACTTTTATGACCTTAGAACTATAAATTTGTGACCTAATAAATACCATTTGTCAAGGCCAATTCATTTATGGTATTTTTGCATTCTGGCAACTTTAGCAAACCAGAACAACTAGCAATAAAAAATCCAAAAATAAAATTTTAAAAAACAATTCCATTTGCAATAGCATCAAAAATAATAAAACATTTAAAAATAAACTTAATAAATGAAGTCCATGCTTATACACTGAAAACCACAAAACATTAAAAGAAAGGAAAGAAGGCCTAAATAGAGATACATTCTATATTCATGGATTGAAATACATGATATTGTTAAGATGGCAATACACTGTAAACTGATCTACAGATTCAATCCTATCTATCAAAATCTGGGCTTGAATCTTTGCAAAAATTGACAAGCTGATCCTAAGCTTTATATGGTATTGCAAGGTATACCAAAGAGCCAAAACAATCTTGAAAAAAAATATTGTTTGAGGACTTAAACTTCCTGATTTCAAAATTTACTACAGGGCTTCAGTAATCAAGATAATGTGTTACTAGAATAAGAAGAGACATATAAATCAATAAATGAATAGAATCCAGAGCCCAGAAATAAGCCCATACAATTATGGTCAACTGATTTTTAACAAAAGTGCTAAGATGAGTAAGGAAAATATAGTCTCTTCAACAAATGATGCTGGGACAATGGGACAGCCACATGCAAAGCAATAAAGTTGGACCCATACCTCACATCATATACCAAAATTATCTCAAAATAAATCACAGATATAAATGTAAGAGTGAATACTACAAAACTCTTAGAAGAAAACATGGGAATAAATCTACATGATCTTGGATTTGTCAATGGTTTCTTACTGTACAGGTTTGTATATATTATGTCCCCCAGAAAAAGCCATGTTCTTTGATGCAACCTTGTGGGGGCAGACATATTAGTGTTGATTAAGTTGGAATGTTTGGATTAGGTTGTTTCCATGGAGATGCACTCCACCCAACTGTAGGTGATAACTCTGATTGGATAGTTTCCATGGAGGTGTGGCCCTGCCCATTCAGCATGGGCCTTGATTAGTTTGCTAGAGCACTATATAAGCTCAGACAGAAGGAGCGAGCTTGCTACAGCCAAGAGGGACACTTTGAAGAATGCACAGAAGCTGAGAGAGGGATGTCCTGGGAGAAAGTCATTTTGAAAACAGAACTCTGGAACAGACACCAGCCACATGCCTTCCCAGCTAACAGAGGTTTTCCAGACACCATTGGCCATCCTCCAGTGAAGGTACCCGATTGCTGATGTGTTACCTTGGACACTTTATGGCTTTAAGACTGTAACTGTGTGACCAAATAAACCCTCTTTTATAAAAGCCAATCTATCTCTGGTGTTTTGCATTCTGGCAGCATTAGCAAACCAGAGCACCTATGTATGACAGCAAAGCACAAGCAACAAAGAAAACATAAAAAAATTGGACCTCACCAAAAATAAACCTTTTGTGCCTCAAAGGACACCATCAAGAAAGTTAAAGTAAACCCACATATGGGAGAAAATACTTGCAAGTCATATATCTGTTAAGAGACATGTATTTAGAATTCATAAAGAACTCTTACAACTTAATAAGAAAATAAAACTCAATTTACAAGTGGTCAAAGCAGGTGACATCATCAGCATGGCAATGTAAACAGCTACTGGAAACTTCCCTCCAGATATCCAGCAAAAAAGGGGATACCCTGACTTGCTCAGAAATCTGGAGGAGGGTGTAGACTGGAGATGGACCCTACAAATGCTGAACTGAGGAAGAAGAGAGTCATTAGGGAAATGCAAATGCTACAACAAGCTACCACTTCATACCCAGCAGGATGGCAAGAATAAAAACAATGGATGACAGGAAACTACAAATGTGGGAGAGGATGTGGAGAAATTGGAAATCTTATCCATTGGTGTTGGGACTGTATAATGGGTCAGCCACTCTGGAGGACAGTCTGGCTGTTCCTTAGAAAACGAGATATCAAGTTATTCTACGATCCAGCAATTTCACTTCTCAGTATATACCCAGGAGCTCTGAAAGCAGTGACACGAACAGATATTTGCACACCAATGTTCATAGTGGTATTATTCACAATTGCCAAGAGATGGAAACAATCCAAATGTCCTTTAACAGATGAGTGGATAAAAAATGTGGTTTATACACACGATGGAATACTGTGCTGCAGTAAGAAGGAACAAGGTTGTGAAATATGTGATAACATGGATGAACCTTGAAGACATAATGCTGAGTGAAATAAAGCCAGACACAAAAAGAGAGAGATTGTATGCTACCACTAATGTGAACTCTGTGAAAAATGTAAAATAAATGTTTTATATTGTAGAATGTAGGGGACCTATAGAGAGACAGCAAATAGTGAAGAGGGAACGATAACCTAATAAGAACAGATAAGCTATTAAGGGTAAACTTAATGTTTTGGGGATGCTCAGGAATGATTATGGTTTGTAAATTTTCTTGGGTATGGTAGGAACATGTAGTTATTTTAGGTTATTTGTTTTTCTTATTTCTTTGTTTTTATATGGTTTATTAATTTTCTTGGGGTATGGTAGGGACATTAAAAAAAAGATTCCTCAGCAGCAGACTCATACTAAAAGAAAAGTTAGAGGAAGTCCTTCTATAGAAGGAAAATGATACAAGATAGAAATACAGATCTATACAAAAGAATGAAAAGCATAAGAAGTGGTAATAGGAACAACATGGGTGACTATATATATATAGTTATATAGATAGATACACACATACATATATATCCATATATGTATAAAATTTCTCATCATTTAATCTCCTTTAAATAGTTAAAATATACCTATTTAAACAAATATAAAAGCAAAGTCTTACTAGGTTTATAATATATATTCAGCTGTTATGTATGACCACAATAGCATATAAAAATACACTGTTATAAAATTTTTATACCATGTATGAAGAAGTATAAAATCATTTGAAAGTAGGCTGTGATCAGTTGAAAATGTATACTATAAACCCTAATGCAACAACCAAAACACCAAAATAAAGGGTTATAGCTAGTCAGAAAACAAAGATAAAAATAAAATCATAAAAAAGGGGTTAAAGGAACAACATGGAGACTGGACAAGAAAAATAAAATAACAAGGTAATATACAAATATAGTCATATTAATAATCACATTAAATGTAAATAGTCTAAAGAAACAAATTAAAAAGTAGAGATTGTCAGATTGGATAAAAAATCAAGACCCATCTATACAGTACCTACAAGAAACACATTCTAAATATAAAGATATAAAGACAACCATAGGTTAAAAGTAAAAGAATGGAAAAATGCATAGTATACACTTATCAAAAGAAAGCTGGAGTGGTTATCTTAATATCAAACAAAGCAGATTTCACAGCAAAGTATATTACCAGGAACTTTATAATAATAAAGTGGTCAGTTGATCAAGAGGACCTAAAAATGTTTTATGCCTTTACTCCTAATAACAGTGCTTCCAAATTCTTGATGCAAACACTGATAGAAGTATAAGGAAAAATAGACAAATCCATAATTACTGTCAGACATTGCAATATACTCCTGTTAATAATTGCTAGAAGAAGTAGACAGAAAGTCAGCAAGCAGACTTGAACAGAACTGAGCCAACTTCATCTAATTGACCTAATTTATAGGCCACTCCAGCTATCAGCATAATACACATTCTTTTCGAGTGCACATTATGATAGACCATATTCTGAGCCATAAAACAAGTCTCAATAAATGTAAAAGGATTCAAGTTGTACAAAGTATGTTCTCTGACCACAGTAGAATTAAATTAAAAATCAAAAACAGACCTATGTCTGAAAAGCCCTAAGTTTTTGGAAAAAGGAATAACAAACACTGAAATAACCAATGGATAGGATAGTCAATCAAACAAAAAAGAAATTAGAAAGCATTTTTATTCAATGAAAATGAAATCAAAATATTGGGATCTATGAAATGCCACTAAAGTCATACTTAGGGGAAATGTATAGCACTGAGGACTTATATCAGCAAAGACAGTCCTGAATCAGTGCCTCCATCATCCACCTTAAGACACTAGAGAAAGGGCAAGTTAAACCAAAAGTATGAAGAAGAAAGGTAATAATAAAGATAAAAATAGAAATCAACAGAAAATCCATAAATATTCTAGTTCAGTAAGAACTAGGTAATCTGATACAAAGCCAAGTTTGTGAACTGTTGGATTAGATTTCCTTTAGAGAATCTCTATAAGCTGAGACAGTCTATGAAACTATGATTTTTAGATCTACATATGCCCCTCAAATGTGAATTAATAGAATAACAGTCTAATTAGAATAGGCTTGAAAATACTTTACAAAAGTGTCTGTAAGATATTTTGGATCTGGAGTTAATTACAGATGGATGAAATTCTGACAGCTGAACAGAAAGGAATCTCAAGACAAGACAAAGCTTTTATAACAGTAGAGCTTTCTAAGGGCTCTACTGTAGTCCTCATAAGCAAAACCAAAAGAGAAGCAAGAGAAAAGATATAGTGTGTGGTTGTAGGGGTACACTGGATGGAAGGGAACTAAAACATCATGGTCACTGTGGGCAGATGTTATTACTTGTCCTTGTAGCAGTACTTGGAGGCAGATACCATTACTCCATTTAGAGACAGAAACTGATGATCAGTGAGATGGTTCCTTTCCTGCAGTGAAATCTGCTGATAAATAAGGGGAGAACCCATTATTTCAGGGCAGATCTTTTCTCACTCACACCGTCTGATCCATCTGAAGCCATTTTGCTCAGTTCCAGGAGCAGTTATGAATAAACATAAGTATCTGTGTACTATGAACTGAATTGAATATTGAAATCAAGTCAGGTCACTAGTTTATACCTCTGGACAACTGACCTAATCAAATTTTTACCTAGCCTTAAAAACTTTTACCCTATCTGGCTAATGGCTCAAGTTTTCTAATGTAGCTATCAAATTATACATAAAAATAATTATATACTGAAACCTCATTATAAATTCTCTATAATTTAAAAAAAAAATCCTAATAAAAAGCCTTTTTAGTGAACTTGGCCATATGAATGGATTCTCTATAGGACACCAAATTCTGCCTTAGATAGATTACCATGGAGAAGTTCCAGTGATCCATTGCAAGACTCATTGCTAAAAACGTGAGGAAAGTTTGGAGAAGGGTCACCTACCAATGGGTGCTGAAATGAGATAATGGGACTTAAATAAGCTCTCTTTGGATACCTAATTAGTCTCTCATAAAGGTGACAGGTATAATTTCTTTACAAAATTTGTTCTCCACCTCCCTTATGCATGTGAATTAACTTTGTGAGAGAATCAGTTAACTAACTCTACAGTAATAGCTTTTACTTCAAGCACAGCAATTAAGAATGTCTGCTTCCTCTCCTCCTACATCTGTTCTGAGAGTTGAGTGAATATATTTGAATTATTTTCTGGATATACAATAATTGCTGGAGAAAGACAACTCACCTGTCTGATTTTCAGGTGAGGACTAGCCAGATTAAATGAAATATACAGTTGAGACTATTATCTGCTAGTCTGTGCATTAAGAAAGGAAAGCATAGTTTGGCTTGAATTAGGGAGGGGGTCACTGGACAATCAGTTATGATACATCAGTACACTCTGGTTTGGTGGACCCCAAAATACCCCTACACTACCTCCAAATGCCCAATTTGTAAAGCCTTCTTCCTCTGTCTTACAAGTTCCTAAACTTCATTCCATTTGCACTTCATTCCTTTGGATTAAAACATGGAGTCTCCTATTTTTACTAAAATATGAAAATCATCAGGAGGAGGGAGAGTTCTATATAACCATCATCTATCATCATATTTTAATAATACATTTCGTTCTTCATGCAGCCCTTCACAAATTTCAAAATTCCCAGTGGTACCCTGTTACACAGCTGGTCTAGGAGCAGGAGATGGTTTTCTCTGGCTTCCCACTGGCTAATCCACTTCTTTCTCAAAGACATCAGATGCCCTCAGTCTTTAGCTCTTTGATAACCTATTACGCTTATACTTTCTAACTGAAAGATATCAAGAACGGCATAAAAAGGCTTGCTTTAAAAATCATATTTGGGGTCCAGTATGCATTTCTTTTAGTTGTTTTTTTTATTATTATTATTCTACAGCAAAATGAACTCTTGGCCAACTTGAGGTCACTTTAACATTTTCTCTTTCCCCTTTTCTCTCAGGCCCCTCCTATCCCACCCAACTAGGAATTGCCTGTGTCCTACAGTGCTCCTGAGCCAACACTCAGGCTTCTGTGAAGACAAGCAGCCCCAGGTGGAAACTTCCTCCTGTGGTCCGACTCAGGAGGGGCTGTGGGTATCCCCAGCTCAGGGGGAAGCTGGGTTTGGGGCCTTCTGCTATGAGGATACAGCAGTAAGCACACTTCACCTCCTTGCCCAAGCAACCAGCCTCTTCTTATGGGAAGTTCCTAAATACTGGATAGTCTTCATTGCCAATTGAGATGATCTAACTAAACTGGGAAACTAGGCTTTACAAAAGTCTTGGAAAGAAGACCCCTGGGCAAACATCTGAAGAAGAGGAATAGAAAATTAGGTCCTCTGGCCTAACATACCCAAAAGATTACTGAGATGGTTCACTTGAGTTAAATGAGCCCTTTGGCTGCCTGAATGCCTTGTACACATCTTTACAGAGTGTTCACTCGCCTGTAAAAACAGTGCCTAATCTTATATTTTTCCCATCACTAATTTTATTTGTCATAGACTGTTTAGGAAATGGGGAACAAATTTGTATTCTGTAATCATCTATTTTCAGGAGAGTGGTTCAAATTTCTTGAAACCCTAAAGAGAGAGAAATTCACTTAAGCTATTACCTTTCCTTTTCACAGTGCTCTTATTAAAAGGTTTATCCTCCTCCAGTCTTTTTTCTGACTCACATGACAAGATCTCTTCCCAAGATAAATGACACTCTTCATAACCCTGAACTAGCAAAGGACACGGCTGAAGTATTACTTAGAATGATGGATAGTTAAAGACCAGAACTAAAACAGAAACATCAAAAATTTAAAAGTTAGTTGAGGGGAGAGAACAGCTGAGACAGTAGTCAGTATTTTTAAAACATAACGATCACAATATATATTATGAAAACTAATTAGAGGATTCCATGTGAATATGTTACATCTATGCAACGCAAATGAGTCTGTTCAATTCGCCTATTTATTGTTGACAATAACAGTGATGAGGCATTTATTTCCCAAATTTGGATCTTTGTGGATGCAATGGGACTACATATTTTGGGAGATGCCAATTTAAACTGATACATCTATAGTTACAAAATGGAATCTGTGTCTTAAAAAGAAAAAGATCAATTCTCAGCTTTGGAATTATGGAAAGTACACAGAAATATTGCAGGAAGTATTACCCTATTACATCACACCATGTGTGCTGGTTTGTATACATTATGTCCCCCAGAAAAAGCCGTCTTCTTTAATGCAGTCTTGTGGGGATGGACATATTAGTGCTAATTAGATTGGAATCTTCTGATTGAGTGCTTCCATGGAGATGTGACCCACCCAACTGTGAGTGACTCCTTCGATTAGGGTGTGACCTCTTGATTGAAAGTTTCCATGGAAATGTAGCCCCACCCATTCAGGGCGGGTCTTGATTAGTTCACTGGAGTCCTATAAAAAGAGCTCACAAACAAAGGGACCTCAGAGCAACTGAGAGTGATATTTTGAAGAGGAGCTGCAGCTAACAGAGGACAAACCAACTCAAGAGCAACATTTTGGAGAACGTCATTTTGAAACGCAACCTAGGAGTAAGCAGATGCCAGCCACATGCATTCCCAGATAACAGAGGTTTTTGGATGCCATCAGCCATCCTTCAGTGAAGGTACCCTTTGTTGATGCCTTACCTTGGACACTTTATGGTCTTAAGACTGTAACTTTGTAACCAAATAAACCCCCTTTATAAAAGTCAATCCATTTCTGGTGTTTTACAAAATGGCAGCATTAGCAAACTGAACATCCACA
This sequence comes from Choloepus didactylus, assembly GCF_015220235.1. NCBI lineage: Eukaryota > Metazoa > Chordata > Mammalia > Pilosa > Megalonychidae > Choloepus > Choloepus didactylus. The sequence continues at coordinate 68,796,340 of NC_051310.1, forward strand.
AGACAGTCCTTCAAAGATTACTATTCCCCTTTTAAAAATGAAAAAACTGAGGCTAGAAGATGCTCAGGAGAGAGACACTTGGTCCATCCCAGGGCAGCAGGGGTGGGGTGGGGATGGAGGACAAGTTATGAAGGAAGACATTTGATAGGAGACGGCTTCGAGCCTGGAAGAAAAGTATGAGCTAGCTCAGGTCAAAAATGGGATAAAGGGGCACTGGTGGGTTAAAAGAGCAGCATAAGCAAAAACCCAGATGAGGAAAGAGGAGGTTTGGTTTCCCTGAAGAATTTCTGATGTACGTAACCTGTGAAGCACAAGGTGGTAGGAAATGAAACTGAGAGATAGATCAGGCCAGGTAATGGTTTGCTTCTTTATGTCATTTTGAGGGCATAGACTTTACCATGGAAGCAAAGTGGAGAATTCAAGAGTTTTAAGCCAGAGAGTGACTTAAATGTGCTAAATTTTTACCAAAGTGTAGATACTAGAATGCCAATATCTACCACCAGGTGCTGTTTGGAGGACCCCCACCTCCTTGCTTCACTATCAGAACCCAAGTGTGGATGGATTTGTGTTTTACCCCATCTGTCCCGTGACCCAAAACGGGGTTTGATACAGAGTGAGAGCTCAGTAAATATTGACAGACTGGATGAGGGTGTGAGGATGTGATATAAGGCAAGCAACATAAACTGGTAATTGCCATAATAAGTGATAAATCCGTGCAGATACAATGTTAGGTAGATATTAATTAATAACTTGATGAGAGGCATGAGAGCTATAACAGATGAAATAGGTTAAACTTGAAAAAAGCAGTGAGAAAAGAAGAGAAATTCATATTTTTATAGGAAATTCTCCTTTGAAGTAAAACCCTTTCTGAACCATAAAAGATAATGGTGTGTAAATCAGTAACTTTTACCAAGAGTTGTTGGGGCAGTTACTCTGATTGAACATCACTGCCAACCAGACATTATATACCATTTAAGTAAGACAGAAAGATTAATCTTAAGGTGTCACATTGACCTTGGGAACTTTTATCAGCAGTCTCTGCTGCCCCAAGGTTCATGACAATATATATGAAAGGACTTAAAAGTCATGAAACCAAAGAGGAACATCCTGCTTTGAGGTTTTATATTTAGTTGTTAATTTCCTCCACTCAAAAACCACTGAACTCTTCTTACATGTGATAATGACTTCTGAGAACCAAATAACATGATGCATTAGAAGAGTTGTTTTCTTTAAAAGAAACATGCTTTCTTAGTGTGTGAGCATGTTGTTTTACTTGAAAAAGTCACAACTCCTTATGTATAAAATAGAAAAAGAAAATCTTTAGGATCAATGAATTCTGCTTCCCTGTTGCACATGACAAATTCTTAGTAGATCCTGTGATGGTTCAGTCCATGTGTCAACTTGGGTAGGTTATGGTGTTCGGCTGTTACGTCATGCAAGCACTGGCCTGATTCTTACTGTGATGATATTTCAGAGTTTAAATCATCAATAAGGTGATGGTATCTATGATTGATTACATCTACTATCAACTAAAGAGACCGCTGTCAACAATGAGAGAAGTCTCTTCCAATCAGTTGAAGGTCTTAAAGGGAGAATTGATGATTTTGACAGTCAGAAAGGAGAATTTCCATCTCTACTTTAGCCAGCCAGCTTTTCCTGGGGAATTCATTGAAAACCTCATCAGAGTTCCTGGCTTCCAGCCTGCCCTGTGGAATTTGAAGTTAACCATTCCCATAGTCATGTGAGCCAATTCATATGATAAATCTCAATATTTACATTACAAATGTGTGTGTGTGTGTGTGTGTGTGTGTGTGTGTGTGTGTGTGTGTGTGAATTTCCTGTTGGGGTTGTTTCCCTGGAAAACCCTAACAATCCCCTTCCAAGTGTTGTGCAGTGTGGCAGGAGGGGGTGGCTCTCTGTTTTAAAAGGTTTGCCCTGCATTTTCTGTAACAGTGCAGTGGCTAAGTCCTCTAGCTGTAGAATCAGAGAGATTGGATTGAAAGCCACTCACTCACTTTCTACCCATGTCCAGTTTTCCACCTCAGAGGACAAATGTGATGCTGATGAGACCATGGATGGAAGGTGCTACTCTGGCAGTCTAGCAGAGCAAGCAAGGCACCAACTGGGATAAACTATGAGCTCCCAGAAGGGCAACGCACAGGCCTTATTTATCTTTGTTCCAAGGCTGAGTACATTGTCTGACAATGAGGAAATCAGAAACATTTTTAAATGTTCACTTACCATACAGTGCACCATTGTTGTGCACCCTTCATCCTGGATGGACTTTTTATGTAATTATGATGGGAAAACTGATGATAGCTGAATTTATGAACCTGAGCACTGGTAACAGATCTTGCGCTGAGTAAAAACTAAAGCTGGAAGGAAGCTTAAGAGTAATTAGGTCCTCTCCTTCATTGTATAGAAGAAGTAACTAAGGCACAGAAAGTTAATGCGACTTCTCCAATATCATAATGAAAATACATCTCCCAAGTGAAAATAAATTTCCCAACTGTCCTCATACAACAACGGATGATTATGAAATTCTGTGCCTATTAGAACTAGTGTAATCTAGGATCTGCCAAAGATAAATTGGAGTCATAAGCCTCAGGCTTGGAAAAAAAAAGGGACTGGGTAGTTAGGGAAGTGTAAGGTTTGGCTATTTGCTGGGATCTAAAAGAAACTGAGCCCCATGGAGAAGAAAAAGCAAACTACAGCCTGGAAGCATCCTATGAAAATGTGTCTCCTGCACTCCCCATACTTTCTGATTATCACCATGGAGATGGTGAAGGCCTAGACCAGAAACTGTAAATACCCCTTCTCTCCTGTCCAAACTTACGAGGCTGGCCTTGGAGCAAATATATTTTTTAATGTATCAATCGTTAATCTATCAAGACAATTGATAGAACAACTAGAGAGAAAATCAGCAAAGGTATAGAAAATAACTCAACAATGCCTTCAAGCAACAGGATCCAATCCATCCAAAAATATCCCATTGCAACAAAATACACATTCTTTTAAATACCCATGGAACATATACCAAGATAGAGTACTTCCTGGGTCATAAAACAAAACTCAACAACTTGAAAGAATCGAACTCAGGCAGAGTATGTTCTCAGACCACAGAAAGATAACAAGAATAGTTCCATATACTTGGAAACTAAACAGCACAATTCTGAAGATCCATGAGCCAAAGAGAAAGTCTCAAGGGAAATAAAAATACATTCAGCTAAGGAATCTAGACCCGGCATCATGGGATGGAGAACATCTTCTGGACCAAAAGGGGGATGTGAAAGGAAATGAAATAAGCTTCAGTGGCAGAGAGATTCCAAAAGGAGCCGAGAGGTCACTCTGGTGGGCACTCTTATGTACAATACAGACAACCTTTTTTAGGTTCTAGTGAATTGGAGTAGCTAGCAGTAAATACCTGAAACTATCAAACTACAACCCAGAACCCATGAATCTTGAAGACGATTGTATAAAAATGCAGCTTATGAGAGGTGACAATGTGATTGGGAAAGCCATATGGACCACACTCCCCTTTGTCTAGTTTATGGATGGATGAGTAGAAAAATGGGGGAAGGAAACAAACAAACAAACAAACAAAGGCACCCAGTGTCCTTTTTTACTTTAATTGCTTGTTTTCACTTTAATTATTATTCTTGTTATTTTTGTGTGTGTGGTAATGAAGGTGTCAGGGATTGATTTTGGTGATGAATGCACAACTATGTAATGGTACTGTGAACAACCGAATGAATGCTTTGTTTTGTATGACTGCATGATATGTGAATATATCTCAATAAAATGAATTAAAAAAAATACATTGAGCTAAATGAAAATGAAAATTCAACATAAAATCCATGTGACGAAGCTGAAGCAGTTCTGAAAGGGAAATTTAGAACACTCACTCTTGACATTAGAAAAGAATAATAATCTCAAGGCAATAGTTTAAGTTCTACTTCAAGAAGAAGAGCAAAATAAACACAAAGAAGCAGAAAGATAATAGCAGAAATCAATAAAATTGAGAAGAGAAAATCAATGAAATAAAAGGGTGATACTATGAAAACATCAATGAAATGAACAAACCCTTAGCAAGACTGACAATGAAAAAGAAAAATGTCACAAATTACCAATATGAGGAATGAAAAGGGATATCAATACAGACCCTGCAGACATGAAATGGATAATAAGGTAATACTCCAAACAACACTTAACAATAAATTTGATAACTCAGACAAAATGAACCAACTCTTTAAAAAAGCACAAACTACCATAGCTCACCGAATATGAAAAAGATACTTTGAATAATCCTAAAACTATTAAGGAAATGAATTTTGTAATGAGAAAAGTTCCAAAAATGGAATTTCCAGGCCCAGAGTGTGTTACTTGAGAATACTACTAACTATTCAAAGAAGAATTAACAGTTCTACACAATCTCTTCTGGAAAATAGAAGAGGAGGAGCATTTGCCATTCGTTGTATGGAACTATTATCACCCTGATACCAAAATCAAACAAAAAGATTAAAATAAGAACAAAAACAACAGACCAATGTCTCTCATAAATAGAGATACAGAAAAGTCCTTAACAAAGTATTAGCAAATTAAATGTAGAAACTCAGTGGTATGTAAAAAGAATTATACACCACGATCAAGTGAGGTTTACTACAAGGATGCAGGCTTGTTCAATATCCAAAAAATCAATCAATGTAATCCACTACACCAGTAGGCTAAAGAAGAAAATCACATGATCATATCAATCAATGCAGAAAAAAATTTGGCAAAACTCAATACTCCTTCATGATTTAAAAAACAATTATCAGAAAACGACTGATAGAGGGGAACCTTCTCAACTTGATAAAGAATATAAGCAAAATACCTATAGTTAAAATAATACTTAATGGTGAAAGACTAAATGTTTTTCCCCTGATGTCTGGAAAAAGCCAAAGTTGTCTTTCACACCACTACTGTTCAACATAGTACTGGAAATTTTAACCAATGCAATGAAGCAATAAAAGAAATAAAAAGCATACAGATTGTAAAGGAAGCTGTATCTCTCCTTATTTTCAGGAGGAAGGAAAGATGGTGTACATAGAAAATCCCAAGGAATCTACACCCCAAAAATCTTAAAACTAATAAGTGAATTTGGTAGATACAACATCAATATGCAAAACTCAATTGTATTTGTATACATTAGCAATGGAGAGAGGGAAACAAAATTAAAAATACAAAATCATTTATAATTGCTAAAAAAGTAAGTACTTAGATGAAACTCAAACAAAATATATTCAGGATTTATATGCCAAAAACTATAACATGATGATGAAAGAAATTAAAGAAGATCCAAATAAACAGAGGCATCTATTCATGAACTGTAAGACTCATAGTAAAAATGACAATTCTCCACAAATTGATATATAGGTTTAACATAGTTACCATTAAAATCCCGGAAACATTTTTTTGCAGATATAGACAGAATTATTCTAAAATTCTTATGGAAAGGCAAAAGAACTGGAAGAACTAAAACAATTTTAAGGAATAAAAGTTTTTAATTAGTCTCCCCAATTTCAAGATTTATTATATACAGCTACAGAAATCAAGACTGTGTGATGTTGACAGCATGATAGACACATAGATACGTGGAATAAAACAGAGAATCAAAAAATAGCCCAAACAAGTGTAGCCAACTTGTTTGACAAATGTGCAAAGCAGTTCAATAGAGGGAGGGTATCTTTTCAACAAATGTGGAATAATTGGATATCCACAGGCAAAACAAAAAACAAACTAACCTCCATGTAAACCTCAAATCTCAAAATAAGTGTGACTTAAATGTAAAACAAAAAATTGTAAAACTTTTAGAAAAAAAATTGGGAGCAAATCTTCGGGAATTAGGGCTCTTGTTCTTAGACATTACTCCAAAAGCATGATCCATAAAAGAAAAAAAATCACTAAACTGGGCTTCATCAAAATTAGAATTGTTTCTCTATGAAAGATTTTATTAAGAGGATGAAAGGATGAACTATTTACTAGCAGAAAATATTTTCAAACTAAATTTCTGATAAAGGACTTATATCTATAATATATAAAGAGCCCTCACAATTTAACAGTAAATATATATATAATAAAATGATCTAATTTTGAAAAGGGCAAATAACATTAAGAGGTATTTCAATAAAGATATATGAATTGCAAATAAACACATGAAATGAGTTCAACATCAATAATAATTAGGAAATACAAGTTAGAACCATGATGTGATATCACTATACATACACCTATGAGAATAGCTAAAAATTTTACAAAAAAGTGACAATACCAATGGTTGGCAAGGATGAAGAGAAACTGGATATTTCATACATTGCCAGTGGGAATACAAAATGATACAGCCACTTGGGCAAATAGTTTGACAGTTTCCTAAAAAGTGAAACATACAGTTATCATATGACTTAGCAATCACCTACCTGTGCATTTATCCCAGAAAAAAATGAAACCTTGTTACCACCTAAAAACCTGCCTATGAATTTTTAATTGATTTATTTAATTAATTAATATGTAATAGCCAAAAAACTGGAAATAAAACTGTGGTACATCATATCTTGGACTACGGCTCAGTCATAAAAAGTAGCAAAGTGAATCCCAAAATCTTTTTGTTGATTGAACAAAAGCCGGTCTCAAAAGGTTATTTATTGAATGATTCCATTTACATAGCCTTCCCAAAATGGTAAAAATATAGAAATGGTGAGAAATTACGGTTTCCAGGGATTAGGGATGGTGGGGGAAAGCTTGGGTATGACTGAACTATATAAGGGTAACAGAAGGGAGGTCTTTGTGGGGATAGAATAGTTATGTATCTTGACTGAGGTGGTGATTGCATAAATCTACACACGTGATAAAATGCATGGAACTATACACACACATTGTACCAATGTCAGTTTCCTGGTTTGGGTATAAAATTACAGTTATGTATAATGAAACCACTGGGGGAAATTGTATGAGGACTACAGGAGAAATTTCTGCACTACCTTTGCAACTCCCTGTTGCAAAATTTTAAAACTTAAAAAAAAATCATAATAGCATGTTTTCCATTAGAATCACAAACATAGACACTCACTTCCAATATCTGGTCTCAGTTTTTTGTCATATTCTCTTAGAAGCTTGTTGAGAATAAGAGTCACATCAGTGTCCTGGGATTTTGGAGCCAAAACCCACTTTTGGTTTGAAGATGAGTCTTCATATTCATCGTCTTCCACCTTTCTGGACCTGTAATTATGACACAGATTGTGGCCCATAAGTTGCAGCAGTAGCTCTGGAAAGTGTCATAAGCTTTCCCCTGCTTCCCCACAAACTCTATATCGATGGGTAGAAAGTCCCAAGTACCCTCAGCCCATCCATTGTTTTAATGAAAACAATAAAAATAAAATAAGCACAATCAATAGGAAGAATGCTACTGCTAACAATGAGGCATGTCCGGCTTCTGTGCTTCTCACCAAGCCTGGAATCTGTTATGAACTGTCATTATAAGGTGGCGTGCTTGGCCAGCCCTCAGGGGAGGTGACAAGTAACAGAGACTATGGTTGGTGACCATTCTCTGGTAACTTTACATGTCTCCTTCAACACAAATGGATTCATTTCTTACAGAGCAGACTAACATGAACATTAAAAATCAAAATATTTCTAATATTTTCATCATTTTGACCCCCTCATAAATAGGTCCTAATGAATGCATGAGAGACCCTGAGCTTGTGTTGTGCAGGGTTGAACGTGACAGCTGCCTGCACTGGGAGCTGCAGAGTGACAGGAGTACTCAACGGAGAGGGCTGACAATGGCAAGCAGTCTCCTTGATAAGGTTGACTCCACGGTACAGCCCTTCACGCGGCGAAAGAGAAGATTCTCCTGCCTCTAAGCAGGCATTTTCACATGGACAACCGTTTACCGTGGTTACCATGGTGAAAAGCATGTCACAAAATAAGCAACAAACTTCTTTCCTTGTAGTCTGTCAGTGTGCATGCCTTAATGACTCTTTATTCCAAAAAAAAAGAACAAAAATAGGACATAAGATTGCACTGAGGTATACTTGTGCTGATTGCATATGAGCTAGTGTCTGTGGAGCTTCCAGGATGGGAACCAAAAATGCTAATACTGTCTCCAGGTGGTGGTGTTCCAGAACCTAAATTCTTTCAGCCAGTTTTAGAAATTGTGTAAGTTATCTATAATAAACATGAAAGAAATGAAAAGAATATACTTTTTTAAGTTCATGACCTCAACTTCATTTATGTCTGCAGAATCATATTACATATGTATATAATTACATATATATGTGTGTGTGTGTGTATGTACATTATTTGCATGAGTCTTTTATGTATGTTAACTACTCATAACAGAGTACAGCAGTGGTCAAATAGTCTAAACCTGGGTAAATATATACATGTAAATGAGATTTTGGTAATGAATATATGACATATTTTGGCAGACAGATTTCCCTACTTAAGTTTTCCCTAGGCTGAAAAAAATCAGTCATGGAAACTATAAACTGTCAAACTATAAATTGCCATGGAGGACATTTATTCATGCTAAGCACTCACCATCAATAGAAACTTATAAAATTTGGGACATGTATTCAATAAGTGAGAGGTTGCATTTCCATATTTAAAAAACTGAACTTTTACCAAAAATACTATACAGTTGAAAATGTCATTCTAAGAATATTTCCTTCATTATCAGTAATATTAGTTTTATCATCTTACAAAAACAAGAGTAGTTTGAAGCAGGTTCTGCAGGACATGAATAGGTGGGAGCCAAGCCTTGCCAATCTGGCTTGGCAATCCATTTGACAGCAAAGACATTTGGGGGAACTGTGGACAGAGGGGCAGTTTGGCTCAGCAAAATCATGAACAGGGATTCTCAGGACAAGTACCGGACTCTACGATAGTGTCTTCCTCCCTCCTCTTCTTGTCCCTCTGCCTCTTTCCCTCTCTTCCCTTCCATCGCCTCTATTTCTTCCCTTCCCTTCCCGCCCTTCCCTTTTCTCTCCCCCACACCCCTCTTCTCCCCCACTTCCCGCCTCTCCCCTTTCTTTTCTTTACCCTCCCCCACCCCCTCTGCCTTCCATCTCCCTCTCTCTCCACACTACAGAACCAAACCCTGTCCTGTTATTCTCAGTTGCCCAAACAGTTACATGTGCATGTAGATTCAGCACGTTGAGCAACTCTCAATTTCTTTTCTGTGCACCCAGGCTTAGTTACTTCAGTAACGAACAGGTATTATAACGAGACTAATTCTCCCCCTACTGGTGATGAGAGGGTTTTCCTGAAATTGCATAAGCCTCTTCCTTAGAGTGAGGCCAGTGCAGGTGGCAGCGGGGGAAGAAGGAGAGAGGAAAAGCGGGGACATTCTCTTTCCTGTCATCAGAAGGTTTCGTGGAATCTGGGACCCTGCAGCTGGGCTGGAGTGGACAGTTGACAGACGGGACCAGTCAAGGCTGTCTGGGTCCCAGGCTGCCAGCTTGCCCTGCTCCAGATCCAACTGATGTTTCTCCTGCATCAGTTTTCTACAGAACTTTAGATAATGAAATAGAAGCCACACTTTGCTAGTATCAGACCCAGGGCCCCACAGAAAATCCTTACTTTGATAAAAATCAGATCTTTTCTCAGGGGAGCTATTAGACTGGACATAAAAGAATGTTGTTTGCTACCCCCTACGTTCTATAAGCATTTTTATTACTTGGATTGTTGGATGCTAAACACCATCATTGCAATTAAGGTTTTCTTAAAAAATATACCGGCAATGTGTTGTCATTGTCAAACAATTGCTATACCCAATTACTGATGCTTTATACTTTCTTTCCATTCAGGAGGACAGATGAAAAGTATGAGGTATTTTTAAACACTAAAAAGAGCTCCTAAACCCCAGAAGGCATAGGTGATTCTCTAGTAAGCTTTCCCAAGGTACCACCAAGGTCCCATATGTGACTCAATGTTTTTTAAATGTTTCTCCTGTGTCAGAATGTTGAGAATCCCCCTTGGGCACTGCCATGTCATCACCATGGAGTCCAACTGTAAGAATCTTTTCCAGGGAATAGCCACACCAGAAAGACATTCCAGAGTGCAGAATTAACAACAATTTGAAAGATGACACTGGAAATCAGATTATTTTACATGTCTGCAAAACCCATTCAAAAAGCACAGACACTTTCAAAACACAGGCATGCAGAACTAAAAGTAGTTTAAAATTTGGATTTTTTTTTCTTTCAACTAACATGCAATCCCTGTTATGAAGGCCAAGGAACCATCCCAGATAGAGAACATATTAAAACAGTTACATCTGCCTTGGCAAAAGGGAGGGATGAAAAATCCCAAGAGATTTTATTTGTCTTTGAGAATCCCTAGAAACCTGACCGATTCAAGTCAGATGCTAAGATTATCTTCCTATCAAGCACATAAAGTAATGAGCACACATAGGAGGTTTTCCTTCTAGAATATGAAGTATCTATAGATCCAGACAGTTGACTGCCTGATCCTGAACTGTGTGCAGTCACTTCATGGAGCTGGTGGCAATAGAAGAGTCACCTAGATATGACTTCAGATCACTATCTTCTGCCTGATGCCAGGGCAGCCTCTGAGCTGAGTGTCTGCACCTCTAAGCAAAGATTCATCCAGGTAGAACCAACAGAAGAAAGCACACTTCAATTTCCTTTCATAACTCCCTTCATAGGCAGGAAGAAACTTCAGTGGAAAAGCCCAAAGAGTGAGCTGCTTCATTGAGAAAGTTGACTGTGACTCACTGGTGGAGGCTGCCTTCCCAGCACACCTTCTGCCTCTCCTGCTGTCCACTCAGCAAAGACAAGTGGTTTGGAGAGCAGGGCCAGGACTGTCTTCCTCTGGCTAGACGCCTCTGTCAAGGTAGGGAGTGAGAACTGGGGGCCTCTTCAAGGTTTGCTAATGCATCTTCCTGGTTCCTTGTACTTCACAAATATGAATGAAAGCACAAAGTCCTGGCACTACCTCCTGGCTCCTGCAGGGTTTACTGCCCCCAGGGACGCTCTCTGATTCTCTAACTCCCAGATCAGGAAACGGAGAAGGGTGAAAACAGGAGTGTTTGGGGAGCTGGGGTGCTCTGAGAGGGGAGCTGCTCTGATTTCCAAATGACAAGGCACTCTCAGGGCCAGAGATCAGGGAGGGGGGATTAAAGAAACCAAGCCTAGAATCTGGAGGTGAATTTACAGCAAAAGGGTTTAATCCTTCTTTTCCCACTCCCTTTCTGGCCTCAAGAGCCCTCTTCATCTCTTCCTGGAGCTTCCTAAGTCCCCTTATCTGCCTGGTTTCTAGGAGGAAGTCTAAGGGTATCTTTGGCAAGAATTATTTCTTACATTACCTGGCAGAAGCCTTATTATCAGTTTCAACATGCTGCTTTATGGGCACAGGTGTGTGTGTGTGTGTGTGTGTGTGTGTGTGTGTGCAGCGTGGTTTATGTGGAAGGGATGCGTGTACTGTGTGTGTGTCCGGGACCAGGGAAGGGAGTCCTTCCAGGGAAGCAGGGCTCTCAGCTGCCCACCTTTCCCAGTCCTTCTCCAGCTCCTTCCTGCAGGTTGTTCTTCACCAGTCTGGTCTACACTGGGCAGCTAGAAAACCATCACCCCCGGTCCTGGAAAATTTCAGAGTAATGGAAATGATAGAGGACATGGGTCGATGTAAGTACGTCTGTTAGACCCTGGGACACTTGGGGTGGGAGTAACGGGTGGACAAGGAGGTACCCACCACCGCTCCCTGGCCCTGTGATCTTGGTTTTCAAACCCCTTAAAACCACCAGAACCTTAACGCCTTGTGAGAAGAGCCAATTAATTTCTGAGTCCTTGAATCGCAGTCTGCAGAGAAGGCTGCAGCCGCCGGCCGGAGAGGGGACTGGCCGAGCCCGGGAAAGCTTGGGCAGGTGAGGCGCGAACGCACTTGCGGTGTCCTTCCCGCAGCCGAGCCGACGGCGGGTGCCCCAGGGTCTGGGCCTCCGGGACCTCGGGCCCCGCGCACTTACCGCGCGTGCAAGCCTGAGAACAGGCAGAGGAGCAGCAGCAGCTTCGGGGCCATGGTGTCTGGAGCTTGGCGCGGTGTCCTCGCAGCGCGGCCTTTCCGCGCCCTCCTGCAGCCCGCCGCCTGGGGACAAGTGTCGGGTCGGTGGCTCAGCCCGCGCCCCCGACGGCTCCCGGGCGCACTGCGAGACGCCCACCCCGCAGGGTGCCGAGTCCCCGCGCAGAGCCAGGCGGCGGGATCTCCGCGGTGGCGCCGCCGCTGCCACTGAGGAGCGGATCCTCTGGCCGCTCGCTCCTGTGTGGGCGCACCCGGGCGGCGGATCTTCCAGCTCCGCGGCGGAGGCGGTGCCGGCGGGGAGGAGTTTCCCCAATTACACGGCTGACGGCGCTCCCGGCGAAGGAGGTAGATCTGAATGGATTCGGTGCTAGTTTGAGGCTGCCGAGGGGGTGGGGCTCCACGGGGGCGGGGCACCTTGGGGATCCCGCCGGGAATCTGAACAAAGCCCCAGAGATGTGCGCCTGGTGGTCGGGAGGAGCCGCGAGTCCACTCGGTTGCGTTCCTATGGTCGTTTCAACCAAACGGGCACTCCCACCGTGCACGCCCCTCCCGGCAGGTCTTCATTTGGGCATGCCAGATAGCAAGTGGGAAAGATGGTCTGCAAGCGTCCTGCTAAGTCTGCGGAACTCTGCATGTGGATTCTAAGATGCTGTGCTTAGAAAAGTGGCCTTGCTGGGGAGTATTTGGGGAAAAAAGATTCAGATCTATGTGCCTTCTCCTGGAAAGAGCAGTTAACATATTCAATAAAGAGGAATAGTGAAAAGGAATGTAAGGGTAGGAGAAAGAAAGATCTTAAGTCGGGGCGGGGGGGGGGCGGGGGGGGGTTCTGTATGAACCAAGAAATGCACTTCATTCAATGTGCTTGTATGCTCTAAAGACTGGAAATTGCATTTATAATTTCATTTGTAATAATCACTCAGAAAACTAGTCCTTCACCGTACATTACAATATTTAGCATGGTTTAGAGCACATCAACAACTACTTTGGCATTTACAATCACCCCAAAAATAGTTTTTAGAAAATATTTTACATTTCAAACTACTATCCAAAGAATCATGTAAAGGTGAAATAACTGTTTCTTAAATATTGTCAGCTTTGTTCATAAAATATATAGGCTATAAGTGCCAGAGTTGTCTGGTGTTTTCCTCCTTGTTTCTGAATCCTCCACCATGATTGTGGGCATGCAGTGGGAGTGGAATTAAGTTTGTGATGATGGAGAATTTTGTTTTTAACAAGAGAACTCTCTTTTCCTTGGTATTGTCACCTCCTGTCTCCAAGAAGCTCTGGGCTAACTCTGGCTGGCCAGTCCCTGGGCTCTTTCTAATGTCCTCCTCTGCCTGCCATATCTTTCCCAGGTAAATGCACAAGCCCAACTCAGGTCTGGTTTTCCAGGAAGCCTCAGAACTCTCCTGCAACCCTTCACCTTCAAAACTGTACCTGTCTTTCAAGAGAATGTATCCAGTTTATCACATTCTTCCCTAGTTTCTAATTTTCTATATCACACAACTAAGCCCATTAGCACAAGATGATTTTTTGTTCATTAAGTGCTTATGGAAATCTGTCAAGTCTCCACATATCTTTAAGTGTGTCATGAGAAAATAAAAATTAAAAAGAAACAATACTTCTGTGCTCCAATTCTTAGCATAGTAATAGGCCCGTCAGTAAAAAAATAGCCATCAGACATTTATAACATAATTTTGGCCTAGGGTTAATGCTTACATGTATTGACTTTGCATGCATTAACTCATTTTACCTCTCACAACAACCCTTTAGGTAGCTATTTTTACTATCATTCGCATTTTACAGATGTAGAAAACAAGGTGCAGAAAAGTAATTCCCCCAAGGTAACACAGCAAGTGGATGAGACTGGGGATAGGAACCCAAGCAGTGAGTTCCAGCATATTGGGCTTACTCAGTACCATACTGATTCTCTGGGTAGATGTTCAGGAAACATTTATTGTTTGATCTCTTGATTGATTGAGCAAAGTTTAGACTCCTCTGTGTATTCTTTTTTTAAGCATGAGTTTTTATAATAGAAGCAGACTGGTACTTGAATGGCTTTGTAAAATATCAGTATAACCAGAAGTGTCCTGTACAGGTTTTACAATCCAGCCAGAGGAAAACAAATTGTGATGGTCTTTTACATCCTGGTACTGCTTTGTTCTTCTCTCTTGACTATGTTCAAAGTATTATTACTATGAATAAGGACAACAGGGTCTCTTCTGGCGTTTGTCTCATTTAAAGTTTCATAGAACTGACCATTTTGCCTTGGAAGTCTCCCCTTTCTAAGATGCACTCCAGAGCAAGATTTTTTTTTTTTTTTTCCACTAAATGAGTTGACAAGAGGGAAACATTCAAAGCACGTTTATGGGCATTAAGTGTGAAAGCAAAACGCAAAGTCAAGAATCTTCAAAGCATAAGCTCCAGGCTTTGATTTTTCTCCCTAGACCACTTGGACCAGCGGGGATGCTTTGGGAGCATGCGCAGTTCTCACAGCACATTCTGCTTCAGCTCCCTGCGTTTTCAGCACCACAGAAGCTGACAGCTCCCCCGTGGCGCGCTGCAGGTAAAGGGAAAAAGAAAAATTGTGGGAAACAGATCCACGACAAGATTGGTGCTTAATCATAAGAGGTAAAGATTGGGGATCTACTCACTCCACTGCAGCACAAACACTTTCAGTGCATATAGAAAGTCCGCCAGCTAGTGTGCTGTTTCTTTCAGGCTTTGGCGTCAGGTGCTGGATTCAGGTTTCCGGGGAAGACCTGGGCTGGCGGCGCAACGTGTGGGTTGAGCTGCATCTCAGCAGCCGGCGGGAAGGAATCCGAGGGCGGCGAGACTGGCTGACTTATCTTTGAAATCGTCTGCGGCCTCTCTGACAAATACTCTTCAGGATTCCTTCCGATAGCCTCCTTTCACCTCCTACAGGCGCAAAGGGGGAAAGCCAGCAGTGTTGGTGAAAGTAACTGGACCACTGCCGCGGTTGGTCGTGTGTGTGTGTGGGGGGGGGGGGGGCTTCTGGGTTTTGGATTTTGAATAAAATTTCCTCACTGCCCAAATTATTCTTTTTATTTGCATTAAGATATTTTAAAACCTTTCCCTCCTCAACTTTTCTGTTTTCCTTTCTTATCCAGGGATAATACACATGCTACAAAATTCAGTAACCTTAAAAAAGTATGGCTGAATGAATTTTTTATATGCCATAAAGATATGACTAGCACGTGAATATCATTCAGATTAAGATATAGAACACTTTTCTAGTTTCCTAGTTTTTTTCTGTCCAGTCACTGGGCCATTTTCACAGTCAACACCCTCACGAGGTGATTACTATTCTGACTTCCCTCACAGTAGATTAGATTTGCCTGATCTTGAACCTCCCATAAATAGAACCACACAGTATTTTCTATTTAATGTCTGGTTTCCCTCACTCAATAGAATGCCTCCAAATTTATCCATGTTGCTGCATATAGCAGTCATTCATTATTTTTTTTTTAATCATCATTTTATTGAGATATATTCACATACCACGCAGTCATACAAAACAAATTGTACTTTCGATTGTTTACAGTACCATTACATAGTTGTACATTCATCACCTAAATCAATCCCTGACACCTTCATTAGCACACACACAAAAATAACAAGAATAATAATTAGAGTGAAAAAGAGCAATTGAAGTAAAAAAGAACACTAGGTACCTTTGTCTGTTTGTTTGCTTCCCCTACTTTTCTACACATCCATCCATAAACTAGACAAAGTGGAGTTTGGTTCTTATGGCATTCCCAATCCCACTGTCACCCCTCATAAGCTACATTTTTATACAACTGTCTTCGAGATTCATGGGTTCTGGGTTGTAGTTTAATAGTTTCAGGTATCCACCACCAGCTACCCCAATTCTTTAGAACCTAAAAAAGGTTGTCTAAAGTGTGCGTAAGAGTGCCCACCAGAGTGATCTCTCGGCTCGTTTTGGAATCTCTCTGCCACTGAAGCTTATTTCATTTCCTTTCACATCCCCCTTTTGGTCAAGAAGATGTTCTCCATCCCACGATGCCGGGTCTACATTCCTCCCCGGGAGTCATATTCCACGTTGCCCGGGAGATTCACTTTCCTGGGTGTCTGATCCCACGTAGGGGGGAGGGCAGTGATTTCACCTTTCAAGTTGGCTTAGCCAGAGAGAGAGGGCCACATCTGAGCAACAAAGAGGCATTCAGGAGGAGACTCTTAGGCACAAATACAGGGAGGCCTAGCCTCTCCTTTGCAGCAACCGTCTTCCCAAGGGTAAAACTTATGGTAGAGGGCTCAACCCATCAAACCACCAGTCCCCTATGTCTGTGGTCATGTTAGCAACCATGGAGGTGGGGTAGGCAAATACCCCTGCATTCTCCACAGGCTCCTCAAGGGGGCACTACATCTTTTTTTTTTTTTTCCTTGTTTGTCTTTTTTCTTTTTCTTTTTTTTTTTTTTTAACTTTCCCTTCTTTTTTCAAATCAACTGTATGAAAAAAAAAGTTAAAAAGAAAACAAACATACAATAAAAGAACATTTCAAAGAGACCATAGCAAGGGAGTAAGAAAAAGACAACTAACCTAAGATAACTGCTTAACTTCCAACAGCAGTCATTCATTATTTTTTTATTGCTGCTCATAGTTTTCCATTGTGAATACACCACACATTGTTTATTTGTTCCCATGCCAGCAGGCATTTGGGTTGTTTAAAGCTTTGGTATATTATGAATAAAGCTGACAAGAACATTTTTGTGCATGTCTTTTGGTGGACATATGCCATCATTTATCTTGGTTATCTAGCTAAAAGAGGAATTTCTAGGTCACATGGAAGGCAAATGTGTAGTTGCATTAGATATTGCTAAGCACCAAAGTACTTGTGTCAGTTTACCACTCATTGGCTATGTATGAGAGTTCCATTCATAGCCTCCATGAAACTTGGACTTCTCATTTTTAAAAGCATAACTATTCTGAAATCTCATTTTGGCTTTACTGTCATTGAGTAATAACATTGAGCTCCTTTTCAAATTCCTACCAGCCATTGAAGTATCTTCTTTTATGAAGTGTTGCACAAGTTTTTTGCCCATTTTTAAATCAATTTGTTTTATTTTTGTTTGTAGAAACTTTTTTACAAATTTTTATGAATCCTTTAATAGATGCATAATGAGCATCTTCTCCCTGTCATTGGTTTGCCTTTAGATTCTTTGAATATCCAAAGGTTGTAAAGATAGTCTATTATGTTTTCTTCTAAAAGATTTAGAACAAATCTCCTCTTTTATGTCTAGGTTCAACTTCTAATTAATTTTACTATATGACTTTATTTATGAATTAATGCTTATTTATTTTCTTAAAAGATAAATCATTCTAGCATGATTTATTTAAAACACCACTATTTACCACTGATTTTGCATAAATCAGTTGACCATAAATGAATTTGTCTTTCTCTGGAATCTGTTCTGTCTCTGGATCTTTTGTTTATGCTTGCACCAATACCATTTTTTTTTTCTGTAGCTATAAAATTGTTCTTAACATCCAGTATTGTTAGTGTTCTGAATTTATTCTATGGTTGTTCTGGGTCATTTGCATTTCCATATAAATCCACTTGTAAAATTTTTCCAAAATACCTGCTGAGATGGTAATGGGAACAAATAAATTTATATCAGTTTTGAGAGAACTGACACCACTTAATCTTTGATCATGTTTTATCTTTCCTTTCATTTAAGCCTTCTTTAATTTATTTCAACAATGTTTTACAGTTTTCAGGGTAGAGATCTTACACACATTTCTTAGATGTACACTTCATTATTTGATGTTTTTATGATATGGTAAATGAAGTTTTTAAAAATGCAATATATAGACACATATCTGACACATATTTGATCTACTTTATAATTGAACTTTAATTGCTAAATTAACTCAGTAATTACTTTTGTAGGTTTGCAAATGCTATTACATTTTATGCAAAGATCACACAAATGCAAAAATGAACTGTTTTATTTTATCCTTTCAAATTTTCATAGCTCATTTATTTTTTTCTTGCTTTATTACACTGGCTTAAATCTCTAGTAAGATGTGATAAAAGTAGTAACTGTGAACATCTTTTTCTCGGTCCAACCTCAGGCAAAAATAACACTTTGCCATTTTTCATGAAGTTAGTTGTAAGTTTTTATAGAAAACATTTATAAAATTAACATTTTTCCATCTATGTCTACATTATTAAGATATTTTCCCCAATTTGTGGTGGATTTTGCTAAGTGTTTTTCTGCATTTTTTGAAATGATCATATAATTTTTTCTCCTTTAATCCATTACTGACAGTGTAGTAAATTTCACTGATTGATTTTTGAATATCAAACCAATCTTGTATTATGGTTGCGACCTTATAACCCTATTCAATATGTATGCATTATTCTTTTTATTGTTGCCGGATCCAATTTCTTAATTTTTGCATGTATTTTTATGGGATATATTGGCCTATAATTTTATTTATTGTATTTTGATAAATTTGGTTTTTAAAGAATTTTACCATTTTGTTCAATGACATCATCTTTCATAAATATACAACAACATCACAGGCAGGATAATGATATCAATACAGTCAAGGCACAGAACATTTCTATCAGCACAAGAGCCTGCATGCTTCTCTTTATAGCCACACCCACTTTCCTCCCCTGTCAACCACTAACCTGTTCTCCATCCCAATAATTTTGGCATTTCAAGGATGTTAGGTAAATAGAATCATATAGTATGTAACCATTGAAATTGGCTTTTTTTTCACTCTGCATAGTTCTCTGAAGTTTCATCTGGTTGTTGTGTATATCAATAGTTCATTCTTTTTTTATTGTTGAAAAGTGTTCTGTTTCACCTTCTTTCTCCTCTCTTTCCATGATTCTGGTAACAAGAATGTTACATTTTTTATAGCCCTATATATCCCTGAGGCTCTTTTCATTTATATCAGTTTATTTTCTCTCTGTTTTTCAGATTGGGTAGTTCTATTAAGCTATCTTCAAGTCACTCACTCTCCTTTATTCCTTTCTTAATGCTACTGAGATAATCCATTGAACTTTTTATTTTGGCTATTGTACTTTTCAGTTCTAATTTCCATTTTCTTTTCTTTATTTCTTCTATTTCTTTGCTGAGATTTAATATTTTTTGCTGAGATGTTCTATTTTTATTTCATTTCATCCAAGCATGCTGGTTAATTGCTCATTGATGCATTTTATTATTGTGATATAAAAATATTTGTTAGAAAACTGTACCATCTCTGTCTTCTTCATGTTGGTGATTATCTTTTATGAGACTCTGTATGTTATTTAAACCTTCTGTCTTAGCTGGCTTTTTATGACACCACTCTGGCAGGGGAAGAAGGGGACAGAAGAACATTCCCATTATTTCTAGATGGAGATAGAAGTCTAAGTTCCCCACTTGGCCTCCATTGACCTCTGAGGTGGATGTGTGTGTGTGTGTGTGTGTGTGTGTGTGTGTGTGTGTTCCTTGTTGCTGCTTCACAGTGGTGGGAGTTCTACTTCCACTTTAAACTTCTGCTGATATCTCCCTGTCCTCATGTGCCCTCCACTGATACCACAGAGGTTACAGCTTTACTAGTGCTGGTGAATGCCCACTGGGCCTCATCTGACACTACCTCAGTAGAGAAGGCAAAAGGTACTTCCTTAATGCTGGGTGGGGCTGAAAGTCCAAGATCCCCATGTGGTTTCCACTGACACTGTGGGGGGCTGGGATGTCATTAATACCCAGCAAGGATGAAAGTGCTAGCTCCCTAATCAACTTTCTCTGACACTGCCCTGACTGGGGTGCATTACTGTAACCTGACAAGGGCAGATGTGTAAGCTCACCACTTGACATTTGCTGGAGTGTGGTAGGGCCATAGTATTTTCTGTGGTATTTGGCTAGTGTTAAGCAGTTACTGTATAAAAATTTTCTGTTCCATAAGGTGATCCTTTCCTGGTCTTTTGTCTCCAGCATGCAGGTATTGTTGAGGTTCTTCTTTTTTCTTTTTATTTTTTTGTCTGTACCCACTGGCTTTCTGGGTTACTGGCTTCTTCAGCTCCAAGACTGAGATATATGAGACAAAAGAAAACCTGGTCTCTAGATGACCTGTGTTATTCTTCCCACTGTTGAGCATCTACTTACATTTGATTTATATGTAATATCTTGACATTTTATATATACATCATCTTCTTGGAGATTTATTTATATTCTTTCTGCATTTTGGTTTTGCTATTTTATTTGATCAGCTAGGAGAAGAGTGCTTTTCATTTTTCTGGCTTCAGATGATTCATTAAACTTCTTAAATCTAAAAACAAATGTTTGGTGTAAATAAAGAATAATAGAAGATTTTTAGTGACAATCTCTTTCAATATTCCCTATCTCCATTTGCTATATTATCTTCTACAGAAATGACTAGAGTAGAGATTAGACATCTGTTTTTCCTTCTCATTCAATTCTTTATGGTCTGAATCTTTCTTTCACATGTTTTTTTCTTTATCTCTTAATGCTTCATTCTGGTTGATTCATCATATCATATTTGTAGTTAACTTATTGTAACCTGATTTTTAACTTATATGTTGAGTTTATAATTTTAATCATTATTTTCATTTCTTTAGGTTCTATAGTTTTTATTTCATATATTCATAACCATTGTTGATAGTCTCTTTTTCTTGTATCATGTGTTCAATACCTTCTTCTATTGTTTAATTATATTTACGTACTTTATAATTTGTTATCATTATATCTTTTCTTATATCTTTCAACAATATAGAAGAAGGCTTACTAACTAGTATGAATATAGAAAAAAGTTGAGTTTCAAAAACATAGGAATGCATATAAATGTGAGATATCATGAATTAAAAGCCATCATAATAAGTTACTAATTATATCTTGTGGTCCTAATAAAGTTCAATATCTTTGCAGGAATTAAAATATATCTAGCATTCAACATGGTAAAATTCACAGTGTATGACCTCCAATCAAAACTTATCAGACATACAAAAAAGAAGGAAAATATGATCCATATTAAGGTGGAAAAAATTACTCAATAGAATCAGAATCAGAAATGACAGAGGTGATAGTATTAGCAGATAAGGACATTAAATAACTAGAATTGTAGATCACATATTCTGGAAGATAGTGGAAAGAATGAGCATGTTAAAGAGATATATCAAAGATATAAAAAGGACCTAAATCCAGAGATGAACTGTGAGGCAATATTAAACAGTCCAATATATGTGGAATTGGAGTGCTCATAAAGAGGGATGAGAAAAATATTTGGAAACATGACTATTTTTTCCCAATTCTAATGAAAACTATTAACCCACAAAAATGTGAAGTTCAAGGTACTTCAAACACAAGTAATATGAAGCGAGCTACATGCAGTAAGTTTTTTCACCTTTGTCAAGGGAGTTTGTGTGTAGGTTGCATGGGGCCTCAAGGTAAGCAAGAGATGAGTAAGTAACTAGGGCTCTCTGTGGTCTTTCTTGTCTCTTCACACAGCCATTCGCATGCACACAGCCTTCCAGATCCCTGGAATACGTCAGAAGTCTTCATAACCCTCCATGCACATCTCAGTCTCAAGACCTTCTCTTTAAATTTTTGGCTGTCTCTCTGTTGCCTAACAGTATCACAAACTAAGGGAAATGAAATGGCAACTTTCCCAACTGCTACTGATTGCTATAGTTTCCAACAATCCTCTGGAAACAGGGCTTTTCCAAAGTGTGAGCTCCAAACCAAATCCAATAGTGACAATAATCTGGGGATGGGACTTTTTGTGGAGTTCCACATCAAGTCAGCCCCTTTACATGGCAGTGAGTCTGCTGGCTTCCACGTCAAGGAGCTTTAGGAAGAACTGGAGTAACCCCTAGGTAAAATGCCGTAGACCTCACTGCTCTTACTAAGGTTCAGTTTTTCTTGATTAAATATTTTCAACTTGTTGTATGTTCTGGGTAAAATCTCCAGAGTTCTAAAAACGGTTGCTATTGATAATTTTGCCAGTAGGATTTCTGAGCGAGAGGATTTACTGAAGTCCTCACTCCACCACTCCTGAAGTCTCATTCCTGGATGATAAATTACATGGTCACTGTACTAAAAGGTCAGCCTGTTACTCAGTCCCACACAACTGATACCTCGTGGGAATGCATTCCGTGTTGTCAGATCAAACGTGGCTGTATTTTTAAAAACCTCAAATTTGTGTTTTGTAAACTCTTAAGGAAACATTTTTATGGGGAGCATACAGCTATCAATTTGCAATCTCTACATCATAGATTGTCATCAAACCCAGTCACCCACCTCCAGGCATTCATTCCTTCAGGTACTCCAAATTTATTGAGTATGTGCCGTAAGCCTGGAATACATTATGAAGGATATAGAATAAACTAGACTTACGTTGGGATATTGGGTCAATTAGAGCTCGTTTCAAATGTCTAAGGTCTTATATTACAAAGTACCAATTCTTGGCTTTTGTTTGTCTCTCAATTTGAATCAGAAAAGCTAAGGGAACCCATTTCTTCAGAATTTTATGTGAGGAAAATTCTGAAGAGTAAATATTTTGAAGCACACGTTTTCATAAAGAACCTATAGTCACAGAGCATTTGAGCTGGGGGTCGAGATACCTATTGAGAATGACAGTGTGCCCAAACAGATAGTCATGCAAGTCCTTGATGAAATGAACCTTCTTTGCATACTTTGAAAAGCATTACTTTACAACACTGCAAACCTGGCAAGTAATTGCAATGATCAGAGTAATTCAAATTCAAATGTTCATCATGTTTGCTCACGGCATTGGTTGTCCCAGATGTGCTAGTATCGTAAAAAGACATGAAGACTAATTTTTAAATATTTAAAATACTGTTTTCACTGACGTATCTATGGGTTTCTAATCTTGAAAAAAAAATTCTTTTGACTTGAAGCTAGTTCCTATGATGGAGGCTAATGTTGATTGAAGACCGAGTGCTGTCGTTAGCTATGCTTTCCCCTTGAAGTGCTCCCCACCCCAACCTCACCCCATACAGAGGCTGGCAGAAACCATAATCACTTCCATCAATGCTTGGGTAGGAGCAGTCCATCTGGGACTCGACTCCTGTCAATCAGTTCTTTCCCTTTCAGTCCCTGTCTCTCCCTCTTTCCCTTCCTCTTTCGCTCCCTTTATCTCACCCTCATTCCTTCCTTTCTTCGGGATCTCACCTCCCTCCTTCCCTTCCTCTCTCTCTTTTTTTTATTGAGATTGTTCACATACCATACAACTATCCAAAGATCCAAAGTGTACAATCAGTTGCCCATGTCACCACCATACAGCTGTACATCAATCAACACAATTAATTTTTTTTCAATTTTTAGAACATTTTCACTACTCCAGAAAAGAAATAAAGTCAAAAGAAAAAGGAAACTCAGATCCTCTCATACCCCTAACCACACCCCCCTCCTTTATTGATTCATAGTTTTGGTATAGTACATTTGTTAGTGTTGATGAAAGAATGTTAAAATACTAACTGTAGTATACAGTTTGTAATATGTATATATTTTTCCCTATATGCCTCTCTATTATTAACTTCTAGTTATAGTGACATACATTTGTTCTAGTTCATGAGAGAGATTTCTAATATTTTTATAAATAATCAAGGACTTTGTCCACCACAAGATTCACTGTTTTATACATTCCTATCTTTTAACCTCCAACTTTCCTTCTGGTTACATATGTGACTCTGAGCTTACCCTTTCCACCACCTTCACACACCTTTCAGCACTAAGTTATTCTCATAACCTGCTGCCATCACCCCCATCTATTTCCAAACATTGAAGTTCACCCTAGTTGAACATTCTTCTCATAATAAGCAACCGCTCCGCATTCTTTAGCCTCATTCTATATCGTGGTAACTTATATTTCATGTCTATGAGTTTACATATTATAATTAGTTCATATCAATGAGATCCTGCAATATTTGCCTTTATGTGTCTGTCTTATCTCACTCAATATAGTGCCCTCAAGGTTTCTTCATCAACCCATTTCTTTTAAGATAGTTTTGTTCACACGCCATACATTCTGTCCTAAGTAAACAACTGTTGGTTCTCCATATAGTCACGTATTTATGTATTGAGCACCATCGCCACTCTCTATATAAGGACATCTCCATTTCCTCAACAAAGATGGAGGAGGAGTCAAAGAAGGCAGAGAAGCAAAAGAAAAAAAAAGAGAAAGAGAGAAAAACAAACAAAAAAAATTGATAACTAGAAAGCGACAAAAGGAAAGATAGCATTAACTTAAAGTAGAATAAAGAGTCAGACAACATCACCAATGCCAGGAGTCCCATACCCTTCCTCTATTCCCCACCCCCCCATATGCATTTAACTTTGATATATTGCCTTTGTTACATTAAAGGAAGCATAATACAATGTTTCTGTTAATTCTAGTCTCTAGTTTGCATTGATTGTATTTCCCCCAAATCCCACCCTATTTTTAACACCTTGCAGTGTTGACATTCATTTGTTCTACCTCATGTAAAAACATATTTGTACCTTTTATTACAATCATTGAGCACCCTAGGTTTCCCTGAGTTACACAGTCCCAGCCTTTATCATTCGTCTTTTGTTCTGATGTCCCACATGGGCCCAGCCTTCCTCTTTCAACCATATTCACAGTCATCTTTGTTCAGTGTACCCACATTGCTGTGCTACTATCTCCCAAAATTGTTTTCCGAACCTCTCACTCCTGTCTTTTCCTTTCTGTCTGCTGTGCTTCCTTTAGTGTTTCCTGTAGAGCAGGTATCTTGTTTACAAACTCTGTCATTGTCTGCTTGTCAGAGAATATTTTAAGCTCTTCCTCATATCTGAAGGATAGTCTTGCTGGATATAGGATTCTTGGTTGGTGGTTTTTCTCTTTCAGTATCTTAGATGTATCACCTCACTTCCTTCATGCCTCCATGGTTTCTATTGAGAAATCTACAGTCTTATTAAGTTTCCTTGGTATGTGATAGATCGCTTTTCTCTTGCTGCTTTTAGGATTCTTTCTTTATCTTTGATGTTTGATAATCTGATTATTAAGTGTCTTGGCATAGGCCTATTCAGATCTATTCTGTTTGGGGTACTCTGGGCATCTTGGATCTGTTATTTTATGTCTTTCAAAAAAGATGGGAAATTTTCATTGATTATTTCCTCTGTTATTGCTTCTGCCCCTTTTCCCTTCTCTTCTCCTTCTGGGACACCAATGACAAATAAATTATTGCTTTTCATTTTGTCTTGAAGCTCCTGGAGATGTTGCTCATATTTTTCCATTCTTTTCTCTATCTGTTCTTTTGTGTGTAGGCTTTCAGGTGCCTTGTTCTCCAATTCCTGAGTGTTTTCTTCTGCCTCTTGAGATCTGTTGTGTTTCCAGTGTGTCTTTCATCTCTTGTGTTTTGTCTTTCATTTCCATAGATTCTGCCAGTTGGTTTTTTGAGCTTTCAATTTCTACCGTACATATGTCCTGTGTTTTCATTATACAGTTCAGCTCTTTCACCGTATCTTCCCTAAACTTTTTGAATTCAGTTATTATTAGTTGTTTCAATTCCTGCATCACAGTTGAAGTGCAAGTTTGTTCCCCTGACCGGACCATAGCCTCATTTTTCTTGGTGTAGGTTGTAGTTTTCTGTTGTCTAGGCATGGTTTCCTTGGTTACCCCAATCAGGCCTCCCCAGACCAGAATGGGCTAAGATCCCAGAAGGAAGAAATATTCAGTATCCGGTTTCCCTGAGGGTGTGTCTTAGAAAATTGGTACACCCTCTGGTGCCTCCAGTCACTGTGCTTTTCTGCCCAGCAGGTGGCACCTGTTAGCCTATAATTCTTGACTGGTGTAAGTTCTGAATGAAAGGCAGGTAGTAGAGCTGGGCCCACCCCTTTCCTCTTAGAGAAGATAGATGCCCTAGGGGGAGGTCATTAGCATTTCAATGGTCTCTCTCTGCCTGTGCTATACCCTTGTCTGGGTCACAGAACTGAGAACTGAAAATGGCTGAGGCTTTCTTCACTGAGTCAA
Source organism: Choloepus didactylus (assembly GCF_015220235.1). NCBI lineage: Eukaryota > Metazoa > Chordata > Mammalia > Pilosa > Megalonychidae > Choloepus > Choloepus didactylus. The sequence goes on from NC_051310.1 coordinate 68,822,426, forward strand.
AAAAGGAACAGAAAGTCCCCTTCAGAGCCAGTCCAAGGTGACCCTCTGGCTCTCCAAGGTCATTTGTCACCCAAAGCCTCTGTCTACTTGTTGGGGATTCGTATCCCATAGTGAGCAGTTCACACTCGCTAATTAAAACCCCAGTTGGAGCTCAGCTGAGCTATATTCCCTTGCTGGGAGAAAGCTTCTTCTCTCTGGCACCACAAGGCTTTGTAGCTCGGGCTGTGGGTCTCCCAATTTGGATCTGCAGTTCTTACTTGCAGATTATGTGCTGTGATCTCGGGCAATCCTCCCAATTCAGGTTAGTGTATGATGAGTGGACGGTCACATTTGTCCCCCTGCAGTTATTCCGGATTATTTACTAGTTGTTTATGGGTTTTTTTTTAAGTTGCTCCAGGGGGACTACTTAGCTTCCCCTCTTCTTTATACTGCCATCTTGGATCCTCCCCCTTCCTCTTTTTTGATGGGGAGGAAAGTGGCTACCCTGGCCAACCGTTCTATCAAGATGGAATTCTACATTCACAGAAGCACAGACTTTTATATTAGATAGGATGGACTTAAAGATCTGTATCCAGTGCAAAAAAAAAAAAAAAAAAAAAAAAAAAATCCCTAGGGCATTCTTAGTAAATAATCATTCAGCCAGGGCTTGAAGCAAGATTTTCCATTTTAGGTTACAGTTGTGTTCTGAAGTAATTTCAATTTATAAATAAATGCATAGTGTAGGGAATCCATGGTTAGAAACTATGAGAACTGGAAATCCAGTTCTCCATTTTCTTCTAACTTGTTATATAACTTTCAGACAATGGAGTAATCTCTTTTGGTATTAATATTCTCATTTGTAAAACAGAAATTTCTCATTTACCCTACCTATTTCCCAGAATTTGTCTCATGAGAGATACAGAACATACAGAACACTATTTCTAAGTTATTAATATGACAATCTTCACTGGAGGATGTTTGCTATACTATTTTAACTCTGATAGATACTCTAGAAATATTTAATCCCAATTATTGTATACAAACATGCACATTGAGGCCAACTTCAGCTAAGGTTTGTCCTAGTTAGACCCATGGGTTCCTGAGAAAGTACCTAAGTAACACTGATTGCTAACTTATTAGAATATCCTGTCTTTCTATTTGTGGTGTTGTCACAAGTACGTTTAAATACCTGATTCTAAAATCAGGGCACTTTAATTTATAATCATTTTCCAAGATTCTTATTTCTTGCCTTGTTATTATTTTTCCAAGGTGATTCTTTATTATGTCCTCATTAAAAATAACAAACGTGGATAGTATATAATACGAAATCAGAGTAGAACACTAATATGATCTTTTTCACTAAATATTCACCATATTTAAGGTTCAGCAGCATGTAAATGCAGAAGACCTATTTTCAAACTGGAATTCATCCAGCAGAGCTCACAGGGTTTTCTGTACCTAACACTAGAACTTGTCAGGAACACTATTGCAACATGGAAGATATTTTCTGTTAGGACTGAGATTTTCAAAGTGGGTGTCTTTTCATGTAGCCATCTAAACATAACTTATATTTTTCCATAAATTAAAATGCAAAACTAAGTTGTAAATATTATGTAAGATAAATGTAATTACAATAGTAAATGGAAACAGAAACATCATATTGAGCCTTAGGTTCGCTCTTTGTCACAGCAAGATTTGTGCTGTGGTGTAATGGGAAGCACAAAAACTATACTCCAATTATATCACTTCTTATTGTGTCATACATTATACAAATATATCACTTCTTATGTGAAATGCTTCTTGCTTTAACATTTAAGCGCACCATTTCATTGACCTTTTCCTTCCTACTTTGTGAGTTCCTGAAACCAGTTATAGAAGGAGGCAATGGAGTTCCTACAATAAAGAGACTCTGTCCATTTGAAGAACTTAGTAGTTCTGTGAATCTTGCAGACTAATCAGATAAAACACGATAATTGTGCTTGCACCCCATGAAAAGGTTTCAGGGGAATTATCTGAGCTTTAGGTAAACTGATGCTCTGGGCATTTACATGGTTGTTCAAGCTGTTTGTCCCTGTCCATGACCTATGTCTGTGACTGTCAAACACAAGCAATGTGGACAGATTTTTAAGAATTAAATGTCATTAACTAATCAAGGTAGACATGCCTAATATTTGATATTGCTTGCTAACATTCACAGCTCCCCTTTTAAGAATCTGTAATTCCAAATGTGTCACGGAGAAGGCAGAAAGAGCTCCTCTACCAGTATCTTTCCATGATACTTCCTCAAACAGTAGGCAGGTGGCTTGAATGCAGGTATTTTCATCACCATTTACAGATGGCAGAAGGAAGACATGGAGCCTTGACTCAAAGCCACCTCGCTCACAGAAAATGTCCATCCCTGGGGAAGCCCTCAATAGGACTATATAAGGTAGAGGTCCAAGAGGCCCTCACTACACTCTTGCAACATATGTGATGGGGGGAAATATCAGTTTTACCTATTTACCATCACTATGGGTTTAAATATGCTTCCTCTGCAAGTGCTATTCTAGGGAGTTAGATTGGAAACAGAGGTGAGCTTCCATGAAGGTATTTTCCCATGCAATTTCATGATGGGTTCCCTCCTTTATGTCACTTTTAGGAAATGAGTCTAACGAAATACGAAAACTTTAAAAAATGACATTTGCCCACAAGACTAGCTCATTTTTTTTTATTATTTAATGAACATTTAAGATTCATATACAAAAGCTAACAGAGCAATAAAACAATCATGAAGTCATACAAGGAAATAAAATGGAAAATAATTCAATTACAATTTCTCACCACTGAAGCACTAGTCACGGCTGCAGCGAGAATGGGTCAAGTTTCAGATGCAATCAATGAATGCATGGGCCAAATGCCACGACTGTCATCAAACTATTGTTTTTGTCTCAATGTCTCCTTTTCTTTCTTGGTCATTGTTTAGTTAGCAGGGGAGAGGATTATTTTTTTCACAAAAACTAATTTTTAAGAGTCAAATTTTCAAAATTTTCCTTGGGGAATATTTTAAATTAACATACCATGTATTCCTGTTATTGAACTTGTCTGCATAAATATTTGTTATTCTATTTCTTAATGTAAGATCATGAAGTACTTTTCTAATTTCAGAGCAGTAAGAATTATCAAAGGCAATTAATTCTGTACATAAATGCCCAGTTTTTGTTTTTTTTTTCCATGAAAAAATGTGCTTTTTGTGATCTTTGTCTCTTGCAATATTTGGTCAGATAATAATCATTGAGCATTTCCTAAAATATTGATCTGCTGGGAAAATTTGTATGAAATGACATCTGAAGTATAAAAAACATCGTTAGGTAACATTTGGAACAGTTAAAAATATACTTATCTTGTTTGTAAACTAACAGTGTAAGATACTGAGCATCTGAGTGTCAGAGTCTTTTTCTCCTGTTTTTTTTAGAAAGTTGTTTGCTCTATTTATCAATGTGACATCTTTGAAACATCTGAGGTTATATACAGAAACAATCAAGGCAATATTATTTGTACGTATTATTAAACATGCAAAAATTTCCTGAACGATATTGCCCAAATGGGTCAAGTCCCTCTGAGCTCAGCCTGTCCTGGGTACCAGATGCTGGAAGTATGGCTCTCTTGGTGATCGGGAGTCCAGCAGTTTATTTTGGAGACGTGGCTCCTTTAATCACAGGCTCCCTATTCAAATACGTTGCCCAGTAAACTAAGTTGAAAGTGCCAAACAAGACAGGGAATACAATTCGGGACATCTTGTCAATCTTGCTGATGCTGTTGTATGTCTTTTTACTTTCAGAAGTCTTCTCTTCAGAAGGTTTCGCTGAGACTGAAGATGCATTTGCAGTTCCCACGGGTGTCTGTTCCTTTGGGATATTTGGGGCATGGGTCATCTTCCCAGTAGAATAAGCATTTGTTGATTTATTTAGTATGTGTTCACGCTCCTTTTTCTGCAAAATACAAGAAGAACATAAAGACATGTCATTATGTAGGCAATGTCAGAGACAGGGAAGTTGGCACAAGCCATAGACATTATTGATATTAGCATTTGGCATTAATCTAGAATAAACCGAGTTAAGATTTTTCTTGCACCATGGAGCAGCCATCATTTCTTTACCTCTGCATGTATCAGTGGGACTGAACAGGGTTTATGGATAGAAGGCTAATTCTTGGGAATGGCCTACAGAGGAGGAAAAAAGGAGGTGATAAAAATTATTTTCAAATTCTTTTGTGTAAGGCTGTAAGAATGCTGTTAAGAATCATTCTTGTTGATTGTATCAGTAATCCATTCATTTTATTGCTATGTAATATTTTTTTGCATGAATAAACCCCAGTTTGTTTGTTTTTTCCTGTTGATGTATACCTACACAGTTCCAATCTTGGCTATTATGAATTATGCTGCCAAGAACATTTGTGTATAAATCTTTTCATAAACATATGTTTTCATTTCTTTTGGATGTGAAATTCTAGAACAGGGAAAATAATTTATGATGAAAAAAATCACAATAGTGGTTGCCTTTGGAGAGGTGGGGATGGAAATCGGCTGGAGAGAGGTGTGATGGAGTTCTCTGGGATGCTGGTGATATTTTGTATCTTGATAGGGGTTTGGGTGACCCAGGTGTACGTGTTTGTCCAAACTCAGCATATATGCCCTTAATATTTTTGCATTTCAATCTATGGACATTTTGCTGCAAAAGAACAGAACAGTAAAACAAATATTGAACTCCAGTAGATATGCATGTTTACATATTCAGTGGGAAATGTACTCTTGTCTGCAATTTTACTTTGAATGCATCCAAAAATGGACAGATTGACAGGTTATAGGGATGGATGGATGGATTTATTAAATATAGATGAATATGTAAGTATAAATGGATATAGATACACAGATGGTGATAAACAAGTAAAATGTTAATAGTAAACAGGTATTCATTATAAAAATTTTTAAACATGTATACCGGAAAATACTGTTAATAAAATGTTGGAAGCAGCTCTGTTCTATTACCAAAGCAATATGGTCTCATAATAAAATTTAGAATACACAGGAAAGTAAATTAAAGAAAATAGAGCAATGACTAAAAATATGGAAAAAATAAAAAGCAGAGAGAAAAAGCACAGGAAAGGGAAGGAGGGGAAGTGGGTGAAAAAGAAGGTGATGCTCATGCCAAGCCAAGTGCAGGGACCATAAGAAACCTGGGGGATTCGGGGAGGGAGACCACCACATCCTCAGGCTGGGGTGGTGACCTCCTGACAGCTGCTGTGAAATACCTGGCTCTCTGCAATGCCCACGATCACGCGGACACGTGTGTGTGTCTGCCAGAGAAACAGGTAAGTGTCATGCATCAGTTAACTTACTGCTTTGAATGGTTTTCATTTCTTGGTATTACCAGGAAAAGAGGAGAGCCTTTACAATACACCAATCAGGCTTTCCAATGCATGTTTTTATGTGGGAGGGTTGATGTAGCAACATCCTAGATCTCTATGTGGTCTCAATGGTTGTGATCGATGTGTCCCCAGGTCCGTCTTCTAGGAAGGATCTGCAGCTCAGCTGCAGGGCGAGTGGCCAGCAGACCTTGCAGTGTGTTCCTTCAGGGCCAGCCTCAGCTGCAGAGAGCACCTGGCCAAGGCCACACCCTTCCTGGGAAGCCAGCACGGATGGAAGTCCTGGCCATGCCACCCGATGCAAGGGCTCTGTCGGGACTGATCGTCCCAGAGCTCCCCGCAGGCTGACCTAGCCCTGTTGGCCTCTTCCCAGGTCCATTTCTTCCTCTACCCAATCCTGCTTCCTCCTTTTATCCTTTCACAGGTGTTCACCCCTAAAACCTATCTTGCATCCCAAACTCTGACTCATCGTCTGCTTCTGAGTATCCTGAAACATGATGATGTGAATACAGTCTATTTCTTAAACTTCTCTCTAGGTCTGAGTAAAAGCTGGTTTACTTGAGTGGCTATACCCACTGACAATACAAATGCTTCCCAAGTTCCCCTCATTCAATCTATATTGGCCAGATCATTATCATTCCATCCTCAACTCCCACCCCAAAAAACACCTCCACATCCCAAAACTCAGTCTACACACCAGCGTCACACTCATCATAGCTTTCCCTCATGCTTCTGTTGACAGCTCTGAGGGGGCCTGGAGTGGGTGCTACTGGGCCTCCAAATAGGGGGCTGGAGTGGGGAGTGGGCTCTTGGTGGCTGAAACTAGGGCATGTGAGGGACGGGTGGGTCATGTCAGACCCTTGGTTTCTTCAGAAAGCACAAGTGGGGCTGTCGGTGGGACAAGATGAGAAACCCCAGTGGAACCACAGTGTCTGGGTTTGTTGTTGTTTTGTGGCCATGGTTGGGGGGCTAAGGCATAATGCCAGTTTCCAGTGATGCCTTCTAGACCTCCCTGGATGCTAACTGTTTTCAAAGGAGAGCTCAATTCTGCCCCGAGAATTCGGACCACATCTCTTAGTGAAATGGATGTGTTTTCTGCATGTAATAATTAGCAGTTTATCATAGGTTGTTTTATTTTCTCTTACATCTGCATTACTCTCATCTCCCCAGGAAAATGATTAAGCTTAGAATCTTTTCCCACATTTGTTTTAAAAAATATCCCTTAAATTTAGGTACAAATTGCCCTTTAAGTACTTGATGATTAATTGCCCACCTCCTGGGCAGTTTGCTGGGATTTGCTCTTCTTTCCTCTTATCATTTAAGTAAACCAAATCATTTATTCAGTGGAACTGGGTATTTTTGCTGATATGTGTTGCTGATATGCTGCTCCCATTTAGTTACGGGCCCTGTTCTTGACTTTTAGGGCCACCTTGCAGAGGATGTACTGCGGGTGAAATGACAAAAGAGCAAGCAAATTAATGGACTGTTCAATTCAAAACTGGGCAATTAGTTGCTGGATAGGCAGGAGCTACTTTTGCAAAAGTAACACGCTTAAAACTGAACAAACCCAAGCCCTTCACATATCATGAGACCTTTTGCTTGAATTAAGTTGATGATTCAAAATAAAGGAATTAGAATTCTGAGTGATCTGCTATAAAGAAGACTTTGAAAGGATCTTGGATAGAAGGGACCTTGGGAGCAGGACAAACCTTGCCGTGGTGGATTGAATCACGTACTCAACAAAAGACATGTTCTTTTGTCCTCTTAATTTGGTTCCTGAGGATGTGAACCCATTCTAAATAGGATTCTTTGAGGATGCAGTCAGTTAACATGTGGGCTCATTTGTGAGTAGGATCTTTTAAAATTCTATTTAGGTGTAGCCAAACTGAATCAGGCTGGGCCTTAACCTGCATTATAGGGGCCCTGTAAAGAGAAGTCAGAAGTCAGATGGAGGACAGCCATCACCAGAACACCACTGACTCAGGAAGAAAGCATGGCCTTGTCAACACCTTGATTTTGGACTTCTAGCCTCCCAAACTGAGACAATAAATGCTTGTTGTGTAAGCCAGCCCATTATGTGGCATTCGTCATTAGCAGCTCTGGAAAACTAAGACATTGCCTTATATTTGGACATATATAGACATATAAAGAAGCATGTTTTATTAGTAAAGAGAATCTCAAAGAATGGGATAAAGAGGAAACATAAAGCAAGTACCTTGATCTTGGCTGCTTCCAAAGCCTTTTTGCCATCCCAGGCCCAGCCTCTCTTTGTGAAGTAGTTGACGGTGGCAAACTCGATCAGTGCGGAGAACACAAAGGCATAGCACACGGCTATGAACCAGTCCATGGCAGTTGCATAAGCCACTTTGGGCAGAGAGTTCCGAGCACTGATGCTGAGGGTCGTCATTGTCAGCACCGTGGTCACCCCTTTGATTGTCAACACCAGGGGAGGTGAAATGGAGGAGGGGCAGAAACAAAGGTTAGTACCTACACCCTAGCAGAAAAGTCCTAAATGTGATAAATGAGTACATGAGAGGCTGGTTATTTTTATCTGCAGCCTGGATCTCTCTCTCCACTGAGCTTGGATGTCTACCTGCCTGCCTTGCATCTCAACTTGGTGCTCAGACTCAGCCGGTCCCAGAATGAACCCTCATCTGTCCTCATCACCATTCATGGGAATCCCCCCAACCCATCCCCTCTTCTAGCTGCTCAGCCAAAAGCAATGGAGAGATCTTCAACTCATCATACTCAACTCATTCTTTCTCTTACACCCAAGATTAATTTGGTTTTCAAATTCTGAGATTGCTACCTTCAAAATATATCTCAAGTCTGATCACTTCTCTCCATTTTCAAGAGTACATCTCTTATCTCAGCACCATCAACATCTATTGCTGAGAATATTTCAAGAGCCCCCCCAACTGGACTCCCTTCTTCAGCCCATTCTTGAAACAGAAAGTCAGAGTGATTCTGTTAAAATGGAAGTCAGATTGTGCCTCTTCTCAGCTTGGAATCTGGCAATGGCTTCCTTCCTCACAATAAAGAAAACTTCCTAAAAGTGACTGCCAAAACACCTTTATCCCTACTGCCACATGCACTTGACTTAAAGGTGACTTCTAAGACCTCTTTGTTTCCTACTGCACACACTCATGTCCCCTCTCTAACCTCATCTCCAGCAAACTGCATCCCTCTGCTCTCTCGGCTCTCTCCACGTGGGCTCTCTGGTCCTCCCTCACTCGACAGTGGCTAACTCCTCTGGCTGGAGGTGCTCCCCTAGATCTCCACCTGACTCCCCACTTCCTTTAGGTCTTCACTCACTGTCTTCTTCTCAGGGAGATCCTCCCCAAACACTCTATATTTTTGTTTGTCTCCTGTCTCTAGAATATAAATGTAAGAGGGAAGGGATCTTGGTCTGATTTAAACACAACTGTATCCCCACTGACTTGAAAAGAACTGAGCCCAGAGTTGGTGCTACACAAAGATGTATTGATTGAATGGCGTTTCTTTGTGACACATGGGCAATACCTAATTGACAAATGACCATTCAGGACACACAGCATCTAGTTCAGTCCTGCATAAAGATTTAATATATACCCTATAAGTAGGAGCCACAGGCATACTGATGAGACAGACATCTTTTCACATTTATTAACCAAACCTGCAGACCAATCTGGGTGAAGTTCAATGGGAGCACTGTATCTGAATCTCCCTACCTCAACACTTAACTTCCACAAAGAGGGAATGATGTTTCCTAAAGGCTCTCATGCAAGATGCCTGTGGCTGTCTGCTTTGCCTTCTGGAGAGGATGGACACTTGAGTCACCAGGAAGGAGACATTCATCTAGGACTTGCAGACTATGTGTCATTCAGTGAGCATCATCTACCAAGTACCAGACCCCGACTTGAGCATGCTCCATGCTGGGTGACGTGACTACCCCCAATTGCAGGTGGGATCCTGAAGCTGTAAAAACCTGAGCAATGACAAGCCTGTGTCTGTTGGACTCATCTGTCCATGCAGCTCCCACATATTATTCCTGCTGTCTTCTTGCAGTTTTGTCTGCACTAGTGTGTGCACGTGTGCACGGGGTCTGGTATAGAACTGAAGAAATGGAATCTCGCTGTGGTCAGGGCAGCTATTAGTTTTCATTTGCTGTCTCCTTTGAAGGAATTATATACCCTCATTGAACATGGAGTCATGCATGGATTTAATGCTTAATGACAAATCAAGTCATTTTTAATGTTTCTTAGAAATCCAGTTAATCACTGTGCTAGGGGAAAGAGTGTTAGAGTGCTCTGTACATGATATTAAACAGGTTTCTTGAGTCTTCCTTGATCCTATTGCATCCTAATGTGCACTGCGAATCTCCAAGGGGAAATACACCTTAATACGCAGCATTTTCCCAATGAATGCTTTGTCTGTGCTCACCTATTAAGATTCTCCTAAAGACTATTCTGAGGCACATTAACTTGTGAAGCTCTGCCTAGCCAGCCTCCAAAGCTTCCTGAAACGTTCCTGAAAGGTACACCAGGTGAGGCGAATGAAGTTGGCTGAATACCTAGCGGTGGAGATGGTCGAAGGGAACATCCATGGATTCTACAGACTGCTGGTTCCTCCACCCCATGGACCATCAAAATAACCTGCATGCTGTTTTCCTTCTTCAAAAGGAAAAGGGTGGTACTAAGGGCTAATGTGTGGTAGCTCTTTAAAGTTTTAGAAGATGGGGACATCCATTATCACACAGACTTACAAAATAACCTTGAACACATCGATTGGAATTTTAGGAGCTTGAGGTTCAAGGTAACAAAGTAAAGATGCCCAACTCCATCTACTGTGCTACAGTACATCTGAACTGGACCTTTCTAGACTTCATTCATGTCTTAGAGATGTTGACTAACATTACACGAGATTCTTATCATATAGATATTTTTATAATTTAGTACTGTAGTATCACATTTAATGTATCGATTGCCACTTGGCAGTTTAAGTGGCACACATATTTCAAAGAAAACTGCTCAATAACATACAAAGTAGTACTTTACCAGGACTGTGAATATACTATAGCAAAATCTCACATCAGACACATTCCTGGGAATTCCAGACCCCCAAAAAGGCTGACAGTGAAAGGCTTTTCAAAATGGAAATACTGATCAAACAGCCCTTGCATTATTCCCTAAACTTTCATCTGAGAGAAATCCTAAATCCTAATCTTTAACACAACATTCTTAACTAATGAGTCATTCTGTTCCAGGTCACAAAACACAGAGGCAGCACTAGAAGTTGTGTGGTTGTGGGGCGGCTGCTTTGGGGGTTGGCTCAGCGTCAAGCACCCTCCCGAGGCAGGCCTGGCACACTCACCAAAAACCGTCCTGGCTGGGACTGACTCTCGGTTCAGCCAGAAGGATACCTGAGACAAAATCACGGTCATGATGCAAGGGAGATAGGTCTGGATGACAAAGTACCCAATCCTCCTTTTCAGATGGAAATGTGCTGTCATGATTGTGTATTCACCTGCAAATAAGCAAATAAATACACTCAACCACCCTCACCACAGTCCTGGAAACAAGCTCCTGCTTGTGGGGTCAGGGAAGCTTAAATGGAACCAGTAATTACTTGTGAGATTCAGGTTACGGAGAGGATGGGGAGGATGCATGAATTTTTTAACCACTCTTTTCTAAGTCTCTTGACCACCCGCCTCGAAAAGCTTTTGCTGGTGGATGCCTTTCCTGGGGAAAATCCGATTTCCGGATTTTGCTAATCCCTGGTTGCAATCTGTGTCCTTCCATTTGTGCCACTCCCCCACCCACTCCACGGCCGACTTCTGCAACCAGGATTTAGCTTGCCCTGATATAACTCAGGATATCAGACCCTGTTGCAGGTGGGGAGCCTCCTTTCTCTTTCCCATCCCGGTGGGCGAGAAAGGAGACGAGAGGGTGAGCGAGCCTGGACATCTCCCCACCGGCTCTCTGTGCCTCCAGCCCTGGGGTGGACGGTGACAGCAGAGGCTACAGAAGCCCAGGGATCCAAGCAGCACCAGAGAGACGGGGCTCCTGCTCTTGAAGTAGGAGCCTCTCCTTGGCGATGACCCAGTGCCTTCTCTGGATCTGCCTGGCCGTGTGGGAGGCAAGAGGGGACTTTCCCTTCATCGCGGACAATGACGCTGCCTTGACGGTCAACTGGTAAGAAACCGAGTCGGGGCTCGGGCAGAGGGTGAGTGAGGGTCTGTGTGAATGCCGAGGGTCTCCACTGCTAGCCTGGGGTCCCATCTCCTCAGGGAGATGTAAGTGTGCTCTGAGAAATGGGCGAAAGGCAGAGGAGAGTGGAAAAATGCAGAGTTGGGCTGGTTGCAATTGTTTTTTTGGGGCCGGATTGCCAAAAAGGACCGAATGGTGGCTGACAGGATGAACGGTGGAGAACAAGCTTGGGGCTCGGCACAATGGGGTCTAACTGATGAGGGTGGAGGTCTGCCCGCCTCTTGGGCAGTTTGCTGGGATTTGCTCTTCTTTACTCTTATCCAGCCCTGTTTAAGACTTAACTCAGCTAAACACTTAGTGCTGGAATCGAAGGCCACAGTTGAGTCCACCCAGCTGTGGCTGCTCCCCGAAGGCCCTTGCTCACGAGACCCCATACATGGGGCATAGCGGGATCACTGAGACCACACAGGGTGGAATTTGCCAACATTCTCCAAAGAGTCTCAAGACACACTGGTAGAGGTAGGCTGGGAAGACCTCCATTTCCCAGAGGCATGAGCTTCCTTTTTCAAATAAGAGTGAGGGGGCAGAGCAAGCTCTAGTGCAAGGAGAGAGAAATCAGGATAAAGAGAAAGGGGTAAGATAAAATTAGTACTGAGGACCGGGTCATTCATTGATGAACCAATTTTGCCTGTCCTCAACACCTGAAGAAGAGGTGAAACGTGTTTCTATGCCTTTATGTTAGTCTTCGAAATTACTCCCTACTCTCAGTTCTTTTGCTAAATGTCTCATACCACCATTTTACCTCTTTTCATAAAATCTGTCCTATTTTCCTCCTTCTTCCAATTTAACATCATTACCAAACAATGAAACTGTTCTCACAGGCTCACTCACGTTTCCCAAATATGGCGAGCACAAGCATTCTCCCTGGTAGGGGCTGACGTGGTGCCTGGGGAGGGGAGAGCACTGAACTGCCTGTTCAGCTCCGTGGGTTCCAAGAGCTCAGGGTGTTAGCAGACCCTGAGGCTGTCAGTTGGGTACCCTGGGACTCAGAACTCATTCTGCTCCAGGGCTTTGTTTGTCTCTGTGGTTCTCTCCTCTTCTCTCTGGAGCACTGAAATCTCCTCATCCACTGATGGCAACACCCGTGAGCTCTAGGGACAGGCCTTCACAGTGGCCAGGAGGCATCTAAAGGCATCAGGGCCAGGCTCAGGAAGTGCTCTCTGTCCCCTGGTGACCCCCACACCCACCCACTGGCATCAGGGGGAACCCAGCTCCTAGTGCACCATCTGGGCTCAGGCCAGCCCCTGTGCTGGGGGAACCGCCAGTGTCTGCCTCTGGGAACAGCCTCAGCTATTCAGTCTATGCTGCTTGCTTGTGCTTTCCAAAATTCCGCCCCAGGGAAATCTCTGAAATGCTCAGAGCAGGAGGTAGGGAGCAGGTAAATGGGGAATGTGCCAGAAGCTGTCTACCTTTCCTGCAGATTCCCACCTGCCATTTGGTCTCAGAGCTTGGGGCAGGGATGTGTGTTCTAGAAGCACCCAGGCAGGGCCAGAAGTGACTGGGTCACTGCCCTGCCCTCACAGCCCCTCGGGTGAGCCCCTGCTGCTCACAGCTGGTGCCTCTGCTTGCAGCTAGAAGGGGACCTTGATGGGAAGGGCACTTTAGGGGCTTCTGGGCATCACTGCACACTGCCATGCCCCACACTGCTGGGGAGAGGGCCCTGGGCAGCAGGGTGGCGAGGGCTGGGAGATCGTCGGTGCAGGCCCCAGCCTTGCACACCAGCTAGGACAGCCAAGTCCTCACCTGTACTGGTGCTGATATTCTCGGTGCCCACCGTCTGCCCCATCAGGTGGTACTGGTTCAGTCTGGAGCCGTCTTCTGCCACCACCACAGACTTGGTGGTGCCGTTGGTCCAGATGTAGACAACCTCGGAATTCGGGTATGCATCTGTACAGACAGGAGGACAGAAAGGGGCATAAAACTGGTACCATTCCTAGTACAGGGCAACCAAAGGTGTGTGGAAAAGAAATAAGAGCAATGATTTCAAAGTCTGGAAGGTCAAAGTTAAATGACTGAAAGTGTGTGGGATGGTCAGAGGAGGGCAGATGTGATCTCAAAGGCCTGAGTGCTCAGAAACAGAGCCCGGTGACCCTGTATTCATCTTCTTTTCAGAGGGGCATGACGGAATATGAGTGAGAGCCTGGGCTCTGGGACCAGACGGCCTGGGCTCAACTCCCAGCTCTGTGACCTTGAGAAGGGTCCTTATTCTCTGTGCCTGAATTTGTTCAACTGTAAAATGGGGTGAGAACAGTGCTTGCTTCTTAGGGTTTTTGCAGTGATTTCATGAAATGCATATTTGCATGGATGTTCCCAACTCCACTCAATATAATACACTTCCCACTTTTCAAAGACACTGAGTGAGGCACTGTCTGAGGTGACAGGGTAGGGGCAGGCTGGATTTTTGTCCCCTCACATTTTCTCCCTGGAGTTCTACCCATGAATATGTTACTTTGCAGGCAAAAGGCCCTTTGCAGGTGGAATTAAGTTGATGTACCTTAAGATGGGGAGACTATTCTGGTTTTCTTGGTGCCCAATCTAATTTCTGAAGACCTTCAAACAATAGAAATGTCTCTAGTTGGAGTCAGTCTGTGGGATTTGAAAGTGAAAAGGACTCCACTGTCCATTACTGGCTTTGAAGATGGAGGAAGGGACTACAGTCCACGAAACGTGGGTGGTCTCTAGAGGCTGAAAACAATCCCCAGCTGACACCCAGCAAGGAAATGGGGATCTCAGTTCTGCAGCCACATGGAACTGAATTCCACCAACAACCCGGAGGAGACTGGAAGCAGAGTCTCCCCCAGAACCTCCAGAAAGGGACGCAGCCAGGCCAGCACCTCGATTTTGGCTTTGTGAGAGCAAAGCAGAGAAGCCAGTAGGACCCAGTGGGCTTCTGATCTCCACAACTGTGAGAAAATAAATTTGTGTTAAGTAGCTAAATTTGTGGTAATTTGTCCGGGAAAGCATAGAAATCCAATACAGGTAAGACAGAGAATGAAACTGAAAGAAGTCCCTAGGCTTAAAGGACAATCCTGGGACCTATTTTAAAAATGGAATGTAGACTGTGAGCTTTATATCAATGTTAAATTTCTTGAACTTGAAATCACATGTCAGGTGATTTCATAAGTGAACATTCTTGTTTTCAGGAAATGTTCATAGATGTATCAAGTATTCAAGGAGCCTGGTGTAGGTAGACAGATAAATATATAGACAGAATCGTACAGTAAATGTTGTAAAATGTTAAAAGTGGTAGATCTCAGTATCTGGGAGGTGGGTATGTTGAATTTCTCTGTATGAGTTTTATATATGTTTTACAACTGTCCTGTGAGTTTGAAATCATTTCAAAATAAGTTTAAAGAAAAAAGTTCCTCTCCTCAAGAAATTTTCATTCTAGAGAAAGGACAACTATCATACGTAAAATATGTACTACGTGAGGTGGTAGTAAGTGCTAAGGGAAAATACAAACTATGAAGAGGAAGAGGCATGATTTTGAATGGAGTGGTCCCCGGAGGCCCCCCTTAGAATGTGACCTGAGGGGCAAGCAGGAGCTGCCAAGAGGAGGGAGGGCTTCCCAGGCCCAGAGAGCCATAGTGCAAAGGCACTGGGACGGGAGCACATCTGTGATGGCTGAAAGGCCAGGAGGGCAGAGAAGGAGAGCATGTTTGAAAAGGCCAAGAGTCGGACCTTTGACTCTTACTCTGAGTAAGCTGTGAATGCACTGGAAGTCTTTCAGCAAATAAGGGAGATACTCTAACTGCAGTGGCTCAGGTGGAGGACTAGGATACAGGAAGGGAAGGGATAGAAGCAGGAGGTTACATAGGGCAATATTAAAACGATCCAGGTGAGGGACAATGGTGGTTTAACCAAGGAGATGGCAGTGGCAGTGCAGAAGAGAGGACAAATTCTGCATATATCCTAAAGGAAAAGCTCAGATAGTCGTCAAATGACCTGGATGTGAGCTTTACGAGCCTGGTTCAGTCAGGCTGGCCATCTGGAAGGGGGACTTCATTAGCAGGATGGTGAAGATCCTGGGAAGAATGAGTTTCTGATGAAGGACCAGAAGTTCAGGTGTTCATATGTTAGTTCTGAGAGGCCTGTAAGGGTTTAACTGGAGATGCTGACCAGACAGTTTGCTACTCATGTCTGGAGTTTGTGGCTAGGGTAACAATGAAGACCTAAGACACTGAGTTACCAGCAGATGGTCCTGGAAGCACAGGCTGATGACAGCCCCTGGCAGTGAGGGCTGGTGGAGAAGAGAAGAAGCCGAGCAGTGGTGTGTAGGGTGCTGGTGGGTTAGCGTTTCAGAAAATGAGGGAGAAACATCAGAGCAGCCCTGCAGTGGGAGGACCCAGGGGGCATGTTCTGGAGGCTGAGTGCCAGTACTGCAGACAGATTTCAGACCGTGACTGAGAGCTGACCACTGGGCCTAGCAATGAGGGGTCACTGGTGACCTTGGCAAGAGCAGTTCCAGCAGGGTCCGGTCAATGCCCAGCTGACTTGAGCAAACACAGGGATTTGTCTGTCTGTGGTCTCTATGGGAGCCTGAGCACATGTCCAGCATAGAGAAAGGTCAAGGATCACACCTGTGCCACATCGAACTCCCAGATCTACACAACCTCCAAAATACGGCCATATACTTTCACCCCAAGCTACTCAAGCAGATCATGACCCAAAGTCCAGACTGAACAGAAACGTCACCATCACACCTGTGTGCCATCACAGGTGAGGAGCCAGGAGATGTCCTGGAGGTGGGAGATGAACAGGGGAGTGCTGCTACTGGGGAAAGTGTCCCTGACTACAACTGCACGCTCTGGGACCTCTCCACCAAACAAGGCCAGAACACTCCATAAAATGAGCTCTGGAGGCACCATTTCAATCAGTCTCACAGCAAAACCATGTCCTGAGATTAGAGTTCTGGATTGGAAGAAGCCAGAATGGCCACTTGAATGATCTTCTTGAAAGCTACTAGAAGTGTGGAAGTTTCTTTGCTAATACACATTGCTTGTTTTACATACAAAGGAGTAGTAATAACAGTTTAAAAAATGAAACAAGCATGCATCAAACACAGAACTTTATATATAGTAAAACATACAGACCTTCAAATCCCTCTGTGTTCCCCTCACATTCCACCCCTCTTAAAGTACTATTCTGAATTTTATGTTAACTGTTGCATTGTTTGCTTTGTAGTTTCATAGGCAGTAGTCATTGAGCAATATGTTGGGTGGTTTTGTCTGCTTCTTTTATGTGAAATCTGTCCATGTTTTTCTACCCATATGATTCATGTTTTCTTTATATATTCTGACACAATTTTTTGTAATATGCATCACAAATTCCTTCAAGTTTGTGGCTATTTCACTTAGTTCATGGTGGATTTTTTAGATAAATATTGATTTTAATTTTAATTATAATTATTTTAATTTAATTTATTTTAATTTAATTCACAGTTAACTCTTTCTGCATGTTATTGCCAAAATCCTCCCCATTCCATTCAGAGGTCAGGAAATATTATATAATTATTATAAGCGCTTTGGCGTGTTGCCTTTCATATTTACGGATTCGATAACTGGAACTGACTTCTGCATATGAAGTTTGCAATTTTTGTACAAAGTTCAAATTGCAGGGAGATGTCGGGCAGTACCCTTGCTGTGTCTTTTCTATTAGCATGGTGTTCATGGTTCAGTAATTTAGCCCTCTGTGTCTTTCACACAGACGACAGTGGAGCCTGTCTGGTGCAAGTGCATTCTGTTATAATCTCTTGTCTCTCCTGGGGAGCTGTTCTGATTGGGGGTGACAGAGACGTGCGACTGATGCTCTAGTTTGGTGAGCTATTTGTCTGAGTGTTTGGTCATGAGCCCCCAGAGCCCCCTACAAATGGCAATCAGATTTCTATCTTATTTTCTTATTATGGAAATTTTACCGTTTTACAGAACCCTGAATCTAAAGGGTCCAGATGCAGATTGGAGCACAGCAGCTGCTGAATGCTGGCCTCTGTGTGAGTCTGAAGTGGGAAATGGTAAAGGGGCAGTGCCTCTTCTGCAGGTGGACACTCAAATGTCCTGCTGGACCCAGACTGGCTTGGGCAGGTTCCATGCACCTGACGTGCATTACTTCCCCAGCTTGTCTGCCTCATGCCAGGCAGGAGCAACTGCCACTGTGACGCTGGCCTTCCTTAATGGCCAGGCTCACAGTCAACAGTGGTTCCCCACAGAAAAGCAGAAGATCAGAGTGTGGGGTGTGGATTTCCTATTAACAACTCCCTCCCCACTTCTCAGTCAGGCCCCCATGGGCCTCGCAAGCTTGAACTTAGAGGCCACGGGTTTCGGGGACAGTGAGCAATCCTTGGCAGTTAGGAAATGTCTATGAATACAGACATGTTGAACAGGAAGACAGAATACAGGAAACAACCATACACTGGCATTTTGAACACTTGGGGCCAAGCCTGATCACTGGAGAAAGGAAAAGGGGACAAGGAGGGATGTGATACTGAAGAGAGGGACAAAATGATGGATGCATGGGATTTCTGAACTGGAAAGAGGTCTGGGGGTGCAGGTTCTCTTTCTAAGGGCTGGGAGGTTGGGTGGTGGATACAGTGAGCACCTGAGGATGAGCAAATGGGAGTCATGGGGTGGAGAGGCACAGAGGTGGGTGAGGCTGGGTGCACTGGCTATTCACCCAGTCTGCTCTCCAGAAGGTGGGACAGCATCTCTGTCCTAGGATAGCCTGCAGATTGGCTTATCCTTCCTGATGCTTCTCTCTGGGCTCTGTCGCTAAGTGGCATGCCAGTGAGCTGACAGCAAGGGGCTACAGGGACCTCTGGAGGGGAGTGGGCTGGCTCTGTGGCCTCCTGGCTCACTGCATGTGGCGGGGGTACAAGTCCTCCAAGTCTGTTTCTTCATCGTTTGGGGGTGGGGTAAGGTAGAGCAGGTAACATTACTCACCTTACATGGAGGATCAAAACAATTATTAAGTAGGTAAAAGTTACTTGAGAGCACAAAGGGATATATGAATGCTACCTTCAACACATAATCGTAATTTATACGATCTAATTCCTCAAACTGTTAGTGAGTAGTGAATGGCTTATGTTATCGATAACGTTAGAATCAATAACATCAACAATGAGAAGTAGCATGGCCTCTGGCATGCCGCTTTAGCTTTATTGAGTTTCGCTCTCTGTATCAAATTAGGAGTTTGAATAAATGACCTCCAGTGTCCATTTGAGCTCAGGCATGCATTAGCAACTCTGCTATTTTCTTTGTGTCGGTGCGGCTCTCGATCTTGCAGCCGGGACAGCAGAAACAAGGAATCAGGATACTGTGTGGTTGGGTGTCCAGGAACAGACACCTGGAAACCCAGTGCTCGCCCCCCAGAACACAGCCAGCAGGCCGGGCAGGGTCTCGCTCGTTCACCACCCACATCTGCGATTTGTCACTGCTTTCCGCGTGACCTCTCTCCCTGGGCTGGACACTTTTTATCTGTCTGTCTAGCATTGCAAATCCTGTGTAAGACTGTCAACACTTTCTTTAAAGGCCTCTTAGAATCAGTGTGTTTTTAACTAAATATGAAAGAAATAAAGCAGCGTGACTATGATATTCACGATCTGAGTGACCTTGCCAACCTAATCTTTAACTTCTAAGCCACTACTACTTCCCCATTTGCACACTGGGGACAACAGCATCCCCATCTCCCGAGGTCACCATAAAAACAACATGTATTTGTGAATGCCACGTGTTTATCATACCCCTGACACCCGCAGTAGGTGCTTAATTAATAGCAGCTAGAATTAATGTAGGTTGAGAAGGATTTTTGCCTGGTATCAAATCCAATTTTATAAAAAGATCTGTCTCCTTAAATTCGATTCCTAACTGTTGGTAACAAGCAAACCCAATTTGTGAAAACAGTGGGTAAGGCCTCTAGTCAGGCTGGGTGGAGACACACAGGAATTGCCAATACTGACTTAGGAAATACTTTTTACTCTAAGCATTAATTTCTATTAAGTTTGAAGAAAGGCAGATTAGAATGTGATAGATAATCAGAATTTTGCAGTTTGAAAACCTACAGGATTTGAGTTCTGGGAAACTCACATCGCCAGCCTTGCCTTCCCCAAGAGAGGTGGGGATGGAGGCACTTCTAAAGGCACGTATGTATCAGAGGGAGCAGAGGCCTCGCATCACAAGGACCCACTCCTCACCACCCGTGTCACCCCCAGCAGGTCACCTGACTTCCCTGAGCCTCAGTTTCCTGAACTGTAAAAACAAGCCAACACTGCAATTACATAAAACTGCATAAGATAGATCAGAAAACACCATAACATATAAATGTATATAGGCATACCACATCGAATGGCATACTGGATATCCAATAACCCAACAAATTCAACAGGTGGTAAATAAAAGTGTCAGAGTTTTGACATCTCCTTTTCCTTGCCCATCACCACTGAGAAATAAGAGCAGCTGTCAGGCAGATGGAGATGGCTGCATCACCATGTTATTTTGAACCAATGAAGCTATTCTGGGATACACTGGGGCACTGGCATTTGCTAGGCAAGGGGCTTTCTAACACCTTCCCCCTGAGTCCCTGTGAAACTACTCAGGGCTGCTGTCCCATGTTGATCTGAGGGGAAACGAGTCCAACAGACCAAGTCCTTCTTGTTCATGGACTTTGATAGGAGCAAGCGGGGAAGGAAGGACAAAGGGGCTGTCACCTTCCAAACAGAAAAGATGCTCTCTCAGTGGAGAGGCATGAGGGCAGGGCAAGAAGCCAAAAGGGTTCAAGGGAAAATCCCTCCACATGATTTTCACCCCCTTATACAAATTGATTAGCTTGCACAACCTGAAACCAGCAGCTTCTTCTCCTTGCTTTATTTCCTCCTGGAAAACAGTGTTTTCCTAATCAACCAGACTTAAAACATTGGTGTTTTCTTTGATTCATGCTTCTCTTTCTTCCTATATATCCACTTACCTCTTCTATCCAGCCACCGTTCTTCTCTCAGGTCTCATTACTTCTAACTACTTCACTATAATTCCTAGCTCTTGGTTTTACTTCCAGACATAGTGATTTCCACATGTCTTTGCTCAATAAAAGTCAGCAGCTCTGCTTACTATTCTTATGACGATCTTAACCCTTTAGTCTAGTACTTAAGCCTTCCTATTTTGGTTGCAATGCAGCCCTACCATTTCCCCAAATAAGGCTTCTTTTTTTTGGTTCAGCACTTCAACTAATTGATCTTTGGTTGTTTATGTTTTGACTTACATTAATTATTCTTTCTATTCAAATTTTACCAGGTTCCGTTCAAAATGTGATTACTCTATCCCAAGATGGGCTCTCCCTTCTGTGAGCTCCAAAATTGCTTTCAGCTGCTCCCTGTTTACCTCAATGCAATACTGAGCCTTATCATCTAAATATAAACATGTCCATCATCAGTTCCTTGGGAGCAGACCAAGGTTTATGCTTCTGTGCTCCTCACCGCGCTAGCTGAGTACTGAATGTCAAACACACCCAAAATATTTGTTAAATAGTCATGAACTTTAGCTAATTCATCAAAGTGACTCCTAAAATAATATAAACTCAGACATAGCATTCATTGAATATCAACGAATTTCCAAGACCAAGCAGGCTGTAACATGCGTCTGTCAGGCATTCAGAAACCTGCTTTCTAAACCACCCACAACCCCTACCTGCAGGGAATGACAAACCCAGTAACACAGTCTCATAATCCCACATCTCTGAAATTACTCACGTTTCACTATTGAGAGTTACTCCCAATTTCCTGAAATTCTCCCCACAGGATGTCCACACATGAAGCTTCCATGTCAAACATGGCATATTTTATCATACATCCAGATGTTGTCGCACGACTTAATTTAATACGGAACGCATCATTTCACAAATGAAATGAACAAAAAAGAATTAGGGTTTTTTTTTCTTTTCTTTTCCAAATAATCTTGATTTGTTTAAGTACTTCCTTCCAAATGGAAGCCTTGCTATTAATTCAAAGAAACTCCTGAAGGACTAGGAAACATCCCTTTATAACCTAGGGCTAATTTCAACATTTGTTAGAATTCTTGAGAGTAGAGATAGTCTGACTACTGCAGTAGCAGAGGCAGAAATGTCTGTTAATTCAGTTCTGCATTAGAGAAGCCAGAGCATGTGGGTAATTAGAATAATGACACATATTTGTATTCCTTTGTCTCCTAATAGCAAAGAACTCTTGAGCAGACTAATTTGAAACTCATTATACTATCACATTTAGCCTCAGCATGTTCAGATGCTAGTGCTGTAAGTGAACAAGTTTGGCCAAGCATTTATTTTTAGTAAATGCAAAAAATGAAAGACAAGTTAGAAAAATGCTTAATTGAATAGCATTTCTCCTCCTAAAACTGTGTCCAGAGCTAACAAAATGTAAGCTTTAGGAAAGGTGAAGTTTGTGCAGTTTTCTAACTTGTGCCCAACTGTATAAAAGTGTGATATAGGACTAAAATTCATCTAACTAGTTCTAATGATATTAAAAAGGCAAATGTAAACATCTGAATCAAATCAATCTTCAAAATATCAGTCAGATAAAAAAATTTTTGCATGAAAGGTGTTCTGGTTTGCTAATGCTGCCAGATGGAATGCAAAACAACAGAAATGGATTGGCTTTTACAAAAGGGGTTTTTTTTGGTTACACAGTTACAGTCTTAAGGCCATAAAGTGTCCAAGGTAAGACATCAGCAATCGGGTACCTTCACTGGAGGATGGCCAGTGGTGTCTGGAAAACCTCTGTTAGCTGGGAAGGCACGTGGCTGGCGTCTGCTCCAAAGTTCTGGTTTCAAAATGGCTTTCTCCCAGGACATTCCTCTCTAGGCTGCAGTTCCTCAAAAATGTCACTCTTAGTTGCACTTGGGGTATTTGTTCTCTCTTAGCTTCTCTGGAGCAAGAGTCTGCTTCCAACGGCCGTCTTCAAAATGTCTCTCATCTGCAGCTCCTGTGCTTTCTTCAAAGTGTCCCTCTTGACTGTAGCAAGCTCACTCCTTTTGTCTGAGCTTATATAGTGCTCCAGTAATCAAGGCCCATGCTGAATGGGTGGGGCCATGCCTCCATGGAAATTATCTCATCAGTTTTCACCTACAGTTGGGTGGGTCACATTTCCATGGAAAGACTCAAAGGATTCCAATCTCATCAGCACTACAATGTCTGCCCCACAAGATTACATCAAAGATAATGGCATTTTGGGGGAATAATACATTCAAACTGGCACATTCTACCCCCTGGACCCCCAAATGACATTATCTTTCCATATACAAAGTACATTCATCCCACAACAATATCACAGAAACTTAAATCACTTCAGTAGCAATAAGATCTCATCAGAATCAATTAGTAGGCATGGTCGGTCCTAAGGCATAATTCTCCTTTAGTTATGGATCTGTGAACTTAAAACAAGTTATGTGCTTCCAATATACAAAGGAGAGACATTCATAGGATAAACATTCCCAATGCCATAAGGAGAAACAGTAAGAAAAACAGGGTTAACAGGACCAAAACAGTTCCTAAACCTGCAGGACAAACTCCATTAGATTTCAAAGTTTGAGAGTCATTAACAGAACGACGTTGCATCCTTGGGGCTTGAGAGAGCGGGAGTCTAACCCATTCTAACAGCCTTTGTGGCAGCCCTTTCCTCTTCAAATGCTGGGGGGAGTGCTCTAATATATCCACACATTGGGGAGACCACCTTCTTGGCCCCACCCTCCTCAAACATCAGGGCAGCACCCGGATTCCCTTCCATCTCTGGGGCACACGCTCAACCCCTTCAGAACAGTGGGGTGGCAGCCAGGCTCTCCCCAGTTCCCTGGGAATGTGCTCCACCCTCTTTGGGGCTTGGGGTGGCACAACATTTCCTGAGCATCGAGGTGGAAGGCCCACCCTCAGCCTCCAGGGCAAATCACCCCTTCCGTACATGTGGGCCACTCCGCTCTCCCAGTTCAAGACCTCTTGACTCCAGACCTCAACCTCCATGGCTCTGTCTTCGAAGAAATTTTTCCTTCAATTTGTTCCTTGTCTGTCTCCTCCAGTTCAGACCAGCAGCATCTCTGTCTATAAATATCTCCCCAAAATTCTGTTGGCTTCGCATGAAGCACACAAGGATCAAAGCCATCAGACAATAGGACTTTCCACAAGTCCTTTCTGGATAACTCCATCTCCAACCTTGACTTGCACTGAAATGGCGGTTGAGTTCCAAGTTTGGTTAAATCCTCACGCTGGGCTATAGCTTCTAGAGTTCCACTCCCTAGAAGCCCGGAATTTTCCAAACCGTCAGTTTCTAGTTTCTTTGAACCCAAGAGTTCAGTTCTAAGTTTATCTCTGTCCTGTCACATTTTACTATAAGCTGCAACTAGAAGCCAGGCTACTTCTTCTATATTTTGCTTGGAGACCTTATCAGCTAAATAGTCCAGGTCGTCACTTTCAAATTCTGCCTTCTATCCAACACCAGGACTCAATTTTGCCAAATTCTCTGCCACTTTAAAACAAGGATTGTCTTCCAGTTTGCAACAACACATTCATCATTTTTGCTCAAGGCCTCATCAGAAGTATCTTTAGTGTCCATATTTCCACAAACAGTCTCTTCAGAGCAGTTTAGGCCGTTTTTATCAAGTTCCTCACAATTCTTCCAGAATCTTCCCCTTATCCATTTAAAAAGCCATTCCAACATGTTTGGTATTTGCAAATTCAGCAGCACCACACTTCTCTGGTACCAAAATCTGTTCTAGTTTGCTAACGCTGCTGGAATGCAAAACAACAGAGATGGGCTGGCTTTTACAAAAGGGGGTTTATTTGGTTACACAGTTACAGTCTTAAGGCCATAAAGTGTCCAAGGTAAGTCATCAACAATTGGGTACCTTCACTGGAGGATCGCCAATGGTGTCCAGAAAACCTCTGTTTGCTGGGAAGTCACATGGCTGGTGTCTGCTCCAAAGTTCAGGTTTCAAAATGGCTTTCTCCCAGGATGTTCCTCTCTAGCTGTAGTTCCTTAAAAATGTCACTCTTAGTTGCACTTGGGGTATTTGTCCTCTTTTAGCTTCTCTGGAGTCTGCTTCCAATGGCTGTCTTCAAACTGTCTCTCATCTGCAGCTCCTGTGTATTCTTCAAAGTGTCCCTCTTGGCTGTAGCAGCTTGCTCCTTCTGTCTGACTTATATAGAGCTCCAGTAATTTAATTCAGACCCACCCTGAATGGGCGGGCCAACACCTCCATGGAAATTATCCAATCAGAGTCATCACCCACAGTTGGGTGGGGCACATCTCCATGGAAACACTCAAAGAATTACAATCTAATTAACACTGATAGGTCTGCCCATGCAAGATTACATCAAAGACAATGGCATTTTGGGGGACATAATTCATTCAAACTGGCACAAAAGGTAATGTCAATTTTGGCATAAAAGTATAATTTTCATATAAAAGGAGTGGCATAATTTTAAATTACCCACCTTGTCTTCTTCCAGGGAATTTGATCATTGGTTTCCAAATTAATTGCCTTAGGATCTTGACAGGGTTCATTGTCCTAATTACTGATGCCCACAACTACCCCATGACAGCAAGTAATTTAAATAAATGCCTGATAAAAGTCCCTTTCAATTATACCACCTCCCCAAAATAAGTTTACATCGTTATCTCTCCATGGCATTTGGAAATTATAGCTTAAATGAAATGAACAATTTCCCTCCAATCTAACTTTTGACTTATCACACATACTAACCTTTTCTAATTCCAAAAGTACCTTTGGAAAGATGGAAATAATACAAAAAGATTCCCCTGTACCCCAAAGAGATTCTCCTTCCAGTTAAGGAAGAGTGACTTCTATTGGAAAGAAACTATTAACTCTGGACACAATATAAAACATAAATACCTGAAGGAACTGTTCCGCAACTAAGTACATGAAGAAACTTGGAAGAAGGGAATGGCTAGTCACCTAAAAAGCTGGGAGCCAGAGCTGGGAGTAGCTTAACCTCTGATAGAAACCCTCAGTTTTGGCTTAGAGACCAAAAGAAGGCATCTAGAGCTATCACAGATGCTGGAAAGTGAGGAAATCCTAAAAAGGAAGGACACATGGAGAAGGAGCCCAAAATTTGACATATAAGGATGTATATAACTCCTATAAAAAACTTCTGACTGACACCTGAACTTACCCATGTATGGACCATAAGCCTAGAAGTCCAAGTAAGGTAAAAGAACTATGATGAGATTTTAGCTTCTGCCCACCACAGGCAAGAGGGAGTGTGGAGTTTGAACTTAGCCAAGTTAACTGACTAATTTAAAAAAACTGATACTCCTTAAAGTAATTTAATAGAGTATAGTGTCTCTGCACTATAATACTGAAATAACCAGGATCTAATTTAAAATTATTAAATGTAAAGGAAACAGGAAGCATGACCCATACTCAAGAGAAAAATATAATCCATGTGGACTGACCCAAAGAAGATACAGTTGTCAAAATTAGCAGACAAGAATTTTAATGCAGCTATTGTAACTACACTTAAGGATGTAAAGGAAAATACACTTCTAATAAAAAGACAAATAAAATTATCAGCAGAGAAATTGAAACTATTTACAAGGACCAAATAAAAATTCTATAACCAAAAATACATTATATTAAATTAAAACATTTAGTGGGTGGAATTAAGAGCAGATCGGAAAAGGGAGAGGAGTTAGTGAACGTGATAGAGCAACAAATATTATCAGATATACAGAATAGAGAGGAAAAACTATCTTAATGAAATAAACAGACCTTTAGGGGTATCAGGAATAATATCAAAGGTATAACCATGTAACTGGAATCCCAGATGGAAAAGAAAGGAGGAATGGGACAGAAAAATATTAGAAAGTATAATGGTAAAAATTTCTCAAATGTGCTCAAAGACATAAATTTAGAGATACAAGAGGACCAGCAAAGGGCATAAATAAAAATAAAAACACATCTGGGGGACTTGTGTTTCTGGGAATAGATGTGTTTTTCCTATTCCTCCCTCTAACTACGATTAGAAACCATGAGAAAACAAGTATAGGAAGAATCTGAAAGGTGGAAAGAAGGAAGACTGGCTAGGGATCCTGGGACCCAAAAGATGAGAAATGAGATAGTGGTGAGCTCTATGGCTTTCTTTTTGCTTTATATATCCCAGACTTGGAACTGAAGAAGCTGGCAATCCAGACATGCCAATAGGCATAGAAAAAAAAAAATGAAAAACAAAAAAACAAAAATAAAAGCCACAAAACAGAAACCTGTGCTCTCTAGCCAAAGGACCAGAAAAGGGGCATCCTAGCAAGAAGAACATTTTAGACAACAACTACTCTACTCCAGCCAATCACTGCAGGAATAAAGAAAGGTGTCCCCTCACCCCCACCCAGGCTAGCAAAGGCCAACTGGGGCTTCTAAACTTCCATCCTCACCAGATGCCCCAATGCCCTGATGGCATGGTGCCAGAGGTTACTATAGAGGGAGACAGAATTGTCATCTCTGCCAAGTAGAAGTGATGCCCCCTCCCTGAGGTGGTAGTGGAACCACAGGGGGAGCTTGCACTTCCACCCTGGTCCAGTAGTAACACGTTCCTTCCTCTCCATTCTGGGATGGTGTCAGGGGAGGCACATCGGGTGTCAGGAATTTCTCCACTGCTCAGCAATAATGAGGCCACCTATTGCTTGTGCTGAAAGTGGAGGTCATGTGGGGATCCATAGTGAGGTGTTCTACTCCTCCCAGCCAGAGAGGAATCAATAGAGGCACAGTATGGGGCTCCCACACCCACCCAGGAGTGATTAGAAGCCATAGCACCCTGGTTGTGTCAACTAAGGCTGATGGGGAACATGTTCTTCTTTCCCAATCTGTCAACAGTGAGGCTGTGCCCCACCTTCCTCTGCAGGAGTGGTGTCAGAAAAGAGCAACTAAAACAGAACATTTAAATAGGATCAAAGTTTCTTAACATAATACACAAAATATCAGTTTCAAGAAAAAATCATTCATCATACCCAGAATCAATAAGATCAAACTGAATGAAAAATAAATGAAAAAACACCAAAAACAAGATGAGAGATGTTAGAATTATCTGACAAAGATTTTCAAGGCAGACATCCTAAAATGTTACAATGACCAATTATGAATATATTTGAGACAAATTAAAAAAAAACAGAATTTTCATCATAAAAAGAGTAGATGAAGAACCAAATAGAAAGTTTAGAACTAAAAAATACAATCACCACAATAAAAAGCTCAATGGATAAGATCAACAGCAGGCTGGAGAGGACAGAAGAAAGAAGCCATGAACGTGAAGATAAAACAATAAGAATTACCCAATATGAAAAAGAGATTAAATAACCTGGAATAAAAAAAACAGAAAAGAGCCCCAGGAACCTGTGGTACTATAACAAAGGTGCAGCATTCATTGGATGCAGGGAAGAAGAGAAAGAGTAATGTTAAAGGGTCAGCTCACCAGGAAGATACAATGATTACAATATGTGTGGGTGCATACTAAGAGAGCTTAAAATACATGAAGAAAAAATTGACAGAGTTAAAGGGAGAAATAGACATCTATAATCATAGTTGGAGATATTTTTACAACTCTCACAGCTATTGATAGAACAATGTGATAAAAAAATTAGCAAACACAAAGATGAACTCAACACTTTTAACCACTTTAGTCTTATTAAAACCTATATGACACTT
Source organism: Choloepus didactylus (assembly GCF_015220235.1). Lineage (NCBI taxonomy): Eukaryota > Metazoa > Chordata > Mammalia > Pilosa > Megalonychidae > Choloepus > Choloepus didactylus. The sequence goes on from NC_051310.1 coordinate 68,850,738, forward strand.
CATTCAACACATGCAGAATACACTTTCTTTTCAAGTAAGCAAGGCATACTCACCAAGATAGAACATATGATGTGCTACAAACAAGTAAGTAAATTTCAAAAGATGGGAACCTTACTGAATTATGTTCTCTGATCAACATTAAATAAGCAATGACTACAGAAAAATGTCTGTAAAAATTCCCAAATATTTGAGAATTAAATACACACACTTACACACACACTATTAAATAATCATGGTTCAAAGAAGAAGAAATCACAAAAATCACAAGAGAAATTAGCAAGTGTTTTAAACTGAATGATAATGAAAATAAAACATATTGAAATTTAGCTCTGGGAAACTTATAAAGAAGTGCTCAGCGGTAAATGTGTAGTTTTAAATGCTTATATTAGAAAAGAAAAAAATGTCTGCTCTGAAAATGTCTACTCTTTTTTTTATAGGTTTACTTTTAAGAAGTTAATACAAAAGAATAATGTAAAGCCAAAGAAAGTAGAAAAAAAGAAATAATAGATCAAAGCAGAAATCAATGAAAGAGAAAGCAAAACAAACAGTATAGAACATTACCAAAGCCAAAAGTTTATGTGAAAAGATGAACACATTTGATAAACCACTATTGAAACTGATCAATGAAAAAAGAATTCATATGACCAATAACAGGAATTAAATAAAGATTATCATGAAAGATTGCACAGGCATTAAAAGGACAGCAATGAAATCTTTTGAACAGCTTTATGTCAGTAAGTTCAGCAACTTAGATGAAACAGACAAATTTCCCAAAAAATACAATTAAAAAAAAAACTGAAACAAGATAAAACAGATTGTCTACACAACACTACCTTTAGTAAAGAAATTTAATTCATTATCAAAATCTTTTCCTCAAAGAAAGCCCTAAGCTTAAATGGTTTCACTGTATTCTCTCAAATATTTAAAGCAGAAATAGTCCCAATCTTGCATAAACTTCTTCAGAAAATAGAGGAGAGGATACCTGTAAACTGTTTTTATGAGGTCAGTACAGCCTGGATGTAAAAAGAAAATAACAGACCAGTATCATCCATGAATATAGGTACAGAACTCACTAACAAAATATCAAATTGAGTTCATGAATACCTAAAATGAAAATACACTGTGACTAATTTATTTTATTCCAGGAATTTAAGGTTGGTTTAACATCAAAAATCCACTAATGCCAGTCAGTATAGTAAAAAATTAATTTGAAAAAAAAAATGTCAATTTGTCATAAAATCCTCAGCCACTTAAGAATAGAAGGAAATTTCCTCAATATGATAAAAGGCATCTTTAAAAAACCCAAGGTAGCAACATAACACATAGTGAAATATGGGACACTTTGTAAGATGGTGAGCAAAGCAACCATGACCAATTCACAACTCCTAATACTGTACTAGATATCCTAACAGGTGTAAAAAGGCAAGAGAAGAAATAAAAGGCATACAGATTGGAAAGAAGAAAATAAATCTGTCTATCCTCAGGTGTCATGCATGTTTATAATAAATCTAAGGAATCTACAAACTACTAATAGAAATAATAAATGAAGTTAGCAGGATAGCAGTACTCAAGGTCAATGTAAAAAAAAAAAAGAAAAAAACTATTGTGTGCTCTTGCTTGCTTCCTTCAGTATGGTGTAGGGACAGGTAACAGCTATGTTTGACCTCAAGAGAAACATGGTCACTGGACTGTGTTCTGCCATGGAGCCTGGTAGGGTGGTAGCTGCAGCATCCTCTCCAGGCAGGCAGCATACTATAGGGGTGAGCAGATTGCAGAGAGTGCAGGACAGAGAGCACTGTGGAGAGAGCAGACATCACCACCCCTCTTGTGCCCCTGCACCACAGAGTTGCCCATGGAGACTTGACAGTGTCCCATTGGGGGTTTGTGGCCCATCCATCCTTGCAGAAGTTGCTCCAGGAGGCTAGTCATGGCTCCTTTTAGGGTGGGGGCTAACTACCCCCTGATGCTGCCCCACCAGAGGAGCAGGAGGATAAGTGATGAGAGCCAAGGAAACTGGCTCAGCTCAGTGGGAGCAGGGCCCTGGGTGTGGCTGTGAATAACACACAGGCAAGCTGGTATTTGGAGGCATGCTTCAAACACCCACTGTCAGAAGTGAAGCTGAGGTGGTGTCTTTGTCTTCAGTAATGATCCCTATTTTCAATTACAGAATTACTGGAGCAGGACCCAGCCTCATTTTTTTTTATTTGCCTTTGTGACCAGAAACTTGAACAGAAGCTGCACTGAATCATTAGCAGAAAGTATCATAGACATCCTCATAAAGACAGGAAGGGAATTATGCTTCTCAAGAAAAGAGACTGAGATGGGTTTGTGGAGTTCTCCCCTGTGGAGCGCTCGGAAGGTGGCCTCAAGGATATGCTGCTGGCTTTTGTTCATGCATTGCAGGAGTAAGAGCTGGTTGGCGTATTTAATAAGATAGCCTTCCCTAAGTGAAATACTAACTCAGTCAGCTCCAGCCACTCAAACCACTCTGAACTTTAATGTATTTAGACATCAAGTATCCCAGCTTTAACATACACATGTTATTACTCCAGCAATTTAGCCAGAAAAGCAAGTGGCAAGAGGATTATGGTTAACAGGAATAGAAGATCCTACTTCTTTGAAAACTCACTGCCTGAGAGAAGCAAAATTCATTTCCTTGGTATAGCAGTTTACATTTCCAGTATGCGTCCCTGTTATCTGGTTATTAGCATTAGAATGCCTAATGTGCAAATTGACTGTCTGTATGTCAGCTCCAGCCTACATCCTGAAAGACTGACTCCAAGTGCTCCTCTGTGTCACCTAACCTGAATTCAATCAGGACTGAGAAGCAGGATGGAGAAGTGGCAAACTGAAGCCACCTGGGGAGAAACTGCTTGAGACAATAAAATAGAACCTGGAGTCCAGAAGGAAAACTGAAGAAGAGAATTTCTTTTTTAGGAGAGAAAACTAGGACACCCAGGAATATTGACCACATACTGGGGAATTTTTGAAAGCTACCACACAAACATGCACCGGGACATGCACAGAAAGACCTGAGAAAAACCTAGCTCTTCACTGTGGACTGATCTATAGGTTCAGTAATATCTGTTCTGAGAATTGAAATAAACTTCAATACAGAGACAATCTACACTACAGCCTTCAGTATTCAAAATACATACACACAATAAAACACACACACACACACACACACACACACACACCAAAATCAAAACAATAACAATGAAAACCTAATAAAGTCTGGCAAAAGCCAGAATCTGACTTACAGAGCTATTAGCATAGCAAAATATTCAAATACCCATACTTAAACAAAAAAATCACAAAGAAAGAGGAACAATGATCCATTCAAAGGAACAAAATAAAGCAAAAGAAGCTATCTGTCAGGAAGTTCAGACATTGGAAATACTAATCAAAGACATGAATTAATAAGTCTCTTAAGTTCAATGATCTGAAGAAAAAAATGGGCAAACTAAAGGGAATAAGGAAAATGATACATGAACAAAAGGAGGAAAAACTATTTTAAAACAAACCAAACAAACTCTGGAGATAAAAGCACAATAATCAATACAAAAAATTCACTAGCTTAAAACTGGGAGACGGGGCAAAATGGCGGATTGGTGAGTTGTATGTTTTAGTTACTCCTCCAGGAAAGTAGGTAGAAAGCCAGGAACTGCGTGGACTGGACACCACAGAGCAATTTGACTTTGGGCACAATTCATACAACAATCATGAACACATTGAACTGCTGAGATCAGTGAAATCTGTAAGTTTTTGTGGCCAGGGGACCCATGCCCCTCCCTTCCAGGCTCAGTCCCGTGGGAGGAGGGGCCATCAGCGCTGGGAAGGAGAAGGGAGAACTGCGGTGGCAGCTCTTATCGGAAACTCATCTACTGATCCAAACTCCAACCATAGATAGACTGAGACCAGACACCAGAGAATCTGAGAGCAGCCAGCCCAGCAGAGAGGAGACAGGCATAGAAAAAAAACAGCAAGAAAAACTCCAAAATAAAAGTGGAGGCTTTGTGGAGTTCCAGTGAACATAGAAAGGGGAAGGGCAGAGCTCAGGCCCTGAGGCTCATATGCAAATCCCGAAGAAAAACTGATCTCTCTGCCCCCTGGATCTTTCCTTAATGGCCCTAATTGCTTTGTCTCTTACCATTTCAATAACTCATTAGATCTGCCAGGAGGGCTTTTTTTTTTTATCTTTTTTTTTTTCTGTTTCTAAAACAATTACTCTAAGAAGCCCAATACAGAAAGCCTCAACAACTTGCAATTTGGGCAGGTCAAGACAAGAGCAGAACTAAGAGAGCTCTGAGACAAAAGGCAATAATCCAGTGGCTGAGAAAATTCACTAAACACCACAACTTTCCAAGAAAACGGGGGTGTCCACTCACAGCCATCATCCTGGTGGACAGGAAACACTCCTGCCCATCACAAGCCCCATAGCCCAGAGCTACCCCAGACAACCCAGTGTGACGGAAGTGCTTCAAATAACAGGCAAACACCACAAAACTGGGTATGGACATTAGCCTTCCCTGCAACCTCAGCTGATTGTCCCAGAGTTGGGAGGGTGGCGCAGTGTGAATTAACAAAGCCCCATTCAGCCATCATTTCAGCAGACTGGGAGCCTCCCTACACAGCCCAGCAGCCCAGAACTGCCCTGGGGGGACGGCACTCACCTGGGATATAGCACAGCCATCCCTCAACAGAGGACCAGGGGGTGCACGGCCTGGAAGAGGGGCCCACTTGCAAGTCTCAGGAGCCATACGCCAATACCAAGGACTTGTGGGTCAGTAGCAGAGACAAACTTTGGCAGGACTGAACTGAAGGATTAGACTATTGCAGCACCTTTAAAACTCCAGGAACACCAGGGAGATTTGATTGTTAGAACCAACCCCCTTCCCTGACCGCCCAGACACATGCCCCATATACAGGGCGGGCAACACCAACTACACACGCAAGCTTGGTACACCAATTGGACCCCACAAGACTCACTCCCCCACTCACCAAAAAGGCTAAGCAGGGGAGAACTGGCTTGTGGAGAACAGGTGGCTCGTGGACGCCACCTGCTGGTTACTTAGAGAAAGTGTACTCCACAAAGCTATAGAGCTCATAAATTAGAGATAAGAACTTCAATTGGTCTACAAATCCTAAAAGAACACTATCAAGTTAAGCAAATGCCAAGAGGCCAAAAACAACAGAAAATTATAAAGCATATGAAAAAACCAGACGATATGGATAACCCAAGCCCAAGCACACAAATCATAAGATTAGAAGAGACACAGTACCTAGAGCAACTTATCAAAGAACTAAAGATGAACAATGAGACCATAGTATGGGATACAAAGGATATCAAGAAGACCCTAGAAGAGCATAAAGAAGACATTGCAAGACTAAATAAAAAAATAGATGATCTTATGGAAATTAAAGAAACTGTTGACCAAATTAAAAAGATTCTGGATACTCATAGTACAAGACTAGAGAAGTTGAACAATGAATCAGTGACCTGGAAGATGACAGAATGGAAAATGAAAGCACAAAAGAAAGGATGGGGAAAAAAATTGAAAAAATCAAAATGGACCTCAGGGATATGATAGATAATATAAAATGTTCAAATATAAGACTCATTGGTATTCCAGAAGGAGAAGAAAAGAGTAAAGGTCTAGGAAGAGTATTCAAAGAAATTATTGGGGAAATTTTCCCAAATATTCTAAACAACATAAATACACAAATCATAAATGCTCAGCGAACTCCAAATAGAATAAATCCAAATAAACCCACTCCAAGACATATTCTGATCACACTGTCAAACACAGAAGAGAAGGAGCAAGTTCTGAAAGCAGCAAGAGAAAAGCAATTCACCACATACAAAGGAAACAGCATAAGACTAAGTAGAGACTACTCAGCAGCCACCATGGAGGCGAGAAGGCAGTGGCACTATATATTTAAAATTCTGAGTGAGAAAAATTTCCAACCAAGAATACTTTATCCTGCAAAGCTCTCCTTCAAATTTGAGGGAGAGCTTAAATTTTTCACAGACAAACAAATGCTGAGAGAATTTGCTAACAAGAGACCTGCCCTACTGGAGATACTAAAGGGAGCCCTATAGACAGAGAAACAAAGAAAGGAGAGAGAGACTTGGAGAAAGGTTCAGTACTAAAGGGATTCAGTATGGGTACATTAAAGGATATTAATAGAGAAAGGGGAAAAATATATATGACAAAAATAAACCAAAGGATAAAATGGCTGATTCAAGAAATGCCTTCACGGTTATAAAGTTGAATGTAAATGGTTAAACTCCACAATTAAAAGATACAGATTCGCAGAATGGATTTAAAAAACGAACCATCAATTTGTTGCATACAAGACACTCATCCTAGACAAAGGGACACAAAGAAATTGAAAGTGAAAGGATGGAAAAAAATATTTCATGCAAGCTACAGCCACAAGAGAGCAGGTGTAGCAATATTAATCTCAGATAAAATAGACTTTAAATGCAGGGATGTTTTGAGAGACAAAGAAGGCCACTACATACTAATAAAAGAGGCAATTCAACAAGAAGAAATAACAATCATAAATGTTTATGCACACAATCAAGGTGCCACAAAATACATGAGAGAAACACTGGCAAAACTAAGGAAGCAATTGATGCTTCCACAATAATTGTGGGAGACTTCAACACATCACTCTCTCCTATAGATAGATCAACCAGACAGAAGACCAATAAGGAAACTGAAAACCTAAACAATCTGATAAATGAATTGGATTTAACAGACATATATAGAACATTACATCCCAAATCACCAGGATACTCATACTTCTCTAGTGCTCATGGAACTTTCTCCAGAATAGATCATATGCTGGGACATAAAACAAGGCTCAATAAATTTAAAAAGATTGAAATTATTCAAAGCACATTCTCTGACCACAATGGAATACAATTAGAAGTCAATAACCATCAGAGACTTAGAAAATTCACAAATACCTGGAGGTTAAACAACACACTCCTAAACAATCAGTGGGTTAAAGAAGAAATAGCAAGAAAAATTGCTAAATATATAGAGACGAATGAAAATGAGAACACAACATACGAAAACCTATGGGATGCAGCAAAAGCAGTACTGAGGGGGAAATTTACAGCATTAAACACATACATTAAAAAGGAAGAAAGAGCCAAAATCAAAGAACTAATGGATCAACTGAAGAAGCTAGAAAATGAACAACAAACCAATCTTAAACCAAGTAGAAGAAAAGAAATAACAAGGATTAAAGCAGAAATAAATGACATAAAGAATAAAAAAACAATAGAGAGGATAAACATCACCAAAAGTTGGTTCTTTGAGGAGATCAACAAGATTGACAAGCCCCTAGCTAGACTGACAAAATCAAAAAGAGAGAAGACTCATATAAGCAAAATAATGAATGAAAAAGGTGACATAATAAAAGGAATTAAAAAAATTATAAGAGGATACTATGAACAACTGTATGGCAACAAACTGGATAATGTACAGGAAATAGACAATTTCCTGGAAAGATATGAACAACCTAGACTGACCAGAGAAGAAACAGAAGACCTCAATCAACCCATCACAAGCAAAGAGATCCAATCAGTCATCAAAAGTCTTCCCACAAATAAATGCCCAGGGCCAGATGGCTTCACAGGGGAATTCTACCAAACTTTCCAGAAAGAACTGACTCCAATCTTACTTAAACTCTTTCAAAAAGTTGAAGAAAATGGAACACTGCCTAACTCATTTTATGAAGCTAACATCAATCTAATACCAAAACCAGGCAAAGATGCTACAAAAAAGGAAAACTACCGGCCAATCTCCCTAATGAATATAGATGCAAAAATCCTCAGCAAAATACTTGCAAATCGAATCCAAAGACACATTAAAAAAATAATACACCATGACCAAGTGGGGTTCATTCCAGACATGCAAGGATGGTTCAACATAAGAAAATCAATCAATGTATTATAACACATTAACAATTTGAAAGGGAAAAATCAGATGATCATCTCAATAGATGCTGAAAAAGCATTTGACAAAATCCAACATCCCTTTTTGATAAAAACACTTCAAAAGGTAGGAATTGAAAGAAACTTACTCAATATAATAAAGAGCATATATGAAAAACCCACAGCCCGCATAGTACTCAATGGTGAGAGACTGAAAGCCTTCCCTCTAAGATCAGGAACAAGACAAGGATGCCCCCTATCACCACTGTTATTCAACATTGTGCTGGAAGTGCTAGCAAGGGCAATCCAGCAAGACAAAGAAATAGAAGGCATCCAAATTGGAAAAGAAGAAGTAAAACTGTCATTGTTTGCAGATGATATGATCTTATACCTGGAAAACCCTGAGAAATCGACGATACAGCTACTAGAGCTAATAAACATATTTAGCAAAGTAGTGGGATACAAGATTAATGCACATAAGTCAGTAATGTTTCTATATGCTAGAAATGAACAAACTGAAGAGACACTCAAGAAAAAGATACCATTTTCAGTAGCAACTAAAAAAATTAAGTACCTAGGAATAAACTCTACCAAAGATGTAAAAGACCTATACAAAGAAAACTACATAAATCTACTAAAAGAAATAGAAGGGGACCTTAAAAGATGGAAAAATATTCCATGTTCATGGATAGGAAGGCTAAATGTCATTAAGATGTCAATTCTACCCAAACTCATCTACAGATTCAATGCAATCCCAATCAAAATTCCAACAACCTACTTTGCAGACTTGGAAAAGCTAGTTATCAAATTTATTTGGAAAGGGAAGATGCCTTGAATTGCTAAAGACACTCTAAAAAAGAAAAACGAAGTGGGAGGACTTACACTCCCTGACTTTGAAGCTTATTATAAAGCCACAGTTGCCAAAACAGCATGGTACTGGCACAAAGATAGACATGTAGATCAATGGAATCGCATTGAGAATTCGGAGATAGACCCCCAGCTCTATGGCCGACTGATCTTTGATAAGGCCCCCAAAGTCACTGAACTGAGCCATAATGGTCTTTTTAACAAGTGGGGCTGGGAGAGTTGGATATCCATATCCAAAAGAATGAAAGAGGTCCCCTACTTCACACCCTACACAAAAATTAACTTAAAATGGAGTAAAGATTTCAATATAAAAGAGAGTACCATAAAACTCCTAGAAGATAATTAAGGAAAACATCTTCAAGACCTTGTATTAGGTGGACACTTCTTAGACTTTACACCCAAAGCACAAGCAACAAAAGAAAAAATAGATAAATGGGAATACCATAAAACTCCTAGAAGAGAATGTAGGAAAACATCTTCAAGACCTTGTATTAGGCGGACACTTCTTAGACTTTACACCCAAAGCACAAGCAAGAAAAGAAAAATTAGATAAATGGGAACTCCTCAAGCTTGGAAGTTTCTGCACCTCAAAGGAATTTGTCAAAAAGGTAAAGAGGCAGCCAACTCAATGGGAAAAAAATTTTGGAAACCATGTATCTGACAAAAGACTGATATCTTGCATATATAAAGAAATCCTACAACTCAATGACAATAGTACAGACAGCCCAATTATAAAATGGGCAAAAGATATGAAAAGACAGTTCTCTGAAGAGGAAATACAAATGGCCAAGAAACACATGAAAAAATGTTCAGCTTCACTAGCTATTAGAGAGATGCAAATTAAGACCACAATGAGATACCATCTCACACCAATTAGAATGGCTGCCATTAAACAAACAGGAAACTACAAATGCTGGAGGGGATGTGGAGAAATTGGAACTCTTATTCATTGTTGGTGGGACTGTATAATGGTTCAGCCACTCTGGAAGTCAGTCTGGCAGTTCCTTAGAAAACTAGATATAGAGTTACCGTTCGATCCAGCGATTGCACTTCTCAGTATATACCCGGAAGATCGGAAAGCAGTGACAGGAACAGATATCTGCACACCAATGTTCATAGCAGCATTATTCACAATTGCCAAGAGATGGAAACAACCCAAATGTTCTTCAACAGATGAGTGGATAAATAAAATGTGGTATATACACACAACGGAATACCACACAGCAGTAAGAAGGAATGATGTCGTGAAACATATGACAACATGGACGAACCTTGAAGACATAATGCTGAGTGAAATAAGCCAGGCACAAAGAGAGAAATATTATATGCTACCACTAATGTGAAGTTGGAAAAATGTAAAACAAATGGTTTATAATGTAGAATGTAGGGGAACTAGCAGTAGAGAGCAATTAAGGAAGGGGGAACAATAATCCAAGTAGAACAGATAAGCTATCGTGGGTAAATTTAATGTTCTGGGAATGCCCAGGAATGACTATGGTCTGTTAATTTCTGATGGGTATATCAGGAACAAGTTCACAGAAATGTTGCTATATTAGTTAACTGTCTTGGGGTACAGTAGGAACATGTTGGAAGCAAAGTAGTTAGGTTAGTTGTCTTTTTCTTACTCCCTTGATATGGTCTCTTTGAAATGTTCTTTTATTGTATCTTTTTTTAAAATTATTTTTTTTAATTTTTTTATTTTTCATACAGTTGATTTAAAAAAAAAAAGTTAAAAAAAAAAACTAGCAAAAAAATATGTAGAGCCCCCTTGAGGAGCCTGTGGAGAATGCAGGGGTATTGGCCTACCCCACCTCGATGGTTGCTAACATGACCACAGACATAGGGGACTGGTGGCTTGATGGGTTGAGCCATCTACTACAGGATTTACCCTTGGGAAGACTGTTGCTGCAAAGGAGAGGCTAGGCCTCCCTATAATTGTGCCTAAGAGCCTCCTCCTGAGTGTCTCTTTGTTGCTCAGATGTGGCCCTCTCTTTCTAGCTAAGCCAACTTGAAAGGTTAAATCACTGCCCTCCCCGCTACATGGGATCAGACAACCAGGGGGGTGAATCTCCCTGGCAATGTGGAATATGACTCCTGGGGAGGAATGTAGACCTGGCATCATGGGATGGAGAACATCTTCTTGACCAAAAGGGGGATGTGAAAGGAAATGAAATAAGCTTCAGTGGCAGAGAGATTCCAAAAGGAGCCGAGAGGTTACTCTGGTGGGCAATCTTATGCACAATTTAGACAACTCTTTTTAGGTTCTAATGAATTGGGGTAGCTGGTGGTAGATACCTGAAAACTATCAAACTATAACCCAGAATCCATGAATCTCAAAGATAATTGTATACAAATGTAGCTTATGAGGGGTGACAATGGGATTGGGAAAGCCATAAAGACCACACTCCCCTTTATCTAGTTTATGGATGGATGAGTAGAAAAATAGGGGAAGGAAACAAACAAACAAACAAACAGACAAAGGTACCCAATGTTCTTTTTTACTTTAATTGCTCTTTTTCAATTTAATTATTATTCTTGTTATTTTTGTGTGTGTGGTAATGAAGGTGTCAGGGATTGATTTAGGTGATGAATGTACAACTATGTAATGGTACTGTGAACAATCGAATGTACGATTTGTTTTGTATGACTGCGTGGTATGTGAATATATCTCAATAAAATGAAGAAAAAAAATTCGGTAAATGGTTACAACAGCACTTTTGAACAGGCAGTAGACAGAATCAGCAAATTGAAGCTATAATAATTGAATTTTTTCCATGTGAGAAACAGAAAAAAGAAGAATGAGTAAAAGTGAACAGAGCCAAAGGAACCTGTGGATCACCATGAAGTGTACCAGCATACACATTACAGGAATCCCAGAAGATGAAGTAGAAGAAAAAGAAAAGGGCAGAAAGATTATTTGAAGAAATAGTGGCCAGAAAGTACTCAAATCTGATGAAAGAGATGAATATGCACATCCTATCCACATCCAAGAAGCTCAACAAACTCCAATTAGGATAAACTCAAAGAGACTACACTAAGACACATTATAGTCCAAGTGTTTACGGACAAACACCAAGACAGAATCCTAAAAGCAGCAAGAGAGAAGCAACTCATCACATAAAAGGGATCCTCAGTGAGATTAAGCATCAATTTCTCATCATAAACCTTGGAGAACAAAAGCAGTGGGGTGATATATTTAAAGTGCTGAAATTAAAAAAATAAAATGTCAACCAAGAAATCTGTAGCTGACAAACTGACTTCAAAAAAGAAGGAGAAATCAAGGTCTACTGAGATAAACAAAAGCTGAGGGAGTCAGTTATTACTATATCTGCCCTACCAGAAATGCTAAAGGGAGTACCTTGGCTTTCAGGAAGAAAGCAAAGGACAATAGCCTAACTTGAAGCCCTATGAAGGAATAAAGATCTATGATAAAGCTTACTACACAGGTAAATGTAAATATAATAGCAATATTATTGTATTCTTGGTCCATAGCTGTACTTTATACATCTTATATAAACTAAAATAAAAATCCAAGAAAGTAATCATAATTCTACATCATTGGGTAGGCAATGTATAATGATTTAACTTGTGACAAGAACAACATAAAGAGGGGTGACAAATAAGCATAGGAATAGAAATTATATACGCTACTGCAGTTAAACTGGTATTGATGGAAACTAGAGCATTATAGGTTTAGGATGTTAAACATAAACCTCATGGTAACCACAACAAAAATCTACAAAATACATACAGAAAAGGAAATGAAAAGGGAATATGTTTTACTACAAAAGATCAATTATACACAAAAGGCAGCAGCAGTGGAGGAAACAATGAGTACAAAAAGGTGTAAGGTGTACAAAAACCAAAAGGCAAAATAGCTGAAGTATGTACTGCCTTATCAGTAATTACTTTAAATGTAAATGGCTTAAACTCTCCAACCTAGAGGCAGAGATCGGCAGAATGGAAAAGGCATAACCCAACTATAAGCAATTTACAAGAGATTTAGCTCAGACCCCAAAACACAAACAGGTTGAAAGTGAAAATGAAAGGATGGAAATATACACCATGCAGGTAGTAACCAAAAGAGAGCTGGGAGGCTACTCTAGTACCAGACTGTGGTTGTTTGGCACTGTATATACTCAAGAAAAGCATGTTCTAAAGTTAATACGTTCCTGTAGGTGTGAACCCATTGTAAGTAGGATCTTTTGATGAAGATATTTCAGTTAAAGTGTGAACCACCTCATTCAGGATGCGTCTTAATTTGCCTACTGGCATCCTTTATAAGAGAATGAAATTCAGACAAAGAGAGAGAAAGCCATAGAAGCCAGAAGCTGAAAGCAACAAAACTGGAACAGAAGGGAAAGACCAGCAGATGTTGCCATGTGCCTCGCCATGTGACAGGAGACCCAAGGGTTGCTGGCAGCTGATCTTCAGGAAGAAACCATCGCCCTGATGATGACTTGATTCGAATATTCTCACAGCTTCAAACTGTAAGCTAATAAATTTCCATTGGTAAAAGCCAACTCATTTCATGGTATCTGTTTACAGCAGCCTAGGAAACTAAACAGACAAAACAGAATTTTAGTCAAAACTCTTATAGGAGACAAAGAAGGATATTATATATTATTAGAGGGTTAATCCATCAAGAAGATGGAGACCCAAAATACATGAAGCAGACACTGACAGAACTGAAGGGAGAAATAAAAGTTTCTACAGTGATAATTGGAGACTTCAGTACACCACTTTCAATAATGTATAGAAGATCTAGACAGAATATCAATAAGGAAACAAGGGGACTTGCACAATAGTATATAATAACTAGATCTAACATAAATAGAACAGCCCACCTAAAAACAGCAGAATATATACACTTATCAAGTGCACAGAGATCATTCTCCAAGACAGACCATAGAAGTCTCAATAAATGTTAAAAGATTGAAATAATAATAAAGCATGTTCTCCAACCACAAGGAATAAAGCTAGAAGTCAATAACAGAAGGAAACTGGAAAATCCACAAACATGTCAAAATTAAATAGTACACAATAGTATACTCTAAAAACCAATGGATCAAAGAGGAAATTGCAAAAGAAATCAGAAAACTCTTAGAAATGAATAAAACTGAAAGCACAACATACCAAGATCTATGGGATACAGCAAAGGCAGTGCTCAGAGAGAAATTTTTAGCTATAAATGTCAATATTATAATAGAAAGATCTCAAATCTATAAACTTCCCATTTTAAATCTAAAACTTCCCATTTTAAAATGTAGTGAAAAAGAGAAAATTAAGCCTACAGTTAGTAGCAAAAGGATATAAAAAGAGCAAGATAAATTATATAAAGAATAGAAAAATTGAACCAATGAAACCCAGAGTTGTTTCTTTGAAAACATCAATAACAGGGACAAACTTTTAGGTAGACTGAGAAAGGAAACCAAGTGAAGGCACAAATAACAAAAATCAGAAATTAAGTGGGGACATTACCACTGATATAGCCAAAACAAAACAAAAAAAAGGATTGTAAGAGAATACTATGAACAACTGTATGCCAAAAATTTGGATAATCTAGAGGAAATAGACAAATTCTTAGAAACACACAATACACCTAAACTGACTCAAGAAGAAACAGAAGATATCAACAGACCTATAACAGGTAAAGAGATCAAGTCAGTAATCAAAAAGCTTCCCAAAAAAGAGAATCCCAGGACCAAATGGCTTCTCTAAGAAGTTCCATCAAATATTCAAAGAAGAATTAACAGCAGTCTTTCTCACACTCTGCCAAAGAATTAAAAAGGAGGGAATGCATCCTAAATTATTCTATAAGGTCAGCATTGATCTGATTCCAAAGCCAGATAAAGACATCACAAGAAAGTTACAGACCAATTTCCATTATGAATATAGATGCAAAGGTCCTTAACAAAATACTAGCAAATTGAATCCTACTGCATATTAAAGGGATTATACACTATAACCAAGTGGAATTCATCCCAGGAATGCAAGGGTGATTCAACATAAGAAAATCAATCAATGTAATATACATTACTAAAATGAAGGGAAAAAAAAAAGAAATCATCTCAACGGATGAAAAAATTTTTGAGAAAATCTAACACTCATTCATGAAAAAACACTCAAAAAACTAGAAGTAGAAGGAAATTTCATCAACATCATAAAGGGTATTTATTAAAAAACCAAAGCTAACATCATACCCAATGCTGAAAGACTGAAAGATTTTTCCCCTAAGATTAGGAACAAGGCAAGGATGCCTGCTTTCCACACTGCTATTTAACATTGTAGTGGAAGTTTTAGCCAGTATAATTAGGTAAGAAACAGAAATAAAAGTCATGTACATTGTAAAGGAAGATGTAAAACTATCTCCAGTCACAGATGGCAAAATCCTTTTATAGAAAATCTCAAATAATCCACAGGAAAGCTAATAGAGTTAGCAGACAAATTAACAAAGGGTACAAAATTAACAGGCAAAAAATCTTTCATGTTTCCTACACCATAAATGAAAATTCTGAAATGGAAATTAAGAAAACAATTCCATATACAATAGCTTCTAAAAGTATAAAATATTTAATGATAAATTTAACAAGGAGGTGTAAGATGTGTACACTGAAAACTGTTCAAAACACTGTTGAATGAAAGTAAAGAGGACCTAAATAAATAGCAAGACATCCTATGTTCATGGATTGGAAGACAATATTTTAAAGACGTCAATACTACCCAAAGTGATCAGTTTCAAAGCAATCGCTAGCAAAATTTCACCAGCCTTTTTTCCAGAAATGGAATAGATGAGCTTCAAAGATATATGCAATCATAAAGGGACCTGAACAACCAAATAATTTTGTAAAAAGAAAAAAGTTGGAGTTCTCACACTTCCCAACTTCAAAATTAACCACAAAGCCACAATAATCAAAACAGTATAGAACTTACATAAAGATAGACATATAGCCCAATGGAATCAAATTGAGAGTCCAGAAATGAACCCACACACCTATAGTCAACTGATTTTTTACAAGGGTGCAAAGTATAGTAAATGGGGAGAGAGGAATAGTCTCTTTGGCAAATACTGCTTGGAAACCTGGATATCCACATGCAAAAAAATTAAGTTGGGCCCCTACCTCTCATCATATTAAAAAATTGATTCAAATGGATCAAAAACCTAAATATTAAGAGCCAAAACCATAACACTTGTAAAAGAAAACATAGAGGGTAACCTTCATGACCATGTATTTTGCAGAGATTTCTTAGACATCACATAGAAAGCAAGAGAAACAAAAGAAAGGAAAGAAAAAATAGATAAATGGGCTTGATTAAAATTAAAAACTTTTTTTTTGCATTAAAGGACATTATCAAGAAAGTAAAAACACAGCCTACAGAATGGGTGAAAATATTTGCAAATCATATATATGACAATAGTTTATGATCCAGAATATATAAAGAACTGCTAGAACTCAACAACAAAAAGACAAACAAAGCAATTTTAAAAGGGGCAAAGGACTTAAATAAACATTTCTCCAAAGATACACAGATGGCCAATAAGCACTTGAAAAGATGTTCAACATCCTCAGTCATCAGGGAAATGTAAATCAAAACCACAATGATTTACTACTTCATACCCATTAGGATGGTGGTTATTAAAATAATGGAAAATAAGTGTAGACAAAGATGTGGAGAAACAAGAATACTTTTATATTGTTGCTGAGAATGTAAAATGGTGCAGTTTTGTAGAAAAAAGTTTGCTGGTTCCTCAGAAAATAAAATGTAGAAGTACCATATGACCCAGCAATCCCATTTTTAGGTCTATACCTCAAAGAATTGAAAACAGGAACTCGAACTGATATTTGTACACCAATGTTCATAGCAGTCTTATTCATAACAGCTCAAAGGTGGAAGCAATGCAAGTGTCCATCAAGAGACAGATGGATAAACAAAATGTGCTATGTGTATGTATATGTGTGCACACACACACAATATTAATTATATGATGCAGCAGGAAAAAGCAATGAAGTTCTGATACATGGATGAACCTTGAAGACAATATATTGAGTGAAATAAACCAGAAACAAAAGCATAAATATTGTATGATTCCAATTATATGACATAACAAGAATATGAAAATTCATAGAGTTGCCAGGGGCCCAAGGAAAGGAGACGGGGAGTCACTGCTTAATGGATCAAGTTTCTGCTTGGGGTAATGGATGAGTTTTAATAATGGATGGTGGTGATGGTAGCACAATGTTGCAAATATAATTAATACCAGTGAATTGTGCACCTGAAATTGGCAAAAATGAGAAATTTGGGGATGTGTATATGTTACCACAATTTTTTTAAGAAAAGAGATGGTTTAGTATTAGCAGAAGGATGGACAAATAGATCAATAGAACAGAATAATAAACCCAGAAATAGACACACAGTTATAAGGTCATTTGATTTTTGTTAAAGGTACCAAACCAATCTAATGAGGAAAGGGCATTCTTTTAAACAAATTTTGCTGAAATAACTGAATATTCATGTGTTAAAAAGCAAATGTTGGTGCCTATGTCACAGTACAAAATTAATTTAAGATTGATTATACACCTAACATAAAAGCTGAAGCTTTACAGTTTCTGGGATTAAAAAAAAACAGAATATATTTGCAACAGGATTTGGAAAATGTTTCTTGGCCAAGACACAGAAACAATGAACAGGAAAGAAAAAAATTATAAATTAGATTTCATCAAATTAAAAACTTCAGCTCCTCAAGAAAATCAACAGTTAATTCATGCCCAGGGGAAAATATCCACAAATATATGTTTGACAAGGACTTGATATCCAAGCCATATAAAGAACTCCTAAAATGCAATAATAAAAAGACAACCCATTAAACACAAGCAAAATATTTGAATATGTACATCCGATAGAAAGATATACATATGGCCAATAAGCATAAGAACAAGTGCTCTACATCATTAGTCCTCAGAGAAATGCAAATTAAAATCACAATGCGATACCAATACATGCCTAGCAGTATGACTAAAATTTTTAAAAAAGACTCACTAAGGCAAATGTTGGTGAGTATGCGGAATAAAAAAACTTTCATACATGGTTTATGGTAGTGTAAATAATGTAACCAGTTTAGAAACACAAACACAACAATTCCATTTCTAGTATCTTCCTAAGAGCACTTAATTTATGTGCTGTTGAAGGGACTTGTAAAATGATTTTCATGTCAGATATTTTCATAATCACTCCAAACTGAAAACAGTTCAGATATCTATCAACAGGAGAATGGATAACCAAATTGTAACATATTCATATGAGATACTACTTGTCAATATGAAGTAACAAAGTACTGTCATAAGGAACAAATGTATGATCTACAAAATACTGTGCCGAGTGAGACACCTTACAGAGAACATATACTGTATGATTCCATTTACATGAAGTTCTAGAATAGCAAAACTAATTTATATTGAAAATAATCAGAACAATGGTTGGCTGAGCAGTGGAGGAATTCTGTGGGGCAGTTGTGTGCAGCAACTGAATGGAAGTGTCATGAAAGAATGTTCTAGGGTGATGGTAATGCTCCATACATTTTCTAAGGGTTTGGTTTCCATAGGTGTATTCATTTGCCAAAACATTTAAAATTTTAACTAGAAAACGATAAAGAACTGAAATAAATATTGAACTCTAGTTAATGGTGTGCAGGCTGACATCTCTAGAGAGGAAATGTACTAGTATCTGCAACTTACTTGAAATGCATCAACATAAAAGATGGCTCAATGGAGGGATAGAAGGATATACCTATTATGATGCCAATATAACATACGGTAAATTACTGAATTTAGGTCGGGGTTGAAAAACTTTTTCTGTAGAAGGCAAGACAGTAAATGTTTTATGTTTTACAGGCTATTCAGTTTCTCTTTCACAACTATTCAACACTGCCATTAGACCACAAAAGCAGTCACAGACAACACATAAATGAATGAGCGTGGTTGTTTTGTAATGAAACTTTATTTTCAAAAGCAAGCAGTGGGCCAGATTTGGCACAGGGACCACAGTTTCTGACCCCTAAAGAAGGGAGTGGGTATATGCACATTCATTGTAGAATTCTTGCACCTTTTCTGCCTTCTAATGACTTTTATAATAAAATATGGGAAAAAATTAAAACCAAAGTAGTTCTGGAACGTTAGGAGGGATTCTGCCAATGGATCAGAAAAATAAGAGATAAGTCCCAGAAAGGAAGAGAGGCTTATTAAACAAAACAACTTAGTGACTAGCAATCCCATATAATTATTAAAGCAGACTCTCTGAGTATAAAATTTTCCTAACATAGAACAAGAATAATATTGTCAACAGGGCAGTAGTGAGTGTCAGGTTATCAGTGTTGGCAAGGTAATCAAATGGAAACAGAACAGTGGCTCCTGACTCGCCTTCTCCAGTCACTGGTTCCTGAGATCACTACCAAAATAGAACCTCTGGGTATAACTCATCTGGGGTGCTAAGACAGAGAAATGGATCACAAATCAATTTACCCTACCTTTTAAAACAAACAAACAAACAAACAAAAAAAAAAAACAAGCAAAAGACTGCTGTGAAAAAGAAACAGTAAGAGGGTATGGAAATTAAAATTGATGTGGCTACAAAAAAGCAACTTACCAAATAGGCAGATTTTTAGTACCAATTTATGGCTATGTAAAAAATTTACCTCAAAACTAAGTGTTGAGAATGCCTTTTTGACCAAAAGGGGGAACAGAGGCAACAAAATAAGGTTTCAGTGGCTAAGAGAATTCAAATAGAGTCAAGAGGCTGTCCGGGAGGTTACTCCTATGCAAGCTTCAGCTAGATACCCCAAATGGCCATAGCAGGATACGCCCAAGTCAACAGTAGTCCCGAAATCCCTAAAGAATATCTGGATCCCTATCTGAGACTCTAGAAAAGTTTCACTCACTGAGTTTATTCTTTAGAAACTTAAATCCTCCAGAGTGCTTCAAGTCCCCAAACCCAGCAGCAAAAGCCTCTTCAAGAATATCAGCCAGTTGTGTCTCCTTTTCCCAAAATGTGGACAAACCTTTTCAACAAGAACAAGTTAGGGTGGTCAATGCCTAGACAATCCCTAAAGATCGGAAAAGTGATTAAACTTCAGGAAGGGGTAGCAACATAAAAGATAGAATTTAACAAAGGATTGTGAATACTGAATCTCTATATAATTTTCTTTTTCTTAGTTGCTAAGGTATTTAGAACTGAAATGGTGGAACTGTAACCATAACATTCTTTGAAATTTGCTATATAGCTCCTTGATAAATTATAATTTGAAAGTTATCACCTTTTTGTATATATATTATATTTCACAATAAGGAAATAACTGAAACTATGATACTGTAACTCATTACATTCTTGGAAATTTCATATATAACTACTTGTAAAATGGTACTTTGAAAGTTATCACCTTTTTGCATGTATGTTATATTTCACAGTAAGGAAATAACTGAAACTGTGGAACTATAACCCATTAATGTTCTTTGAAATTTTCTAACTACTTGTTAAATTGCACTTGGAAATTTATCATTTCTATGCAAATATGTTATATTCCACAATGAAAAAAAAAACCTAAGTGTTATAAAGTAACCCTTTATTATGCAAATAAATTCTGTGGATCAAAAACTTGCACAGGGCACAGCAGGAACAGCTTTGTTGGAAAACTCAAAAGCTGAGAACTACAATAATCTGATGGTTTGTCATAGTGGTTGTAGTTAGTTGACTAAGGGCCTCTTTTGGCTCCACTTGGTCCTCTCCATGGTTTCTCCCTGTGGGCTAGTTTGGGCTTCCTCAAATCATGGTAACTGGATCCTATGGGTGAGCATCTTAGAACAGGGAGAGCCAGGTAGATCCATGCCTGTTTTCTGTGCAGCCCTGGAAATCATGCAGTCACTTCTGCTACCCTGTACTTGTCCAGTCAGTCTCAAAGTCCCACACTGATTCAAAGACAGAAGAAACAGACTCCATCACTTGAAGGGGTGTGGAAAGTTCTGAAAGAACATGTGGGACCAAAAATACTGCTATGCCATTTTTCAAAAATATAATCTGCCCCAGGTAGCATAAAAACAAAAATGGGCCCAGCGAAAACTGGATACTCAGATGGACTACTGAGCCTAGGTATTACCTTAGAATTCAAAAGATACAGAGTTGAAAAGTATTAGAAACACTAAGATAATGAAATCCCACACCTGCCTATTGAATGTTAAACACGAAAAGCACTGAGAGAAGGAAATACACCAAAAAATAAAAGGAAAAGAATTCCCATAGCAGAAAAAACACTCTTCAGAGTAAAAGTGCTGACAAAATTACAAGTAGAATTTATTGAAAACAGACCAACACTTAGACACACTGGTGAAATTTCAGAACACCAAGGTTGAAGAGAAACTTCTAAATGCTTCTACAGGGATAATACAAGGAAATATGAATCAAATTGATGTCTAAAATAAATTTTAGAAGATAGTGGAACAATGTCATCAAAGTTTAAGAGAAAATAATCCTGATCCTAAAATTCTATATCCAGCCAAAATTCTCCAGTCTATAATCTGAGTGACACTGAATTTTGAAGACATGGTATCAAAATTAGATAGGCCAAGACTCAGAAAACTTACCAACCACAAAGTTAAGCAAAGAAAGAGGAAATTTAAGATATAAAACCACAACAAAAACTGTAATAAACAAAGACATCAATAAAACTTATAGTTAAGCATAAATAACTTTTTATGATAAGGCTGGGCAGATTACTACTGTTAGGGATTGATTCTGTAAATTAAACAAGTATTTAAAAAGGTATTAAAAGATAAGAAAAATGAAAGCTTAAAAGACATTGAAACCAAAATTCTAGGTAATTTCAATGAAATCAGACAGTAGCAGTAATAAGGGAAAGACAGACATCAAAACATACCAAAGATGTTGTCTTGGTGAGGGGTTGGGAAACAAAATATTGTGGGTTTTTTCTACTTTAAATATGCTTGTAAAATTTAAAAGTAGTCATAAAGAGTAAATTTGAAATGTATACATTAAAAATTCTAGGGGAAAAAAGAAGAAAGGACAATAACATGTTTTAAAAGAGAAAGGAAAAGGAACTATAGCTACAGGAGTGAACATTTAATACATAGAAAAATAAATATTTCAGGAATAATGAGAAGAATAACCAGGATTCAAACCCAGGTAATCTGAGGTTCAGTCTCAAAGAGGACACTCTTCTGCTTTCAACAATTAAAACTTCACATAGCATCAGAACAAATGAACAGGGTAAAGAAAGAAGAAAACAGCAGGTAGCTTTCAACACTGCTTCTAAGTATCTCAGAAAGGGATAAATCTGAAGGCATTCTTTTGGGCCCACTTTCACCACATCTTCTGTCGGGAATACATTTCGCTGGAATCCAGAAGTTTCTACTAGAATTGGACAACTGTATTTTGACATGAACTATCTGTTTGTTCAAGCAACCAGATTTAGCTAATACTATTTTGTGCAAGCCCTGGTTACAGATATTGGGTGTACAGGCTGAGCAGTGAGTGTTAGCAGCAGAGACACTGCCCTTGCTCTTACGGAACATTCTAGAGGGAACAGTGAGTCAACAAAGCAATGGTTACGATGCAGTAAAAAAAAAAGTTACTGGCTAGCTAATGAAAACTGGGTCTTCAAGGAAAGCTTCTCTGAGGAGGTGACCATTATACTGAGCCATGAAGACAAACTGGAGTTAACAGTGCCTTCACTCTAATTATCTCATTTTATCCTGATGAGTGATGTATGTTAAGCAGTTGTTAATGTACCCATTCTACAGACAAGCAAACGAGAATTTAAAATGCCCACATGGATGGCAAGGGCAAAAGTGTGTGTGTGCTCCACAACACTCTCTGGTCTTTGCAAACAACCTGCAGCTCATGCTTTGCTTAAATACAGAACCTACATTATTCCAAATGAAAGTATACCCATGGTTCTTACTTGTGAAAATAACTTACAGCTGCCAAACTTCAGCGGGCAAGCATGGGCATCCATGGGGAAGTCTTCAAGTTGCATTGGACATTCAGCAGAGATAGTCAAACTGAAAAATAAGAGAAGAAAATCTTTAAGTGATTTGCTAACTCCACCCATTTATTCAACAGCCACTATATTCTAAAGAGTCATATTAAGTAATTTACTCATTATTCTAATTAATATCCTATATGAAACTGCCTGAACTGTCCCCATCAGAATATATGAGTTTGGATTGCAGATAAATATGATTTAGAAATAAGGCTTAAATCAAATCTATGCAGGAGTTCTGGGGCTGAGTATGTGTGTCCGTACATATATTACCACATATAAAGCAATTTAAGCTGTCTTTTAAAGTAACTTATTCTTCATTTCCCATCCATTATCCTCAGTTATCTTAAAAAACTTTCCCTGGCCAGGCTGACAATTTGCTTTTGTGAAAAAAAAAAATTTTTACAAGCTTATAAATGTAAATGTAGGATAAAAACACAGTCTACATTTTCACTGGGAACCTGGCTAGGGTTACTATATATAATGGGTCCAAGTCATAAAACCGTATATTAGGTAAAACTGTGTTATATTAGCAACTTTCTAGTACAACATTTTTTTTTTAACCCAAATCTTGTTTTCCAATATCACCAGTCACTAGCACTGCCACGAATGATGACAAAAATAATGGTAATGATAGCTGGCATTCATATGGCAGGCACTGTTTTAAGTGATTTGCCTGCATTAACTCATCTAATCATAATAGCATGGTAAGACCTGTTACAATTATTATCCCAGTTCAGAAATGAGGAAAGTGAGGCACTGGTATTAAGGGATCTGACTGAGGGTGCAGAGCTGCTAAGGGGGGGCGGGCAGCCAGGATGGTTGAGCAGATGTCGGCCCCTCTGACAGAGGCACCAAGCAGGACCCCACATCCACCAAGCAATGCACTGTTGAGACATTCTGTTCTGCAGAAGCCTCCTGTACTTCCAGAGTTGCCACATGGTGGTGGCTTATTTCCCTCCAGACTTTAGTAATTAGGCAGTGATTCTAAATTTAATTATCACATTTATCTTCTGTTCCTTAGGTTTTTTTATAGTACTTAAAGCAAAATGAAATTACTTACAATGAAATCAAAATGCAAACACATTAAACTTTGCACAGATGTTATAATTCTATTCTTAGAGAAAATAATAATTCAATGTTACATTACCAATATTGTTCATTCCTCATTATATTAAGTCTGAATGTTGCCTAAGTGTCCAGGGTGGCAATCAAACTGTAAAACTAATTATTTTAGCCTTTACTAGCTCCTTCTCTTAAAATAGATTAACCTGTTGCTGTTAAAATTTGGCACATCATTTTACACAACGAATGCAGACTGAGTCATACTCTCTGAATGACACTAAAATATGTGGTGATGGAGAAAGTCCTGTGTCCATCAGGGAGAGAAAATCCTCTGCTGCTTTGAGTGAGTCTCCCCTGGATGGGGAGATTGATGGATGGATGGATAAGAACATACCACAAAGGTTTCAAATCCAGGCAGGGACATTTTAAAAATGATATTCCACATATGTTCATAGGAGTAATTTGAAAATACAGAAAATTTATAAAGAAGAAAATTACAAATATCTATAATTTCACTTATAATTTCACCTGATTCATTTAGTTCAGGCTTTTTCTACATGCACATATATTTCCTTTTCTTTCTTGGTATGTAAACTTCAGTCTCTTACTTGTTTTTACCTAACTTTAGAGCAGAGACATTTCTCACATCATTAAAAAACTATGCATAATCATGACTTCCAAAGGTTAAAAATTTAGTTCTAGCATACAGATGGGTATGTATTAAACTAATTAACTGTTGTTAGATCTTTAGATTGTTTCATATGGTAAGTAATCTACAATGCATCTCTTTATGCATAAATATGTGAAAGGGTTATATTAAAGACTATGAAATGGGTAAGGGGAAAAGAAGATTTACTTATTAGAATTAAGAAAGTTAAGACTTAAAAAGAGCAGTTCGTGAGGATGGTCTTCAGCCAATATAAATGTAAAGGGGGCGTTTTATACAGTTGTTAGTAAACATATGCAATTTGTTAAGTAAAGCTATCTTGGAATCAGAAAATTCAAAGTAGTCAAATATGTTCTAGAGGTTAAATAAAATTACAGTGATCTCAGAAAAACAGAATTTCCTTCCAAGGCAAAATTTTAGCAGGGAAATAGGAAGTATATATAAGCTATAATACCAGGTACAAAGCAATAAATGTGAAAGTAGCCACATTTTTTTAAAGTGCCGCAGAAGTTTAGAGGAGAACACTTGTAACAGAGAGAAGCAATCTCTGTGCTGCCTACGGCCTCTGCTCTAACGGTTTACGGATTTTGGCCTAACAGAAATACCGTGAGGCTCAACCTCTAGTAGCAGTGCGGGGTGGGCTGGAGGCGCCTTAGCCTACCCACTTACAATGTCCTCAACAGCAGACCCAGTTTACACTCTTAAGTCAGCCTCCAGCAGTGATAACTTCACAGGCCTCATCCCCATCATCTGCTCAGATGTGAAGATGGTACCTCCATGGCAGTCATCTCTTCTTTAGACACCGCCACGATGCCAGCTCACATACATGGGCTTCTGCCCCCAGCAAACACTCAGCTTCCCCTGGATCTGGAGGCTGCCTTGAAGTCAGCTCCCTTTGCTAAGTTCCTGATGACTTGATGAAGCACTGCTAGCTCCCTGTCCTCCTTCCCCCTAGCCATATGCTGGAATTCTGCTCAGTCCAGCTGGCCAAAGCGGGCTGCCCTCCCTGACACTGCTCCCACTCATTGGAGCAGATTCCCAAGCAGATGTGGAAGCCCTCTTGGGCACTCTGCCCATTCCTGGCTCGTCTTCCTCTTCCTCACATCCTCCTCCTTCCCTGGCCGAGACCACATGCTTATGAGAGTGACCAGCAGCCCCCTGTCTGCCATGGTGGCCTCAGCTCCTACCACAGAAAGCACTTCAAGTCCTGCTGTTTCTGGGTGTCTGACTCTGGGATTTCCCACCTTCTGAAAATCACAGCACTAACTACACCTAACGACAGCATTCTGACAAGGAAAGTACACATAGGAATTTGTTTTTAGCATAACAGCAGGGAAGATGAATAGAATCAGGTGGACAGAGTTTAGCCATATCTAAAAAGAAGAATCTTTGAATCAAAAAAAATAACTTCTATAAAAATATAAAAATGATAGTAATTCTATAATTAAAGTCTCAATATATGCTATTACTAGAGCCTAACGAATTTTTCCCTACTTTAACAGAGTTCCTCAGAATTAGGATTGCAACCCTTAGAAAAGTTTATTTTAATTACTACCCTAATGAACGAGCTTATTATTCAAATAAAGTTCCCAATAGCATATAATCCAACCTCAGTAACAGAATAAAATTTAACTATTTTATCCCTTTAAAAGTTTCAAAAATGATCTATGCTTTTATAATACTCAAAAAAATATCTGTAGATAGGAAGGGGCATCCTTTCATGAGATCTTTAGAGTGCTCTGATGTATAACCAATCTCCTTTACACAGTACTGAGAAAAAAGAACTGTCTGAAATGGTGGATTGTCATAGCTCAAAAGATCCAGCTGGGTCACCTACCTCAAACTCTTATTTTTCAGATGAGAAAAATGAAACCAAAGATTAGGGAAGTTGCCTGTGGAAAAATTTCATTGAAATAGTGGCAGATTCAAGAATCCAGTATTTTTTTTTTTTCAAAGATCCAATTTTTGTTTCTTTTCCAATTTCTATTATGACATTCAAGCTTGCATGTATGGGGCCTCAGGGCCCATTTTTTAACAACACCTGAATTTTGGGGTCAGGAAAGCATTTTGTGTGTTAACTGCTTCAGTCCATATTTGTAGCAGCCTAGTTGAGTGTTTAGGTTCTGAGGCTCACTGGAGGGCTCTCTGATTAGCCAGGGGCAGCTCGTGGGTGGATATAACTTTCAATTCCCTCTTAAATTCAATCTAGAGACAATCCAATTCTAGAGTCAGATCTGCCATTAACTAGCCGTGTGACCTTTGTTAAAACTGCTAACCCCTCTGTAAAAATAACTGCCCACCTAACCTTCCCACTAAAAAAGAAAAATAATAACAATTCCTTTTATTTCTCAGAAATAAAATTCACAGATGTCAAAAGAAGGTTAAGTGGCTGTAATCATGACCACATGTTCAGTGATGAGGTAATTAAAGACACTATCTCCAGATAACTAGCTCAATATTTTCATCATAATAGAACTTCCCTCATTTATTTGGAAGTACTGATTTTCACACGCATAGAAATCAGTATCTAAGAGTGGACTATTAGTGTTCATTAACACATTTTTCATTAATTGGCCTTTGGCATTATCAAACACTTACTAAGCAACGAACTCTCATAACTGTGGGTTGCCCCCCTTTTGATTCCTGGTCTTGTAATTACCTTTTCCCCTATCAGAGAGCAGAGATGTTTGGCTTTATCAGTGCGGCAGATGATGTGAACACTGAGTTTTTGTGGTAGACAACATAATGGCCCCCAAAGTGTCTACATTCTAATCACCAAAACCTGTGGATATATTACCTGATGTGACAAAGAGACTTTACAAATGTGATTAAGTCAACACTCTTGAGATGGGGAGAGTGTCCTGATTACCCGGGGGGGGGGTATGTCAATGTCATCACAAACGTCCTTATCAGAGGGAGGCACGAAGGTCAGGATCAGAGAAGTGAAGGAGAAAGCAGAGACCAGAGCAACAGGGCACGAGCCAAGGAGTGCAGGCAGCCTTGGAAAGCTGGAAAAGGCAAGAAACAGCTTCTCCCCTAGGATCTCCAGAAGGAAGGCGATCTCGCTGACCCCTTGGTTTTAGCGCTGTCATACCTATTTAAGACTTCTATAAAGATAATACATTTGTGTAGCTTAAAGGACTGTATGATAATATATTTGTGTAATTTAAGAACTGTAAGATGATAAATTTGCATTGTTTTAAGCAACTAAATTTGTGGTAATTTGTCCCAGGAGCAATAGGTGCTGCTGTAACAAATACCTAAAAATGTGACGTGGTTTTGGAATTGGGTAGTGGGCAGAGGATGGGGTGATTCTGAGGAACAGGATGGGAAAATCTTGAGGAACACAAAAGAAAAAGCCATTAGTAGATATATAGCATTAATAACTTTGTAGTGAGGACTTACAATGAAATGAGGAGCACAGCAAAGAAAACCTATATTATCTCACAGAATATTTAAGCTGTCATAAAAAGACTGTTGGTAGACAGATGGACATTAAAGGTGTTGTTGGGGAGGGCTCAGAAGGAAATCAGGAACATGTTATAGGGAGCTAGAAGAAAGAAACTTCTTGTTATATAGTGGTAGAAAGTTTAGCAAAATTGTGCCCTACAGTTATGTGGAAAGTAGAACTTGTAAATAATGAACTTGTATATTTAGCTGAGGAAATTTATAGGCAAAATGCTGAAGATATGGCCTGGTTTCTTCTTGCTGTTGATAGCGAAATGTAAGAGGAATGAGATAGATCAAGGGAAGAACTGGTAACCAACCAAAAATGATGACTGGCTTCCTCTGCAGACTCTGTGCCTATCCAGATTACAAGGGATGCTAAAATTACATCTGCTGTCAAGAAGGCATGATCTGGAAAGTGAGGCAGGGGTGTGGTGGACGGCCATTGGCTAAGTGCCAAGAAAGGATCAAAAGGTCGAAGTATTCAATCACAAAGAGAGCTCAAAAGGACTTTCTGAAGGGATTAGGAATGTTGACTCATGGATCCCCTCAGCCTTCTAAGCAGAAGTCAGGAAGAGAGATAGGATTAAACATGAAAGAACTGTGCAGGAATCTCTTGTCTAATGGACTGAATCCCTGAGATATGTACAGGAGATCCACAATGTTCTTCAAAATTTTATACTGAAAGAAACACTACCAACTTTAAGTGAAAGGGATGGAGAAATGACTAAATGAAAGAAGACTACTGGACTTCCAAATTCTATAGGTAGGAAACAGGTTGATCAAACGTGTACTACCCTTATAATAAAGGTAGGATGAGCCAAAGGGGAGAGCCTCAAACTGAGAGGGTGGAGCTCTGAGCCCAGAAGTTAGAGCCTGTAACCACAGAGAATTATTTCCAGGCCTCAAAACCTAATGATGCTTTCCCTTCTGGATTTCTAAATTGCTTGGGACTGGTGATTTGTTTTTTTTTTCTTTTCATTTCTCTCTTTTTGGAATGGGAATGCCTATAACTATTATCCTATGCTGTTCCCCCCACTGTATTGTGGGACCTCACAACTTGTTTTCTAGTTTCACAGGTCCACAAATGGAGAGATTTTTTTCCCCAGGATAGATAATACCCAGAGCCTCACTCATACCTGATTTACATGACTTAGATAATGGGATTTTGGAATTTTGAGTTGATGAGATTTTTAGACTTTGAGTTGCTGCTGTAAGAGTTGAGTTTGGGGGGGATGTGGGGTGTATGTGAATCTTTGAGGATCAGAGGGTGGAGCGTGGCAGGCAGAAAAGTGGCCCTCCAAAGAATGTCACCTTATGTGGCAAAAGAGACTTTGCAGGTGTGATTAAGTTAAAGCTCCTGAGATGGGGAAGATTATCTTGGATTATCTGGATGAGCCCAATGTAATCACAAAGATACATATAGGAAGGCAGGGCAGTCAAGAGTTAAGAAAAAGAAGGGACAATGGAGCAGAGGTGAAAGCAAAGAGGTCATGAGCCAAACAAAGCAGGAAGCCTCTACAAGCTGGAAAAGAGCAAAGAACAGATGCTCCCCTGGAGCCTCCAACAGGGACACAACCCTCCAACAGCTTGATTTTAGCCCCATAATTCCCATTTCAGACTTTTGACCTATATAACTGTAGGATAATACATTTGTGTTGCTTTAACCCACTAAGTCTGTGGTAATTAGTTTTAGCAATAATAGGAAACTGATGCAGTAATCTTCAATAAAATAAAAATTCATATTACTAGTTGAATGACCAGGTGTTAGTGAGCTGAATAGCAGCCCTATTATATTTTGAAATCCTTTCCCAAAGTTGACAATGGGTTTCGATAATGTCAGCCAATTTATAGACAGTTCATCAAATGTGCACTGCAATGAAAATTCATGACTTGCTAATGAAAGAGACCTCCCAGGTGAGGCCACAGTACTGCATGGCCTCGGTGAGAACCACTTAATTAAAGGATGACTTCTCCATGCACGATGCTGTCACTGCCATGAGGCGATATAAGCAATTGATCTGTGGATACTGAAACTCAATATTAGCATAGTATTTATATGATTTATATTTTGGGAATGAAACAAGACTTTTATTTGGTTGTGATATTTTCCCAGCCCTGTGAGTCTGAACTAATGTCTAATTTGGATAAATTTATATTAACCAAAGTTGTGGTTGTGCCCGTCTGAAAACCTGCTGGGTTTGGAGGTGCAATAAAGCTGGTGCCACTCACCTGGCATGACTGTAAGCCATATTTGCACTGTCTCAGACCCTCATTTCGATGTCTTCTGGCTTACCCGCACCTGTTTAGGTCTGTGTCGTACTCAGTCAACATTCAAGCAGGGATGCTGCCCGAGAATCCTCCTTGCTCTGTGCCTGGGGCACATAGAGAGATTCACACGATGCAGGAGGAGTGTATTACATGCTGTCACGGGGTCTTTGAAAAGAAGCTTATCCCTGAACACAGCTGCATGTTTTCTTATATGTGACTGGCTTCAAGATTGGCAAATGAAGACATGCTTATTCTCTTATTCAATTGAAGAGAATTAGCCTCTTTATCAATTAAAGAGAATTAGCCTCTTTACCAACACAAGTATAATATTTACTAAGGCACTAGACTAAGAATACAGATAGCCCTGCATCTCCTTCAGAAACATCTCTGTGAATCCCACCAGATGCCAAAACCCTGCCCTCCCTACTGGAATTTTGTCCCATGTTCCTATGCTCAGAGAGAATGCCAAATTTATTCATTACATAAAAGAACGAAAGAATGCATCTGTTTTCTTACAGACAATAACATGATGTACCTGTGTGATACTTTTATATCTGTCAGTTAGTCATTCACAGTTTTCCTGAGAATTTAACTACCATTTACAATAATATTTCTAGGAAAAGAAAATGAATGCTAAAACTCAGCTTTCAACTTCATAATAACTGTTTAAAGACTGAACCTTTTGGATATAAAAATTGGTAAGTTGGGTAGAGTGCTTGTTGTACCCCAAAGGTTAATTTCCAGGCTTGGCCATTCCCTTCTTTCTTTTTATTGACTGTAACACATGGGTACTGACCCCAGTCTATGAAAATTGTTGACCTGCAGTCGTGTTTGAACTAGACTAGAACTGCAGGCAGAGTTTCTTTCAGGCCCTGGCTATTGTACATCTGCTAATTAGTTAATCTCCTAAGGGATCCTTTCCTCAGAACTAATCCTGGTGCCTTCCAAATTGAAAACAGAGGTTCGCACCTGGCAAAGGAGAAATAAAACACTAGGTCCAGCAAGGGCTGATGGGGGTGGGGAGTGGAAAATGGAGAGAAGAACCAAGTGTGCACTGACTTCTTTTAAGCATAACAACATTTAAATTCAGTGATGGACAACTGGTAAAAAGCAAAACTTTATGGAATTATCTGAAAGTTAAAAGTCTTAGAAATAAGAATATTCTAAAATGATGCATGTTTGGGTTTTACAATTTTATGGTCCCATTCTTTAAAAAATACACCTGTCATTGAGATGGCATGATTACTGTCTTCTTTTTAACAATAGAGCCAAAATATACAACTTATTTAGTGCTTGTGTTACATATTTCATAAGTCATTCCAAGGCTACTTGATTCATTTTGTATGCTTTAATGTAATAGGAGTGTATGTGAGACCAAATACCAGAACCTTACTAGGCAAATATTCTCATTGAGCTTTGCATTGTTTAGTAGGATTCTCATTCCATTTGAGCTACCAGAAAAAAAAATCGGAAAATCTTATTTATGTTGGAAAAATAAACATAAGTTTGATAATTATGATAAGTTGGCATATTTATTGTCCAAAAGGACACAAGCTTTATTGACCTATTTTTATTAACATATTGTTTCTTTAATACTAGGCTTCTCAGGATGTTATTGCAATGACTGATGTGAGAATGGGAATTTTTTAAAAATATTTTTATGTGTGATCACATGCCTTGGCAGTAAACCTTCTTAATAGATCAAATGTAGGAAAATAAATGCAAGGTTGAATGATAAAAGAATGCTGCAACAGAGGAAGAGCATAAATATGCAAATAGGCTCTCCTTTTCTCAAAATTAAATTCAAGTATTTCTTTAATCATGAGACATAAGGCTCTTAATTGCATAATGCAGGGGAAAGCAGACGGATGAGGCAGTGCAATCAAATGGACCCAGTTACAACACTCAGCTCAACCTATGTATATTTGCTGTGTAGCTTTAAACTAATTACTCAACTTTCCTGTACCAAATGGGATCATAAAGCTTATCTTACAATGTTTTTTTTAAATGTCTACATGCTGATATAAAATATGTATTACAATACCTGTCACATAGTAGATGCTTTAAAGATACTAGAAGATAAGTAGTTAAGGCTACGTCAGCATAAACGATTGACTAGGGATCTCCAAAATTTGCCCCTCCCCAAAAGCAATGACAAAGTGAGTAAATCAGAATTGAGTTTTTTGGGAATTCTGGAGTCTAATAAAAAATTAAAACAACAGTGGGAATGCTTAATGAATAAAAAATTACCTGAATTTCAGCAATAGATCTCTGTATCATTTTAACCTAACACTATTACCATCCCCCACTCCTCTGCTCAGCAGTAGCCTTTAAGACTGCTTGAAAGAACTGTGGTAGTTTATTTTTTTCATGCTTGGTGGCTCTCTGAAGAACTGGCATAAGGACTTGCCTTTGCTTCACAGACTTGGAGCTTTCTTCAAGTTGAGGCAGTTTCCTGGGCAGTGTTTTTCAAAAACACTTAAAGACAAATGTATTAGCTATGGCCACCTGCAGTAAGGAATAACAACTGGAGATAATGACAGACATATTCAAAAGCCTGGGAAGGTAGAGGAAGAGAAGAGAGATATTTGGGGGAATTAAGGTTTTGAAAACTCCCACATATCTGGGAAATCTAAAGGTCAAGCACAAATCCAGGGTTTGCAGCATGCTCGGGAAAGACCTGAAGACTCTAAACTTGCATCTCCGGCTGACCTTCAGGCTCTTCACAAGCAGGAAGTGACGGCTGTGACACAACAGTAAACTGTTTGACTACACATCAAAGGAGAACCCCAACAAACCCACAAAGTCATTCTGCAAAGACTAGGAGAGGTTTTTAAGGAATCTCTGTCAAATCACTAGCAGACAAGTAAGCTAACAGAACAGAGATTCAGTTCACCCATGACAAGGAATAGATACTTTACAAAACTAGTTCAGAAAAGTCATGAAACAATGACCACACAAAAAAAAGGAAGAATGTGATTTCCAGAGAGTCCACACTATAATATTCAAATGGTTAGTTTTCAAAAAATAAAAAATAAAAATAAAAATTTCAAGGTATGCAAAGAAACAAAGTGTAGCTCATACTCAGGAAAAATAAATTAATAGAAACCGTTCTGGAGGAAATCCAATCTTTAGACTTAGTAAACAAAGACTTAAAATCAACCACCTTAAATATGCTCAAAGAGCTAAAGGAAACCATGGGAAAAGAACTAAAGAAAACCAGAAGAACAATCTCTCACCAAATATAGAATATCAGTAAAGATATAAAGGCACCAAATAGAAACACTGGAATTGAGAAGTACAACTGAAGTGAAATATTCACTAGAGGAGATCAATAACAGATGTGAGCAGTCATAAGCAAATTTGAAAACAAGTCAACTAATATATTCCAGTGTGAGGGTGGAAAGAAAACAGAGTGAAGAAAAATTATTACAGCCTAACACATCTGAAGAACATAGTCAACCATACCAACATACGCATAATGGGAGTCTCAAAAAGAAAGGTGCAAGAAAATATTTTAAGAATTAATGGCCCAAATGTTCCCAAATTTGATGATCTACAGGAATCTACACAACCAATAACCTCAAGGAATTCTAGGTAAGAAAAACTCAAAGTGATCCATGAAGATACATTATAATCAAACTGTTGAAAGATAAAAAGATCTTGAAAGCACAAGAGTGAAGTGAATGATCATGTACAAGAGATCTCCAATAAGATAAAAGCAGATTTCTCATCAGAAATTATGGAGGCCATAAGGCAGCTTAGATGTATTTGGCAGTATTTAAAGTACTGAAAGGAAAAAAAAAAGACAGAAAACTTTTAACCAAGAGTTCTTTATCCAGCAAAACTATCCTTCAAAAATGAAGGAGAAATTAAGACTTCAAGATAGATTAATATCAGGAAAGTTCATTACCAGTACACCTGCCTTACAAAAAAAAATGCTAAAGTGATACCTTCAGGTTGAAACGAAGGACACTAGAGAATAACTTGGAGTCATATAACGAAATAAAGAACACCACTAAAGGTAACTACACAGGTAAATATCAAAGCCAGTATTGTATTTTTGGTTTGTAACCTTTTTTCCTTTATAAACATAATAAAAGAAAAATGTATAAAACAATTGCAAATCTATGTTAAAGGACACAATGCATAAAGATGCAACTTTTGACAATGAAAACATAAAGGGGAGGCGAGATACATTTGAGCTATGTTTTTGTATACTATTGAAACTAGTTTGGTATTAATTCAAACTAGATTACTCTAAAGTAAGATATTACTTGCAATCCCCAAGGAAACTACTAAGAAAATAGACTTTAATGCACAAGTTGTTACAAGAGACACAAAAGGATATTCTATAATGATAAAAGGGCCAATCCATGGAGAAAATATAACTATAATAAATGTGTGCACGTAACAACAAAGCTCCCAAATATATAAAGGAAAAACTGGCAAAATTGAAGGGGGCAATTGACAGTTCTACAATAATATTGGAGACTTCTACATGCCAATTTCAACAATGGATAGAACAATCAGACAGAAGACTAACAAGGAAATAGAGGACTTGAAGAATTTGGTAAATCAACTAGAACTAACAACCATTTATAGAATACTCCACTCAACAATATCAGAAGGCACATTCTTCTCAAGTGCCCATGGAACATTCTCCAGGATAGACCATATGTTAGGCCACAACAGTCTTTAAATTTTAAAAGATGGAAATCATACAAACTCTCTTCTCTAACCACAATGGAATAGAACTAGAAATCAATTTAAAAAAAAAAGAAAATCTGGAAAATTCAGAAACGTGTGGAAATCAAGCAGTGAGCTCTTAACATACACATCAAAGAAGAAATCACAAGTAGGATTAGAAGATACTTTGAGATGAATGAAAGTGAAAACATAACAGAAATTGTGGGGTACAGCCAAAGTAGTGCTCAGAGTAAAATTTATATTTGCAAATGCATACATCAAAAAAAGAAGAAACATCTCAAATCACTTACTTAACTTTCCACCTCACAGAATCTGAAAAGGAAAGCAATCTAAACCTAATGACAGCAGAAAGAAGCAAATAATAAATTTAGAGCAAATATAAACAAAGTAGAGGATAGAAAAATAATAGAATCAATGAAACCAAAATGTGATTCTTTGAAAGACCAAGAAAATTTAAAAGGCTTTAGCTAAATTAACCAAGAAAAAAGGATAGAACACTCAATTACTAAAATCAGAAATGAAAGTGGGACATCCCTACAGAAATAAAAAAAAGAATTATAAAAGAATACCATGAATAACTGAACACCAACAAACTAGATAATTTAGATGAAATGCACAAATTCCTATTTCTATACAAAAACTACCATAACTGATTCAATAAGAAATAAACAATCTGAATAGAACCATAAAAAGTAAAGAGATTGAATCACTAATCAAAAAGTTCAAATCCCAAATGCCCAGAACCATATAATTTCACTGGTGAATTCTACCAAAAATTTTAGAGAATTTAACACTGATCCTTCTCAAACTCTTCCAAAACAAAGAAGAGGAAGGAATACTTCTCAACTCACTCTATGACACCTGTACTTCCCTGATACCAAAGTCAGACAAAGAAAGAAAGAAAACTATAGACCAATATGCTTTATGCAAAAATCTTCAACAAAATACTACCAGACACAACCCAGCAACATATTAAAAAGATTATATGCCATGACCAATTGGGACTTATCCCAGGAACACAAAGGTGGATCAACATATGTAGTATCAATCCATGTAATACAGCACATTAATAGGGAAAAGGGGAAAATACATTACAGCCTGGAATGATGAAAAGCACTGACAAAATCCAACATCCTTTCTTGACAAAAACACTCTACAAACTAGGAGTAGAAGGGAACGTCTTCAATGTGATAAAGGGATGTTATGTATGAAAAATCCACGGCTAACACCATATTTAATAATGTTCCTTCCTCCTAAAATCAGGAACAAGACAAGGATGCCCGCTCTATTCAACACTGTATTGGAAATGTTGGCCAGGGCAATCAGGCAAGCAAAGAAATATGAAGCATCCAGATTTGAAACAAAGAAGTAAAAATATTTCTATTCACAGATAAAATCATTTTATGTATAGAAAATTCCAAGGAATCCACTAGAAACTATTAGAGTTAATAAATTAATTCAGCAAAGTTGCAGGATACTAGAGCAACATATAAAAATCTGTTGTATTTCTATATACTGGCAATGAGCAATCCAAAAATGAACTTAAGAAAACAATTCCATTTTCAATAGCATCAAAAAGAGTAAAATACCTTGGAATAAATTTAACTAATGAGGAGCAAAATGTGTACACTTTAAAACTATAAAACATTGCTGAAAGAAATTTAAAAAGACCTAATAAATGGAAGACATCCTGTGCTCACGGATGGGAACAGTTAATAATGTTAAGACATACAGACTCAATGCAATCCCTAACCAAATCACGGTGAACGCTTTTGCAGAAATGGAAAACCTAATTCTAAAATCTTATGGTACTGTAAAGAACCTGTAATAACCAAAACATCTTGAAAAATAATAATATTGGAGGACTCATGCTTGCCAATTTCAATATTTATTACAAAGATAAAGCAATCAAAGCAGAGTGGTATCAGCAGAAGGACAGACATATAACTCAATGGAACAGAGTTGAGAACCCAGAAACAACCCATACATCTATGGTCAATTGATTTTCAACAAGGGTCCCAAAATTATCCAGTGGGGAAAAGAACAGTCTTATCAACAAATGGAGCTGGGACAACTGGATAGCCATGTGCAAAAGAGTGGAGCTGAATCCCAACTTTACACCACAAGCAAAAAATAAACTCCAAGTGGATTAAAGACCTAAATGTGAGTGTTAAAACTTTTAAAACCCTTAGAAGAAAATATAGGGTTAAATCTTCATGACCTTGGATTTGGCAAAGGATTCTTATATAAGACACCAAAAGCACAAGCAACTACAGAAAAAATAAATAAAATGTACTTCATCAAAATCAAAAACTTTTAACATTAATGGACGCTACGAAAAAAGTGATAAAATCACCTACAGAATGAGAGTTAATATTTACAAATCATGTATCTGATAAAGGTCTAATATCCAAAACATATAAAGAACTCATACAACTTTTACAGCTCAACAACAAGATAACCCAATTTAAAAATTGTTAAAGGATTTAAGTAGGCATTTAAGAAGACATTTATTAATGGCTATACAGACATGAAAATATGCTGAACATCATTAGTCATTAGGGATATGCAAATCAAAACTCTATTAAGATATCACTTCACATCGACTATGATGGCTATAAAATTTTTAAAGATGGGAAATAAGTGTTACAAAGATATGGAGACGTTGGAATCCTCATACAATGGTAGGAATGTGAAGTAGTGCAGCCACTGTGGAAGCCAGTTTGGCAGTTCCTCATATTTGGAATGACCATATGATCCAGCAATCCCACTCCTAGGTATATATCCAAAAGAAATGAAAATAGGCATTCAAACAAAAATGTGTATTCTAATGCTCATAGCAGTACTGCTCACAGTAGCCAAAAAGTGTGAACTATCCAAATGCCCATCAACTGACAAAAGGATAAATCAACTGTAGTACAGGTCTACAGTGAAATATTATTCAGCCATAAAAAGGAAAGAACTACTGAAACATGCTACAACATGGATGAACCTTGAGAACATTTTTTTCCAAGTGAAAGAAGATAGAAACAAAAGGCCATATACTATATGATTGCACTGATATGAAATGACTATCACAGGCAAATTTATAGAGACACAAAGATTTGTAGCGACAAGGGCCTGGGGTAAGAGGAAACGGGGAGTGATTGCATAAAGGGCTGCCTTTTGAGGTGATGAAAATATTAAGCAAGTAGACAATGGTGATGGGTGACCAACCTTTGAATGTACAGAAAGTCAGTGAATGGTGCACTTCCTACAGATGTCAAAAACTCAGCTGAAAGTTTTTCTCAAATAGCTTTTGTTTCTTTAGTTTTCATTAACTACCTGGTTCCCCCGCTCTTTGCTCCTCTTGATTCTTTCTCCCTGTGTGGCACTAGCCCTTCCCTAGGTGCCAGCTGTCAGAGCTCACTCCAGCCCTGTGTCACCTGCTTCCCCAGGTAGACCCCTCACCTCGGCCCTGGATTGCTGTCACTGCCACTTGCCTGATTTCTCTGCTCTCAGTATCCCTCTCCTATTATTCATTCTGGATACAAAAGCTAAGGCAGTTTAAAATATTAGAGGAATTTAACTGGTCAAGGCTTTACAGTTTATTAACAAATTTGGAAATCACTAATTCAACTACAATATGTGGACAGTCCATAAAGGTATTGTTTCTTGCCCTAAAATTCTGCAATAGCCCAAAACAAAAATATTTAGTCCTGAATACAGGGTTCCTGGTAAACTGATCCTTGTGCACCTTTTAGGTCTTCTGTTTTGCGACCCCTTCCCACCCACCCCTCAAGCACAGATTTTTTTAATACTATATTATATTAATTCCTACTTAATATGTTTTTAAACATTCTAGCCCCTATGTCTAGAACACCCTTGCAACTGTGCTTCACCCCAATTACTCCACCTACTAAGAATTTATCCTTCAAAACTCAGCTCAGATGAAACTGCTGTGAAACTGTCTATGCTCCTCCCCCTGAACCATACATCTCTCATTTGTGATGTATCCACCCCCTGAACTATACATCTCTCATTTGTGCACTGATGTAGTCCCAAATATGATGGCCTCTATTTTTGCATCTCCAAAATCCAGCAAACTTTTGGTTCCATAGACGGTGTTCAGTAAGCCTTTGTTTAAATTAACTTTAAATCGATGAAGGCATGGAGCAAGCCAAGAGAACGTGCTATCAAGGGCTCAATGTGGGAATGGCAGGAAAGCAGACTGATGGTGGATTAGCTCTGATTGCTGCCTATTTATTTAAATTAACCCACACTGTGATTAGCCCACACCAATCTGTCTGCCCCTCCTTTAA
The DNA here is from genome assembly GCF_015220235.1 of Choloepus didactylus. Taxonomy (NCBI): domain Eukaryota; kingdom Metazoa; phylum Chordata; class Mammalia; order Pilosa; family Megalonychidae; genus Choloepus; species Choloepus didactylus. Next base: position 68,890,070 of record NC_051310.1, read on the forward strand.
CAATATAGTTTGAGTCAGGAGAGTGAGGTAAACTCCTCACACCCTCCCTCCACCATGCACACACATAAACCCAGCACACGGCTCTTACCTAACAATGACATCCTCAACAATAAGTAGCTTCACAAGCTCCATCATTACCGAGGAAACAGAGTGGGAGGAGGACGAACTCCAGAATTTGGAATTTGTGGTTATCCAGAAGGGGCAGAATGTGCTCATGTGTCCGAGAGGAAGGACAGAGCATACTGGGTGCAACAGAACTCACAAGGGGTGGCTGTCACTCAGAGCCCTGGCCAGGGAGGTCCTGCACCTGCCATGTTTCCTTGCAAGTGCACCGAGCAAGGTCTGCTAGATACCTCCAGAGAATGAAGGCCAGACGACTCACCCACTGCACAGAGCTCCGTCTCCGCAGCTTGGCACTCCAGGGAGAGACTTTAGTAATGTGCCCTTTGGCTGAGAGTCAAATTTAAAATACCTAGTTGGATTCTATTTTTGTCTGTGCTAGATAGCTTCATTTAGAAATCTCAGGGATTGTGTAGGCTCAACAAATTTAAAGCAGAATTCATCATTTCTCTGACCCTCTTAAGAAATCCCAGTACTCTTTAAGAGTTCCCCCATTCATTCATTCAAACAATGATCTCAGGGAATGGCACTACTTCTGCAAGACAGACTTAGGAATCACTTTTGACATCTCCCATCCGTCATTCCCATTGCAATTCTATGAAGTCCTGTCACCTCAACCTCTAAAACATAACTTGAATTACATCCATTCTTTTCACTTTCTTTGTCTCTGCCTTAGGTAGAGATGCCCTCATCTCTTGCTGGGTATGGCAATCACCTCCTAATATCTCCTTGATCCCATTTGGGAATTCCAGATCCATCCAAACCACTTTTCTTCACAAGGCAGCAAATTCCTAAACTTAAATCCCTTCAGTGCTGCGCAGTGCATTTAGGATGACACTCCAAATCCTTAGCCAGACCCACAAGGCTCTGTGTACCTCTCTACTTTCTCTACTTCTCTGACACTGATCCCCATACTTTGCTCCCCCACCGTGGCTTTAGCGCATCTCCTTAAAGATGCTGAGCTCTTGACACCCACTTCTGCTCCTCCTCTTACCCAGAAGGCTACTTTGTCCTCCCTGCACAGCTTTTAAAATAACTTACTCAGAGAAGCTTCTCCTGAAACCCCCACCTATCACCCCCACCCAGCTGAAAGGGGCCCTCCTATCATCCCTCGCACATTCTTTTTCTTCCCTGTGTTATAATGTGACCGAAAATAACATTTCCCATGCTCATGTTTAATAGTGCCTAGTTACTGACCCTATTATTGCCCACAGTAATGAAAAAAATTAGACTCAATTGTAAATACCTAAGTGCAAAAATAAAAGTTAGATTAGCAATGTTTATTCTTGCTATAAGAATATTTACGATTGATTTTAGTATGAATTTTAAATGCTTTAGAAAAATCACCCCTATTAGAGATTAGAACATAAATGCTTTCATTTCCCTCAAAATAATTTAAAATTTCATTTCAGTCTGAGGATTCCCAGAGTCCTCTGAGCACCACTCCTTCATCTGTGTCACAGCAGAGAAGCAACTGGGTACTGCTGGTGAGAGTGGTGTGTGTGAAACTACAACCCGTGTGAACAACAGCATTCTCTACGAGGGGCCAATGGAAAGACACAAGCCCTAAGAAATGCTTCTAGTTCCCTTAGAACTGGACTAATTTCCAGTGGAACTTTCTGTGATGACATAAATGTGTCCCAAATCTGTGCTGTCAATATAGTAACCACTAACCACTTCTGGCTATTGACTACTCAAAATGTGGCTAGTGTGACAGAGGAACTTGATTTTTAATTTTACTTAACTTCAATTAATTTACATTTAAATTGCTACATGTGTCTAGAGGTTATTGTATTAGACAGAACAGACTATAGGAAAACACTTAACAGAAAAGACCGCTCGTGATTTCAGGTTGCTTGGGAAATGTTTTAGCAGTGGGGGGTGATATCACACTTTCCTTCTGCATAACCATCAGACAAATGCCTAATAATCTTTGGTTAAATCTAGAAATCTTCGCTGCATTAGCCACATCACTAGGAGACAATGACTCCTCTGGATTTGAGGCTTCCCAACCTCCTTGTATCATCCCAAACTTGAAGACCAAACATGCAATGAAACTAGCAATTTCGGCATAATGGAAGGATCATATTTTTAGTTCAAATTAGCAGGTCTGGCTGTCCACTTTTCCCCACGTGAAGGGTGCAGGGACCTGTTCACAGCCCTTTTACTGTGATTCGGCCCTTGGTCTGCTGGTAGCTGGCGTTGGGACAGGCTGGGTCATTCTGGAGAGGGCTTTGTGCTTGCTCAGCTCTGAGAGAGCTCCTCAAGTGCTGGCATGTCCAGGGACACATGTAGCAATTTAAATGTAAATTAATTGAAGTTAAATAAAATTAAAAACCCACACAGGAACTCTCTCCAGTAGTGCTACACTTTATTTTCCCAGAAAGTAATTCCACAAAATCAGTGCTTTTCTTGGCCTGATAGAACAGTGAGGCACCCATGAAAATATCTCTAGGACATTCTCCCCAAATATAAGTGTGAGTGGCACCACCTTGTGGCGGTTATTTCACCCGTGGTGGCTGAGTCCAGTCCACGGCTTCTAGTTGCATTTGTTTCCTGGATGTTCTTCTATCAAAATAAGTACCGGCAGATGAGTTTGGGCAATGGATTTTATTTATGGCTTAGTTAATGTTGATTAATTTTTACGTCCTTCAAGTGCTTCATCTATAAAAGGGATATTGATAGTACCAAGCTCTAAGGGTGTTACATGAGTTTATATTTCTGAAGCACCAAGCACATAATAAAGGCCACGTACATTTTTGCAAACAAATTAACAAGGCGGCTTGAGTAGCTCTTTTGAATCAGGCACTGGGCTGGACCTCAGATATGTGAAGCCAGGGTTGGAAGACAAGCCAAGAGCCTTGCCAGCAAGCAGCCTAGGGCCTTCCACCCAACCACCTCTGTCTATATGAGAGATCACGAGAGATTCCTCAGAATCTTGTTTAAGATGTGGCCCTGAGCTTGCAGGGGGCTCATTTCTAAGAAGGACTTGGCATAGGGAAGCCAAAGACAGAAGCAAAGCAAAGCGCCTGTGCTGGGGGCCTTACTTCTGTTTCACTGTGCTGAGGGGTCTGAAATCTGCAGGAGTCAGGCAGGACCCAACAACAGAAAACATGCTGGAGAATTTCCATCTGCAGAGGATAAGGTAGTGTTTGGTGAAATGAGTGCTTAAGAGTCCAAAAGTCTGGACTGTGTAGATTTAATTCACTGTGATGTCTATAGAATAACAGCTGTGAAGATAGATACACAATAATTCCATTCATGTTTTCAAACCAAGTACGCAAGATATATGTATATATATATAAAAATGTATCCTAAAAATACAACTTTTTTTGGAGCAAAACATAAACTTTAATCTTTATAAAACTGGTAGAAACGTATGCAATGAGCAATGTTTGTAAAAGAGAAATCCTCTAGGACTCTCTTCTAAATCCCTCAAACCAGGTCTGAGCAGTGAACTGGCTTAGGTTGAAAAAATGTCTCGTTTCCTCTATTATCATTTATCCCTTTACAAACAAGCACCAAGCTCCTCTTAAGAGCAGGCTGGGTGCCATGTGTGGGATCGCATGGAGTACACATAATTACACAGAACACATGGATCGTACACAATCAACACACGGTCTCCCAGTGAGGTTCAGCAGGGAACAGAGAGCTTCAACAAGGAAATAAAATGCAGCCTGGCAAATGATCCCATATAAGATTTACCCAGGGTGCAGGGAGGCAAGGAGGGAAGACAGCTGAGATAAAAATGATGTTATGCAATCCACATTCCATTTCTCTAAATTTAGGAATAAAATTGGCTCTAAATTGAGTCAGTGGGAGAAAAAGGGAGTTCTGTGAGATGTATTTCCCAAAGGAAAAGAATAGGCTGCTGCTACTAGAAATCTTGAGATGAGTTATCTGTTATATCTATTTTAATGGATTTATTGCTAATTACTTTATTTCATCCAGCTAAATAAGTTGATACTTCATTTTCATATATAAAGTATCAGGGAAGAAGGAATAGAGATGAGGTCTACTCCCACTGTTTGTGGGAGAGTGAAATTGGAGAATATGTACAATTTGAGAATATGTATCAAAAACTTTATCTTTTGATCAGTTCTTGGAATTTATCCCAAGACTATATTTATGTGCATCTATAAGAACAGATATGCTCATCACAATGTTGTTTATAATAGAGAAAAAAATGGTAACAGCATGAATAGGATAGCCACATGATGGAATGAGAAACTGAAATATCAAGTTTCAAAATGATATTTAAATGGCATGGGAAAATGTTTTGGATATATTTTACATGAAAAATCTAATTACAAAAAGTTTTCCAAGAATGATTACACTCAGAAACTATATGGGAATCTGTGCACACACATCACACCCAGACTATCTCTAATACTGGCAAAAGCTGTATCTGCAGGATACAAATGAGGACATGTTAATATATATTGCTTGCATACTTGGTTTGAAAACATGACTGGAATTATCTGTCTTTACAGATGTTATTCTATACATCATGTAGTATTTTGGTGTACATGAAATGCATCAAAATATGAATGTGGATTTTCTTTGGTCTTGGCCTCATAACCGTATTTCAGGCTTTTTCATGTTTTTCAGAATTTTAATCATATTTTAATTTTTTCATTATAAAATAAATGTCACAAGATTTAGCCAATATATCTGCTGGTGCCAAGAAAGAAGTTCTTAACTAGATGCTGGTTTGTATGTATATGTATGTAAGTATCTGTGTGTGTCTGTATCTTCTGTATGTGTCTGTGTACACATATAAATACACACCCAAGAAGCTATTAAAAAAAAAAAAAACTTCTATTTTTATGCATATACTGTCCTTCAAGTAAGATACTTATTACACTAAACTTGGATGCTGGAGGCCAATCGCTATGAAAAGACGTGACTCTGCTACCCCCCTGTGGTCACTCGTGGAACACGTGTAGGCACGATCGATTTCTAAAATGAGAAACGCCCCATCCTGCACTGAACGAAAAAGAACCTTGACTCTAGGAGCTAAAACTAGATGACCAAGGACTCAGGATTACTAAATATAGAGTCAGCACTTGAACTTACGGCCTCCTAACCCTGAAATACATGTTCATCTCACCACATCATACTTCCTCGGTTCAAAATGGTGTTTTCCACTAATCATGAAAATCTAAATGAAGTGCAAATAAACATTAAAATATGTCTTTCACAATTTTACAAACTAAAAATGATACAGAGGAATACACACGTGCAAGAGACCCAATGAACAGATATCTTCAGTGCACTGCTTTTTCGGGTGTTATTTTACTTAGTGTAGTGTATTCTGTTACTCACAAAGGTAAATAAATCGTCAACATTCTGAACTGTTTGCTACGATCTTTCTATTACACAGGTACGGGCAAGGTGATGTGAGGCAGAACGGCAGTCAGGGTTTCTGAGCCAGGCAGAACTGAATGGGAGGATTCTGCCTTGTAGTTAAGTTCTTTCTTGCTTGTTTGTTTTCCACACAAGACACCTAGAGGAGATGTGCTCTTCTGCCAGGGATGCAAAGAACAGGGGATTATACCCTAAGGTGGTTCTCACTGTGCTTTCTTGTGAGAATTTGTACTTTTAGAGGGTATGGGGGAAAAGGGGATGGTTTTTAGGTAATTAAGGTCTACCAGCTCAAAACTTCCTAACATTTGCTTATAAAAGCAAACCCTCCTAACATTTGGCATGGTCCCAGATAAATGCACCCACCCTGTAGGACACTGTCCATTCATCGCTACAGCGGCTTGTTGGAGAGCAGAATCTGTACACCACTGCCAGTCAATGACGGCCACCAGTTCTGCCCAGAGAAACACAATTAATGGAGTCTAGCCAGAAGGACAGGCATCCATCCAGCCCTCTAGGTAGACTACAATCAGGCTCTTGATTCAGCACCTGCTACCCCTCTAGGGCTACAAAGGAAGGTTCTGGGGGACTCTGCTTCAGCTGAGCTTCCTTGGAGGTGACCAGGGCCCCTGCCTAATGTGTGACATTCAATTCTAGGGACAGGCCTGGAAATGTATCAATCACTCTGTTTACCAAAAGCTGCTGTGGAAGAAACTATCCAGACTTTATAAATCTTTGTTTCTCTCTTTGGAATGAGAAAGAGTTGGCTTATCCTGAGCCGCTGGTGGATTTCTATCTTCAGACTCTGCAAACGGATGACACATTGTCTAACAGAAAGTTCTTCAGAACCAACAATGCAGATCAGCTCCTGGCAAACGCCTGAGTCTCGCTGACAGAGACATTTGGGAACACATGTCATCAATCACTTGCCTTCCATTGGCTTCTTTTGATCCACCTCTTTAAAGAATTCCATCATGCTACATTGTTTATATCCTAAATACTACTTTAAATGACTACTGGAGCATAAATAAATCCTATTAATGTACAATAGTCTCTACGTAGTTATATTTTAGAAGTTAACTTCATTTTTTTCAAACATTTCCAAACATTTGTCTCAGTTTGAAAGCATATCATACAAACTCCAGTTTATTCTATATATCCACATTTCATTTTCTAATTAGGTCCAAAGCCTTAAAAAATAGAAAACAGAGCTTTATTTGAAAAGTGTACCTTATTTTTATATTCCTTCCAGTGCTTGCTATCCTAAGCAATATCTTAGGACACCTCTGTGCATAAAACTTAGTCAATACTCCTATTTATTTCCTTAATATACATTCTACATGGGAATTACCGGATCAAAGTATATCATCATTGTTATGAGGTTCAAAAAGAGTGGCCAACTGCAGTACGGACACACTGTATTCTTGAAATGCTTATTGATTGGGGGAGGAATAGTTTGCATTATCACCAATTATTAGTATCATCATTTTACCATCTTTAATATATCAATAGGTTAAAACGCTATCACATTATTTCAATCCATTAACACTCTCAAGTGGAACTGGTTCCACTTTTCAAATGTTGCATAAGACTGGAAAAAAAAAAAACTCGTTATCAACTTTACAGCTCATTAGCAGACTTTCTTTGCATAAACAACCATTAATTACACTGACAAGTTGCTCCGGTTCTCACTGTCTTCCCTCTGGGCCTGACACTTTGACAACGGTCATATGAAGTCCATTATGCATCTAATGAAGCTGCATACCTCACAGAATCAAACGTGAGGGATGAAACACGGAAATTGCTCAGACTCGAGCTCAAACTCCTGTTACCCCCACCCCGGCTGTGTGACCCAGGGCTGATCAGTCAACACCCCTGAGCCTCATTTTCTTTGTCCATTAATGTGACAGTGTCACCTTCCTGGCAGAGCTATTAGAGGACTAAACGACTGCATGTTTGGGAAGGCATGGGGTACAAGGGCTCCGTCAGAGGCCCCACCTCCTGTCTTTTCCCCTGCAAACAAGAATGCATGAGAGGACAGTAGCCCGCTGTCCACTGAGAGTAAAACTATATGCTTTATGATATATTTGGGGGAGTTTGAATCAAATACGTCTACAAGCGATAGGGACAGATGTGACCAAGGACATAATGTGCTTGGAGGTATTTTGAGTCCATGGCCACGAAGCTTCCTGACCATGCCCCTTCCAGTTCATTTCAGCCATGTGCGGCTCCCCTAGCAGGCTCAGAAGCCTAGAACACTGGCTCACACATGCTCCTTCCTCACGTGGTAGAATGGACCACACTTGGCTCCACATCATTGCCTCCCATCCCCCACCATGACCAAGGAAGTTTTTTCAACCTTTACAATATTTCTTAGCTTTTCAACGTGGGCACTGATGCCCACAACTCATGTCTCCATCTACGTGCAGATCAAGCTTCCAAGATCAGCGAAGGAAGAGAAGAGAGCAAGGAACAGAGCAAGACACCAAGATGATACAGGGTCATTCATCAGAGATCATCGGGTTACTACGAGAGAATTCACCTCCTGCTGTCAGATACAGGTGTCAAAACGCAACAGGTATTGGAAAATGCATCCTTCCAGGATAGAATGACCACCACTTTCCACTATGATCACTTTCTTTAAATCTAAAGCTTATTTATTTTTAGAATAATTTGTGAAGAATTGTGCAGTGGAAACAGTAATTCCAAGAACACCAAATTTACACAAATGCATGTATATATACTTGGCTTTAGTGCCTTTAAAAACAAATTATTTGTGGTCTACTTTGGCCCACCATGGAAAAATTGAAAAGCTATAGAGGAGCCTTTCTCGCTGGTCAATTTATTGATTTACTCAGACGCAATGAATAATTCAGAAAAAAAAAAATGGCTAACATCACTTTAAATTAGAAATCCTAAAATTTAACCCCAGTTTTGGAATGTTATTAAAGCATAGAAGAGCAGGGCTTTTAAAAACTCAAAAGGCTGCACAATTGCAAGAAAAGGGTTTTTCTTAATTTTTTTTTTTAAATAAAATGAAATTTCCGTCTTACATTAAGCTTGGCCACGATCCCAAAGATGCTTTTGAGCTTGCACCGAACAAACAAGCATAAATAACAGAAGCTATGGACCTTTGGCAGCCCAGGGGAACAGCTACATGTGTTTTAGCATGGGCAGGTCATAGGGTAAAAAGTGCACCCCCCACCTCCACCTGGGAGGCTGAAACCGAATTGCACCAGAAGCCGGGGAGCCCTGTCTTCAGGTACGGGGTCAGCTCCCTCCCGGACCCAGGGCCGCCCCCTCACCGCATGGTGTAGAGCAGCGTGCCGTCGTCCTCCAGCCGCAGCAGCTTATTGGGGGTGGTCATGTTGTGGGCGATGGATTTCTTCCCGTTGTGGAAGAACGTGTCCGGGGTCCAGATTTTGCTGGCGAGGAGGTTGTTGAGAGGCAGGCGCTGCATCGGCCCCTTAAACCGCAGCCGCTCATCTTTCCAGCTTTGTCGGAAAAACACATCTATGGTGTACTCCTAATGCAAAAGAAGGCAGCCGGCCAGAGCAGGGTAGAAGAGGCCGTTAGTGGAGCTCTCTTGCTGTTGATTTAAAATTACCGTGAAGCGCCACCTACCATTTCTGTGTCCGACACCGGGCCGAAGCTGGTGACATAGATGTCCGTCCTCACCTGCGTTATTCGCTCTGAAACACAGACACAGGTACCCCCGGTCACCAACTCACGGTGGCAACGCAACACATGCAACCAGAGCACCCTGCAATGTGTGTGCTAAATCTGGAGGACTTGACAAACACCACATGGTACCATGGTGCTCCAAACCATAGCAAGGAATAAAACATCCACAGAAAAAGAAAACTGTTGTCTCCTTGCCCTTTGTTACCCTTGGGGAGCAGATGTGGGTGAATCCTGGTGTGTGGCACTGGGTGATTTTCATCAAACCTGAGCCTCAGTTTCTTCATCTGTTACCAACCCCATACCCCAAAAATGGGAGCTTTAAAATCAGTCTGGACATAGCATTACCATATGACCCGGCAATCCCACTTGGAGGTATTTATCCCAAAGAATTGAAAGCAGGAACCCAAACAAATTTCTGTACACCAATGATCATAGCAGCATTATTCACAACAGCCAAAAGGTGGAAACAACCCAACTGTCCATCAAGGGATGAACGGACAAACAAAATGTGATGAACACATAGAGTGAAATATTATCGAGAAGTAAAAAGGAATGAAGTTCTCATGCATGCTACAACATGGATAAATCTTGGAGACATCATGTCAAATGAAATACTCCAGATATAAAAAGAAAGATACTGTATGATCTCACTTATAGAAAATACCCAGAAAAGAAAATTAATAGGGACAGTAGTGGATTATAGGTTATCAGGGGCTTGGGGTGGTGGTGAAGGGGATGGGAATATTGATTAATGAGTACAGGGCTTCAGTTTGATGTGATGAAAAGTTGGGGTAAGGTATGTTGGTGATGATAGCACAATATTGCAAATGTATTAATACCATTGAATTGTAGGCTTGAAAGTCATTAAAATGGGAAATTTTGAGCAGTATACATGTTACTACAATAAAAAGTTCAAAAAGTAAAAAACGAAAAGAATAATAATTGAACAACAAAAGTTCAATATGGAGGAGGACAGCAGACTCACGTGGAATCTGCAGTGAAAAACTGCAGGCAGAGAGTTGTTTTTGGGGAAAGGTCAAACATGACTGTGTACCCTTGGGATAAGGACAGCTTGGGAAGGGAGATCCTCATCACTGGATTTTGTTTTAGTTAAAGCTATTGGTAATATATTAACCAATAAAAATTGCTACTAACAACAGGGGAGGTGCACTATGGGTATCCCCTAGGCACTACAAGGCCTGGTGAAATCTTCTGGACCCAAGTGGGGACCATATTTGAGTGTATTACAGCCCTGACTAAGCAACCCTAAACTGCCCAGATGTTATCATGTTGTGATTATAGATGGGTGTGGTGTGTAGCTGCACATGCATGTGTGTTTGTGTGATGCCTCAGATGTCGTCAACACCTGTCTCCCCTCAGGTGCACCAGCTCCGGAAGGACAGAGCCAGTCTGCTCCATCCCAGAAGGACAGGGCCAGTCTGCTCCATCCAATCTCAGTGTCTGGCACATATTATCAACTTCTAAAGAATTGAAGTGGCTACTATGCTATGAATCCTAGTGAAAAAAGAAACATAGAATATGCTAAAATGCAAAGAAAAACTGCATTCAGCAGTGGACTTCTGAAAAGGGCTGGCATCATTGCCAGAGTGTGAAGTTGACAATACAGTACTCAACAGATTTATCTCGGCTCTCTTGAGACCTAAGAGCTGGTTGGAGGTTCCCTCCTTAAGTGAACCAGATTGAAAGGTACCATGAACTGAGAAAACAGGGGCAGGCAGGGGATACGTTAGGCAGAACATGTCTCCCAGCTTCTTGCATCTGGAAAATAGTAATAAAGGAGGAGACGGGGACCCTTGCAAGTGAGAAAAGCCATCAGATCAAACTCCTGACAGGGAAGATATTTCAGGTACCTAAAAATCACCTTTGCGTGTTCCTTGAATCCCAGCACATAAGGGCTTGTTTCTGGATGTAAGCTTCCCTGGGGGATGTGGTGGGATCACCCAGGAGGACACTCACCTCCGAGGCCAGGCCGCAGTCTGTTGTCATAACCGTCTAAGAGTCCGTCCAATATCCGCGTGAATATCGTGATGTTGTCGTTGGTTGCATCTTTCACCGAACTTGTTGTCATTTGTGAAAAGCTTTTTAAGGTAGAAACAAAAGTAAAACTTAAAAGTTGCATTAATTATTTCTTAGAGATTTTAAATTGAAAAAGACGCAGATAATCCCATACTCAGATATGGAAGCCGGGGAACGCAGCGACTTGCCTTGGAGGGATGGATCTGGATTACTGTTCCAGATCAAGAGGCCCTCGGGGCTGGTCTTTTCCCAACCTAATGCAACACTCAAAGTCTATCAGTAAATGTGAGGATTCTGAGAAGTCATTTATGTCAACATTTTAGCCATTCTGAAAACAAATCAGCCAACACACATGAACTAGCAGAGCCTAATTCACTTGCAAAGGATTTCAGGAGTTTGGTTTAAACACAGAAAAACTGGGTTCATATATTTGTAGTGCAGTGTCTGTTATGGGAGATGGGTTTTGGAGGGAGATGCGTAAAAACCCTATACAATTTAAAGGGTAAGACTGGTGTGTCCAGTTTAACTGGAAAGTCTGTGCTGTGAATGACATGCTGATATCCATGCAAATGGTGATGGAAACAACTGAGTTTGTGAAATCTGTAAAACTGCTTCAGGCTCACACACCTTCAGCAAGGCTAGCTGGCAGGATGTTTAGTTGATGGATCCTCAAGCCTGGTCTGAAAACCCTCACTGAGGTTAACAGTTGTCACTTTTGATCAAAGACACGGACACAAAATGTTCAGTGTGCCTGAACATGTCAGACTCCTGCAGCTAAAATAAAACCCCCAAGGAAAACAGACCTGACCCTTCCAGAAAGAAGCAAAAAAAGCTTTTTTGGTTTCTTCAATTAACTGGAGTTATCCAGCGTCAAAAAGTGTATGCAGGTGGAGACACCCTTAGGAGGTCTGGGATAACCAAGGAAGGCATTTGGGAAGAAGAAAGTGCAGACCCAGAAGATATAATAGCATATCTGGAACCCTGGACCCTACCTCAGTCTCTACAGCTGCTGTTGATGTGCAGATAACAAGATGGGTTCAGACTATCAAGAACTTGACCTCAATAAACAAAATGTGGTGCATACACATGATGGAATATTATCTGGGCATAAGAAAGAATGAAGTTCTCAGACAGGCCAACATGGGAGAACCTCGAAAACATTATGCTCAATGAATAAGCCAGACACATAAGCACAAATATTGTAAAGATATCACTTGTAAGAGATGACTAGAAATGACAAATCTGCAGAGATAGGAAGCAGTTTAGAGGTTATCGGGGGGGTAGAGGGAGGGGGAGAGGGAATGTTAATAGAGAAATAAGCACTTGGCTTGAGCTGAAAGCCAGATGTGGCCACCATGGACTGTCAGTGACATTGGCATTTGGGAGAAGGACCCATGGCTCTCAGTAATTCCCTGAGTTGCTGGGCCATGGCTGCCCCACACTGCTGAAAGCACTTTCTCTTTCATAAAACTGCTGAAATTGAACCTGGGAGCCATCATCAGGGCTGGAGAGCTGAGGCCAAAATCCATTTGTGCATGCTCCACCCAGTTCCTGAAAATCAGTCATTTCTATTGATTGGATCTTAACAGATCAATTCTTAACTGGCCCTAATGCTATTCACTTTTGAATGAAAAAGTTGCTTAAAGTTCTCTTGATCTATTTCTCACATCACCACTAAAATGCATATATCAGAAGTTCTAACGAGCTAAAACTCAGTCCTGCCAGCATGGAGCCGACAGACATGACTTTTTGCCCCGTGACTTAGTATTGAAGATTAAATCCCCCTTTTCTCTGACATCCACTGCGGTTTCACACTTCAGAAAGACAAAGCACGGAGCCTCACACAGCTAGTCCCAGGATGAAGGGCCTTGATCTCTTCTTCTGGGTTTGTGAAAGAAATGGGTATAATCTAGAGCTTTCCCAGGTGCGGAACTGTTGGTCCAACTAAATCTGGTCTCATCAGACACTTCTCATGGCATTTGTAAGTTTTATCAGTTGGTTATTCAGCTTGAGGTTATGCAGTTTCCAATGTCTGGGAAACCTTCCTCACTGCTTCTTTAATTTACAAATAGAGGTGAGAGCCTACACACCAGTGGAAAAAGCATATCTTAATATTTAGAGGAAATTTGTCTAAGTGATTCCATAACCTATTGTGAAAATGTTCTTAAATTACATTAGATCCAAAAGCCCTGCTATTAGGAGACAAACACTTGACACAACATTATTGACCATTTTGAGATTTCCCGAACACTCTGAGTTCATGGCTAATGTCTCTGTGAGACATTTCCTCGGCTTTCTCTGGAAGTGCAGATACAGATACGCTGCTCCGTCACAGTTTCATGGAAATGTATTTTACTTGGCTCTGAATCCCACTCCACAGATACTGAAAGCTTTTCAGACAGCCATGGGGTGGGATGCAATGCTTAAGAATTCCAAAGCTCAGCTACTACTTCTTGGCCCTCCAAAATTTTAAACACCTCTAAACTGCATTTTTCTTGGAACAATTTCAGTATCTGTCCTGCGCCCACTATTACGGCTTCTCATACATATCTGTGGGACCTTTTAGGATAGAGATCATGCTGTGGATTTGCAGTGTTTTTTCTGTGTATTAACTGAAGATAGGGGCTGGAAGATAGGAAAGATACTCTAAAAAAAAAAAAAACCTCCCTGGAAATGTGCATCAGGGAAAGAGAGGGGGTGCTTTCATGAACAGCTATGAAACTCTCCTCAGTTCACAGATCATCTTCTGAAATGACTCAACTGCAGCATGTGGTTATGAAATCACCACTTCACAGCCATGGAGAGGATGACCCTTCCCTTATCATGCAGAACAAATGTGTTTTCTCAGCTCCCGGCACAGCACCAGCATGAGGAGAATCTCATGGGCATCTACTGGACTTGCTAACGTTTTTATCAAGCTGTATAATCTTTAAAGACAGCTTCTAAGGTGAATGGGTAGCTTCAGCTTCTTGTATTGCATTTCAGTTGGTTGGAACCACTTGAAAATCAAAACAAAACAGCAAAGTACCTTCAGCGAGTGATAATGTGCAGTGGATAATCAGTGAGTCCTCTCAGTATCAACACAAGATGATTTCAACTCATCGAACACTCACTTACTCCACAGGTCCAGAAAGTAAGCTCAGCCTCACTGTGTGGTCTGGAGCTGAATGGACCCCAGAAAATCATGCTCTTAAGCTAATCCATTCCTGTGGGTGTAAACCTGTTGTAGGCAGGAACTTTTGATTAGGTTATTTCAGTTGAGGTGCACCCCAGTTGGGTCTTAATCCTCTTACTGGAGTCCTTTATAAATGGAATGAATATGGGGAGAGAAAGACACAGAAGCTGAGAGGAAGCCAGTGAAGCCAGAAGCTGGAAGCCAAAGGAGCCTGGAAGAGAAGGTAGAGACCAGCAGACGCCACCATGTGCCTTGCCATAGGACAGAGGAGCCAAGGATCGCTGGCAGCCTGTCTTCAGAAAGAAGGTATCATCTTGATTTGGACATTTTCAGTCTGAAAACTATAAGCTTGTACACTAACAGATTCTCATTGTTAAAAGCCAGCCCATTTATGATAAATTATATTTCGGCAGCCTAGCAGACTACAACACTTTCCACCATCCCATCCCACTTTCCCTGCTATAGTAAGTACAGCCACAGAGCTCTGCTCACCCTTAAGAAATCTGTTCTGCTGCTTTAAAGATAAGCTAATCACTCTGCTCTTCTGGGAGGTGGATGTTGGTAAAATGAGACTAGATCCCTTATCACTGACAATAGCCTAAAATGGAATGGAAGTACTTAAAAAATTTGGTGACTTACCCCTCAGTTTCAATTGAAGTTATTTAACTAGGTCCTCTTAAAGTACAAAATAATTCTTTGTATTGAATGCATGTTCTCTACAAAAACATATCACATTTATTCCATGTCGGTTCCAAAATTTTCAGAGTATTGATGTTCCAGAAAAGGGATTATAAAGAAACCCACCTTTTTTGTTACAAGATCCTAATTTTTTACATTTCCTTCCCAAAGTATTGGTCTATACAAAAATGACAAGGACTCGATCCTTAAATTTGAACCCTAGGCTCCCTGAGCTGTGATCCCTAATATTGTTAAAGGAAATGAGTAATAGGATGGTTTTCAAATAATTTTAGACTGAAAAACAAGAGAATGAGCTCACTGAGCCCCACGCTGCAGGATGAGTAAGGTAGTGAGTTGCAGGGGCTGGGGGTGGGGGTGGGGGTGGGACACGGTGGCAGGGACCCTGGGGAGCGGAGGGGTTTTCTGAAAAGCTATGCTGGGGCACAATGCTCAACTTCAAGTTCTGAGTCATTTATACACTTCTGGTGAAGTGAAGTAGGAAACTGGCAGCCCACTAAATTTGGTCAACCATTGGGTCTATTTTACCAGCACTGTTTAAGGAAAATGATGTGAATGCCTTTAGGAAGGATAAATTCTGCAGTTGGTCAAATTCCCCCACCTCTCCCTATTGTCTTACATCTGGATTCTCCAAGGGATTTGATTCTCAGGTTCTTGCAATAGAATTCTGGGCCTTAGAGACTTGGCTTTAATTGATGCAGGAGGGAATGGGCAATAGTATTGTTTAAAGAGCCCCAAGGATGGACTGACTCTTTTCTCCTCTAGTAGGTTCAGAGAGGCCATATGATTGGGCTCAGGGTTTATTCCAACAGCTCAGTTCAACAAATGATTCTGGGATGTCATTCTGCTATGTACCAGGCATTGCAATAAATGCTGGGACAACAATGACAACAAATTTGATGCAGACAATATTCCCAACCTGTATTCTGAAAGAACCACAGAGGATTTCAACAGAACATGGCATGTGTAGGAATCTATGCAAACTACAGGACCCCAGAGAACAGAAACTGGCTTTACCTAGGGTCAGAGGCGAGGAAAACTGACCTGAGCTTTTAAGCATAAAGGTAGGGTCACAAATCAAAGACAGCAGTGCAAAAGGGATTGTGAGCAGTGGCACTGAGACAGGAAGCAACAGCATGTGTGCAGAGGATGTATAAGGACTTGGGTAAAAGAATAACATGCGTGGGGGAAAGATAGACAAAAGACAAACCACAAAAGACTACGCATGCAATGCTAGGCTTCTGTGGCTCATCCTGAGCGTGGTCGGGGGCTGCCAAAGCATTCTGAGCAGGGGCATTTTCACTGCAGGCCTCCACGCAGGCAGCATGAACATGAAGGACTTAGGGAGGCAGACCTAAAGGCCTAGAGACTCAGGAGATGGCCATGGGGGAAGAGGCGGGAAGGACAGCAGCCTCCGCAAGGTTTCCTGATTGGGGGTGAGGGAGAGGGAGGGGTCTGAGCACAGAATATGGGAGGATCACAAATCCAGAGGGCACCGTCGCTACCATCAGCCGGGCACCAGCCCAAGGATAACCCTGCCGTAGGGTTCACTCATTACCCTGAAAGGGGAGTGTGCTGGTTTGGTTGTATTATGTCTGCCAAAATGCCATTATCTTTGATGCAATTTTGTGGGGGCAGATGTATTAGTGTTGATTAGACTGCAATTCTTTGAGTGTTTCCATGGAGATGTAACTCACCGAACTGTAGGTGGTAACTCTGATGGATAATTTCCATGGAGGTGTGGCCCCGCCCATTCAGTGTGGGTCTTGATGAGTTTACTAGAGGACTATGTAAGCTCAGACAGAAGGAGTGAGCTTGCTACAGCCAGGAGGGACACTTTGAAGAATGCACTGGAACTGAGAGAGGAACTTCACCTTACAGAGACATTTTGGAGACGGCCTTTGAAAGCAGACTTTTGCTCTGGAGAAGCTAAGAGAGGACAAACGCCCCAAGAGCAACTGAGAGTGATATTTTTGAGGAACTTCAGCCTAGAGGGGAACATCCTGGGAGAAAGCCATTTTGAAACCAAAACTCTGGAGCAGACGCCAGCCACGTGCCTTCCCAGCTAACAGAGGTTTTCCGGACACCACTGGCCATCCTCCAGTGAAGGTACCTGATTGCTAATGTGTTACCTTTGACACTTTATGGCCTTAAGACTGTAACTTTGTAATGAAATAAACCCCCTTTATAAAATCCAATCCATTTTTGGTGTTTTGCATAACAGAAGCTTTAGCAAACTGGAACAGGGAGCAAGCAAGAAACCGCATTAGTATGACCTAAAAGCATGTTTCTTTTTGAAGAACTTTAAAGGACTTTACAGGAATGTAACTTAATCTGTTTATCTATCAGTATTTATAATATCTAATAATAAGAAGAACAGGAATGTAACTTAATCTGTTTATCTATCAGTATTTATAATATCTAATAATAAGAAGAACAGGAAGAGGAGGAAGAGTAGAAGGAAGAGGAGGAGGAGGAGGAGAAGCTTCTGTAGAGTCAATCCTTAAGGGAGCTTCACTTTCCAAGGGATGCCTGATTATTAATCTTTCCTTATTTTGGTGTTTTAAGGTTTACACATTAAACACTGATCTCATCATTTCTGGTGTAAAGAAAAGTCTTTGGATTCTTCTGCACCACACATTTGACCAAAGTGCATGAAGCTGCTGGTGAATACAATGAGTAAGGTTATTTCTTAATGGTGCTATCTCGGTTTACACAAAATGAGATCAATAAGGCAACTGCAGACATGTTTTAATGTGAATTAACTTTGGGAATTGTACTGGGTTGGTTTTAAACTATAGCTTATCTGTCTTCTTAAATTTCATTTCCTTCTGCATTCTTTCTTCAGTAAGTAATGATTTCCAAGAAATGTATCTTCAGTTTATTTACAATACTTTAAGGTCATTAAATAAGCACTTATAAATGGCACCACTTTATGACGTTTTGCTCAAGCTTCCTTTACTCACCATTTTAGCCATCTGTGCTTTAAAAAATATGTAAAAAAAGTACACGGTGGACACTAGCTAGACATTCAAAGTCAATCCCAAGTATCCAAATAACAGTTTTCCCCTCTTATGGGGGGGCACCATGGACTTGAAACAGATGTTCTCTGTGGTTAGAGTCATGCACCATGAAATCTGCCCCAGTACTCTGAGGTTCCTCCCATTCCCTGGGGCCTCTCATTAAATGTGCCCCAATCCTGCTTATTTACCTCCCTCACTTCTCCTGCTCATCACCCTTCACGCAGAATGTCCATTCTTCCTTAACATCCAAAAGGCTCAATGGTCCTTCCCTCTCCCAGCTCTCTGAACCCATCCTGCACTGCGTGAGTGCACAGTGCAAATCTGCCTGCAATGGACCCCACACAGACTCCTCCTGCCCAGGCTGCAAACTCTGAGCCCTGCATCCTCACAGGCAGCCCCCTCCTTCACCTAACCTTGCCTGCTCTCCTAGACTCAGTCTGTCTCCCACCTCCAACATACTGGCTGCCCCAAACACGTGATTATGTAGTGGCACACATAATCCTGGTCTTTATCAGTCTTCCCAGACTCCTTAATCATTTCCAAGAGCAATCACGTCTGCTGTCATAACTCCTTTCTTTAAAATAGTCTTCCACTCATCCCATGTCTCCTTCCAGTTACTGCTCCTCATCTCATCAAAACTCATCAGAAGAGCCGCCTATTCTAGAAAACACCGCTTCTCCTCCTCCATCCTCTCAGACCTACTCCAGTAAGACCTCCACCATCCCCTTCCAAGGAAGCCACTCTTCTTGAGATCAGTGATGAGTCCTGCATGACCAGGCCCAAAGGTCCATTCTCAGTTCTTGCCTTAGTGGCCCTAGCAGCAGCATTTGACATGGCGGCCACTTCTCCCTTCTTGGAACACTTTCTTCTCTTTGTCTCAGGACACTGCTTTTTTTGTTCTTCTCCCTTCACTGCCTCTTCTTCCCAGTCTTGCTGGTTGCTCCTTCATTTGCAGACTCCTAGACACTCGAACGTTCCAGGGCACAGTCCATGGGCCATTTTGCTTTATCTGTCTACACTGGATCTCTACCTGAACTCATGCAATCAAATGGCTTTACATATCTCCTGTCCATGGGAGACTCAAATTCTTGCCTC
Source organism: Choloepus didactylus (assembly GCF_015220235.1). Classification (NCBI taxonomy): domain Eukaryota; kingdom Metazoa; phylum Chordata; class Mammalia; order Pilosa; family Megalonychidae; genus Choloepus; species Choloepus didactylus. The sequence goes on from NC_051310.1 coordinate 68,909,267, forward strand.
CAACTCCAAACTCTCTCTGACTTCCAGACTCAAGTATCTGACTGCCTCCCTGGCCTCTCCACTTGGATATCTAAAAGGTATCTCACAGGGCTTCTGATGTCCATAACTGAACTCACAATTTTCTCCATTGAACCCTCTTCTCCTACTGTCTTCCCCAGCTCACTAAAGGGCAACTTATCCTGTCAGGCTTTCAGGTCAGACAAATTGGACTCATCGTTGGTTCCATTCTCTCTTTCATTTCCACATCAATCCATCAACACATCCTTTTAGCCAAAACACTCTTTCCTCTGGATAGCTGCAATAGCCTCTTAACTCTCCTCCTTGCTTCCTTCTTTACCGCCCTGCCCCACCCTACATTCTATTCTATTGTCCACTCAGCAGCCAGAGTGAGCCCTTTAAAACTTAAGTCCCATCATGCCACATCTAGATTGGATCATGTTTCACTCCCACTTAAAAACACTCAATGACCCTGCTTGACCTGCAAGACAAAACTCAACTGCTTTTTCTGAATCTGCATAGCACGGTACTACCCTTTACCCATGACTCCACCCCAGCCTCACTCTCTCTTGAATTGCACCCCTTTCGACCTCCCCCTTCCTCAATCCAACCTCCTGGCTGTTGGGTGGTGCCAACCATGTCTCTGCAGTGACAGCTCCCCTTGGCCCCCTCACTCTTCTCCACCGACAGCACTGCTCAGGGCCTTCCTTCCTGCAGGTGTCTGCTCAAGCAGCTCCCCCACACTCACTGTCCTTTACTCTTTTACCTCCCTGGGAATCATCATGACCTGACACTCATGTGCTCACTGAGAGACAGGATCTGCCTATCCACTGCAGGATCTCAGCACCTGGGGCAGTGCCTGGTATCAGTAAGGACTCGATCAACATGGAGGTGACCCCCTGAGATGTGCAGTTCCTAATCCCTGCAACCCGCGAATCCCTGGAGACTGTGGATGTGCTAACTTACACGGCAAGGGGGACTGCAGGTGCAACTAATGTAATGGACCTTCAAATAGGGAGAGGATCCTGGGTTACTCAGGTGGGCCTGCTTAAAAGTAGAAGAGAAAAGCAGAGGAGAGTGTTAAAGAAATGCTGCTGTTGCTGGCTTTGAAGAAGGGAGAAGAGAGGGCCAAGGCACAAGGGATTCGGTGGCTTTCAGAAACTGCAAACAGCCTGCAGTTTAGCCAGCAGGAAATGAGGACCTTGCTCCTACATAGGTAAGGAACTGAACTCTGCCAAATACCTGAATGAGGAGGAAACAGCTTCTCCCCCAGAGCCTCCAGAAAGAATGCAGCGGCCAACACCTTGGACTTAGTCCAGTGAGACCCATGCTGGACTCCTGACATACAGAACCTAAGACAGTGAATGTGTGCTGATTTAAACCACTAGGATTATGGTAATTTCTTGTGGCAACGAGTGAAATCTAATACAAATTTGTCATTAATTCTTCACTACATTATAGACTATAGATGGTGTCCTTGTTTGTCTTGACTGTTTTTATATCCCCAGAACTTCCATATAGCACTACTTAACCAGTGAGAAGGAAATGATGGGCCTCTTTCCATTTACTACCCAAGCCCTCAGTGCTCTTTTGAGGACCACTTCCAGGCTGTGACAGCTGAGCCTCCCTCCCCCATATGGGGCAGGAAGCCCACTCTCCAGGCCCTGACCTTTGGGGTCCCCTCTCAAGCCGGGTGCCCCATGCTAACTCCCTCTATTTGCACGGGCCTTTGCACGTGTTCCTCCAGGTGCCTGGAATGTCCCCACCACCACCACCCCATCCTCCTTTGCCTCATAATCTCCGTTTCACTCAAGAATTTCCTTCTCTAGGGGAAGCATCCTGCTCGCATCTCCAGTAGAGGGAACACTTTCATGGTAGAATCTGTCACACTCTGTTGCATCTGTGAATTTACACATTTCCCTCCCCTGTAGAGTGAGGTCCCCTCAGAGGAGAGACCGTCAACACTCAAAAATGCCAGAAGGACAGCTACACGTGCTGAGCACGTCCTCCTGCCCGGACTGCTTTAAGCAATGAGGACACAGGGAGCAATTGCACCCTCTTTCAGCCCTGCGACGCAAGATCTGCTTTCATCCCCACTTTGTGATTATGAAACAAAGGGCAGACGGTTAATAACTCCTCCACGTAGCTGCGGAGATCAGACCTGGACACCTTGATCTCAAAAGCCAATTTGGGGATAAACACTACTAAAATATTGTTTGGTTAATATATTCCCTCTGCCAAAATGATACGTAAAAATATCCCTAAATATTTGCCAGGGAGTCCTGAAATGACAACCAAACCTAATATAGAAGGATGGCCCAATTTTGTTTTTGAAACTGAAAATTAACAGATCCTGTTTCATTAATGTTGAGGTTTGCCCTCTGATTTTGAAACAAATTGTTAAATACAAATAAAAATGGAGTTTTCTATGAACTGCTGAGGCCTGCTTCATAAAAGTCTTCCTTTTTCTCTCCCATGATCCCATCTCAATGACATTACGTTTCATAGTTTGTCTTTGGTGTTTGATTTTTATTTGGGCTGCAGTTTAGAGCAGTGGTGTTTGAGTTCCAGATGAGGATATTCTTTTGTTTCCCAAATTTGGAATTTTCCCTATTCCTTCTCTTTCCAATATACCATAAATATCATGAAATTCTAGAAGTGGTAAGGCAGTGGATAGCACTAGAGTTGGCCTGGAGCCCTGAAGAGGAACCCCAATCCTACCACTTCCCAAAGGTGAAACTTGGAGATGTTTCTCTGAGCTCTTAAGCCTGAGCTTTCTTCACCTACAAAGTAACATTTTTGTGAACATTAAATAGCAAATTGTTTGAAAATGCATCCTGGAAATTAAGGAGACATACACATGTAAACACTGATAACTACTGCTGCTAACACCAGAGTTCTATGTTGGAATACTTTTTAGCTTGGATTCTAATAATTTCCTCTGAAATTTCACCCTAATTGAAATATTCATTGTATGCAGTTTAGCATTTTGTAAATCCAGAAGCCCATACGTCTTCTACTTCTGTCATTGAACTGAGTCAGTGACGCTTATTTGAGTCGGTGGCCAGGTGGGGTCGGCAGAGAGCTGCACTTGCCTTGTGAGTGTTGTCAGGCTCTGCTGACCTCATGGTCCATTGACATGACGAACATGTAAAAGTGTCCTTTATAAAGCATTCAGTTTTCAAGTATTTTCTTTTGGTGCCTACCAAAAAAATATTGACCATTACCCAGTTGCTATATGCAAGAACTGCATTTCTGGTTTTTGGCCATGCTCGATGGCTGGATGTGTGTGAGCTGACAGTTTTGGCTGGGCTTTGTATTTTTGTATTTTTTTTTTAATTGGTGTTTTATTAATTGTTACAATGTTGTACTGGACCTCAGGAACCCACTGCAGCTACAGTCCAGGAAGAATTTGCCATTGGAGGATTTACAAGAGAACATTCCATTTTAGAAGATATGGCAAGCCTCTGTGAAAATGATTCAGAAAGAAAGTACTTTCTCCTCTTGTTAAAAGAAGAGGGATTCTGTCCTTGAGTACACATGTGAAAAGACACTATTCACGTTGCCAATGCCTAAGTCCATATACTTGCATAGACAGATAAAGAAAAAATTTATCTGCTTATGTTCATGAGTTGCTTCCAGAGTATTCACCTTTATTTCTACTATAAAATATCGTTTCCTAAAATCTTTCTAAATTATGGCTCCAATGTAATAAAATCCTAACTCATTTTTCTTTTTTCAATCAATAATCCTCTGAGATACACTTAATACCATTAAATGAATGAACACAGATTTTATCTTACTATTGATTTGATATACCCAAAATGTATCTAACAATTGTCATTGGCCTATGTAATCTAACAAAGTAAGGTTTTTAAAATGATAAGTTAATTCCAGGTTAAATTCAATATTACATGTTTTGACATGTCTTTGATTCCAATATTGTTTCTGCACTAGTTTTTATTTGCCATATAATTCTGATTACTGGTCTCATTAAAATAATCATAATGCCTCAAACAATACTAGGCCCCCAAATGTGGCATAGCATAAAGCTGACTGCCAAATAAGACCTCCATTGTTATACATGTGACTCAGTGCTCTGTTATATAATTTAAAACTGATAGAAGAATTATAAAGGCTATTGAAAAGGCACCGGCAGTGACTCAGATCAAATTCAGAATATAAATGGGAGGAGAAAAATAACGCATGATTACATATAAGACATATTTTCAAAACAATTTCACATTCATTATCTGATATAACCATCAAATATTTTTAACTTGTCACACTTATCATTTCTCTGATTGCCAAATCCCTGCCCTCTTCACCAACACCGCCTGTCAACTTTGCACATGCAGAAACCCTTTCTTTCAGTCCCTGGCCAGCTTCTCTCTATCACTTGCTTCTCTGACCAGCTGTTCGTCCTCTTACATATTGTGAGGAGGCAGCATTTCCATTATCCTACAGAGCTTCATTCAAGTTTCAAGCCTTTATGCTTCCCTTTCACCTTTCTTTTGAACCCGATCACATAAACTCTTTCTTTTGGGGAAAAAAGAGCTTGCCCAAACTCTTTTTTTCCCCCTAATCGCAGAGATCAGAAAACATTCTCTAGCCTGAAGCACGAATACCTTTTAGTATCATGTCCCTTCCTGTATAGATGTGTTTGACTCAGAAATGCTGGCAAAGCACATGCAGGCAAAGGATGACGCAGAAGAACTATCTGAGCCAAATCACAATAACGGGTGCTGAGATCGGGGAGGAGGGGGCAGCCTGCGGGGTGGGGGTGAGGCTGCTGTAAATCCCAGGACCCACGGGCTTTGTGAACTTGTCAGCCTCAATTTCCCCAACTGTAGGATGCGGTTCATAAGGTTGATGTTAGGATTTGTCTAAAACAGACAACATAAACTAGGTGTTCCATCTGTGCTAGCTACTAGCTGGTCACAATGTAAAGTCAGATAAATATTACAAAACTTTCTTTGGGATTGGACAAAATCATCCTTAAGTACATTTAGAATTATATGCAAGTGTGAGGAGCTAAAAATGTCTTGTGTAAGAAGGGGAAACAAATAGGGACTTTTCCTCCCAGATGCCAACATGTCCTTTGTGGCTACTGAAAACCACACAGGGTGTGTGGAACTCGAATCTCGGCTGTCCCGCTTTGCTAGAGACCCCGCTTCATCAAAAGCAATTGGACAAGCAGGGTCAAGAATTAAAAGCATTGACAGAACATGATGTAAAATTCCACTTTTAGGAATGCCTTCTATTAGAAATAATTTTAAATACTGAAAAAAGTCATTCACTACAGCAATATTCATAACAGCAATATCACAAACAGTTAAATACCCCAAATTAGGGAAATAGTTATCTATGAAGCATTCATATCCTGTAATAATATCCATCCACTTAAAATCATACATTTTGCAGTATTTATAATACCCAAGTGTCAGGTAGGAGAAAAGCAGAAAACAAAATTGAATGTATAGTATGAACTCAGTTGTATAAAAATATGCACTGAAGCAAGGGGAAGAAAACACACCAAACTCTGAGGAATGATTTTATCTGTGTCGTAGAATTAAGGATATTTTCCTTCTTTCACACTGTTATACTTTTATCTCACATATTTCCTGCAGTTAATAGATATTGTTTTAGAATGGACTATAGACCTTACATCTGAAAGATTTAAAAATTTCTCCATTTTTTATTGGAATATTGAGGGCAATTCTACCACTAGTAATTAATGGCTTTCAGAAACTACACTTCTCTCTCTATTTTGAAGTTGAGGTCAGAAAATTATAAAATTAAATAAGAAATAAAGTATAATTGCTTCTAATTGTTAAACTCACGCGCCCATTATTTCGTATTTCAGACTTGCATCTTCCAGAGAGTGTAATAATTTCTTACCTACAGAATGCAATTTCAAAATAATATATTTTGACCAAACTGTTATTGAAAATATATGTTCCCAATCCTAGGACATTCTTCACCTCCAAAATATTGCTAATTTATGCAGTATAATAGTAAGCAAACCTACTCTACCTATTACAGTAATCTGAATATTCTGTATGATTTCACTTACACACACAGCTAAATCATATGATTTAAAAACTGGAAAGAACCTTAAAGAAAGGAAAAATTTCATTTCACAAATAAGGAAACCAAGGACAAGACAGAGGTGCCCAGTGAAGACGAGAAGTAAAGCATGAATAGAATCGGATGCTCTTTCCAAGGGAATACTCAAGTGGCTCACTGGGCAGTAACATTACTCTGATTAGCACACATGGCGACACGGCCCCCATGGTGGTGAAGGACGGTTCCTTAGCTCACCTTTCGGACACAGTCCCGGCTGAGGGCTCAGAACTGAGCTTGGGCAGCCCTGGACTAAAATCACAGTGCTGTCGTACATCAGTGATGGCACCTGGGGAATGTCACAATCCCCTCTCTTTCTCTTTCTCAATTTCTCAATCTCTCATCTCTCTGGATTTATTCCTCTTTACAAGGCTTGGAAAGGTCAGAAGAACAGAAAATGTCCGGGGGATGGCGAGTGAGCTGACTTGGGAGGGTCCTCTTTACTCTCCAGGATCAAGGACACTCTATGGGCTGTTGCAGAGCCACTGCATTCTTGAGAAGTCCCGGTGATCTACACAAGTGCAAAGTGAACTGGGTAACCTCTGGAGCCTATCCTTACAGAACTAATGCTTGCCAACTTTTACCCTATTCTCCTGAAATTTAATTTCTTAATCACACTGCCATCAACTTCAAGTTACCATCTTTCTGATTAGCAGGAAAAATTCTGGGAACTTGGGGAGAGAGAAAGAACATCAGCAACTCGTACGAACATTCATTTGGAATGTTGATAATCATTAGTTTGATAAAGAAGGTTAGAATCAGCACACTGATACTATAAGGCTGAAATGAAAGAGGTTGAGGGAACAACAGTGCAGGAAACCGAGTGGTGTCTTTAGATCTTCGGACACGTGTACTGCCTGGAATCTGCTCCTGCCACAACATCTCAAGTTCCAGGCTGCGGGATCAGTCTAGCACACTGGGGGTCCTTTTCAACGCCATGTAGTTTGGACTTTGCATTAAAGGCAAATTCCATTGTGCAGCTGAACCAGGGAGTGCATGAAACTGTTGGACGCCATTATGTCTAACAAGCAATACATGTCCTTTTTATGCACCTGAACTTCTGAGCCTTGTTTTAACCTGAGTAGGCAGAAACACAGCTGGCACTGAAACCATCTTCTGCTTCCATTTCTGAGAATATAATCTGCTTTATTTCTCTGATTCATTCCAGAGCAGCCTTGCTTATGAAGAAGGTGCTAGGCAGGACAAGGACTCTTGTATTGATTTACAAAAATTGAATGGAGTGGGGTGACAAAGGTGGCAGGTGACAGCTTGCTGAACTGACGTACTTACTGCTCTGCAAAGTTTTGTAAAGGCACTTTTGTCTCTAAAATCATAAAATAAAAGCATAGAAAATAACTTACCCAAAGTGACTGGCTAAGTTCATGGAAGTACAAATGAGAAGGAGGTTTTTGATCATGATAAAGCTAGAGAACATTCCATTGTCCATTCCCAATAAGAGTGATAGATGAAGCAGATGAATTTGGAAGAATGACTGTTCTTTTCTCTAACTTGCAGCTGAAAGGTACACAAAGGGGGAACATGTATGAACATGAATATTTTGGTGTCAAAGGTTTTGAAATCAAAATCATACTTCTAATACTCAGCAATTTACAAAGAAGAGGAATCTGGCTGTCATTCTCCAGCCAGGGCTCCAATGCAGATATCATGTATGTTTGTTCAGTGGGCAGCAAGCTGGGGCAAAATGAAGTTATCATATGGCTTCATTTGTACATTTACTTAGAGTGCAGAATCATTCTTGCAATTTATTTATCTTCCATTTCTCAAATACTTTGTTTTACTTTATAGCATGTTATCAAATGAGCCAGTATCCCTAGTATCAGAATAAATGTGTGTAGTTATCTGAGGGATTGTATCCTGAATTTCACAAGTGGAATAATTTTACCTTTCTGAAATATTTGCCACGTGTTCAGAGCCAGCAAGCTACTCCTTGTTCTGCAAGGCGCTGAGAGAAACCAGGTGGAAAGAAGGGGGAAAGGCACATATGAGAATCAAATCTTGCTACAGGATCACAATAATACAATAGCTGTTTTCAAGAGAGGGTCACCACTTTCTTGGCTCTTTGCCTCAACACAAAATAACTTAGTAATCACTGAATTTGAAGAAGTCTCTGTCTGTGCTGGGCCCTATTTAAGGAATTTAAGATCCAGGCCGTCGCCCTCCCCGGGCTCTGGAACTAACCTTTCCGAATGCACATATTTGCAATACGCGAATAACTCAGATAGGTGTCCCTGGGATGTGAACACAGCATGTTCAATATAATCATTTTCCCGAAGAGCCCCCGGGCAAACTCCGAGCCTGGGAAGCACACAACAGGTCCTTCCCACCCAGAGACGAAGGCTCACTACGATTCTTGCCACGAAGGGTCCCGGGACTTGCCGCCAGGCCCGGGCGAGAGTCCCCGCAGCGAGCACGCCGAGCTCAACGCGGACAACGCGGACGGTGCTCCCTGACGGCCCTCAGCCCCGACCCAGGGCAGCGGGTCAGAGGCTGAGCTCCCCGCCCGTGCCCGGACCCCGCGGGCTCGTCGCTGCCGGCGCGCAGGGCTCAAGTGGGCGCGCGAGGAGGCACTGCGGAGCCGCAGCCTCGGCCACCCGCTGCTCGCCGCCCGGTCCCGGCTGCCCGCCTCGGTCCACAGCGCGCCCGCTTCCAACCCCGGGTCCGAGCCTAGCACCCTCCTGGGCGGCGTCTTGCCCTCCGCCGCACCGAGCGCACGGGGCAGTGGTGGCTCCAGAGTCCCGGGGCCTCAGGCAGGTGCTGGAACCACGAGCGCCACCCCCGCGGGGCCCGTGCCCACTCCACGAGCAGCACCCGGGGCCGCCAGGGGCTCCTCCCGCTCGCGATTCCGTCCCCCCGGCTCCCGCCGCGGCGTACCTCACAGCCCCTCCATTTGTTCCGCGTGGCGCCCGGGCTGGCTCGGCTGCGCTGCCCAGGACGCCCCTGCCCTCCGGCGTGCAGCTCGCTCCGCAGTCCCCGAGCAAAGTTTGCGCTCCTGGCCGGCCGCGGGGCTACCTCCCCGGGCGCCCCCACCCCTCCCGGCCCCGGTGCCGCGGCAGGTCGCCAGCGGAGAAGAGTGTGGGGGAAGCCGGGGGCTCCCACCCTCCCTCCACCGCATCCCCTTAGCCTAGTCCCCGGCCCGCGCTCTGGGCTTACCCTGCGCGCCGGCCCCGGTGGGCGAGCCGTCGGCGAGGGTGCATCCTCCACCTTGTGCTGCTGCTCCCGCCCGCTGGCAGGCGCGGAAGGCCGATGAGGCGAGTCAGCGCCCCATGCCGCCCGCTGCCACTGCCCGGGTCCCTCCGGCCGTGCGGAACCCGCGCCCCGCGCTCCCAGCTGCCGCCCTGAGGCTTCGCGCTGCGCCTCGCCGCGCCCCGGGCCGCGCTGCCGCCCGGACTCTGTCCCCGCGCGCCCGCGCGCCCGCGCCTTCTCTGTCTTCCTCGCTCGCTCGCCCGCGCGCGCTCCTCCTCTCACCTTTCCGAGGCGCCACATGGCGTCCCCGGGGCCGCAGCCCCGTCCTTCTGCAGGCGCGCCTGGGCAGACGCTGCCGGACTCTCACCAAAGGCGCCTCGGCTGCGTTCTGCGAAAAAGCAGGACTTGCGCGGCGGTTTGGCCTGGTGTGGGCCAGGCCATATTTCTGCTGAACTTTCTTGAGGGCTTTTAGTCATATATTCTGTGCCTCCTGTAATAACTACTGGTTCCCCTCTCTGGAGCGAGAATGTCGCCCGAGATGCAAAGGGCGAGGCAGCAGGCAGTCTGTGCTGGCGGAGGCCAGCGGTCAGCCCCAGCACCGCCTACCCTGACCCCAGCCCTTCCTCGGGTGCCAGCGCTCGCCCTCTGTGTCTGCACCGCTCAGTCTCCTTAGAAAGAGACGAGCTTGTGAACATCCTTTTTGTCTGGCATTACTTGCTATGGGGGGGGAAAGGCGAGAATACATTTGGATTAGATTAGAAATAAAACCCTTAGCTAACTGCACATACATTTGGGAGTTTCCTGAAATTCCATTCTTGAAGCGAGACCGCAGTGTCAATAGCAAGTGGACCTGGGCTCTGCTGACCTAAGGGCGGGCCTGGTGTTGTGGGGCGGGAACTCCCTGTGACCGGGGAAACGTGTGGCATTGCCTTCGCCCACCACACCGCAATGTGGTTTCATTGCTGTGGTCAGGCCTGACTGACTCGGTGTTGCAGCGCTTGTGAGGTGACGGTGAAGTCGCGGCTGGACAAGTGTGCAGTGTCACCCTCCCGCGACGAACGCAAATGCTGGGCCGACTTCAAAGCCCCTTACAGCACGAGCAAGGCGGCTGTAGAGCAAATCCATGCCTCAGTTTCAAGACTGCAGGACCTTGTTTCATTAAGAGGTGGATATGCCTTTCGATTGTTAGAACAACCAGTGAAGCACATTAAAGATTTAAAGTAAAACCAAGGAGAGCATGAGGTTTCTGCCATTATTACATGCGTTTTGTGAAACTGCATTGTTTATAGTCACTTTTGGCAGAGGAGTTGTAGAAAAGGCACATTTCTATCTGTCCTCCAAAAGAGACCTTTAGTCTTCCAGTGTATTAAGTAGCTCAGTAATCAGTTATGTCTAAAACTTTGTATTCTAAATCCAGACTTCCTGCTGGTGCTTTTCAACACTCCAAAAATTCTGTAATAATCTGATGAGATATTGTAAACATATCCCAATGACAAAACATAAAAATATATAAATGTTGCAAATACCAAGTGTTAGTCTAAATATACATTTAGTCACAATGTGTAAAAACTGATTCTAGTAATCCCACATAAAATATAAAATTGATAAGATGTTCACTTAAAAGGCTTTTCCAATATGAAAATGGATAAATTAGATATATGCTTTTCTTCGTTTTTCCTTCTGAGTTCTCAAAAGAAACACCACTCAGGAAAATGTCATTGACAGTCAAAATTGTATCATTAAATTAAAAACGATCAGTGTTCATAACATAATTTGCACCTATTAAGTGTTGGAAATCTAGGCTTAGAAATACAAGTAACTGCCATTCTTCTCTCAGGAGTAAACAGCATAATACAAATCAAAAAGTTGGAATAACTAGTGAATTTAAAGCTTTACAGATTGCTATAAAAAGTCTACCATTTGTTTTTGCCAAAAAAAAAAAAAATTAGATGAACAAGGCCATACTTTTTTATTAGTGAGACTAATACACATTAATTCTTGACGATACCTAAAAGGTTGAAGAATGAAATGTCAATTGCAAGTTGAATATTTATCATTTCAAAAATGTGGGGTTTGATATGGAATTCAGTGTTACCCTTGAAAAATAATGGTCTGTCATCTGAATCCCCGTTTGTTCCATTGGCATTTGCCTTTTCATTGAATGCAGTAAGGCAAAGTAGTTATAGTTCTGGAAACCAGTAGAGGGCAAGCGAATTCCACATAACCTTAGCTTTGGATCCAGTACTGGTAAGCACATAGTTTGCAGCGTGAGACCCTAAAATAGCTGAAATTGGGGAAGTTGAGCTATGGGTGGAGCCCTTGCTTGCAGTGCACCCACTCTCCACCCTAATCTAGAACCGAGGCTAAGAAAGGTGGCTGTGTTTGTGAGGGTGGGTGTAGTAAATGTGGCTGAGGCATGCAAAGCAGTGTCATCTTGAGGAAGCAGAGCTTTGTTAAGGCAAAAAACTGAATGGAGGATGTTCTGAGTTCCCACATGTGTAGAGTAACATGCTAAAGGAATGGTGTGTGGTTTTGTATTTATAAAGAACAAAGTACAAGGTAAAGATAGAGAAATGATATGATTAAACAGGTAAGAAGAGACCAGCCAAGGGGTGGATTTCATTCTGCAGGCAAAAGAGAACCATTACATAGTTTTGTTCCAGGCTCTGACATGATAGGAGAAAAGAATCACCATGGCAACTGGACACAGAGAAGGAGTTGTGAGGAGATGAATCCAGGCTGAAAGCGTGTATGAAACCACAGGTCTAACATGGGGCCAGCTGGGGTGTTCGGTTTCCTAAGTCTGCCATTATGCAAAATACCAGAAATGGATTGGCTTCTGTAAAGGGGATTTATTAGGTTACAAATGTACCATTCTAAGGCCACAAAAGCATCCAAACTAAGGCATCAACAAGAGGATACCTTCACCAAAGGAAGGTCAATGGTGTCTGGAACACCCGTCAGCTAGGAAGACATGTGGCTGACGGCTGCTGGTCCCTTGCTCTCATGGTTCTAGTTTCAAAATGGCTTTCTCCAAAATGTCTCTGGGCTTCTGTCTCTCTTAGCTTCTCTCTCTCAACTCTTGTGCGTCCTTGCTTGTTCTGCTAGGGTGTTTCTCTCTAAGCTTCTGGGAGTCCTCTCTTAGCTTCTCCGGGGCAATCTCTGGTCTTCAACTCTTAGCTTAGCATCTCCAGATGTCTTTCTGTCTGCATCTCCAGGTATCTGGGTGTGTTTCAGCCCCTGAGCTCTCTTAAGGACTCCAGTAGAGTCATTAAGACCCACCTTGAATGGGCAGGGTCACACCTCCATGGACACAACCAAATCAGAAGATCCCACCCATAATAAATCTGCACCCACGAGATTGGATTAAAAGAATATGGCTTTTGTGGGAGACATAATAGATTCAAACCTGCACATGGGGGTATGAGTTTAATAAGTGCTTGAGTTAATTCATTTACAGAATGATACACTGATGGATTCACGTGTATTCAAAGCAGGCTGATAAATGTTGTTTTCCAAATGGAGTAGAGGGTCTTGGTCTTGGAGAGTTAAGTCTGACCAATAGAAGAGGGAAATTTTCTAAGAAAAGGTGGCAGTAAATGTCCTGTTTATAGAAAGCACACACTGTATATTTCTAATCTGTATTTTATTTCTTTTTTGTGCTTCTTAAATCAAAACCTTCAAATTATTCCTCTGATGGCTGACTATGGACTACAGACATGTTTCAATTAGCCAGCACTATTTTAAAATAAACTAGAAGCAGCATTAAAAAAAAAAAAGAGTATTTCACATAATGGATGAATTCATAAATAAATAGGTCTAGAATTCTAGATTTTTTAATAAAAGAAAAAAACAAAAAGCAGATTTAGCCACACTGCCTACATTCCCACCATCTCACCCCACTCTCTCCATCCCATCCCCACCAGACTTGTGCTGGGCATAGGCTCCATGGAGCAGCATAGCCTATTCTTTTTACACTTGGCCTCCTGCCTCATTTATATTTCAAGTAGAGGCAACTGAGGTTTGTAAAAAAAATTATTTTTTCTTTAAATATTATTTCATTTCCTTTATTGGCTTATTAGTTATATTTCTTTGTTTTATTTGAATTTTGGTGGTTGCTCTAGGGTTTGCAATGTGCATGTGTAACTTATTGCAGTCTACCTTTAAATAACATTATATTTTGTATGAATTGTACAATAACATATTTTTATTTTCCCCTCCTATTTGCTGTTGCTGTCACACGTTACTTCTACTTAAGTTAGCTAGTGTATTATCTTTTAACAGTAAATTATCTTTTAAAGAGATTTAAAAATGTGGACAATTTTCCATTGGCTACTATCATTTTCAGTCTCCTTGAAGACCTTCCTTTAACATTTCTTATTGTACAGGTCTTCTGTGATGAATTCTATAAGCTTTTGTTTTCTAAAAAAGATTTTATTTTATTTTTACATTTGAGAGATATTTTTTATCAGTATAGAATTCTGGATTGATAAAATAGTTTTGTATGCACTTTAAAACTCTTGTTCCACTGTCTGTTGGCTTACATTATTTATAACCATAAGTCTACTGTCATTCTTCTCTTTATTTCTCTTTTTTGGTGCTTCCCTGTGGTTGATTTTGATATTCCCTTTATCACTTGTTTTCAGCATTTCAATAATAATATGCCTTGATGTATTTTTCTCTGTGTCTATTCTGCTTTGGGGTTTCTTGAGCCTTGGAAAATTTATATCATTATCACCTTAAATATGTTTTTGTCTTCCCTAATTCTGCCTTCTCTTGTCCCCATAGATTAGTGAAATTTTAGTTATTTTTTTCTCTGTTTCATTTTGGATATTTTCTATTTCAATGTCTTCAGGTTCACTGATCTTTTGTTTTGTGGTGTCTACTCGGTGCATTTTTTTCATTTAAAGCATTGTGTTTTTCATCTCTGAATGTTAATTTGGCTATTCTTTGTATTTTTCATTTCTTTCATTATCATGTTCATATTTTTATTTAAATCTGAGACTGTACGTGTAATCACTGTTTTAAAGTCCTTATCTGCTAATGCCTTCATCTTCCAGTTTTACTTCTGATTTATTTTTCATTTTTTTCTGATTATGGGTCACATTTTTCTGCTTCTTAGCATATCCACTAATTTTTTGTGTTGGATGTTACACCTTCTGAATTTCATGTAGTTGAGTGTCTGGTCTGTTTATTCTTATTTAGAGTGTCGGACTTTATTCTGGCAGACATTTAAGTTAATTGCAGGTCACCTTGATCATTTTGAGGCTTGTTTTTAAGCTTTGTTACAGTGGATTTACAGATTTATTCTAGGACTAGTTTATCTCACTACTAAGGTGTGTCCCCTTTGGTGCCTCCACTGAATGTCCCAGGTGTTCAATGAGGATCCTTTGTGTGAGCTCCGAGAACTGTCTAGCTTAAAGATTCCTAGTTATTCTGTATCCAGACCTATGGAATTTCCTCTGTGAAAAGATTAAAGAAAGCTTCACTTCCTATTCAGAAACAGACTTAGAAGGATCCTTTTGTAGATTTCCATAACCCTTACTTCACACAATTTCCTTCGTACTGGTACTTAACCTAAAAAAAGAAAAAAAGAAAAATCCAATTGCCTTAGCCTTCCTGACACTAATATTTATCTCACCATCTCAAAGAATCTTCTGTGTTTTTAATGGGAATACCTTCCTTGCAGAAATTAAAAAGCAATACTTGACTCACCTCCATTTTTCTTCTCTCAGAGATCACAATTCTGTGGTCGCGGTTACTGCTTCTAGGGGGAGGGGCGGCCGGTAGCTGAGCCCTCAGCTCTCGGGGCTGCTTAAAGGGTACCGGCGGCGGGGGCTCTTTCCCGGAGGCGAGGGCGAGGCGGAGGACTTGGCCGGGTCCTCGGCGGGAGGCGTGCAAGGTATGGAGGGCGGCGATAAGGACAAGACACTCTTCATCCAGTAGGAGTATGCGCCAAAGAGATTTATTCAGGGGTGATTACAGGTTATATAGGCTGGTAAGAAGGGCAGGGCTGGAAAGGAGGTGAAGCAGCCTTAAATGGCAATACTGAAGGGATAGGGGCTAGGATTGGTTCTGAGAGAACGCCGGAGCCGTTGCAGCGGGGCGGGGGTTGTTCTGGCCACGGTGCATGCGCGCTGGCGGTGGCAGGAGTGGCCTTGGCACCAGGGAGTGAGTGGGTAAGATAAGGAAGTGGGGAAAGGGCAGTTGGGAGAAAGGCGGTTTCCTCCGGCAAGCCTCCCCTGCCAGTGGCATTTTGGGTGAGGAAAAGGGAGCTGCCTTGACCTCGCTCCCCAGGCTCGGGGGGGCTGCAGAGGGCACTCACGCCCGTACCTACTACCCTCCCCAGGGGGTGATATCAGGTCCCCTGGCCCAGGCCTGGTAAGTCGAGGTACAAGCTCAGTCACCCGCACAATTCTACACATTTTTGTCCCATATATGAAAATATTTGTTTCATATATTTTGCCCAGTTTTCTACATGTTTCTGGAGAGAGAGTTAAGTCTGGTCAGTTAGTCTGTCATGACCCCATTTCCTGAGTTTTGTAAATATGTTTTATAGTCTTCCCTCATGAAACTTTTATAATACAGAAATTTGAAAACCACCTTTTTTTTCTGTCTAGACAGTTATCCATTATTTTATTTACTTTTGACATTTAGAAAATTCCTCAATATTTGACTTCATTTTGATTGGTGGGCACCATTATTTTCAGTGAGCTGCTTTTATCAAGAGATTCAGATTACCTTTATTTCAAGAAAGATTTATTCTATTATTTCATGGGAAATGTTTCCAAATCTTGTTTTTCATTTTTTTCTTTAGAAAGGAGAACCACTTTTGAAAATATCTGATCTCCTTTGCCTTCTTTCATATTTATTTAAATTATTACTTTAATGTGATCATTTATTTATGTTCTGTATTGGTTTTTCACATATAAACAACACATTTCTTATATACAGAGCATAACAGATGTGATAGAATTCTGTATAAAGACTTCCACAATTTTTTAAATGAATCAATTTTTAAACATTTTTCCCTAATTTTATTAACAAATCATTTTGCATGCTATATAACATTCTATTTCATGAATTGAATTATTACCATTTATTTAAACCTTCCCTTACTGATGTTCATTTATTTGCTATTATGAGTAATGCTACTATGAACATTCTTGTATATGTTTCCTGTGCACACATACAAGTGTTTCTGTAGGACAGAAGTTCCCCAAATTTTTGGCCTCAAAAACCAATTATGTCATTAAAAATTATTAACACCGATGTTCTTTTGTTTATGTACATTATAGTTATCAATATTAAATGTATTAGAAATTAAAACTGAAGTTTCAAAATATTTATGTAAAATAACTAATAAACCCATTACATATTAATATAAAGAACAGTTTTACTGAAAATAACTACATATTCCAAAATTTTAATGAGAAGGTGGAATTATTTTCCATTTCATCAAATCTCTTGCATAGAAGGCAACTCTTTAATAAAAGAGAGATGGGTTCTCATATCTACTTCTGCATTTGATCTATTGATCTATTGCAATATCTTCTTTTGGTTGAAATATCTGAAGAAAACCTGCTTCACACAAATATGTACTTGAAAAGGGAGGGAGTATTTTAATAGGATTTTCAGATGTGTCAATATCCTTCTTGGATACTACATCAAATTTCAGTAACTGATAGTTTCTTAAAGATTAATTACAATGTGGAATCTGAAATATATTAATGAACTTTTTATTCTATTACATTAAAACATATTGTTCAACTCAACACCTAATCATGATAAAAACTGTCAGGAAACTAAGAATGGAAGGGAACTTCCTCAACTTGATAAAGTGAAATTACAAAAACCTACAGATAACATCATTTTTAATGAGGAAAAAAATGAATGCTTTCCACTTGATAATGAGAGCGGCAATTGCACTTCTGAGCATTTATTCTAGAGAAAGGAAAATGTATGTTCACGTAATTACCTGTATAGAAATTTTTATATCAGCTATACTTGTAATAACCAAAATGGAAAAAAAAACACCAAATATCCTTCAATGGGTGAATGTTTGGAAAATTGTATTATAGCCACACCATGGCTTACTACTCAGCAATAAAAAGGATAGAATTGTTGATGCAACTTGAACGGATGTTAAGGGTATTTTGGTGAGGGAAGAAAGACAATTTCAAAAGATTACATATGACATTATTCAATTTACATAACATTCTCAAAATGACAAAATTATTATGATGGAGAACAGATTGGCTGTTGCCATGGGACCAAGGGAGAAACGCAACTATAAGAGGGTGCCAGGGAGTTTGCTTGAGATGAAAGAACCATTCTAAATCTTGATTATTGCGTGGTTACACAAATAACATAATATGTGATTATACAAAAGAGTAAAACTGCATAGAAAAACACACACAAAAAAATTAGTGCACAGAAAAACTAGTGAAATCTGAGTAAGGTCTGTGAATTGCACTCATAATTTCCTGGTGTTTATATTGTATTACTGTTATGCCAGATGTTACCATTTGGAGAAGCCAAGCCAAGGGTACCAGGACATCTCTTTGGTACTTTCACAAGTTTCTGTGTCTATAATTACTTTAAAATAAATGCTTTATAAAACATCTATGGGTCAAACTTGCCATTTCAGTGGATTTTCACCAATGCATGATTTTATAATAGTGCCCTGGTCACTTGGGAAATTTTACCTTACTGAATTATACAGAGCTCCTTCATGTTAACTCAATTAATTACACAACAGCAAAAAATCACGTTCATAAATATCATCACAAGTCTCATCAGAAAAATCTTAAGCACTTAGAAGCAGTCAGGCTCACAGTGGTAGATACAAGTTTCTCGAAATTCTAATATTTGCTTTGAAAACATCAATTAGATCATTCACAAAAAATACTCTCAGTTGTTTTCCTTGAAGTAACAGGTTCCCTATATTCATTTCCAAGAGTAGGTCTACTAATATCCAAGTCTGAATAACCAAAGTTAACTGATCAGTTGTTCTTTCAACTAAAAATGAACCTCAACCTGGTTCAGAGGTTCAGATTGCAAATCAAATAATTGCAAAAGTGTTTTCTCTTTTTGAAACAACCATCTTATATCAGTATACAGCAGAATATTTTATGCATACTTGCTGTTTTGTCACATAGAATACTAAAAGTCTTATTCACATCGGTCAAGACTTTGAAAAATAATACTTTTTATTGCTTTATTAAGGACATTTATAAGTGAAACAGGCTTTTCTTTTTAACCATGAGATGATACAATGAAGAATACAATGACTACAAGTACAGTTTGGCACTATTGCCTTGATTTGTGCAAAGACACCACTACTTCTCTGTAACATCAGTGCAAGTGTCAACACAATGAAAAAGGCAATTACTCCCTTAGTATTCTTATAAAATTAGTTAGGCCTCTTGGACCCCCTGAAATAGTCTTGAGGACCCTCTAAGTGTCCATGGACCACATATTGGGAATCATTGCTGTAATACTCATGTACTAGAAGTAAATTGGTTGAATTGTATTTGGTGTATTTTTGTATTGTTTGTTTATGTTCAAATACATGATTGGATTGTTTTCTAAAGTAGTTGTAAGCATTTCCATTCCCACCAACATGGTTGCCTTATGAACTTACCAATACTTGATTTTGTCAGACAATTTGAATTTGCCAAAATAAATGAGCATAAAATGGCATCTCATATTGATCTTAATTTGCATGCATCTCCCTAATTATTAATGCAGTTGAGCATATTTTCATGTTTTATTGCCATTCATGTTTCTTTTTGTGTAATGTTCCTATTCATCTATTTTGCCTATTTTTCTATTGGGTTGTCTTCTCCTTATCCCAATAACTCAAATATATTAGCAGTGTTACTAATGGGTTTGAGTTTTTCTTCTGCAGCTCTTAAAATAATCACACTATTTTTCCCATTTAACTGTTAATATTGAACAAAATTGCATTCCTTGGATATATTCAACTTAGTAGTGATTATTGCATTGATTATGTATGATTGGGCATGTTTTACTTACATTTTGTCTAGGATTTTGTTCATGAGTAAAACTGATTTGTAGTTTTTCCTTTCTTTTATTGTCTTCCTTTAGTCTTGAGATCAATAATGTACTAGTCTTGTGAAATTGTTTGGAAAATTTTCCCTCTGTTCTTATTCTCTACAAGAATTTGCTTATGATTGGAAATACCTGTTCCCTGAAAAACTGGCAGAGTTTATGTGTAAAACTGTAGGTTTTTTGTCTGTTGTTAATGTTCCCTTTGTTCTTTGTTTTTGCTGTTTTTCTTTTACCTGTGGGAAAGAAGCTGATTCAGCTTCTTGAATTCTTCATGCTTTCTATTTCTTCTTCACTCAGTTTACTGATTTATGTTGCACTCCTTTCTCCATTTAATCTAAAATTTCAAATTGATTCGGCCTAAAGTTGGCCTTGGTATTCTTTGGGTCACTATAATCTCTGTTTGTTTGTAGTAATGCCCTCCATTTATTCCTAATATTGCTTTGTCACTTCACTCTCCCTTCCCCCACCCCCTTTTATTCCTAGGATGAGATCATTTTAGCATGAGGATTATTAATTTTTCTCAAAGAACCAACTTTTAGCTTTGTTGATATTTGTTTTCTATTTTGCTAATTTCTGGTCTTTCTTTGTTACCTCATTCCTTATAGTTTTCTTCACTGCAAAGTTACTCATTTCTCCTTTTCCATTCTGTACTCTTTAGAAGGAAGTCAAATGCATTTAAGTGGTGGACAGTTAATGTTTGATCTGCTTGAGGGCAGAATATTTAAATACATTATTTGGAATTCTTCTGCATAGATTTGTCTCTTCTCCACCATTTATTTGTTTATTTAATCATTGATTTATGTTCAGTATAGACACATGGATATTTTTTATACTTTGGTACAGTCCAGTGCTACTTTATTTATATTCTTTCTCAAACTGTCCCAGGTTTGCCCAGTAAGAATTCTTTCAGTTGTCTTGCATCCTTTTGACAAATCATCAGTGTGGGATTTTCTTTTTTTTTTTTGTTTTTGTTTTTGTTTTTAGCATATCCTTACTTTCTGGCACTACAAGACAAATTAGATTCATCTTATGTATTTCCTGCTCCAGCCTTAGAATCAGCCTTTTCACGAAGATGCCCCCATGCCTTTTATTGAAGAACGTTTTCGAGAAACCAAGATCTGGGCACCAGATATGCTTGTTGCTGCTGTGTATGTGTGTGTGGTAGTGGGGGTGAAGGGGGGGCTGTTGCTTCTAGACCTTCTCTAGACAAGAAAATATATTTGCCTATAGTAACTTGTATATATACACATATCTATAAATATTTCTATATGTAACCATCTGTATCTATATAAGACTAAACATGAGTTAATACTGATATTTCCAATTTATTACCACATATATCATTCTAGCCTCCTCCTCTTGCTTATTTTAACCCCTTCCTCCAACAGTGAGTAACGGGACTCCAACCATCTGCCATCCATTTATTTAATTATTCAATTCCAGTATATAGGTATAGCAGTGTCAGAGTTGTTAGGCTGTAATGCCTCAGGAAACAACTTTATCAACTGGAGTATAGTGCTTATGTGTAGTTTCCTTTGTCTTTAGCCTTCCAGACTCCACTAATTTCCAAAGTCACTTTTTCTGTCACCCCTTCTAGAAAAGGAGACTGTTTAAAACATTTACAATACATTTGCATTATTTTTTCACAGTCTGCATTTTATCCTGGAATCCAAAACAAACTCCTATATGAGATTTTTCTATTTGCATACATTAAGATTCATTCTTTGTTCTTGTAAAGTCCCTGTGAGTTTTGACAAATGCCTAGTGTCACCAATACATACCCAATTGTTTCGATTGTTTCACCACCCTAAAAATTCTCATGCTTCACTTATTCAACCTTCCACCAACCCAATGGAAACCACTGATATTTTTACTGTCTCTATAGTTTCTCCTTTTCCAGATTGTCATGTTATTGGAATCATACAGTATGTATCCTTTTCAGATTGGCTTCCTAAACTTACCAATATGCAGTTGATATTCTTCCATGTCTTTTTGTGGCTTATTCCTTTTAACACTGAATAACATTCCATGGTATGAATGCACTGCCGTTTGTTTATCAATTCACCTGTTGAAGGACATCTTGATTACTTCCAGTTTGGGGCCCTTATGAATAAATCTGCTATAAACATTTATGTGCAAGTTTTTGTGGAGATGTAAGTTTTCAAATCAGTTAGGTAAATACCTAAGAGTGTGATTTCTAGATAGCATGATAAGAGTATATTTACCTTTGTAACAAACTGCCAAACCGTTTCCCACAGTGGCTGCACCATTTTGCATTCCCACCAACAATCAGGGAGAGCTCTATTGCTCCATGTCCTTGCAGCAATTGGGCTTCTCAATTTTCTCTTTCTTTCATTCTTTCTTTCTGTTGGTCAATCTATTAGGTGTGTAGTGGTATCTCATTACTGTTTTAATCTGCAATTCCCTAATGATAAATGACCTTGCACATCTTTTCATAAGCTTATTTGCCATCTGTATATCTTATCCGGTGAAGTATCTGTTCAGATCTTTAGCCCATTTTTTTTATTGAGCTGTTCGTATTTTTTATTGTTGAGTTGAAGAGTTCTTTGTATATTTTGGATAAAAGTTCTTTATCAGATATGTGCATTACAAATATTTTCTCCAACAATGTGGCTGCTAATTTTATTCTCTTAACAGTGCCTTTCAAAGAGTGGAAGTTTTAAATTTTAATAAAATTTAATCCAATTTATCATTTTTTTTTCTTCCATGGTTCATTTTTTTGACTTTGTATTTAAAAACTCATTGACAAATCCAAGGTCACCTAGATTTTCACTGAGTTCCTAACAAATATTTAAAAATTCCTCACAGAAAACTATAAAACATTATTAATAAACATTATTAATAATGAAGGGCTGTGTCATGTTCATTGATTAAAAGACTCACAATGCCAATTCTCCAACAATATGGTCAATACAGTCTCAGCAATATCAATACAAATCTCAGCACATTTTTAAAATGTGAAATTGACAAGCTGGTTCTGAAGTTTGTATATAAATGCAAAAGGTCAAAATTAGACATGATAATATTGAAGGATTTCATCTACTACATATCAAGACATGATAAAGGCACAGTAATTTAAACAATATAATATTGACATGGGGAGAGCAAAACTAATGGAAACAGAGATACACAATTACCTTGAAGACAACAAAGGAGGCATCGCAGTGCTTTGCAGAAAGGATGGTTCTTTTCAATAAGTTGGAATGTTGAGAAAATTAAACTTGTTTCCAACTTCACATCATGCACATAAATCAGTTCCAGGAGAACTGTACATCAAAATTTGACAAATATAACGCTAAATCTTTTGATGCAGGAGAATAATTCTTAAAAGGACCCAAAGCATAAAGGAAAAAGAACGATAAATTATGTTATGTTTAAATTTAGAACTTTTAAAATCAAAACCAAAGTGAGAAAAGATATTTGCAACACTTATAGCCATCAAATGGCTTGTGTTCAAAATAGACAAAGAATTCCTAAAATCACATAGAAAAAAACACAACATAAAACTGAAAAAGTTGCTTCCAATTGGACAGTAAAAATACAATAAACTGCTCTATCTCACTAGTTCCTAGGGAAATGCATTTAAACCACAGTGAGAGACCACTCTATTACCAATGACAATGACCTAAACTTAAAATACTGCCCATTCTAAGCAGTAGCAAACATGTGGTGCAATTGCAACTCTTGTATATTTGACACTATCTGCTAAAATTGAATATTGATATACTCTATGCCCAGTACTTTCAATATTAGGAACATCCTCAAAGCATGCATATGTGTCTCAATTGACATATACAATAATATTCCTCTCAGCGTTTTCATAACAGCCAAAATCTGGAAACAACTCAAATATTCATCTATAGTAGATTGCATAAATAAAGTATGGCATAGTCATATAATCAAATAAATAAATATACAGCAATGAAAACCAATGAATGTTCCATATAGCAACATGCAAAAATATCCTAAGCAAATGTCAGACACAAAAGAATAAATATTGGTTGATGCCATTTGCATAAATTTCAAAAACAGTCAGAACAGTGGTTTCCATGGGGCAGGACGCCACAGGGGGACTTTTGTGGGCTGGTAATATTCTATTTCTTTGAGTGATGGTTACACAGTGTTTTCCATTTTGTGATGTTATAGTCATGCATACTTATGATTTGTGTACTTTTCTCTTTTGTACTTATACATCCATATGAAGGTTTTAAAAATATTAAACCTGCAGATTTGAGATTTCGAAGGGTATTCTTTCACATTCATAAATGTCTATTCTAGTTGAATTATCTTTAGCACTTGCCCATTACATCACAGACCTTGGTACTAAAAGTCAGCTTTGCTTCTGAATTCCCCAGATGCAACTATATTTTAGAATTTCAGATAAAAAGAGAAATTGGTAGGGAATTTTGTTTGTATGGAAACAAATTCTGTGTGGAAGCACTCATCTCTGTTCATGCATGTGTAGCTGCTTTGATTAGTGATAAACATTTGAGCCTGTCACTGTTTTCCTTTTCAGACTCTCCCAATGCCTCCAATTACTGACCTAAACCTAGCACGCTTAAGTTTCAGGGACTGGACCTGACAGAGGAGTTACCTGTCTGGTACCTGATAACCAGTCATTCTTCAGGAAATTAGAACAGAGAATGCTACGAACCATGATACATCCAACCCTGGAACAAGCCATCTGCCCCTTTCAGCTTGGGTTTACTCACATTGTTAATTTGGTCTAATCATATTTCAGCATATGATGCTTGTATGGATATAAGCACATGTGCTGGTTTGTATATATTATGTCTCCCAGAAAAAGCCATATTCTTTAATGCATTCTTGTGGGGGCAGACGTATTAATGTGGATTGGGTTGGAACCTATTGGTTCAGTGTCCATGGAGATGTGACCCACCCAACTGTAGGCAATAACTCTGATTGGATAATTTCTGTGGAGGAGTGGGTGGCCCCGCCCATTCAGCTTGGGCCTTGTTTAGTTTACTGGAGCACTGTATAGGCTCAGACAGAAGGAGCTCACAGCTAGGTGGACCTGAGACAGACATGTTGAAGACGGCCGTTGGAAGCTGATGCAGACATTTTGGAGAATGCCATTTTGAAACACAACCCGGGAGCAAGCAGACACCAGCCACGTGCCTTCCCAGCTAACAGAGGTTTTCCAGATGCCAATGGCCGTTCTCCAGTGAAGGTGCCCTATTGTTGATGCCTTACCTTGGAGACTTTATGGCCTTAAGACTGTAACCTTGTAACCAAATAAAGCCCCTTTTATAAAAGCCAATCCATTTCTTGTGTTTTTCATTCCAGCAGCATTAGCAAACTAGAACAGCATGTGATAAACAACCACTTTTTTCTTTTAATACTTGAGATTGAAGTTTAAATGTATCAGTAAAGTACACAGAGGAATGTAAAAGTAGGCCAGCTTGTGGTGGAACAGAGTACATATCTGAGATTTCTATACATGAGAGTGTTAATAGGTAGGAATTAAAATAATCCATTTATCAGAATGGCCAGAAAAGTCAGGGCAGACAGAGTGAGCATTAGGGAGAGAAAACTCCTGGGATGTGATTTCAATGCAGGGACTCCGTTTTTGGAGATCATGCCATTGGAAAATAAAAAGGAAAACTTTTTTTCTATCACATTAATGAAAATGCTTCTAGTAACATATAAGTCTCATGCTGTGTTCCCAAGTCAACGTCAAACAATTGACTATAGATTTAAAAGAAAATTCCCAGGTAGATTAAAAAATTTACTAAATAAATGCTCTGTGCTCTATGAATTTGTCCCAGATATCACCCAGATATGCTGGGGGAAATACAGGATCTTTGATAATCTTCATTTAATTATTGAATGAATCAATATTGATTTTTTGGCTTATTTGAAGGAGCTAAATACAGAATATATATTTTGAGAATTCAGGAGGTTGGGTAATAAGTTAATTTAGATAGTGTTTACAATTTTCCTAGTCTGAAGAAATCATTCAAAATAGGCACCAGAGATTTAAAAAAAAAAAAAGCCCTAGGTCTTAGTGCAGGCCTTTTTTCTCCTAGTTAAATTCAGAAACTTGAACACCACACACACATACACACACACGTGCACACACATCCATTACCTCCTTTGTAAAAATTGAAGGAATACCTTTTCAACACAGGTTGCTAGAGGATAAAATGTGGTATGATGGATTACAAACTCTGACAGGCATAAAGCAATGCATAACTGTGAAAACATTACTATAAAGCTTAGACCATCCCTTCATGTTCATAGACCATTTTTTCTTTGGATTATTTAGGAGCTTTCATAACTAAGGATAGTTTTATTCAAAACAACTAAATACATTTGTGAATTTAGTCTATTGGTCTTTAAGAATGTACTGTTAATTTAGTATTTTGTTTTAGTTTGGGTGCTGTCTGATCACCAAAAAGCACTGTTGCATTTAAACACATGGAGCAGACCCAGCATGGAAGGGCTGTTAAGGCTACTGTTCACCTCTTCTGTTCTACAGGATGACACAGATTTGCTGTATTGTGCTCAATCCATCTGGGCCCAAAAGTGTGACACACCCAAGCCTGTCCTTGGCCTAACAATTACTAGGTCACACTCATGTTTATCTTCCTTATTGTTAGCCTAAAGTATATGTTAACTTAAATCAGGAAAATGGAAGAGACAAATAACTATTTTGGTATTTTGCACAGAAACCAACATTTTATTTTGGGATTATTGTCAACTGTAGAATGCAATTCTATCAACAAACTACCCAGCGGTGGCTAGTAATATTTTGGATCTGACTAGCAGGAACTCCTCCACTGCATATCTCATTCCTACAGTTCTAAATTGCTTTCATAAAAATGTCACAAAAATGACTAAATGGGTTACAATATATTTACCTTATAAATGAAAAATACATATTTTATTTAATGACTGATTCTGTAAAATATACTATGTCCTGTTACTTTGATAAATATTTAAAGGGCTTTTTAAAAATATCTTGTCAAATGATTACCAGGGAATTTGTAAATTCCCAAAGCACCTTACAGACACTCTAGAAATAATAACTACAGAAGCAAACAAAAGCACTGGGTAAAGTTTTGATCGAACATGAAGCATTTAGTTTTCTACATATGCATTCACTACATATTTGGCCATTTTTTCCCAGAACTTTGCATCTCTAAAAATGTGAATACAAGAGACCCACACTGATCCTCTGTTATGTCACCTACCTATTTGAAAGCTTATTCTAAGCTTTCAAATACTCATATGTTTGAAATGGAGAAAGAGAAAATGAGGTCAATTAAGCAGAGTGTATGTTTTATGGAAGCAATATAAAATACTTTACTTTGGAAGCAAAGATGATTAGTATTAAATGTGAATTTATTTGAGAATTTTGGACCTAGTGTGGCCACCTCAAAGTTCTTCCTGGGACAGTGAAAGTAAAGAAAGGAAGAAAGGAAGAAGGAAAGAAGGAAAGACATTAAAATAAACACAGGTGGAAAAAAGCACCAGTGAACTTCATATAGCTCCCACCAGAGAGTGTGTTAGAACAGACTGGGGCAGGGGTCTATAAATAAAATACCTCACAGACCACCATATCCTATTAGTATCTCCTTCTTGCAGTGATTCTGGGGCTATTTGTCAATGTATATTTCCAGTATATGCTATATCAGTATAAAAAGTGGCTTCCATCCTTCCAAAGTTCCATATAGACTTCATGTAAAACTGTGTTTCAAAAAATAACAATATTTATAATATTTGTGAGTCCTTAACTTTTCAAACATTAGAAATCTGAGGGCAGAGGCAGACAAGGGGAAGACAGAATTCAAGTGATGAACGGTGGTTGTGTCTTATTCCAATTTAGGATTCCTTCTGGCCTGGAGAATGCATTCCCTTGGCATTCCCTCACAAAACCAAACATTTGTTTACTTAATACTGGAAATAAGACTACGTAATTATACATAACTATAATCATATAGAAATCATAGTGATTTCCAAAAAATTTCGAAATGCATAAGATATAGTAAGTGTTTTAATGTGCAGTTTCTGGTCAATGCCTTGCTGACATGGGGTCATCACTATCCCCAATCTGTAAAGGAAGAATAATCTTGAAATAGGGTTGGGCACAGAAATCTGGAAAGGTTTCGATCTAAGGTTCAGGTTGCAAGGAATGGACACGAAAATATACTGATTAGAATTCAAGTCTTGTGGCACTTGATTAAGCTTCCAACTATTTCATTTTCTCTTGGGGGATTTTATGCACACTCTTCCAATACAAGCAGTTAGTAATGCCTCTCAAAATAATAGGATTGTGCAAGGGATGAGCTGATAGGATCCTGCAGTAAGAAGTGATCAAATCACTTCCAGAGTCATGCTCCGGGGAGTAAAATGTTATAGATGCACACACAAAAAGAAAGCAGGCTGCGAACACATTTCCACAGGTGACTCCAGCCCTGGAACTTCCTCGGCCTCTTTCCTGTGCTCTGGTCTGCCCAGCGTTCCAGTGCCCACAGCCTGGGACTCCTTTCATGGCTCCTCACTAATCAGAGCATTGGCCATTTCCTACCCTGCTTCCAGGCTTCCCTATTAGCCCTCAACGATGCCTTCTTGGGTCACAGCAATGCCGACTGCTACCAAATCTGCCAGAGACACCTTTTCCTTTTGTGCCCAGCTCTGGTTTTACTGAAACTGCTTCGCACATTCCTACACTGCTGCACACATGCCTGCTCACACTCAGGTACACAGGCTTTTTACTGGAGTCAAGTCCAAGGACAGCTCGAGGGACAGTGATGTCTCTGTGGTCAGAGTGACTTGGGCACTTGGCCCTCTCCTGGGAACATCAGCAGTTTTGTCATTGTGATGACTTTCTCCATGGGGATTCCCTGCTCCGCAGTGTAAACAGGCTTTGGGCAGATCCTCTGTCCTGGTTTACCAGGGCTCCTTGACAAAGTACCACGAACTGGGTGGCTGAAAATGACAGAAATTTATTCTCTCACAGCTCTAGAGGCCAGAGGTCTGAAATCAAGGTGCGGGCAGGACCGTGCCCCCAGAGGAGCCCTCCCTGGCCTCTCCTGGCCTCTTTGTGCAGCTGCAGCACTTTAATCTCTGCCTCCCTTGGCCTCTGGGGTTTCCCCCTAAGTCTGTCCCTGTGTTGAAATTTCCCTCTTCCTATGAGGATACCAGTGATATTTTTAACTCATCACATTCTCAAAGACCCTATTTCCAAATAAGGTCCCATACAAGGGACCAGGGATTAGGACATGGAGCATATCTTTTGGGGGAACACAATCCAACCCATAATACCCTCCCTCTCCAGGGCTTTAGATGCCCCCAGATCTGAATCCTAGTGAGATCAAGCATTACGTTCAACTATAACCCTTACTGCAAAAGCTTTTATTTAACCAAAATTTTAGTCCTTGTTCCTATATGGCTCTGAGAATACATACCTGTATCAATATACTCTATAATATTTAGGGGGAAAAGTCATTTAATTATCATAGCTTCTACAGATTAAAAAAACACACCAAAAATGTTTTCAAGTTAGAAAATGTAAATTTATTACATAAAGGAACAAAATGCCTTTGTCTGGTTGGTTTTACAGCAAAAGAAAAAAAAAATCCCTTTATTTTATGCACAATGAGAAATGAATTTTAAAAAGCCTAAAAAATGATGTCATTGTTTGTTCTTTAACAAAATATATAGCAAGAAAATTAATCTCTCTTTAGTCTATATAAAAATTGCAGGCTAAAATAGTAATTTTCTTCCCTTACAAGTGTACAATGCTTTTAAAATTATGTTATTAAGAATTATCATTTAACAATTGCCTGGTAGAAGTGATGAACTCTTTAAAAGAATCTGCTAGTTAATGAAACAGGGGCAACCCAAATCCTAGCATGGTCTCAGGTTGTAAGGCTGGTGTGGGGGTAAGATTCATTTCTTGGATGAATCTTCACAGTTCTAATTCCACTGACTTCATATCCTTGGTTGTCTGAGGATGAGGGATTAGTAGCAGCTACCAGATCATAAAGGGAGAGGAGGTGGGGGCAGGAGGTCATCAGGAAGCTGGGGGTTGCCACAGAGCTCTGTTTTGGTGGTACTCAGCTGTCCACATCTGATTTTGCTCAGGTTACATTTTTATTATTAATGTAGAAAATTAGGTATGGAGTTCAGAGCTTTGCCTCCTGAAAATAGCTTGTGCCTTATTTTCAATTTATTTCTATTTGAGGAGAAAAATTTTGTAGTCTGTGTAGTAATTTGGAACTGCATGTTCCCCAGAAAGTCATGTTTTTAAAGCTAGTCCATTCTGTGGGTGTAGACCTATTGGAAGTAGGACCTTTTAATGTGGTTTCTGCAGCTAGGGCATGTCCCAGGGTGGGTCTTAATCCTCTAATTAGAGTCCTTTATAAACGGGATAAAAACAGAGAGACAGGAAAAAGCCATGGAAGCAAGAAGCTGAAAATAATGAAACCCAAAAGAGAGGAGAGAGAGATCAGAAGACACTGCCATGTTCTTTGTCATGTGGCAGAAGAGCCAAAGATCTCTGGTAGCCAGTCTTCAGGGAGAAAACATCACCTTGGTGATGTCTTGATTTCGACATTCCCGTGACCTTGAACTGTAAGCCAAAAAATTCCCATTGTTAAAGCCACCCCATTTCATGGCATCTGCTTTTAACAGTCTAGGAAACTAAAGTCTGATTTACAGCCTTATTTTTCTGTTTAAAATTATGTAGTTTAAAAATTGTACAAAGTAGTCCTATCCCCATCAAAATAAAGACATTCTACAAAAGTTTGAAAAAGCCAATCAACTAATTTTACAGTTTCAAAATACATTTTCTTTCTAGAGAAACAGTCTGAAGAGTTAGACAACTTTCTAAATCATATAACCAAAAAAGGAGTATAGGGACATCTAACAGATTTTTATTTCATTTTCCAAATTAAGGTAAAGTAGATAATGAATTTGAAAGGTTCTGTGGAGAACGACAAGCCCATAGAAAGCATTTGACAACTGGCACTCATCATTATATTGCCATTTTCATTATGATGAAACAGGGGCCTTGTTCACACACACACACACACACACACACACATACACACACGCACACACCCCTAAATGAGAGGATATCATGAACAGTGACATTACTTAATAAAGAGGGAGAACAGAAAACCATAGGCTAAAATACTTTGCAATATGGTACCAACAGTGCAGTATTAACAGCAAACCTAGAGGTAAGGAAGAAAAGGATAAGGCATGATGGAGTGGCCAGCGAAGACTTGCTTTAACTAGCAAGGAGATACAAACGATCTTTACCAAAGAAATGGAAAAATCCCCAGTCCTTGATTCCTGTGAACAAGCTCTCAGGGTAAATAAAGGCAGAAGAGGGCCTTAGTCTAAGGGTAATATGGTACTAGTAATCAAAAAAGACTCACAGAGATCATCTTCCTCCATGAAGCTAAATACTTATATTATTAAATTTTATTTGATATTTAGAGTGTCTTCATTGAAAAATCATGGAAAGGAAGACAGTAAAAACACCACCTGTTTTAATGGGTTGGTAGGATTTTGAATAATATTTAAACAAGGCTTGTAATGGAAATCTATTTTCTAAGTATATTATTTAGAAGTAATGTAATAAATTCAGTAAACATTGCCTATCAGGCCATTGGTAAATGTCAAGACTTTGTCTTTCACTCTGATTTGTTCATTACAAAATGGCTTACCCCAAGGATCCTCTACAAAGCGTTAATATGTTGGATAAACTTGGGTCCTCTCAAAAGGCAGGAGATGATTTGGTTGCAGGATACAGTGCTTCGCATTTTATATCTATTTATAATTTGAGTTATTATATTAAGTATCCATGTGTTACTTTTGTAATATGAAAATAACGAAAGCAAACTTAACAAATGGCAAAGAAAAAAAAAAAAAAAAACTTTGTAAAAAGTGTCAGAATACACTTTATCCAAGAAGCCTCAACTCTAAACAGAGTTACAGAACTATTTCCATCATGAAGAAAATCAGAGTAACTGCATGGGGTCTGTGTGCAATCGTTATAACAGTAGTGGTTGTTCCTACTATGAGAATCAGGCTACAGTTCTCTCAACACAGGAGGACACAGGAGGAGGGGGTACCTGTCAGTTTTATACAATGAATTAGATGCTGGTTTTTTTTTCTCTCCTTTTACCTTTGTACTGTCTCACCAGATCAATGCAATTTACTACCTCTCTCTGCTTACTGCTTCCAGATACACAATGTACCTCTTGATTTTCATTTCAGCTTGTATTAAAAATAGCTGTGTGAATCCAGGTAAAGTTGATCACAGCTGTTGTTAATAAGAATAATAATAATAAAATAGATGCCTAATGTCTGGTAGCTTAAACAGACTAACACACACGCATACCAGAAACCATTTATTATAGATAAATAGATCACTAAATGGGTAACAGGGCTGAGGAGGAGGGAGACCACATGTCCAATAAAAAAAACTGAACACACTCTGAATACATACTACAAGTAAGGCTCAGAGCAACTAAGAAAGGAAAAATGTGACAATAAAGATGTGCCACTCTCTTTGTGGCATCTAGTATAAAAACGAAAACCTTTCTCATCAACGGGAGAGTTCACAGCCCGTGAAATGTCAACACCCCTGGGAAGGGAAACCCGGATTTTATGCAGGGCCCCAGAGGAGTCCTTCAAAAGTGCTGTCACATCCTCATGGGACTCAGCTTCCTTGGAAAGAAAAACAAGCAGCTCTGGGTTGCTGAATGTTAGGGGGAAAATGTAACTGTCTCCAGTTTGCATTATCAATTGTCATGTGCAAAACCTGATCGATGTGTTCCTGGGGCCTCCTTTACGAGGTGACATTGGCCTACACTCACGTTCCCAATGAGGCTGTTACTCGGGATAGAGGGCCTCAGGTTGACAGCCAAAATTTCTTCAGTGAAATATTTATCTGTAGGGTGTGTATGAGGGCAGGTGTTGCTTGTTCAGAAATTCAAGACCAGAAAAATGAGTTATTTACTGAAAGAAATGACATTGAAGTTGCATCAAATTCAGCGGCATTGATTCAGCAATGTATGATAGTTAAAAGCAATACTATCAGAAAATTTGGAATGGTCTCTTTTCCTGTGAGTAGGCAAGCTGATAAATAAGATAATTGTTATTCAGCTATAGAAACAAGAAGCTGGATGTTACCTAAGACCTGTTTGTAATATTTTTTAAACACAATAAAATTATTTTATTAATCAAAAAAGGCAATTCTTATTCTTAAGGAAACTACAGAATTTTGGAATGGGGAACCACATCACTGACAAAAATCATAATATGATAAGCACTTCATAAGAAATAAGTTCCTTGGGTATGTAGTCTCATGCTAAACTCTTTTGCAATTTTAGTTAAATATTTCACATTCATAGTTTCTTTATCTGTACTTGCTAGATGAGGTTAAAATTCCTACTTTGTTGATGTAATGGAGATATCTACAGATTGGTAAAAGTGTACAGAATACTTTGCCCTTCCCAAAGGAAAACCACTGTATACTGCAGTGTTATCTTCGTTGTATTGGGGTTTTGTTTGGATCGGATGCTTTCCACACTTCAAATTCTGAATCACTGCCCTCTTTTGAAATAATGCCATACTAATTCAAATTCAAGTGCCAGCATAAATGTTGAGTACTTCTTAAGTGCTTTGAAGAAAGTTAACACTAAAGAACCACACGGTTGAAAAGATAGAGAATGGTTTCTCCTGAAGCAATCAAAGAAGTCTTCAGATGCACACTGAAACGTTGTTGTTAAGTGACTTAATAAAATGACTCTGGAAACTAAGTTTCCCTGGATGTTCCACCAAAACCAGAATTGGCAGTTGAGGAGTATTTAGGAGTACAGACTCTGTGTCCAATTCTTGATGCTTCTCCTTACTAGTTGGGTGACCTCGGATAAATGATCTAAGTTCTTTGAACCTTCTTCTCTAAATGGGGTGTTGGCAGTTGCCTCGTAGGATGGAGGTGAGCAGGAAACGATACAATGCATGTAAAGGATGTGCCCACACAACTTCAGTTCTCAGTACGTATTAGCTCCCTGCAGACCACTCTTTGCTTTGCTTTTCACTCCCTGTAATATGCATACACTTTAATTCAAAGAGGGAAATGTTCAGGAGACAATTAAAATAAACAACCCTTCCCCCTTCTGGAAACCAGCAACAATGACATCAATTTCCATTATGAAGAAGCAAGTACAACAATGCCCTCGTATTCCCCATGTTTCCAGAACTACAGAAGTTCTGTTCAGTTTTCCATCTGCTTTCTAAAGCAGAGTAGTGGAAATCCTGGAAAGAGGATCATTCTGACGAAGGCACTTTCACTTATTAGCTCTGCAATGTTGTTCAAATTATTTTTAATTCCCGAAGACTCAGCTTCTTAATGATTGTCTCATGAGTCTTGCATTCCAGCAGGGAGACATAAAAAATAACATAAATAAGTGGCCTATATAAAGTACTAGGTAGCGAAAGGGCTAAGAAGAAAAATGAAGCAAGTAAGTTTGATAGAAAGGGTTGGGGGTAAAATTTTAGATAGGGTGTCTAGGGAAGACATTTTAGTCAAGACTTGAGTAAATTAAAGGAATAAGCCATGCAGAAATCTGGGGAAAGAGCATGTGATGCAAACAGTACACCAATTCAAAAGCTCCATGCAGTAGTATACCAGGTGTGTTTGAGGGTCAGTCGGGGAGCCATAGGGGCTGGGATGGATGAATGTGGAAGCTATGAGGCCACCTGTGCAGAAAAGTCTTAAGGCCAGTCCATGTGGCACCTTGTAGGTCATAGCAAGGTTATTAACTTGGAGTTCAAAGTGAAGTCATTGGAAGGTTCTGAGCAGGGCAGTGATGTGATTGGACTTCCTTTTAATATGAGCCATGTTGAGAGCAGAATGCATGGAAGCAAGATACATGGAGTCAAGTTGCAATAATCCAGACAAGAGCTGATGGTTGTTTGGGCCAAAGTGGTGGCGGTGGAGTTGTTGAAAAGTGGGTGAACACATAGCCACAGAATAAGTTGCAGCTTAGACGTGGGATATGAGACAAGTAGAGAAGTTAAGAATGACTCTAAGCTTCCAAACTTTTTGTTCTGAACAACTGGAATGATTGCCAATTACCTAAAATGGGCAAGACAGTGGGAAGATCAAATTTGAGAGGGTGAAAGAAAATCCAGGAGCTCAGTTTTAGGCATTTTAAGTGTGAAATGCCTATTGACCAAGACTGTTTTTCTTTCTTTTGATCAGGCTCCCAGTCTTACTGCTTGTGTGCCCCTACTCCACACCCCCACCCTTCCCCAGTCCTGACTACCTTTTAATCTAACTTTGCAGCTGTGGGAATGCAGGGGAAAACAATTAGGACAGCAGATAGATTATATCAGTTAAGAAGCTGTGGCCCACCTCAATCAGGGTAGGTCTTAATCCTTTTAGTGGAGTCCTTTGTAAGTGGAGTGAAATTCAGACAAAGTGAGAGAAAGCCACAGAAAGCAAGAAGCTGAAGCAGAACCTGGAAGAGAAGTAACAGACCAGAAATCCCAGTATGTGCCTTGCCATGTGACAGAGGAGCCAAGTATCACCGACAGCCAATCCAGGACCATTAGTCATAAGGGAAAAAAGCATCACCTTGACATCTTGATTTAGACATTCTCTTGGCTTCACAACCATAAGCTAATAAATTCCCATTGTTTAAGCTGAACCATTTCATGGTATTTGCTTGAGCAGCCTATGAAACTAAAACATCTCCCAGTGACCAACTATCCTTACTACCTTCCAGGGCTTTTTCTCCAACTCACTCTCAGTCCTTATAAAGCTTGCTGTCCTTTGTTTCAACTCAGTTCTACCCTCTCTCCTATGATACGGCAGCCCCCAGAATAAAGTTATCCACTGTTTTTTAACATTGGTGCAGTTTTTTCTTTGATGCTATTAAGTATGAGTTGGATGTGTGTCTTGAGTTCTTGAGAAATATCTGAGATGGAGACCACATTTGCAGGTTTTCCACTCAGTGGATGCTATCTGGAGATGCAGAAGTCCTGGTGTCAGAAAGATAGCACAACACGGGGTCACACCAAAAGATCTCTTGCCTTATATGATGGGACAAAATCACTGCCAGAACACATCCTGGCAGAATGGGAGCTGAGGGGCCTAAATGCTCCCAGCATTTCTCTCCTCACGCTTTCTGATCTCCCGCTCTCTGATCTTCCCATTGGCTGAACCCAATAGTAAGTCAGAAAGCAAGGGTGCCCATTTGGAACTGTCCATCCAGGGCACAAAGAATGGCTGGGAATGGGAGCGTGGGAATAGGGAGGGGCCAACACAACATTTGAAACCATGGAATCATGTAGAGAGCAAATGTAGATAGAACCAGCAGTCCAATGATTGAGTCCAGTGTCTTCCAATAGTAAAAGGGAGGGGAGAGAAGACTAGCAAGGGAGACTTAGGAGGGGTGGCCAGGGGAGAAGAAGGAACAGCTAGTTGGAGTGGAGAGTTGCTGGACAGCGTGTGCTCCAGATTCAGATCAGCCTACCAGCTCTTTGAAAATTGACAGATCATTAAGGTCACTGGGCTGTGGTCACCCCACTTATGAAAAGAACATTCAACTTGATTATCTCTGAGATTCTCTTTTTGTTTGTGCATTGCATTTGCATCCCTGTTCTGCTTGGTATAGCTATGATGAGCTGACTCCTCCCCTCTGTAAGCTCCTATCATCTAACATATTTCTAGTGCACAAGACAAATCCAACTTGAATGAACTCACATGCATCTTCACAAAGCCAGTCACCACTTGAACAACTAAACTACGATCACTCAACATATAATGACAAAAAAAATGACAAGATGTGGTTTCTGTGAAGAGGGCTGCACCTGAGTTAACTTGCAAAGTTGTCTAACATCTCTGTGCATCAGCTCCTTCCTGTGCAGAAAAAGGATAACACCTGGCATGAAAAGATTTTAAAATAATGCACGGTGAGTTGTTTTGAAATCTGTAATTTTGATAAAAGTGAAAGGCATTAAAGTGCATTTTGGTCAATGTGTCCTTCCTCCTCCCCAACCTATTAGTAAAAGTTTTACTTAGAATAACAACAATATCAGAAACAAAATAAAAGGGTTTTGAGTTTAAGTTTACCAAATGCTGGTTTAAAGAGATTGCACTACTTTGAAATTTCTCACGCTTTTAGTATGCTAATGAGCATTGTGAATCTCTAAAAGAGAAACATGTGTGGCTGCCCACATTAAATCAGCATCAAAACCCTTTTTCAGGGATCATTTCACAGGCCAGCTTATCTAAACAATACTTGTAGAACCATTGAAATAGATTATTTTTTATTCTCTCCCAGCAGAATCACCAGGCTAATGCCATAAATAATAATGTCATTTTAGCAATAGGTACATTGTTCTGACTATGACTCATGAGCCAGGCAAGGTGCAAAGTGTGTGATATGGATGGTGGATAAGGGCAGGTCAGCTGTGTGGTTTTCAGTGCTTCCATTCTCTCTTCTCCACATTGGACCAAACACTAGTGCCTGATGCTTGCAGTGTAATAAGGATTCTGTGAATTAAACTATGGAAAGCACTTAGACCATTGCCTACTCCCCAGGAATTGCTATGCAAGAGTTACCATTATTATTAATTGTCTTTGTTTTCCAGGGCTCATATAATATATTTCTATCTCATGGTTCTGGAGGCTGGAAGTACAAAGTCAAGGTGCTAGCAGGGCCTTGCTTTCCCTCAAAGGGGAGAATCTGTTCCAGGCCTCTCTCCCGGTTCCTGGTGGGGGGCTGGCAATCTACAGCTTTCCTTGCCTTTTGGTGGCGTAGCTCAATCTTTGCTTCCATCACAGGTGTCTCTGTCTCCCTGTCTGTGTCCAAATTTCCTCTCCTTATACAGACCCCAGTCATATTGGATTAGCCCCCCCGCAATGCAATTTGACCTCATCTGAGCTAAGAACATCTTCAAAGATCCTATGTACACATCAGAACGCACTGGTGGGAACCAGGGGCCAGATCTTGAACATGGCTTTGTGGGGGACACAATTCAATCCATAATATTAGTTATTCATAAAATCTTTCTTGAGGTGGCTTCTCTAACTATCCCCATTTTACGCAAGAAGAAACTGAGACAACGTCTAAGTAGCTGGTCTGAAAGCCTGCTGTCATGACTACAGATAGAGTGGATCCCACTCTGGGAGGGCGACTGGGTGAGTGCCCACACTAGGAGCTGAGAGGCTCACGGGAGCATGCAGCCATCTAATCTGCATGTAAGAACTGACCCCAGTCAGCATGTCCCACTTTGGAAAATGGTGGAGTGGGTTGTTCATTGGTGGAAAATACAAGAATAATGTGATAGGAATAGTATTAGCAGTAGCTCACATTTATTATTGATTACTTTAGATTTTAATGGGAATCTTTCACCCTCCCCTTTGATTCTTTTTCCGTCATAAGTTTCTCTCTATTCCTTTCACCCAAATGCCCAGTGCTGCCCCAATTTGTTTAAGGAAATATTGATCTGGTCCACTCTCTTTTTAAAATTAATTTTATTGAGATATATTCACCCACCATATAATCCACCCAAAGTATACAATCCATGGTTCACAGTATCATGACATAGTTGTGCGTTCATCAACATGATCATTTTTAGAACATTTGCATTACTCCAGAAAAAGAAATAAAAAGAATAAAGAAGAGCCTAAATATCCATACGCCTGATCCCTCCCTCTTATTGATTATTAGTATTGCACTGTAACCAATTTTAAGCCTTACAATAGATGTAGGTTAACTAAGACAGTGTAGTATTGTCAGAGATAGACATATGGACCAGTGGAACAGAAGAAAACATCCAGAAGTAGATCCATACAAATGTGATTAATAAGATGTGTTTGTTTTTGTTTTGTTTTGTTTTGTTTGCTGTATAGTTATACAATCATTATCAAAGATCAAGACTACTGGATTATAGTTCAACAAATTCAGATATTTCCTTCTGGTTATTCTAATACACTAGACACTAAAAATAAACATCTATATAATGAGTCAGTATTAGCAGTCATTTTTAAATCCAAATTTCTCAATTACACCTCCTCCTTCTCATTTGATCTTTCTCTCAGTCTTCAGGGATATCTGGACAATGAACATTTTAACTTCTGCAT
This sequence comes from Choloepus didactylus, assembly GCF_015220235.1. Taxonomy (NCBI): domain Eukaryota; kingdom Metazoa; phylum Chordata; class Mammalia; order Pilosa; family Megalonychidae; genus Choloepus; species Choloepus didactylus. The sequence continues at coordinate 68,947,836 of NC_051310.1, forward strand.
GCTGGAAAGTGGTATTGACCTTATGGGGTAGAGGAATGAAACTGGTTGATGTTCTTGGAGAGACTGGTACCTCTGGGGTTCAGGGCTTATCTGGCATGGGATCAATCTGGAGGCCTTAAGTTTCTTGAAAAAAATAATCTTACTAAGAATAATTTTTATAGAGACTTAGATAGAGCCCAATGCACTCCCTAGGGCTGTCAGGAATAGTATGGGTTGGTGTTGGGCATACTGTGGTAGTTTGCAAGATCTGGCTAAAACTTGCATAACAAGTAACCTCCAGAATGAACTCTTGACTCTATTTGAAATCTCTTAGCCACTGAAACTTTATTTTCTTCCATTTATTTTTCCCCTTTTGGTCAAGAAGACTTTCTCAATCCCATGATGCCAGGGCCAGGCTCATCCCTGGGAGTCATGTTCCACATTGCCAGGGAGATTTACAGCCCTGGGAGTCATGTCCCATGTAGGGGGGGAGTATGGTGAGTTTATTTGCACAGTGGGCTTAAAGAGAGAGAGAGACCATATCTGAGTAACAAAAGAGGCTCTCTGGGGGTGACTCCTGGGCAAAACTGCATGCAGGCCTAGCTTCACCATTGCTGAAGTAGGCTTCATAAATTCAAGTGTCAAGATTGAGGGCTTGTCTTAATCAATTGTGATTCTCCAGTGCCTGAGAGAATATCAGAAATTCCCCAGGTGGGAATTTCACATTTTCTCCCAGTCCCTCAAGTAGACTTTGCAAACACTTTTTCATTTTCTGCCCAAAATACTCTGGAATATCCAGGTTTTACATTAACTTGTACAGAATAAGATCTCATTCTCTATTCTGGAGTCCATATATTTGGGTTTTTTAACAGACCCGACAAGTTAAATCAGATAGTGTGCTACAAAAAAAAATTAAATTTTGGACTAAATAAGTATCTCTTCCTTTGGTCTCACACAGAAGTTGAAGTTTTTAAATGCAGGAAATGTCATCCTTACCCTGTATTCTGATTTGCCTTAGTCGTAACCAGATCCATTTCAGTCATCTCTCTAATTGGAGTCTGATCTTTTTTCATCTTCTTTAACAGTTGCTATTGGAGTAATGCTGACATTCAGAGCTGCAGAATTCTCACTCTGAGTCTCCAGTGTCACGCAAATACCCAATGCTCCAGGGAACTAACAGACTATACACAAAGAGAACCCAATCTCAGAATCTAGAAATAGCAGTTAAAACTCAGGAATAGATATGACTGTTGAAGAGCTTATAATCTAGGAACCTTTACAATGAGCCTTATTTGATTGCCCATTCTTTGCCCACTTTCTTCTACTGAAAACCTGTGCACTCAAATTTAATCCTCATAGTTTCCTCACTATAGTTATTTTATATTAGTGAGACCATACATTATTTGTCCTTTTGTTTCTGGCTTATTTCATTCAACATAATGTCCTCAAGGTTCATTCACCTAGTTGCATATCACATGACTTTATTCTTTCCTGCTGCCACTCAGTATTCCGTTATGTGCATAACCATGATTCACCCTTCCATTCATTAGTCTATGTACCCTAAGACCACCTCCAGCCACTGCAAATCATGAATACCGCTGCCATAAACACTAGGGTGCAAACGCTTATTCGTGTCCCTGATTTCAGTCCTTCCAAGTCTGTGTTTAATAACAGGGTTGCAGGATCATGTGGCAACCCTATACTTACCCTCCTGTGGACCACTGTCCTGCCCTCCTGAGAGGCTGCACCATTTCACTTCCCCACCACCAGTGAGCAGGTACATCTCTCTTTATTACACCACTTCTCCAACACTTGTATCCCTCTATTTTTTTAAAATTCAATTTTATTGAGTTTGTTCACACACCATACAATCATCCAAAGATCCAAAGTGCACAATCAATTGCCCATGGTACCATCATACAGCTGTGCAGCCATCACCACAATTATTGTTTTTTCAATTTTTAGGACATTTTCATTACTCCAGAAAAGAAATAAAGACAAAAAAGAAAACTCAAATCCTCCCTTATCCCTAACCACTCCCCTCCATTATTGACTCATAGTATTGGTATAGTGCATTTATTTGTTACTGTTGATGAAAGAATGTTAAAATACTACTAACCGTAGTACATAGTTTGCAATAGGTATATTTTTCCCTATATACCCTTCTAGTATTAACTTCTAGTTATAGTGTCATACATTTTGTTCTAGTTCATGAGAAAGACTTCTAATATTTGTACAGTTAATCACAGAGATTGTCCACCACAAGATTCACTGTTTCATACATTCCTGTCTTTTAAACTCCAACTTTCCTTCTGGTGACTTTTGTGACTCTGAGCTTCCCCTTTCCACCACATTCACACACCATTCAGCACTGTTAGTTATTCTTACAATAACATGCTACTGTCACCTCTGTCTATTCCCAAACACTTAAGTTCAACCTAGTTAAACATCCTGCTAATAATAAGCAACTGCTCCCCATTCTTTAGCCTCGTTCTATATCATCATAACTTATATTTCATATCTATGAGTTTACATATTATAATTAGTTCATATCAGTGAGACTGTACAATATTTGTCCTTTTCTGCTCTGATTTATTTCACTCAATATAGTGCCTTCAAGGTTTCCTCATCAACCCGTTTTTTTTCTTAAAGAAGGTTTTGTTTACCCACCACACATTCCGTCCTAAGTAAACAATCAATGGTTCCTTGTATAGTCACATATTTATGTATTCCACATCATCACCACTGTCCATATAAGGACATCTCCATTTCTTCCACAAAGAAGAAAGAAGAGTCAAAGAAGGTAGAGACAAAAGAAAAAGAAAGAAAACAAACGACAGCTAAAAAGCAACAAAAGGATAGATAGAATGAAACTAAAGTACAATAAAAGAGTCAGATAACATCACTAGTACCGGGTCCCATACCCCTCCCTTACGTCCCTATCTTATATGCATTTAGCTTTGGTATATTGCCTTTGTATCCATCTATTTTTAAACAGTTTTATTCACACACCATACATTCCATCCTAAGTGTACAATCAGTGGTTCCCAGTATAATCACATAGTTACAGATTCACCATCACAATGCATATAAGAACATTTCTATTTATTCAACAAAGAAAGAAAAATAGAAAAGAGAAAAAGGAGAAACAACAACAAAAAGAATCCCATACCCCTCCCTTATGTCATCCCTCTCTTATTGACATTCAGCTTTGCTAAACTGCCTTTGTTACAATTAATGAAAAAACACTACAATGTTACTGTTAACTGTAGACCCCAGTTTGCATTAAATGCATTTTTTTCCACATACCATCCCATTTTTAACACCTTGCATTGGTGACATTCAATTGCTCTCCCTCAAGTAAAAACTTTCTTATATTTGCAAACTTAATCACCATCCTTGTCTACTCTAGGTTTCGCTAAGTTATACAGTCCCAATTTTTATCCTCTATCTTTTCTTCTGGTGTCATACATGTGCCTAGCCTTCCACTTTCAACCCATACTCACACTCAGTTTTATTCATTATACTTAAAATGTTGTGTAACCATCACACAGTATTGTGCTATCCATTTCTGGATCTTTACAATCAATCCTGTTGAACATTCTGTATTGCTTCAGCATCAGGTGCCCAAACTCGACCTTCTTTCTATCTCCTGACAACCCGTGTTCTCAACTATAAATTTCAGAGTTTGCTCATTATATTTAGTTCATATTATTCATGAAACCATACAATATTTGTCCTTTTGTTTCTGGGTTATTTCACTCAACATAATGTCCTCAAGTTTCATCCACATTATTATATGCTTCATGACTTTACTCTGATTTACAGCTGTGTAATGTTATGTTTCATTGTATGTATATACCACAGTTTTAAGAAAACTTATCCACTTGTCTCTTGACTGACATTTGGGCTGTTTCTATCTCTTGACAATCACAAATAATGCTGCTATAAACAGCTGTGTACAAATGTCCTTTCATGTCTCTGCTTTCAGTTCCTCTGGATATATAACTAGTAATGGTATTGCTGGATCATATGGCAGGTCTATACTTAGCTTCCTGAGGAGCAGCCACACTGCCTTCCAGAGTGGCTGCACCATTCTACATTCCCACCAACAGTGAACAAGTCTACCTCTTTCTCCACATCCTCTCCAGCACTTGTAGTTTTCTGTTTTTGTGTTAATGGCCAATCTAGAAGGTATAAGAAGATATATTATTGTGGTTTTGATTTACATTTCCCTAATCACTAATAAGGTTGAGCATCTTTTCATACGCTTTTGAGCCATTTCTATTTCCTCTTTGGAAAACTTTCTATCCATGTCTCTTTCCCGTTTTTCAATTGGGTTGTCTTTTTGTTGCTGAATGTAGTATCTCCTTATATATTCTCAATATTAAACCCTTATCTGATGTGGTTTCCAAATACTGTCTCCCATTGTGCAGACTCCCTTTTTATTTTTCTGACAAAATCCTTTGATGTGCAAAAGTGTTCAATTCTGAGGAGATCCTATTTATCTATTTCTTCTTTCACTGATCATGCTTTGGGTATAAGGTCTAGGAAACAACATCCTATCACAAGGTCCTTAAGATATTTCCTACATTTTCTTCTAAATGCTTTATGGTCTTAGCTCTAATGCTGGTACATTCTTAACACTTCAGTGAACATTAATACATTGCAATTCTCCATAGGATTGTCCAATATGGAAAGGAAACCAAAAGAAATACTTTCTAATGTTGGAATTTAATGCATTTGTAGAATCTAAGTAAAGGAAAAGATATATTTTTAGGTAGTTGGTCTTTCTTGGTGTCTTGCAATGGAAGTTGAACTTTACTAACTACAGCCATAAGGCTACAGAAAGATACTTTTTTTGTTGTTATTTGTTTATCTCATTAATTTCCAGTTTACTTTATGGTACACTAAATCTTTCTTTGTGATTTATACAGTTTTCTTTTGTGGCCCAACATATGGTTAACTTATATAAATATTGTAAGTGTACTGAAAAGAGGTGTATTCTCAAATGACAGAGTTTTATGGTTAATATATACCTAATAGAATTGTTTCACTGATTATTTTTAGATCTTCTAAATCCTGACTAATATTTTCACTCTGATCTGACATTGTCTAAATGATGTGTATTAGCATCTCTTGTTATTAATTTCTATTTCTTCTTGAATCTCTTAAACTTTCTGCTTAACAAGTTGTATCTTTGTTAATTGGTGCATAGATATTTCACAACTTTTATATATTTATCAGGAAACAGAGTCTTTTGTATAAAATATCTTTCTTTTGCACATTTGATATTTTTATTAGATTTGTATACCTTTCCTGATCTCAAGATAACAACCCTTACAATTTTGGGGGTGCATTTTCCTGGAATCTCCTTGCCACCAGTTCATTTGTACCATTTGAAAATGACCTATTTGAATGTGTCTCTTTATATAGCATGGAATTGTAGATTTAGTGTTGTTAGTAAATTTGAAATTAATTTCTATAAACAGCTGATTTAAACCCATTTATATTTATTGGTATGATCAATATGCATGATCTTAATTCTATCAAGAGATTTTATGATATACTCACCATTTGTATAAATGTTTAATATTTTCTTTCTTCTTTTTCAGTATTTTAATTGCTATTTTGGACTTATTCTTCTGTGCATATATTTATCTTTACATTAATATCTGTAAATAATCTTAAGTCCCTATATTTTAAATCTTGCCTGCAATGAACAATAAGCAAATGAGAAGCCTCTTATTCTTCACCCTCTTTTCATTCTCTTCTACACCTAAGTAAAAAAATTATTTTACTTTTATATAATACCAGCTTTATACTTGCATGAACTTTTGACTGACATGAAATTTATTTCTCATCATTTGACCATATTTTCTTTCTTTAGTATCTAAAACTGTTGACACACTGTTCCTTTTGCCTGAATACACACAGCACGTTTTCTTTATCCTTAAAGAACCATAGTTTTATTAAGATATGTCTCAAGTTTGGTGATTATGGGTTCAATTCCCCAGGTATGCAGTGTGCTTTGAATATGTAGCTTCAAGTCTTTTTGTTTTGTTCAAATTTTCTTGAATTAAAGTTTTAAATATTTGTTCTGTTTCATTGCTTTGGCATTCTTATTTGGGAATTTCAGGATTGCATACGTTGGATCTTCCTTGCCTGTCTTCCATGTGTGTTACTTCCCCTCATAGATTTCTTATCTTCTCTCCAGCTTTATTTCATAATTTTCATTTTTCTCCTTTCTGTTTTCTATTGCACTTCTTATTGTATTTACCATGGTAATTGTCACTCCCATAAATTTTCATTTTAAATCACTTAAAATTTTAGAGTGTTTATCTTTAGTTTGGGTTTCCACAGAAGTGGACCATGAGAAGAGTCAAATGGAGGTAGTTTATTTGGGAGGTGAAGCAAACATCATGTGGAATAGGCAAAGGAAGGGAAGACAGCCAATAAGAAGTGCATTGTCAGAAATTTGCCTGTCTAGGTATCCAGAGCATCACCCCTGGAGAACTCTAGAAGCCAGAGGAAAAATGCTCCCGGAATTATCCATGCAAAGAATGCTCAAGCTGTGCATTTATCTACTCCCATCCAACAACAAAGTTTCACCAGCGTAGCTCTCTAATGACTCAAGGACCCCCTCTTTAAGGTATCTTTCACTTTTAAGGAAAGAATTTAAAAATAGGACCATTCTGTATCCATTTCTCTACAACTCAGGGCTAAATCTGATGGGGAAAATCTTCAAATATCTGATTCTTTGTGGTCCAGAGTTCTATATCTCTGCATTTTCCTTTTCAGTTCTTTCAAAGTTCTGCCCTTACCATATCCTCCCCCTTCCCCATCTCTAAACTGCTTTGTATTAAAATCCACAATGTCTAACTTATGTTTCATAGGCATGAGTTTCTTTTGTCCTTTGGAAAGGCAAGGTTTGTTGAGTTATTCTGGGATACAAAGGGATTCGGCGCTTCAATGCTGCAGCCACTTGATGTGTCCCATGGTCTTTGTGCACCTACATGTAATTTAGAGCATGTGAGGACTTCCCTGTTTTTCTCAGATTCAGTCACTTTGGTTATTCCTCAGGTTCCAGTTTTCTCCTCGGGCAAAGGGGGAGTATTCACAGTTGTACGCTCCACGACCCCTAGCCCCAGTCCATTACTGTGGAGTACCACTGACCCCTGTGGAGCCCAGTGCTGCCACGTGTTGGACTGTGACCTCCTCTCTTACGGGATTCATAGGGATTTCTCGTTACTGAGTTCTGTTGAGGAAGCTGCCATCTGCTCCCACCTCCCACCCTGCATTGATGCTTAGCCTAATGGCTTTCTTTAGTTTTCATGAGTGTATTTGGACATATAAAAAAACAAAACTAAAGAAACAAAAACATATGATGCAACCATATTTGTTCAGTTTGAAGTTCTCCATTTCTTTGTGGGTCTGATTTGGTAAGATTTATCTTTATTGTATGATTGCTTATTAATTATTTTAATTTCTACTGTTATATTCATTGGGTATTTTTGTCCTCTACTGTAAAAAAATTGCTCCTCTTGTTCTAACCTTAATGAATGTATGCTTAGTTAACTAAATTTTAGCTACTTTTCTTTTTCAAAATACATATTTATGGCTACAAATTTCCCCTAAAAATATTTTATTAGAGAAACTGTGCCATTACTAGAAAATTATACATAAAATACAGTGTCCATATACTGCATAATTATTAACACCTTGCATTAGTGTGGTACATTTCTTACAATCTATGAAAGAACATTTTTATAATTGTGCTATTAACTATATTCTTTCATTTGTATAGGGGTTCCCCATGTTATACAGTCCTATATTTTTCTTTTAATATTTTAACATAATTTTATTGCCATATATTCACATACCATACAATCATCTAAAATGTACAGTTATTCACAGCATCACCACAATTTTTGAACATTTTCATTATTCTAAAAAATAAAGATAAATAAAAGAATAAAAAGTAAAATAGAATACTGAAACATCCCATAACCCTCCTCCCCATATTATTCATTTACTTCTTGTTCCCATTTTTCTACTCATCTGTCTATACACTGTATAAAGGGAGTGTGAGCCACAAGGTTTTCATAATCACACAGTCACACCATATAAGCTATATAGTTATACAATTGTCTTCAAGAATCAAGGATACTGGATTGGAGTTCAACAGTTTCAGGTATTTCCTTCCAGCTATTCTAATAAAATAAAAACTAAAAAGGGATATCTATATAATGCTTAAAGGTAACCTCCAGAATGACCTCTTGACTCCATGTGAAATCTCTCAGCCACTGAAACTTTATCTTGTTTCAGTTCTCTTCCCCTGTTTAGTCCAGAAGGCTTTCTCAATTCCACAATGCTGGGTCTAGGCTCATGCCTGGGAATCATGTCACCCATTGCTAGGGAAATTGATACCCCTGGGAGTCATGTCCCATATAGGGGGAAGGGCAGCAAGTCCACCTAATAAGTGGGCTTAGAGAGAGAGGCCACATCTGAGCAACAAAAGAGGTTCTCTGGGAGTGACTCTTAGGCATAATTATAAGTAGGCTTAGCCTCTCCTTTGCAATAACAAGCTTCATAAGAGTGAGCTTCAAGATCAAGCACTCAGAGTATTAAACTGGTAGTCACTGATGCCTGCAAGAAAATCAGGAATTCCCCAAGTGGGGAAGCTTAATATTTCCACATTTTTTCCCCAGTCCCTCAAGGGGGCTTTGCAAATACTTTTTATTCTCTGCCCAAATTACTCTGGGATGTATCAGGCCTCATGCTAACCTGTACAAACCAACCAGATCTCACTTCCTATTCAAGGTTCCATGCAATTATGGTGTTTGAATAAACTGAACATTTAATAAGGTTAAATTATATAGTGTGCTACAGAAAATGTAGGTTTTGCACCAAATATACATCTCTTCCTCTGGTCTCACACCAAAGTTGAAGTTTTGAAACACAGTCAGTATTGTCCTTTACCCTTTGGTCTGATTTACCTTAGTTCTAAGTCTGTTTCATTCATGTCTCTATCTGAACTCTGATCTATTTTTCAGCCCCATGAACAGTTGCTGTAGGGGGTAATACTGACCTTCGTAACTGCTGAAATCTGGCCCTGAGTCTCAGGTGACCATGTTATACACAACCAGCTCAGCATCTCAGAATTTAGAAATAGCCATTACTACTCATGAACAGATGTAACTGTTGTAAGAACTTACGATTTAGGAACCTTTACCATAAGCCTTCCTGTGAAAACCTATGCACCCAGATTCAATTCTCAGAGTTTGCACATTATAGTTAGTCAATGTTAGTGAGGCGTTATTATGTTTGTCTCTTTTTTCTGCCTTATTTCACTCAACATGCTATCCTCAAGTTCCATTCACCTAGTTGCATGCTTTACAACTTTGTTCCTTCTTGCCACCACTCAATAGTCCATTGTATGTATACACCACACATCACCATTCTGTTTATCAGTCAATGAGCCCTTAGGCCACCACCATCCATTGCAAATCTTGAATACTGCTGCCATACACACCAGTGTGTGAATGTTCATTCATGTCCTGCTCTCAGTTCTTCCAAGGGTTGCAGGACCACATGGGGTTGCCGGACCATATGGCAACCCCATACTTAGCTTCCTGTGGAATCACCACACTGCCCTCCAGATGGCCTGCACCATTCTACTTCCCTACCAACAGGAAATAGGTACCTCCCTCTCTCCACATTTTCTCCAGTACTAGTATCCCTCTGTTTATTTTTTAAACAGTGTTATTCATACAACATACAATCCATCCCAAGTAAACAATCAATGATTCCAGCCTAATCACATAAATATGCATTCACTTCCACAACTCGTATGAGCACATTTCCATTTATTCTGCAAAGAAAGAGGAATAGGATAAAATAGAAAAAAAAATTAAAGAATAAAAAAGTAAAAGACAGAAGGAGAAATGAAGATAAAATAAAATACAACATAAAGTTCAGCAACAGCAACACCACGAATCACGTATCACTCTTTATATCCCTCTGTTACAGACATTTAGCTTTGGTATATTGCCTTTGTTAAAATTAATGGAAGCGTATAGCAATGTTACTGTTAACTATAGGCTGTAGTTTGCATTGATGTGTTTTTCCTCTATACCATCCAATTTTCAACACCTTGCAATGTTGACATTCATTTGTTCTCTCTCATGTAAAGGCATTCTTATATTTGTACATTAAATCACCATCATTGATCACTTTAGGTTTTGCTAAGTTTTGCAGTACCATTCTTTATCTTCTATCTTTCTTTCTGGTGTCATACATTCCCTCAGCCTTCCTCTTTCAATGGTACTCATACCCATCTTTGTTCAGAGTACTTACAATATTGTGCTACTGTCACAAAGTATTGTGCTATCAATTTCTGGATCTATACAATAAATCCTACTGAACATTCTGTACTCCCTCAGTATCAAATGCCTGATCTCTACCCCCTTTCTATCTTCTGATAACCTGTGTTCTCAAGTTTAACTCTCTTATTTCAGGATATTTGTTTCCCCATTGCTTTGTTTTGTTTGGAATTTTTTTTATTTGCTAAATAAAGTTAATTTAAAAAAAGAAAAAAGAATTAACACAAGCCTTCTCGAAGTCATCTTAAAAAGGAGAGAACAATTCCTAATTCATTTCATGAGGCTAGCATTACTCTGTTATCAAAATCAGAACAAGACACCACAAAAAAAGAAGACAATTGCAGAACAATATCCCATATTAATAGAGATGAAAGAATCCTCAACAAAATACTAGCAAACTGAATTGAGTAGTGTGTTAAAAGGATTATACATCATGATCAATGGGATTTGGTCCAGGAATGCAAGGATGGTACAACATAAGAAAATCAATCACTCAAATGCACATTAATAGAACAAAGGGGAAAAAAAAACCACGTGATCATCTCAAATAATACAGAAGAAGCATTTGACAAAATTCAATAACCTTTCATGGTAAAAATACTCAAAAATAGTAGTAAAAGGGAACTTCCTCAACATGATAAAGGCATTTTTGAAAATCACACAGCAAGGAAAAATCCACAAAAGACATCAAGAAAATAGTTCCATTTACAATAGCATCCAAAAGAATACAATCATTAGGAATAAATTTAAACAATGAAGTGAAATATATGTACTCTGAAAACTACAAGACATTGCTAAAAGAAATAAAAGATCTAAATAAATGACAAGATATTCCATGTTCATTGATTGGATGACTTAATATTGTTAAGATGGCAATAAAACCCCAAATATACTACAGATTTGATGCAATCCCTATCAAAACTCCAATGGCCTTCTTTGCAGACATGCAAAAACTGATTCTTAAATTCACATGGAAATGTAAGAAGCCCCGGATAGTGAGAACAATCTTGAAAAGGAATGATAACGTTGGAGGACTCACATTACCCAACTTTGAAATTTACTACAGCACTACACTAAACAAAACAGTGTGTTACTGGAATTAGCATAGCCATTTAGAAAAATAGAATTGAGTGTCCAGAAATAAGCCCACACATCTACAGTCAATTTAATTTTGAGAAGGCTGTCAAGACCCTTCAATGGAGAATATTCTCTCCAACAAATGATGCTGGGATAACTGGATATCCACATAAAAAGAATGGAATTGGATTCCTACTTCATATCATATACAAAAAGTAACCCAAAATGGGTCAATGACCCAAACATAAGAGAACTCTAAATCTCTTAGTATAAAATACGGTGGGTAACTCTTCATAACCTTGGATTTGACAATGAATTCTTGGACATAACACCAATAGCATGAGCAACCAAAGAACAGATATATTGGATTGTATCAAAATTAAAAACTTTTGTGCATTAAAGAGCATTTTCAATAAAAGGAAAAAACAACCTAAAGAATGGGAGAAAATACTTCCAAATGATGTATCTGGTGAGAGCCTAGCATACAGAACATATAAAGAACTCCTAAAACTTCACTGACAAAAGGAAAGACAACCCAATTTAAAAATGGGCAAAGGACTTGAATAGACATTTCTCCAAAAGAGATACACAAATGGCCAGATGCTCATCATTAGTCATCAAGGAAATGAAAATCAAAACCACAATTAAATACCACTTCAGCCACATTAGGATGTCTCTAATAAAAACAAAACACAACAGAAAATAAAAAGTGTTGACCAGGATATGGGCACCTCAAGAAGAAACTGCTGGATCTGCTAGGGCTTCCTTGTGACCTTGAGAACTGGCCTGAGGATGGCTGGACTTCTGAAATTATCAGATGGAAAGACATAAGAACTCCAAATCAACCAAGTATGATGAATCAGAGAGAGCAAGGCAATCATCAAGTAGAAGAAATTCAGGAAATATATCCTTAAGGATATCAAAGAGTATGTTAAGATTTATTATAATGTTATAACAATTAAGAATGTATGGCATATGTAAGAATGGTCAAATAGACCAATAGGACAGAAAAGAGAGCCTAGAAACAGACTAAGGCATACATGGATACATAATTGAATACAAAGTTTATGTTCTTGATTTTGAAAAATTATGTTTATAGCTAAAACTGATTTTCATGAGAGCAATATAAAGACATTTCAGCTAATACATGATTGAATGAATTGCCAACTGAGGGCACATTAAAAAGATGTGCCTCCAGATGAAAGGGAATTATGCCACAAATAATGTCTGTGATGCAGGGTAGAAGGGTGAGCATGCAAATGATGAATGCATGTATTAACCTCAACAAGATTCATTCATAAAAATAACATATTATTATATATATAGCATAATAAATAATAGAATATTTAATTTGTTTAAAATATAGGCAAAAACACATGACAGTTGGGAGTTGTGTTATGACACATAAGATATCTAAGTTTCTTATATCATGTAAGAGAAATGTCCAGATATTACCATTTAACGTAAAGGTAAGTAGAGTCTATGCCTTCTAAACAAGTAAAGGGAAATAACGTAAAAAAAGAACAAAAATACTTTAGGTAGAAAAGGAGAAAAAATAAAACAAACAAAAACCAAATAATATGTTGGAAAGTACAAGTCTAAATTAGTGAAATAAGTATAAATGGTTGGACTCACAAGTCAAAGGACAAAAACTTTTACACTGGATTAAAAAACAGAGCTATATGCTGTTCATAAGAAACACACATATAATATAAAGGTTTATATGGTACTTACTAACTATAATAAATCTAGGATAGCTATATTAATATCAGAAAAAAATAACCTTTAAAACAAAATTCATATTGGAGCTGAAAATATTACTACATGGTGAGAAAAGTTATAATTAATCAGGAAAAATAACAACTCAAAACATTTATTCTCCTAAAAAATATTCAATAATTAGCAAAGAAAAATTGATAGAATTACAAGGAGAAAATCACTATTTCATCATTAGAGTGGGATATTTCAACACAATGCTCTTAATAAATATTTGTCTAGTAGTGAAAAATAGATTAAATCATAGGAAATTCGAAGCATACAACTGACATGTTTTTATACTTTACCTCTAAAAAATGTATACCATACAGGTGATAGACATTATTCTTAATCTTACCTGGAACATAATAAATATTAGACATGTAATATGCTACTAAGAAAATTCCATAAAATTTCAAATAGTATCATAAAATTCAAATTATTTGACCAAATATAATTAAATAAGGAGCATATAATAAAAATGTTTTTTTTTTAATTCTCACATATTATGAAATAAAATAACATTCTTTGTGCATGAAATAAAAATAACTATTTTAAAAGAATGACAAAGCTCAGCCTATACAGATAATGGGATTAGGGAAAAAGAAAAACTGAAACAAAAAGCTAGAAAAAGAACATTGAAACAAACCCCCCAAAACATGAGGAAAGATATAATAATGATAAGATCAGAAATCAGTGAAATGGGAAACAATGATAAAACACCAAGCATAAGCAATGCCAAAAGTTGCCTCCTCAAAAGTGGCTGTGAGAGTTATACAGGAAGATAGAAGGCAGAAATAATACTAGGAATGAAAAATACATTAGAGATTTAAAAGGATTACAAAATGTAATGAGTTATTTTATGGTCATAAATTTAAAAACTGGTAAAATGTACAAGTTTCTAAAAATACAACAACAAATTGGAAACAATCTAGAAATCTTGAATTGTCTATCACCACAAAAATTTGAATCAGCTATCAATAGCTATCTCTTACACATTCAAACACACACACACACACACACACACACACACGCATATGCAATTATACCCAAAGCCAGACAGTTTCACAAATGAGTTCTATTGAACTGCCAAGGAATGGATTATTCCAGTCTGATATAAAATATTTTAAAAAGAGAGAAGGAGAAAAGAAAACAAGAGAATGCTCCTTGTGTTATACAATATTTGCTTTCCAGACTGTGTTGGTACAGTCACCTATGTTGTAAACCGTCAGCTTCTTATTCCATCTCAGTCACTGCAACGGCCAACTAAGTCCATTTACACTCACCCAATATTCTGCAGAGTCACTAGCCCCAAGAGGATTGGGCCAGCTCCTTTGGCTGCCACAGCGTAATCCGGCTACCTTGCAACACTGTGTGAGATTTTACCTTCCTTCACTACCTCAGAATTGGATAGAATGCTACCCAGCAAGATGTGTGGTCTGACTTTGCAAGAAGCTGGCTGATGGGAGCTGATGGTAACACCCAGAAAAGTCGAGAAGTAACTCCTTGTAGAGTTAGTATTTGACTAATGAGAACAAGAAAGAAACAGGATCCTGGAATGAAAAAGATATGAGGAGCAGAGCCCCAACTGGCCCACAGCAGTTGTGTACACAAACAAGAAATAAACTTTTGTTATGGTAAGCCATTGAGATTTTGCAGTTGTTCGTTACTGTAGAAAAAGATTACTAATATGCAAGATCGACCAAGGGCATCATATATCCCAAGAAAAAAAGACAAAACAGGGCTAACTGAGAAGGGAATGGAAATTTTTGAAGCAGTAGTGGAAGAAAAATCATCAGAGCTTAAAAATCAAAAGACCTGGCTCATGGTTTCTACCCAGAGATGTTGAGATATGCAAAGAGCATCACTGCCAAACTCAAGCATGAATAAAAGTTTGAAAACAGCAAATTTTCAAGGCAAGTCCCAAAGCTTGAGGCATAAGCTCCTGCGGATGGAGATGGAGTCCAAGCAGTGCCTCACCAGGTGCTGGGGGACAATGGTAAGAAGCTGTCATGTAGAGTGATCAGTGGACTGGGGAGGCCAACAGAGAGTACACTTGTGAGAAAGGGTAAAATGCTTCAGGACCACAAATATAGTGTGAGTCTGCCCCGTCTTGCAGGACTTCTCTCTGAGTCCCTCCAGGCACTCACAGATGGACTGAGAGGGTCCTTAGTGGCACAGAACTGGGAAAGGTAAGCAAGGAAACTCCACTGGGAAACTTGTCCCCTTAATCTGTGAGTGGTTGCAAAACAAACACTGTCACCCTTAGGACACTGGTGAATCCAATTGTAGTAGGTGGAAGGAATAGGACTGACGAGTTGGATCCCTGGGAAGTAGACATCAGAATGTGTGCCAGGTTCAGAACTATGAGGGACAGAATTCTGAGAAGGCCACATTCCAAGACTCAGGTTCACAGTGCTTGCTAAGACTGAGACAAACTAAACAGCAGAGAACATGCCCCAATTCCCACCACCAGGTTAGTAAGAATTGCATAACAAATAATTTGTGAAAGAATGACTCTCTCTGAAGTACAGACAAAAGAAACTTAAGACCAAAAATGGAGAAGTCATTGGAACAGGAAGGAATGAGGAGGAAATATACCTCTGGCAAACCAACCCTCAGCCGTATCTTTGTTTATAAGATATCTCTACAAGAATTTGAAGCCCAGGCTGAAGGTTTTACAGCAACAACAAATCCCATACCCACCTCAACTCCTGATTAGTTTAACTCAAATTCAAGCATCCAAGCATTAAAGTTCATATGGAAATGTAAGGAACCCAGGATAACCAAAACAATCTTAAAAGAAGACAGAGTTGAAAGACTCAAACTTCTTCAAAATGTGCTACAGTGATACAGTAATCAAAACAGTGTGGTAGTGTATAAGGTTAGAGTTTAGACCAATGGAACAGAATTGAAAAGCCAGAAATAAACTCTTACATTTATGGACATTGATTTTTGATGAGCATTCTAAGACCATTCCATGGGGGAAGTGATGCTGGAGCAATAAGATATCCTCATGCAAAGCAAGACAATGGATTTGGACCTTTACCTCACATGATGTACAAAAATGAACTGAAATGGATTAAAGAACTAAATGTAATAGCTTAAATTATAAAACTTTTGAAAGGAACCATAGGCATACATCTCAATGACCTTCAATTTGGCAAAGATCCCTAGATATGACACCAAAACATGAGCAATCAAAGACAAAATAAATTAGACTTCATCAAAATTAAAAACTTTTGAGCATCAAAGGATGCTATCAAGAAAGTGAAAAGACAACCTATAGAATGGGAGATAGTATTTGCAAATTATATATCTGATAAAAGTCTGGTACCCAGACTCAACAATAAAAGAACAACTCAATTTAAAACATATGCAAAGGATTTGAATAGACATTTCTCCAAAGAAGATATACAAATGGCCAATAAGCACATGAAAAGATGCTACACATAATTAGCCATCAGGAAAATGCAAATCAAAACTAAAATGAGGTACCATTTCATACCCGCTAGAATGGCTACTATTAAAAAATTAGAAAATAACACGTGTTGGAGAGGATGTGGAGAAACAGGAACAGTTGATCATTGGTGGTGGGAATGTAACATGGTGCAGCCATTGTGGAAAACTGTTTGATGGTTCCTCAGGAAGTTAAGTATAGAATTACCATATGACCCAGCAATCTCACTTCTAGGTATATACTCCAAAATTGAAAAACAGGGACCAAACAGATGTTTACACACCAATGTTCATAGCAGCATTATTCAGAATTGCCAAAAGATAGGAACAACCCAAGTGTCCATCAACTGATGAATGGATAAATAAAATGTGACATATACGTACAATGGACTATTATTCACTTGCAAAAAAGAATGAAATACTGATACATGTGACAACGTAGATAAAACTTGAAGACATCATGTTGAGTGAAATAAGCCATACACAAAAGGACAAATATTGCATAATCTCATTGATATGAAATAATTAGAAGAAGAAAATTCTAATACAGGTTTCCAAGGATGGGAGTGGCAGTAGGGGGTTTATGCTTAATTAATACAGACTTTCTGTTTGGGGTGATGGATAAGTTTTGGTAATGGATGCTGGTGATGGTAACACAACATTGTGAATGTTGAAACCACTGAATTGTCTATTTTAAAGTGGTTAAAATGGAAATTTTAGATTGTAAATATGTTACCATAAGAAAAATTTTACAAAACCATAGAACCGTACAGCACAGTAAACCCTAATATAAACTATGGACTACAGTTAACAGTATTATTATAGGAATATTGTTTCATCTATTGTAACCAAAATACCACATTAACACTGAGTGTTAATAGGGAAAACTGTGTGTGTGTGAGGGAGTGTATACAGGAGCTCTGTACATTCTGCATGATTTTTCTGTAAATCTACAACTTCTCCATTAAAAAAAAAATGCAATGAGATGTCACCTCATGCATACTAGGATGGCTATAATGAAACAAAATGGGAAATAGTGAGTGTTGAAGAGAATGTGGAGCAATTGAGACCCTAACATAGCTGGAACAGCCACTTTGGAAAACAGTTTTGCAGTGTCTCAAAAAATTAAAGATAGAGTTAACATATGACTTAGCAATTCCCCTTCTAGGTGGAGGTATAATGAAATATTTGGCTGACCATTGACTCCAGTTCATAAGGAAGCAACGTCTGAATCTTTGGAATTTCCTGTGGTAGGACTGTCTTTTGTTCATGTTGGGGCCAGCCACACCTGCAGTCTTAGGGTGAGGGACTGGCCACACCAGAAAAACAATCCATGTGATTTAGGGGTTGGGGCATTGAGCCATGTCATATTAGCCCATGCCAACCCACATCAGCTCAACTTCCCAACCTCTGGGGATTGCGTTGAACTACATGGACGTGGTTTCCATTAATCCTGTCTACATAATGAGACCCCATATAAACTCTGGCACTTGAAGAGCTTCCATGATTGAGAAAATACATCTTTGTGGTAGGAGGGTGATGCGTTCTGACTCCCCATGGAGGGGACACAGAAGCTTGTGTTTGAGATATTCCCAGACCTTGTCCTATATGCTGTTTCTTCTGGCTCCTTCTTTTTTTGCATACTTTTACTACACACAGCTATAATCATAGGTTTATCACTTTCAGTGAGGTCTTTGACTTGTTCAAGTGAACTACTGAACCTGCAGGGGTAGTGTGAACCCCTGAATTTGTAGCCAGTTGGTCAGACATGCAGGTAGCTTAGACCTATGGACTTGTGAATTGTGCCAGGACAATTTTGTAGATTTCCCTTAATTTCAGGAGTCAGGCCTAACTCTAGTTAATTAGAGTCAGAATTGGATTTAGTTTCTGCAGCATTTGTAGTTGCTGATTGAAACATTTGATACCCTTTACATAGGTATATACCCAAGAGAACTGTAAATATATACCCAAGAGAACTGTAAAAAAAGAAATATGTAAATATATTCACTCTAAAACATATACACAAGTGCTCATAATAGCATTATTCATAACTGGCAAAAAAGTGGAAACAATCCAATTGTTCTTCAACTGATAAATGAATTTAAAAAGTGGTATATCAATTCAATGGAATATTATTCAGACATAAAAAGAGATGAAGTACTGATACATGCTACAACATGGATGAACCTTGAAGACATTATGCCAAATGAAATAAGCCAGACACAATACCAGGTATTACCTGATTATATTTACATGAAATGTCAGAATAGGCAAATCCAAAAGACAGAAGGTAGATTAGCAGTTGCTAGGAGTTGAACAGGGGAATTGGGAGGTACAGAGTTTCTTTTGGGGGTGATAGAAATGTTTTGAAATTAGATAGGGATGGTGATTGCATAACACTGTGGAACTACTGAACAAAACTGAATTGTGTGGGCTAAAGTGACTAAAATGTTGAAATTTGTGTTATGGGGATTTTATCTGAACAGAATATGTCTTGTTAGCAAACTTGGAATAGAAGAGTCTATCCTTAATATGATCAAAGGCATGTACCAAAAATCTTGGAGCAGACCTCAATCTTAGTGGTGAAAGACTGGATGCTTCCCTTACATCTGAAAGATGGCAAACAGGTCTTCTAGTACTACTCTTAATCAGTTTTATCCTGAAAGTCCTAACTGGTGCAAAAAGTGAAGAAAAGACCTACAGATTGGAAATGAAAAAAATAAATAAATCTTATACTGACATGCCATAATTGTAGAAATTCTAAGGAACTTGCAGAAAGCCTAGAACTAATAAATAATCCAATGAATAATTGGATTTTTAAATTTAAAAAAATACCATTTAAAATATGACAAACATTACTTAAGTATTTATCTGCCAATATATATACTTATATATTTATAAGATCTGTAAATTTACAATTGTAAAACTGGTGAAATAGGTCAAAGAATACTTAAATAATTGTATATATGTCACGTTCATGAATTGCAGGATTCAATATTGTTAAAATGACAATTCTCCCCAATTTGAACCTATAAATGCAGTGTAGTTCCAATCAAAATCTCAGCAGGGGTTTTCATAAATATTGACAAGCTGATTCCAATATATATATTTGGAAATCAAAGGAACTAGAATAGTCAAAACAGTTTTGAAAAAGTACAAATTTTGATGAAATTACCCGATGAAAGATTAGATCACACATGGATTGATGAACCAGAATAAAGTCCAGAAACATGCAATACAAATATGGCCAACTGACATTTTTATAAAAGTACAAAAGCAATTCAATTGAGAAGAAAGAGTACCTTGTACACATTGTTATATAACAACTGAACTTCATTCAAAAAATGGAGTTTTACACATATTTCACCCATTTGCAAAATTCATTTAAAATGGGTAATGACTCTATATGTAAAACATAAAACTAGATAACTTCAGAAGAAGACAGGAGAAAATCTCTGGATTTGGTTTTGGAAAAATAAATTTTAGACATGTTGCCAAAGATGCAATTCATAAAAGAAAATTCCATAAATTGGCTTTCAACAAAAATAGAAGTTTATGCTCTTTGAAAGACATTGTTAAAATAATAAAAAGGCAATCCATAAGCTGGGAGAAAATATTTTAAATCATGTATCTGATAATGGACTTGTGGCCAAAATATATAAAGAATTCTCAAAACTCAACAATAAGAACACAAGCAACCCAATTTTTAAAAAATAGCAAAAGATACGGACAGACATTTTACCAAAGAAGATATGTGAATGACAAATTCACTTACGAAAAGATGCTCAATACCATTCATCATTAGTCATTAGAGAAATACAGATTTTTGTACAATGTGATACAATTGCATACCTACTAGACTGGCTAAAATTAAAATCCACAAATAAACATGGCCAAACCAAGTGTTGGTGAAGATGCAGAGAATCTGGATTGCTCATACTATGCTGTTTGGAATGCAAATCATACAGACACTTTGAAAAACAATTTGGGAAGTCTTATAAAACTCATACATTTTCCATATAACCAGAAATCCCAATCCTAGATGTTCACACAAGTGAAATGAAAAATTATGTTCACACAAAGCCTGTACATGAATGTTTATGTAGAAGCTTTATTCACACTTGCCAAAGACTGGAAACAACCCAAGTGTCCTTCAATAGATGAATGCATTAAAAAAATGTGGTTACACGAAACGGACCATTACTCAGCAACAAAAAGGAATGATGTATTAATTCAAACAACATGAATGAACCTTTAATGAATTTTGCTAAGTGAAACCCAAAATGCTATATATTGTTTCATTTGATTATGTGACATACTATAGTGTCAGAGAACAGATCGGTGGTTGCCTGGAGTTAAAAGAGGGGAAGGGGTTCACTACAAAGAAGCAACAAGGGTATAAATTTAGGGATGATTTACCTGTTATGTACATTACTTTGCAGAGGTAGATATACAACCATATTCATCTGCAAAAATCCATAGAACTGTATACCTCCAAGAGTGAATTTTCATATTATTCAGAGTTTAGAAAGTTAACCAGGATGGGAAGGGAAGCCAAGATAGAATGCAGACTTGGGGACAAATGAATCTAGCTCTATTAAGCCTAAATGACGTCACCTCATTGAAGTGGGAGGGGAAGGACGTAGGGTCCATCTCCAGGCTGCGCCGATTGGCCGAAGCGTGAGCAGGAAGAATGAGGAATGAGGTTCAGTCTCCTCCAGGCTGGGGTGTGCACACATGAAGCCTGGAGGGCTTTGTTCGATTTGCTCCCACCAGGGCAGCTAGCCTGAGAACACAGACGACACCTGAAGGAGGGAGGAACGGACACAACCCCAGCGCCAACGCCTTGATCGAACCCCACTTAGAGACTGTTCAGGCAAATGACAAATTCTCCTTTATGCTCAACCAATTCTGTTACTTGTAAACCAAACCACCCTCTCAGATGCACTTCTCATGTACCATTTTGGCAAATTTACTCAAGCATGTGCTTTAGAGGAACTGGTAAGTCAATCAAGAAAAAGGAACCCTGAGATTCTGGGAACAGTGGGTTCAATCCGCAAACGGAGAGGACACGCTGTGATCGCGGTTAGTGCAGCAGGCAAGGAAAACAACGGGTCCAAATAGGAGCAGGGTGGAGATATCCGGTCAGGGATATTCCATGTATTAGACACAAAACATGCAGGAAAAACAAAGGATTTTACTTATCAGGAGCTGAGCACTTTGCAACAGATACCCGAGAACTTCCCCTGGTGTTGCACTGGCAAGATTAGGCCATGTGTCTCCTCCTAAAACAGTCACAGATCAGAGAATCAAATGACTAAGGAGAAGGCTACCTCCTTTGAACTTATGGGAGCTGGAGCACCCTAAAGCATCTGGTTTCTGCCATCAAGACAGTAGGTGGGGCAAGAGCTGTTTTTCGACAATCAGCTTTCTGCCACACCACTTCACCAAACCCTGAGAAAAGAGAATTGCAGGGAATATGGAAACAATCTCCCAGATCTCAGGACACCCTGTCAGACACGACAGAAAGGACAAGAAGCTGATCCAGCACCAAGTGTGCTTAAATCTTAATTGAAAGAATTATAAGAGTTATAAAAGTGACTGAGGAGATTATTACATAGATGCTGCAAGCTGTTTGCCGCTTAACAGGCTGAGGCTTAGAGTGGAAAATTCATTTGAATTAAGTCACATGTATGCACACCAGAGTCTGTGACCGTAAAATTCATACTAATGACTTCTGTAATGAGCATGAGCTAATTTTTTAACGGGAGAAATAATAAGGTCTGTTTAAAAGAGGGTGGGGCGATGTAGAAAGAGGTAAAGCTAGTGATGGAAAGGAGATACAACAGCTTTCCCAGATGAAGGTGGAAAGGGATGCTTTGCTTCTGTTAAATGTGTTGTGAAAAGGACTACAGACATTTGATCGGTCATGAAATTTTCCTTAACAATAACCTCTAGTTTTATTTTACAACAAATATTTCAGCACCAACATTCATTGGGTATCATGAGGTTGACTCACTGTACTATACTTTCAATGACAACTTGCACTTATGTTGGAATTGATTACATTAAAAGGGCTTTTCTATGCAAAGAAATCCAATTTCCTTGCCATTAACTCCTAAAATATTTTTCTTAGCAATAAATAAATAAATAAATAAATAAATAAATAAATAAAGGTTTCTCATCATTGCGAAGATTAGGAAAGTTTCAGGACCTCAAAAGAAAATGTAAAATGAGGCTTAACAAAGAATCAGAAACTGCATTATTGAAAAGCAGTTTGGTACCAGTCTCTGAGGCTTTTTCTTTTTCTAATTGCTTTTGATTGTTTGAGATTGCTAAGGCCTCCACTGGTTCTAGAAAAGTAAGTAGCAGTGTGACTGCTAGCATGCCTGTTTAATAGATTAAAATTGGGCTACGTAAATTTGTTTTATATAATTGTTGTATAATGTATATCCTCCTAAATTTTCGAATCTTTCTGGATTCCAATTTTGTTTTAAAAATTGAGAGTTCTTTAAGTTTCTAAAAGACATATTTTCTTATAGTAAGTTCAATTTAATTTTTTCTTTATAATTTATATTCATTTTATTATTATGAAATGGTATATGCATTTGGAACCTACAAAGAGCTTTAAAAATTAACTCATTTCAACACTCAGATTTGTATATTGATTAAATTTTATCTATTAACTAAGCACACACATGCAAGGTTTTGTATTATGTTTTCATTTAATATTATATCATGAGCATTTTCTTATGTTAATAAGGATCATCCAAATAGATAATGTAATGGCTATTGAATATTCTTTTTTAAAGCTGTCACCAAATTGTATTTAACCATTTCTGTATTGGAAACTTACGCTGTTTCTACTATTTTATTACTAAAATAATATTTAGATAACCAGCATTGGCAAATTAGCATTTTTTGTGATCCTAGTTTGTTTACTAAGGACAGTGTCCTGCATTTGGAATTACTGGCTAAAGTGCTTGAAATTTCTTGAGGCCCAAGTAGACTTAAGAAAATTAATAGCTTTCCTCACTGGACTGCATTAGAATGCCTGTGTTATGGAACACATGACAACATTAATTTTAAAAATACTTTTTTTCAAATTGGTTTGTGAAATGTTATCTTATTATTCTAACTTGTATGACTTTATATAATATACATTTTTATCTTTTTCTTTTGTTATCTGCCTATATATATTATTCATGTGAATATTCCATTACTTCTGTTTACTTTTATTGATATCCAGGAATTCTTTTTATAACATACGATAAATATAATCCATTTTCAGTTAAATACAACTATTGGTTTTCTAGATCTGCTTATTTGCATTAAAATTTGATTACAATATTTTTGTAGTATTCAGCTTTCAAAGCTTTATAAAATACATTTATTACTAATTTATTTTATAATTTCTCTCACCATTTTTTCCTCAGAAGAGCCTTTCCCACCTCAAAAATCAATTAAATAGCAATTTTTTGTCAGAAATATTTACTGATTCATTTTTTAAAGTAAACTTTCTATTTGAGATAATTGTAGACTCACATGCACCTGTAAGAAGTAATACAGAGAGTTCCCATATACACCAAGTTGCTCCCAGTGGAAGTATCTTGAAAACCTATGCTACAATATTATGACCAAGATATCTGAGCTGATACAATCAAGAGATGGGACATTTCCAGCCTCACAAGGGTCCTTCATGTTGACCTTGAATAGGCACATCCACTGCCCATGAACCCCCACCTCATCCTTCACCTCTGACAACCACTAACCTGTTCTCCATTCTTATAATTTTGTAATCACAAAAATGTCATATAAATAGAGTAATCCAGTATGCAGTAATCTTTTGGAATTGGCTTTTTTCATCTAGCATCATTCTCCAGAGATTCATTATCAATAGTTTATCAATAGTTTATTGTTTCTGATTGCTGAGAAGTACTTCATGGCATGGTAGGACTATACAGTTCATTCAAATCTCCATCTGTCAGAGGATATCTAGACCATTTTGTTTTTGGCTACCACGAACAAAGCTTTTGTAGACATTTGTTCACAGACCCTTGAGTAAACATAAATCTTTACTTCTCTGGGATAAATGTCCAGAAGTGCAATGGCTGGATTTTATGGTAGTTGCAAGTTTAGGTTTTTGGAAAACTACCAAAATGTCTTCTAGAGTGTCCACACCATTTTACATTCCCTTCATCATTGCATGGGTGATTGAATTTCTCTGCATCCTCACCAGCATTTGGTATTGTCGGTTTTTTTTCTTAGCTGTTCTGATATAGGTATGTAGATATATCTCAATATACTTTCAATTTGCTAGTGCCAGTGGCTCATGATGTTGAACATTTTCTCATGTGCACATTTGCCATTCATAGATTCTCCTTAATGAAATGTCTCTTCACATCTCCTGTCCATGTTCTTAATTGGGTCATTGGCTTTACTACTATTGAGTTTTGAGAGTTCTCCATAGAAAACAGATAATACAGCTCCCATTGAATATGCAGTTTGCAAACACTTTCCCCCACTCTATAATCTGCCTCTTCACCCCTGCAACAGAAACCTTTGCAAGGCAAGTGTTTTTAACCTCTATGTAGTCCAATTTATCAACCTTCTGTATTATTGATTGTGCCTTTGGGGTCATGTTAAAGAATGCTTTGCCCAGCACTAGACCCCAAAGATATGCTTCTAAAGTTTTTTCCCAAAAGTAACATAATCATATACTATAAATATAAGTCTCTGTTTCACTCTGTGTTAATTTTTGAACAATGTTTGAATGTTGAGTCATCTCTTTTGCCTATAGATGCCCAATTTCTCTAGCACCATTGGTTGAAATGTCATTTTTCCTACATTGAATTGATTTTTCTCCATTCTCATAAATCAGTTCAGCCTGTATCAGTGAAAATGTAAGAGTCGAGACCTCCAAAACCTCTCTCCTCTATAATATCAAAGAGAAAACTGGAAAACATTGTCAGAATCAAATATTTCAGAACCCTAGATAGTAGCCAAAAGCTTGCAGAAATCCAGAGAGCATTTATTCTTGATAAGAACAGCAAACTTTGTGACATTTTTGCCAGTATGATTTCCATCCCCTCCTCTCCAGCTCAGTGGTAGCTTTGTAAACAAACAGACTGGCAGCCAGTGCAGGAATCAGGATTGGTTGGAGCTCCTTCAGAGCTTCATGTCATTATTCATCCTCTCTGGTTGTTTCCTGAAAGATCCCCCTGGAAAGACTGCATTTATTTGGCCCGACTCTGTGCTCACCCAGTGTTGAAAAGCCTTGCTTTGCCAAGGGTGTTTGTCAAAAAGACTTACAGGAAATTAGTTAATCTCATGGTTACCTGAGACTGTGGATAGAAGATGGGGCAAACAAGACACTAACCCAAAAGCTGAAAAGAGAAAACATAAATTAGATGTCAGTAGGTGCTTTGCAAAGCTCTGACGTATTCCTGAGAATCAAGAAGGCCAACTGCAGGTGTGAAGCTGTGCTCATACCCAGGAACTTGCACATCCTCAGGAAAGAACTGAGAGGGTCCTAAGCTCTCACCTGTGGCTGATCTTGAGGCTCTCTGCAAGTAGGAAGTGAAGACTAAAGCAGAGTTGTTAACTACCCAGCTAAGTGTTGAAGGTGGGCCTCCAAACACACACATAAAGCCACTTGGCAAAGATTGGCAAACTTATTGGTTCCAGGAATTTTAGAAAATCTCTTTTCAGTAATTAGCTGGACAACAAACTGAGCAAGCAGATATTTCAGTGGCCACATAAGAAAAAGAAATTAGACAAGGAAACAAAGCTGCAAAATTAGTCAGGAAATTCACTAAACAAGCAAAGATAAACAACAAATAGCACAATGACCGATCCTGCGGAGGATGGAACATCTGATTTTCAGAGATGTCACATTATATTTTTCAAAATTTCTAGTTTTCAAAAAAAATTGCATGATGTGCAACAACAACAAAACAAGAAAGTTTTGCCCATAAACAAGACAAATAATCCTAAAATCCTTCTCTGAGGTAGAACAGACATGAATCAGACAAAACAAAGACAAGTATTTCAAATAAGCTGTTTTAAATGCTTTCAGAGAACTAAAAGAAACCATATCTATAGAGAACTAAAAGAAAGGATGACAACAATGTCTCCTCAAACAGGAAATATAATACAGAGGTATAAATTATTTTAAAAAGAACTAAATAGAAATTCTCAAGTTGAAAAAGTACAATAAGTAAAATAAAATTGCACTAAAAGGGTAAATTTGCAGATCTGAGATGACAGAAAAAAGAATCAGAAAATTTAAAGATAAATCAATTGAGTTTTTCCAGGGTGAGGATCATAACAAAAAAAGCATGAAAAAAATTAACACAGCCTCAGAGATTTTTGGACATCATCAGGCTCACCAACAACATATGCAAAATGGGAATTCCATCAGGTAAGAAGAAAGAGAAAGAGACAGAAGGAAATTTGAAGGAATAATGGCCAAAACATCCAAAATTTGATGAAAAAATATTAATCTACACATCTAAGAAGCTCAGTGAATCCCGAGTAGGGTACTCAAGGACCTCTAGGCCTAGACACATCAGTATCGCTGTAGAAAGGCAAAACCTATGAATAAATCTTAAAAGCACCAGTGGATAAAGTATTAATTATGAACAAAGGGCCCTCGATAAACTTAATAGTGATTTCTCCTTAGAAACTGTGGAGGCTGTAAGGCAATGGGATGACATATTCAAAACGCTGAAAGAGAAACACATATCTATATCTAGAAAAATCTCCTTCAAGAAGGACAGAGAACTGAAGACATTTAGAGATAAACTAAAATTTATAGAATCCATCAGGCTGCAATGAAAGGACACTAGAAAATAGTTTGCATTCACATGAAGAAATAAAGGGCACCAGTAAAGGTAAATACATATAAAATATTAAAGACAGTATAAATATTTTTAAATATGTTTTTTCTCCTATATTATTGAAAAGACAACTACAAAAAAAAATCATTTTAAATCTGTATTGAAGGGCATGCTATGCATAAAGATGTGATTTTGAATGACAATAGCAACATAAAGGAATGGGGGAGAATGGAGCTGTATAAGTCCAGCCTTTTTGTATGCTGTTGTAACTAAGCTGCCATTAATCCAAACTAGATGTTGTTACTGAGCAAGGACTCACTGCATGATAAACACACACAGGGCAATACTATGGCATTGGGATTCTGAGAATTAAGAAAAGAGCTTTAATATAAGGTCTACCAACATGGAGACAGGATCCAAGGCTCAAATCTGTCTCCCTGATCTGAGAAGTAAGGGAAATTTTATGGGAATGGGAGGTGAGAGGTGGGGACAGAAGTGGGGAGGTTTGACTTGGCGTAGCCCAGCTGGTTAATTACAGAGCTGTTCATAAGTGGTAGAGTGGGTTTTAGACTGGACCTTCCTTATAGAAGCGACTCTTACCTTTGATTTGCTTTGATGTCTCTTGTACTCACAATCTTGGTTCCAAGGGAGATGACCTCTTTTCCTGGTATCTCAAAGATTGTCTAAAGGACAGGAGTCAGTGTTTTCTGCACATGGTCAAGTTATATGAACCTGCAGCTAAACAAGCTCAGAGTAAAAGGTTATAGGAACAGAGGGTATCTACACCAGTTTTTCCTTGTCACAGTTTCAATGTCATAAGTTAATTGTAATCCTCAAAGCAGCCACTAAAAAAATTCAAAAAATATCCTAACAGAAGTTATTAATAATATTTATAACTAAGTTATTAAGAAATTAAGTTATTAAGAAAATATTAATTTGACATAAAAGAAGGCAGAATGTAGGAAGAGAGGAACAAAGTCATAAGCATTATAGAAAACAAATAGCAAAAGGCAGATATAGAATTTATATCAAGAATGACAAATATAAATGGGCTAAACAAAATATAATGTAGATATTGGAAAATAAGGAAATACTTTGAAATGAATGCCAATGAAAATATAACATAGCAAAATTTATGAATTTTAGATAAAGAACTACTTAGAGGGAAATCTATAAATGCCAATTTTCCAAAGAAGGAAGATTTCAAATCAATAACCTGACCTTCAACTTTAAGAAACTAGAAAAAGAAAAACAAATTAAACACACAGCAAATGAAAGGAATAATGATTAGAGCAGAATATAAATGAAATAAAGAACAGAAAAACTAGAGAAAATCAATGAAACCAAATTTGGTTCTTTGAAGAGATCAACAAAATTGAAAAACCTCTGGCTAGACTGACAAATAATAAAAGAGTGAACATTCTAATTACTAACATCAAGAATGAAAGAAGGGACGTCACTAGTGATATTACAGAAATAAAACAGATTATAAGGGAATATTAGGAACAGCTTCATAATAAAAAATTAGATAACTTAGATGAAACAGACCTATTTCCATGAAGATATAGATTACCAAAATTAATTCAAGAAGAAATAGAATATCTAAACAAGTGAAGAGATTAGTTTAGTAATCAAATTTCTAGTGAAAACTCAGGCTCAGTTGTCTTCAATGGTAAATTCCATGAAATTTTTAAAGAATGCATGCCAATACTTCACAAAATCTTCCAAAAAAATAGAAAAGGAGGGAACACTTCTGAATGCATGCTATAAGGTCAGTGTTACTCCATTACCAAAAACAGATAAAGACATCATTAAGAAAACTATAGATGAATATCACCTAATAATATAGATGCAAAAATCTTCAACAAAAGGCTAAGAAACCAAATCCAGCAACATTTAAATCAATGATACACTTTGACCAAGTGGGATTTATGCTACAAAATCAAGTTCGTTAAAATATAAAAAATCTATTATATTAATAATATTAATGCAATAAAGGACATATCTGCATTATTATCTCAATATATGCAGAAAGCATTTGACAAAATCCAACATGACTTCTTGGTAACAACACTCAATAAAATAGGAATATAACAGAACGCCTCAACCTGATAAAAAGCATCTCTCCGAAATTCACAGTTAACATCATACTTAATGTTAAAAGATTGAAAACTTTTCTACTAAGATCCCACTAATATATCACCTTTTCTGTTCAACATTGTACTTCAGGTCCAATCCAGGGCAATTAGGGGAAAAAAAAATAAATAGAAAACATTCCAATTGGAAAGAAAGAAGTAAAACTATTCCTATTTGCAGATGACATTAAGAATCCCCACAACTACTATTTGATGATAGATAATAATGTGTTCTGCAAATTTTCATAATAAAAAATCAATATACAAAAATAAGTTGTATTTCTTTATACAAGCAATGAAGAATCAGAAAATGAAATTAGGAAAAAATTTATTTTACAATAGCATCAAACTGAAAAAATGTATAGGAATAAGTTTATCAAAAGAAGTACAAGACTTATAAACTGAAAACTACAAAACAATGTTGAAGGAAAGTAAAGATGACCTATATAAACAGAGAGACATCCCATATTCATGAATTGGAAGAATTAATATTGTAGAAATGGTAATATTCCCCCAATTTGATCTATGGCTGACTTTTTTGCAGAGACCGATATGTTGATTTAAAATTCATGTAAAAATAGCCAAAACAATCTTGAAAAAGAACAAAGTTGAAGGATTCTCAGATTCCTATTTCAAAACTACAAAGCTACAATAATCAATACTGTGTCGTGCTGGCATAAAAATCAACATGGAGTGGAAGTAAGAGTCTAGAAATAAACTTGTACATTTATAGTGGGTTGATTTTCAACAAGCCTGCCAAGATATTTCAATGAGGAAAGAAATTGTCTCCTGAATAATGACCTGTGACACCGTGGTGCTGGGACAATTGGAAAAAGAACAAAGTTTGGCTGCTGCTTCACACCATGTACAAAAGTTAACTCAAAATGGATCAAAGACCTAAATTTAAGAGCTAAAACTGTAAAACTTTAGAAAAATAGATGTAAATCTTTTTGATC
This sequence comes from Choloepus didactylus, assembly GCF_015220235.1. Taxonomy (NCBI): domain Eukaryota; kingdom Metazoa; phylum Chordata; class Mammalia; order Pilosa; family Megalonychidae; genus Choloepus; species Choloepus didactylus. The sequence continues at coordinate 68,978,423 of NC_051310.1, forward strand.
TTGGATTAGGCAATGGTTTCACAGATATTACACATAAAGCACAAGCAGTGAAAGAAAAATGGATCATTTGGACATCATCAAAACTTTTGTGCTTCAAAGGGCAAGAAACTTGCAAATCCTCAATGTATAAGTCCAGAATAATAAGGAACTCTTTTAACTCAACAATATAAAGACAAATTGATCAATTAAAAAATGAACAAAGGATTTGCATAGACATTTATCCAAAGAGGATAGATATAGAAATGGCAATAAAAACTTGAAATGACATTATGATATCTTAGGGAAATGCAAATCAAAACCACAATGAAATAGGGCTGGCTGTATTCAAAAAAGAATGACAATAACTAGTATTGTCAGGAAAGTGGAGAAACTGGAATCCTCATATATTGCTGCTGGGAATTTAAAATGTAGCAGCCATTTTTAAAAAGTTTGGAAATTCCTCAAACTCTTAATCATAGAATTATCAAATGACCCCAAAATTCCACTTTTGACTATACACCCAAGGGAAATGAAAATATATATACATATAAAAACTGCTACATAAATGTTTATAGCAGCATTACTCATAATAGGTAAAATGTGGAAGTAACCTCAATGTCAATTGACTTACAAATGGATAAATAAAATGCAGTATATCAATACAATGGAATCTTATTCAGCCATAAATTGGAATGAAGTACTGCTACTTATAGCAACATGGAAGAACCTTGAAAACATCTACTGAGTGAAAGAAGGCAGACAAAATTCAATACATTGTAGATTTCCAATTATATGAAATATGCAGAACAGACAAATCCATAAAAACAGAAAGAATATTGGTTGCCAGGGAATGGGGATGGGGATGGTTAATGACTGCTACTAAGAACGGGGTATTCTTTTAGTGATGATAAAAATGTTCTAAAGTTAGAGTGTGATGATGGTTGCACAACACTGTGTATATAACAAAAACCTCATAATTGTACACATTAAAGGGAGGGATTTTATGGTATATGAATTTTACCTGAATTAAAAATCAGCAGGACGTATTTGTGTGGGTTAATTTATGGATTCTCTATTCTGCTCCATTGTTCTATATGTCTACTCTTACACCAACTCAGCACAGGTATATAGACAACAAATCTTAAAATCAGGTAGATGGCTTCCTTCTACTTTTTTCCCTCTTTCTGAGAATGGTTTTAGCCATTCCACTCCCTTGCCCTTCCATATGAATTTTAGAATAATATTGTCCATAAATATAAAAAATCATAATAGGATTTTTTTTTGCTTTTTAGTTTCAATCAAAGTGTTTTATATGCAATTTTACTGAGATATATTCACAAACCATCTAGTCCATCCAAGTACATAATAAAGGGCACACAGTATCATCATATAGTTGGACATTCATCACCACAATTAACTTTTTGGCATTTTTGTTACTCAAAAATAAAGGAAAAAATTTTTAAAAAAAGAAGCAAAACAGAACACACAAACCATCCCATATGCCTTATCCCTCCTATTATTTATATATTTTTGTCATTATTTTATTACTCATCTGCCCATACACTGGTTAAAAGGGACTGTCATTCACCAGGTTTTCACTATCACATGTTACACAGTAAAAGCAATATGGTTATATGATTATCAAGAATCAAGTCTATTGGATTACTGTTCAACAGATTCAGGTATTTCCTTCTAGTTCTTCTAACACTAGAAACTAAAAAGGAATATCTATATAATGCATACAAATAACCTCCAGATTGACCTCTTGATTCTATTTGAGATCTCTCAGTTACTGAAACTTTATTTTGTTTCATTTCTTTTCCCCCTTTTGATCAAGATAGATTTCTTAATCCCACAATGCCAGGGCCAGGCTCATCCCCAGGGGTTATGTCCTTTGTTTCCAGGGAGAGTTATACCCCTGGGAGTCAGGTCCCACATAGAGAGGGGAGGGAAGTGAGTTTATTTGCAAAGTTGGTGGAGGGAAAGAGGCCACATCTGAGCAACAAAAGAGGTTCTCTTAGGGTGACTCTTAGGCCTAATTATAAGTAGGCTTAGCTTGTCATTTGCAAGAATAAGTTTCATAAGGGCAAGCCCCAAGATAAAATACTTGACATTAAAATAGTATTCCCTAATGCTTGCAGAAATATCAGGAATTGCCAAGTTGAGGAAGTTTAATATTTCCACATTTTTCCTTAGTCCCTCAAGGGGATATTGCAAATACTTTTTAATTTTCTGCCCAAAGTACTCTGAGGTACATCAGGGTATCACATTAATCTGTACAGAATAACAAGATCTCATTTCCCATTCTAGTTTCCATGCAACCATGTTGTTAAAATTAACTGACCATATGGGTTATATTAGAAAGTGTGATACAGAGAATATAAATTTTGTACCAAATAAACATTTCTTAAATAACAGTGAAAACTCAGGAATAGATGTGACTGCTATAAGAGCTTACAATCTATGAACCTTTACAACAAGCCTCCTTGAACACTCCACACTCCTGCATCATTGATTGTCCAAACTCTGTCCATATTCTGTCCCCTGGTGCCTATGCTCTCGAAGTAAATTCTTAGCGTTTGTGCATTATAGAAAATTTATATTGTGAGGCCTTACAATATTTGTCCCTTTGTTTCTGGCTTATTTCACTCAATATATTGTCCTGAAGTTTCATTCACCTGGTTGCCCAACTCATGACTTCACTCTTTCTTGCATACACCATATTTAGCCATTCCATTCACCCTTCAATGTACTTTAAGGCTGCCTCCTTTCATTGCAAATCATGAATACTGCTGCTTTAAAAACTGGTGTTTAGGTGTCTGTTCATGTACCTGCTTTCTGTTCTTCCAAACCTATACCTGCATCATTCTACTTCCCTACCAACAGTGAATAGGTGTATCTCTCTCTCCACATCTTCTACAGAACTTGAATCTTTCTGATTCTTTTTAAACAGTTTTATTCACACACCACACAATCCATCTTGAGTTAACAGTCAATAGTTCCCAGTATAATCACATAATTATGCTTTCACCACCACAATCTATCAGATAACTTTTCCATTTCTTCCCCCCAAAAAAGAAGAGGAATAAAAAAAAGAAAAAAAGATAAAAACATGAAGAATAATAAAGTAAAATAAAATAAAATAAAAAGGAGAAACAACAACAACAAGAATCTCATACCCCTTATTTATTCCTCTTTTAAATTAGCTTTGGTGTATTGTCTTTTTTGCAGTTAATGGAAGAATATTACAATGTTATTATTAACTATAAAACTTAGTTTTTCATTGATTGTATTTTCCCCATACACCATCCCATTTTAATACATTTCAATGTTGAAAATCACTTGTTCTTCCTCATTTAAAAATTTTTATATTTTTATGTTTAATCAGTATCATTGTCCAGTCTAGTTTTTGCAAAGTTATACAGTCCCAGTTTTATCTTCTGTATTAGTTAGGGTTCTCTAGGGAAACAGAGTCAACAAGAGATATCTAAATAAAAGATTTTATAAAAGTGTCTCATGCAACTGTGAGGATGCATGAGTCCAAATTCTGTAGAGCAGGCAGCAAACTGGCAACTCCAATGAAGGTGTTTTATAAACTCCTCAGGCAGTGAAATGGCAACTCTGATGTACTCCTCAGGAAACATTTCACTGGCTAGCCAAAGAAGAAATGAAGGTTCACTATCTGTCTCACTTAAAAGTCTTCAACTGATTGGATTAAATCCAGCTGATTTCATTCTCTCATTGTGGAAGACATGCCCTTCGTTGATGTAATCAGTCACAGCTGCAGCAAATTCACTGATGATTTAATAAATCAGCCTTCCAGTTTATTAACCAGCCACAAATGTCCTTGCAGTAGTGGTTAGGCCAGTGCTTGCTTGACCAGAGAACTAAGTACCATCACTTGGCCAAGTTGACACATGAACCTAACCATCACATCCTCTATCTTTCCTTCTGGTGTCATACATGTCCTTAGTCTTTCTCTTTCAACTATACTCACACTCAGCTTTGCTCATTATACTTAAAACATTGTGCAACCATCACATAGTATTTTGCTATCCATTTCTGGACCACTACAATCAATCCTGTTGAACAGTCTGTACTGTTTCAGCATCAAATGCCCAATCTCTACCCTCTTTCTATATCCTGATAGCCTCTGTTCTTAACTTGAACTTTCAGAGTTTGCTCATTATAGTTAGTTCATAATAGTGAGACCATACAGTATTTTTCCTTTTGTTTCTGACTAATTTCACTCAACCTAATGTCCTCAAGCTTCATCCATGTTGTTATATGTGTCATGACTTTTTTTTCTTACAGCTGCATAATACACCATCATATGTATATATCACAGTTTGTTTATCCACTTGTACATTGATGGATATCTGGGCTGTTTCCTTCTCTTTGCATTTGTGAATAATGCCACTATAAACATCTGTTTACAAATGTCTGTTCACATCCTAGCCTTCTGTTCCTCTGAATATATACCTATTAATGAAATTTCTGGATCATATGGCAGTTTTATAATTTGCTTCCTGAGGAATTGACAAACTGCCTTCCAGAGCAGTTGCACCATTCTGCTTTCCCATCAACAGTGAATAAGTGTACCTCTTTCTCAACATCGTACCCAAAACTTGTAGTTTTCTGTTGTTGTTGTTGTTTTTTGTTGTTGTTGGTAATGGCCATTCTAATAGGTGTGAGATGATATCTTATTGGGGTTTTGAGTTGCATTTCCTTAGCAGCTAATGAAGTTGAACATCTTTTCATGTTTTTTATCCATTTGTATTTCCAGTGTGGAAAATTACCTGTCCATGTCTTTTATCCATTTTTAAATTGGGTTGTTTACCTGTTTGCTGTGTTTTAGGATCTCTTTATATATTCTAGATATTAAACCCTATCTGATATGTGGGTTCCAAATATTCTCACCCAATTGCATAGGCTGCCTTTTTACTTGTCTGAAAAAGGCCTTTGATGCACAAAGGTTTTCAATTTTGAGGAGATCCCATTTGTCTATCTCTTCTTTCATTGCTTGTTCTGTTTAATATCTAGGAAACCACCTCCTATCCCAAGATCATTAAGATATTTCCCTACATTTTCTTCTGAAAGTCTTATGGCCTTAGCTCTAATGTTTAGATCTTTGAGCCATTTTGAGTTTATTTTTGTATAAGGTGTGAGATAGGGGTCTCCTTTCATTCTTCTGGATGTGGATATCCAGTTCTCCAAACACCATTTATTCAAGAGGCTGCTCTGTCCCAGTAAAGTTGACTTGACAGACTTATTGAAGATCAATTGTTCATAGATGAGAGGGTCTATTTCTGAAGACCCAATTCAATTCCATTGGTCAGTATAACTATCTTTATGCCAGTACCATGCTGTTTTGATCACTATAGCTTTGTTACATGCATTATAGTCAGGTAGTGTGAGACCTCCCAGTTCATTTTTCTTTCTCAAGGTAGTTTCAGGGCACTTTGCCTTTCCAAATAAATTTGATTCCTGGTTTTTCTATTACTGCAAAGTAAATTGTTGGGATTTTAGTTTACATTGCATTGAAAATCTATTTTTGTAGAATTGACATCTTAACTATAGTTAGTCTTCCAATCCATGAACATGGTATGTTCTTCCATTTATATACATCATCCTTGATTTCTTTTAGAAATTTTTTATTCAATTATTGAGATATATTCATACCCCAAAGAATCATCCAAAATGTACAATCAGTTGTTCACAATACCATCATATAGTTGTACCTTCATCACCACAATAAATATTTGAACATTTTCATTACTCCAAAAAAAAAAGAATAAAAATAAAAATAAAAAAGAACACCCAAAACATCACATTCCCCCACCATCCATATTATTCACTTAATTTTTGTCCCTATTTTTCTAGTCATCTGTCCATACACTGGATAAAGGGAGTGTCAGTCACAAGGTTCTCACAATCACACAGTCATGCTGTGTAAGCTATATAGTTATACAATCATCTTCAAGAATCAAGGCTACTGGGTTGCAGTTCAATATTTTCAGGTATTTTGTTCTTGCTATTCCAATAGATTAAAACTAAAAAGGGATATCTATATACATAAGAATAACCACCAGGATGACTCATGACTCCATTTGAAATCTCTCAGGCACTGAAACTTCACCTTGTTTCATTTCTGTTCCCTCTTTTTGTCAGGAAGTCTTTCTCAATCCCACAATGTTGGGTCCAGGCTCATCTCTGGGAATCATGTTCCATGTTGCCAGGGAGATTTATACCTCTGGGAGAAGTGAGTTTACCTGCTGAGTTGGCTTAGAGAGATAAGCCACATTTGAGCAACAAAAGAGGTTATCTGAGGGTGACTCATATGCACAATTACATGTGAGCTTAGACCCTCCTTTTCAGTAAGAACCTTCCTTAAGGTAAGCTCAAAGATTGAAGGCTTGGCCTTCTAAATTGGTAGTCACCAGTGCTTGTGAGAACATCAGTAATTCACCAGGTGGGGAAATGTAACATTTCCACGTTTTCTCCCAGTCCCTTAAGTGGGCTTTGCAAATACATTTTTATTATCATCTACAATTACTCTGGGATAAATTGAGGCTTCAAAGTTCATGTAATTATGGTGTTTGAAAAAACTGACCATACAAGTAAATTACATAGTGTTTAGCAATTTTTGTAGCTTTCTGTTTATAAGTCTTTTATGTCCTTGATTAAATTTATTGCTAAATACTTGATTCTTTTAGTTGCTTTTGTAAATGACATTTTTTTTCCTGATTTCCTCCTCATATTTTTCCTTACTACTGTATAGAAACTCTACTGATTTTTGAACATTGATCTTGTATCTTGCCACTTTGCTATAGTCATTTATTCATTCTAGTAGTTTTCCTGTAGGTTTTTCAGGATTTTCTACATATAGGATCATGTCCTCTGCAAACAATGAAGATTTTACTTCTTCAATTCCAATTTGGATACTAATTTTTTCTTTTTCTTGCCTAATTGCTCTAACTAGAACTTCCAGAACAATGTTCAATAACAGTAGTGACAGTGGGCATCCTTGTCTTGCTCCTGATCTTAGAGGGAAGTCTTTCATAATCCTTTCTCCACTGAGTATGATGTTAGCTGTGGGTTTTTAATATATTCCCTTTATTATGTTGAGGAAGTTTCCTTCTACTCCTATCGTTTGAAGTGTTTTCATCAAGAAAGGATGCTGAATTTTGTCAAATACCTTTTCTGCAACAATTGAGATATTCATATGGTTTTTCCTCTTTTATTTATTGATGTGGTGTATTACAATAATTGATTTTCTTGTGTTGAACCACCCTTGCATACCTGGAAGTAAACCCACTTGGTCATTGTGTATAATTCTTTTAACGTGCTGCTGGATTCAATTTGCAAACATTTTCTTGAGGATTTTTTCATCTATATTCACTAGAGATTTGTCTGTAATTTTATTTTCTTGTAGTATCTTTGTCTGGCTTTGGTATTAGGGTGATGCTGGCTTCACAGAAAGAGTTAGGCAGCTTTCCCTCCTCTTCAAATTTTTGGAAGAGTTTGAGCAGGATTGGTACTTTCTCTTCAATGCTTGGTATAATTCACATGTGAAGTCATCTGGTTCTGGACTTTTCTTTTTGGGGAGTTTTTTGATGACTGATTCAATCTCTTTACTTGTGATTGGTTTGTTGAGGCCTTCTATTTCTTCTCAAGTTAATGTTGGCTTCTCATGCTTTCCTAGAAATTTGTCAATTTCGTCTATGTTGTCTAGTTTGATAGCAGGTAGTTGTTCTTGTTTCTTCTCACTATCTCCTTTATTTCTGCAAGATCAGTAGTTATGTCCCCCCAACAATTTCTCATTTTATTTATTTGCATCCTCTCTCTCTCTCTCCCTCTCTCTCTCTCTCTCTCTCTCTCTCTCTCTCTCTCTCTCTCTCTCTCTCTCTCTCTCTTTTCTTTCCAGCCTGGTAGAGTCCATCAATTTTATAAATTTTCTCAAAGAACCAAATTTTGGTTTTGTTGATTCTCCATTTTACTTTCACGTTCTCAATTTCATTTATTTCCTCTCTTATTTTTGTGATTGCTTTCCTTCTCTTTGCTTTGGGGTTAGTTTGCTGTTGTTTCTCAAGTTCCTACAGGTGAGCAGTTAAGTCCACAATTTTTTTTTATCTTTTTTTCTTTTTTAATATAGGCATTTAGGGTGACAAACTTCACTCTTTGCACTGCCTTTGCTGCATCCCATCCGTTTTGATATGCTGTGTTCTCATTTTCATTTGCCTTGCAGTGTTTACTTATTTCTCTTGTAATTTCTTCATTGACCCAGTTGTTTAAGAGTGTGTTGTTAAGTATCCATATATTTGTGAATGTTCCTGTCTTTTCATCTGTTATTTTTTTCTAACTTCATTCCATTATTACCTGAAAAGGTGTCTTGTATAATTTTGATTCTTTTAAATTTATTGAGATTTGCTTTTTGATCCAACATGTGATCTATCCAGGATAATGTCACATGAGCAGTTGGCATGTATATCCTGTATATCTTGCAGTTTTTTTTGGTGGAATATTCTGTAAATGTCTATTAATTCTAGTTCATTTATCATTTTATTAAAATTCTCTGTTTCCTTATTTATCCTTATTGATCTTCTGTCTGGATGTTCTATCCATTGCTGAGATGGACATATTGAAGTCCCCCACTAGTATGTGAGTGTCAACTTCTCCCTTCATTTTTTTAAAATTTTTATTGAGATTGTTCACATACTATACAATTTTCCAAAGACCCAAAGTGTACAATCAATTGCCCACAGTGCCATCATAAGCTGTGCATCCATCACCACAATCAAATTTTGAATTTTTAGAATATTTTCATTACTCCAGAAAAGAAATGAAGACAAAAAAAGGAAACTCAAATTCTTCCAAACCCTTAATCACTCCCACTCCTTTATTGACTCATAGTATTGGTATAGTACAGTTGTTACTATTGATGAAAGAATGTTAAAATACACTAACTGTAGTATATAGTTTGCAATAGGTATAAAATTTTCCGATATGCCCCACTATAATTACTTCTAGTTATAGTGTCATATGTTTGTTCCAGTTCATGAAAGAGATTTCTAATATTTGTACAGTTAATCACAGACACTGCCCACCACAGGATTCACTGTTTTATACATTCCCATCTTTTAAGCTCCAACTTTCCTTCTGATGATATGCATGACTCTAAGCTTCCCCTTTCCACCACATTCACACCTGTCAGCATTGTTAGTTATTCTCACAATGTGCTACTCTCACCTCTGTCCAATACCAAATACTGAAGTTCAACCTAGTTCAACATTCTGCTCATAATAAGCAACCATAACCCCTTCTTTAGCCTCATTCTATATCCTGGTAACTTATATTTCATGTCTATGAGTTTAAATATTAAAATTAGTTCAAATCAGTGACACCCTGCAATATTTGTCCTTATGTGTCAGACTTATTTCACTCAACATAGTGTCCCCAAGGTTTCTTCATCAACCCATTTTTTTAAAGATGGTTTTGTTCACACAACATACACTCCATCCTAAGTAAACAATCAATGGTTCCCTGTATAGTCATGTATTTATGTATTCAACACCATCACCACTGTCTATATAAGGACATCTCCATTTCTTCTACAAAGAAGGAGGAAGGCTCAAAGAAAGAAGAGAGACAAAAAACAAAGAAAAACAAAAGAGAAAAAAAAGCATGCAGCTAGGAAGTAACAAATGGAAAGATACCCTTAAACTAAAGTAGAATAAAGAGTCAGAGAACATCACCAATGCCAAGAGTCCCAAACCCTTCCCTTATGTCTCCCTCTTATATGCATTTAGCTTTGGTATATTGCACTTGTTACATTTTGGAAACATAATACAATGTTTCTCTTAATTATAGTCTTTGGTTTGTATTGATTGTGTTTTCCCCCAATCGTACCCTATTTTTAACACCTTGCAAGGTTGACATTCATTTGTTCTCCCTCATGTAAAAACATATTTGTATCTTTTATCACAGTTGTTGAGCACTATAGTTTTCACTGAATTATATAGTCCCAGACTTTATTTTCCACTTTCCTTCTGGTGCCCAACATGCTCCTAACCTTCCTCTTTCAACCATGCTCACAGTCATCTTTGTTCAGTGTACTTACGTTGCTGTGCTACCATCACCCAAAATTGCATTCCAAACCTCTCACTCCTGTCTTTTCCCATCTATCTGTAGTGTTTCCTTCAGTGTTTCCTGTAGAGCAGGTATCTTGTTCACAAACTGTCATTGTCTGTTTGTCTGAGAATATTTTAAGCTCTCCCTCATATTTGAAGGACAGTTCTGATGGATATAGGATTCTTGGTTGGTGGTATTTCTCTTTCAGTATCTTAAAGATATGATGCCATTTCTTTTTTGTCTCCATGGTTTCTGCTGAGAAATCTGCACATAGTCTTATCAAGCTTCCTTTGTATGAGATGGATTGCTTTTCTTTTGCTGCTTTCAGGATTCTCTCTTTGTCTTTGATGTTTGATAATCTGATTATTAAGTGTCTTGGTGTAGGCCTATTCAGATCTGTTTTGTTTGGGGTATGCTGCACTTCTTGGATCTGTAATTTTATATCTTTCATAAGAGATGGAAAATATTCACTGAATATTTCCTCCATTATTGCTTCTGCCTTTTTCCTTTCTCTTCTCCTTCCAGGAAACCAATGACATGTACATTCATGCACTTCATGTGGTCATTCAATTCCCTGAGACATTGCTCAGATTTCTCCATTCTTTTCCCTATCTGTTCTTTTGCACATAGGATTTCAGTTGTCTTCTTCTCCAGTTCCTGAGTGTTTTCTTCTGCCTCTTGAGATCTGCTGTTGTATGTCTCCATTGTGTCTTTCATCTCTTGTGTTGTGCCTTTCATTTCCATAGATTCTGCCAGTTGTTTTTATGAACTTTCATTTTCTGCCTTATGTTTGCTCGATGTTTTCATTATACACTTCATCTCTTTTTCCGTATCTTCCCTAAACATTTTGAATTGATTTAACATTAGTTGTTTCAATTCCTGTATCTCACATGAAGTGTAAGTTTGTTCCTTTTACTGGGCCATAACTTCATTTTTCTTCATGTAGTTTCTAGTTTTCTGTTGTCTAGGCATCTGGTTTCCTTGGTTACCTCAATCAGGTTTTCCCAGTCCAGAACAGGCTCAGATCTCAGAAGGGGGAAATATTCAGTATCAGGTTTCCCTGAGGTTGTGTCTTAGAAGATGACACACACTGTGAGGCCCAAGCCACTGTGCTTTTCCTAACCTGCCCAGCAGTGGTGCCTGTCAGCCTGTTGCTCCTGACTGGTTTGAGATGTGGCCCGCTTAGTTTCTGTTTTGACTGTTTTCCCCCAGGCTCTGGGGTCTGGTTTTGAATGAGGGGCCGGTGGTAGGGCTGGGCACCACCTCCTTCGTCTTAGGAAAGATACAACCCCTAGGGAATGATCATCAGCATTTAAATAGGTTCTTTGTCTCTCTAACTCATCTGGGTCAGAGCACTTTGAACTGAAAATGGCTTAGATTTTCTCCACTGAGCTGCTCAGGTTGAGAGAGAGAAAAAGGGACAGAAAGCCCCTCTTCTTTAAGGTCAGTCTTCACTAAAAGCCCCTGTCTGCTTGTTGGGGATTTGTAGTCTGTATTGAGCATACCACGTTTGTTAATTAAAACCCAGTTAGAGCTGGACTGAGGAATATTCACTTGTTCAGAGATTGCTGCTCTTTATCACAGTGAGGTTTTGCATTTCAGGCTTCCATGGGGGGAGGGAGCTCCCAACTCAGGTCCACAGTTTTTACTTACTGATTTTATGCTGCAATCTCAGCCATCCTTCTCAATCCAGGTTGGTGCATGATATGTGGAGAGTCACAGTTGCCCCCCAGCAGTTTTTCCAGATTATTTGCTTGTTGTTTCTGGTCATTTATTAGTTGTTCCAGGGGGACTAACTTCCACTACTCTCTGTGCTGCCATCTTCTAGGTCTCTTCTCCCTTTGGTTTTGTCAGGGTTTGCCTCATGTATTTTGGGGCACTCTGACTTGGTGCATAGATAATTATGTCTTCTTCATGGATTTCCCCTTTTATTAATATATAGTGAACAATTGATTGTCTGCTTTGTATGACTGCATGGCATGTGAATATATTATATATATAATATATATACATATATATATATATATATATATATATATATATATATATATAGAGAGAGAGAGAGAGAGAGAGAGAGAGAGTCCTTCTTTGTCCTTTTTAATTTTTTTACATTTAATGTCTACTTTGATATTAGTATAGATTCTCCCACTCTTTTCTGGTTGTTGTTTGCATGGCATATCTTTTTCCCACCCTTCACTTTCAACCTGTTTTTATCCTTGAGTCTTAAATGAGTCTCTTATAGACAGTATATAGATGGATCCTTTCTTTAAAATCCACTGTGCCAATCCATATCTTTTGATTGGAGCATTTAATCCATTAACATTTATGTGATTACTGTAAAACATTTGTTTCTTCAACCACTTTTTCCTTTTGGACTTTATATGTCATATCCTAGTTTTTTTCCCTTCTTTTTACCCTTTAGTTACATTTACTGCCAATCTTCCTTTTAACACTCTTCTCCAAACCCCTCTCTCCTGTCTTTTTCTTTCTGTCTGTAGTGCTCCCTTTAGTATTTCTTGTAGAGCAGATCTCCTGTTCACAAACATTCTTGTTGTCTATCTGTAAATATTTTAAATTCTCCTGCATTTTTGAAGAACAATTTTTCCAGATGTAGAATTCTTAGTCGGCAATTTTTCTCTTTCAACATCTTCAATATATCATACCACTGTCTTGTTTCCATGGTTTCTATTGAGAAATCTGCACGTAGTCTTATTGAATTTCTCATGTATGTGATGGATTGCTTTTCTCTTGCTGCTTTCAGAATTCTTTGTTTTTGACAATTGATAATCTTTTTATTAAGTGTCTTGGAATAGGTCTATTTAGATCTATTCTGTTTGGAACATGCTGTGCTTCTTGGATCTGTAATTTTATGTCTCATTAAGATGGAAAATTTTCAGTGATTACTTCCTTCATTTTTCTTTCTGCCCCTTTTCCCTTCTCTTCTCCTTCTGGGACACCTACAACATGTATTATCATGTTCTTCATGTTGTCATTCAGTTTCCTGTCACCCTGCTCATATTTTTCCATTCTTTTCCCTGTCTGTGTATAACACTTCAGATGTCAGGTCTTCTAATTCACTAATCCTTTCTTCTGTCTCTTTAAGTCTACTGTTGCATGTCTCCATTGTATTTTCCATTTCTTCTATTGTGCCTTTCATTCCCATTAGTTCTGTCATTTGTTTTCTCAAGTTTTCAAGTTCTTCATATGGAAACCCTCTGTCTTTTTCATATCCATCATCTCTTTTGCCACACTTTCTTTCAACTCATTGATTTGAGTTAGAAGATTTGTTTGAACATCTTTAATTGGTGTTTCCTCTTCTGTATCTCAGTTGAAGTGTTAGCTTCTTCCTTTGACTGATCTATATCTTCACCTTCTTAGTGTGATTTGTGATTTTTTTTCTGTCTAGGTATCTTATTTTCTTGATTAGTTTATTCTGGAGGTTGTTTTCTCTCTTTTGCCTAGGGGTTTCTTGCTTGTTGGCCTTAATCTCTATTTTTCCTTTGTTGCTCTCACTGACTGGTCATCAGATTAGCTCTGCTACACCCTCCAGTCTCTCCCCAAAGCAGGTGCCCACAGCAGCCTGCCTCTGAGCGGTAGGCACCAGGCTCCAGAGCAAGGTACCTGTGTGTGGGTAAAACAAGTCTGCTAGCTCCCATTGGTGCTACATTTTTCTCCAGCCAGCAAGCCCTGTGGTTGTTTTAGAGCCTTGCTTTAATCACTGGGTTGTCAGTATTTCTCAGCTTAAACAAGGCCAGGTTCCCATGCAGAGAGTATAGCCTAGCTCCAGTGGACCTCGGATATGGTCTAGAGAGGTTCTAAGAAGTCCTGCAATTCCTGTGTTCTGGCCAGCAGGTGGCACTGTTTGGTGAGTTAATCATCCTCAGAATGTGTTTACCTTCTGTCTCCAAGGTTGTGTCTCACCAGGTGGGGCTAAATTAACTCCTGGATTCCAGACTGTGTCAGACCAGGTGGGACTGAATTATCTTCTGGAGCAGGGAGGCTGTGTCTGACTGAGTTGGTTGAATGTTCTCCTGTAGCCCCAGCTGTGCCTTACTGGGCTGGATCAAATTACCTCTTGGATCCCTGGCTGAGTCTGGTGGGATGGGGAGGTTGGGGTGGGGGTTGAATTACTGTTGGTAGCCTGTGCTCAGTCTCACTGGTTGGTGTTGAATTTCCCCTTGGAGCCCTGGCTAATTCTGGCTGGGTAGGGCTGAATTATCTGTCAGAGCCCCTGCTGTGTCTAACCAGCCAGGGCTGAGTTGCCTATGGGAGCTCCTGTCTGACTGGGCAGAGCTGAGGCTGTGGGGTTCTTGTACCTTCACTTTGCCAGGCAAAATCTGACTCAATGTGGGGCTATGTGCCCCACTCCACCTGTAGCAGAGGATCCCCCAGCTGCCACAGTTTTCAGCCATCTCACAGGCAAGGTTCCAGCTGCCAGCTACTGTTTCCCTCAAGAGTGGAGAAGGGCTTCCAGACCCAGGGCTGGAAACAGTCTCTGCCCATGTTTTCTCAGACTCTTCATCCCTCACTGATCTGGGCCTTGAAATGTCCTCCCCTATCTCCTGGGTCTCCAAACAGTAGGGATCTCTCTCACTGCTGTGAGAAATTTTATGGTCTGTGACCCTGGTGGGAGGTGAGAGGAATCCCAAAAGTGTTTCTGTGCTCCTTCCATTATGCACAAGACTGAGTGAGGGGGGAGGGAAAGGACCATCTGGTCTGAAAGGAGTTTTCCTACCTGGGATTTTCCTTTTTCTTCAATTTGGCATTTGTAGGGTCCTTCTCCAGTCTATATCCTCCTCCAGAATATTGTACAAGTCAGGATTTTCCCCGTTTTGTTGAATATCTGAGGAGAATTTTTTTGGTAGCTGTTTATGTTATCGTGTTGACAATGTCATTTCATTCTGGAATTTTGACATGAAATTGTGTTAAGTCTGTGTATTTTTCCTGAAAATTGACTTCCTTATCATGTTCAGTGTTCTAATCCATAATAGCATGTCTTTCCATTTATTTTCCTCTTCTTTGATTTCTTGCATCAGTATTGTGTAGTTTTCAGCATAGAAGGCCTATACATATTTATGCCTATGTATTTCTTTTTTTAAAAAAGTGTCTAATGGTATTATATTATTTTTTGGTTCCACATGTTTATTGCTAGCATATAGAAATTCAATTTAATTTTCTAAGTTTATATTGTGTCCTCAAGCCTTGTGGAACTCAATAGTTCTAGGAGCTTTTAGGTAGAATATTTGGAGTTTTCTATATGGACAATCATGTCACCTGCAAATAAGTAGTATATTATTTATTTCTTTCAATAATATGCCTTTTATTTCCTTTTAATGTCTTATTGAATGGGCTAAAACTCTGTTGTATAAGAATGAGGCAGGACAACATTGTTTAATCCCAAATTTAGCAGTAAAGAATCCAGTCTTTCACCATTAAATATAGTCGTATTTTTGCAGATGCTTTTTATCATGATGAGAAAGTTATCATCTATTCTCAGTTTTCTGAGAGCTGTAGTTTTTTGTACTGTATTTTTCTGGTTATAATATCAGGGTAATAAAATGAATTGAAAAGTGTTTTGTTCTCTTTTATTTTCTGGAAGAGATTGGGTAGAATTGGTGTTTATTTTTCTTTAATATTAAGTATAATTCTCCAGTGAAACCATCTGGAAGTGGAGATTTCTTTCTTAGGAGTTTGTAAATGAATAATTCAACTTTGATATACAGCTACTCAAACTATCTATTTCTTTTGCAACAAATTATGGTAGTTTGTGCTTTCAGTAAGTCAGTCCATTTATTTAAGTTGTCAAATCTATGTGTGTAGTGTTTTTTGTTAATATTAGATATGTCACATAGCTCACCCCAATCTGTTATCTCTCTGTAAACTGTGTCCATGGTGTCTTCTGTGGAACAGAAAATTTTCTTTTGATGTAATCAAATATAAAATGCAACAATATTGTTCCTTATTATTTTTCCTTTGGGGATTTAAGTGAGTAAGTCTATCCCCACCATTAGATAAAAATATATATGCTTCCTACATTGTCATATAATCAATATTTTACCTTTCACATTAGGTTTTTTTATCTATTTGGAACAAATTCTGTATGTACATTTATGGATAGAGATCCAATTATATTTACTTAATGTAGTGAGCATTTTTTCCCAATACTTTATTTTTGTCCATTGACATTTTTGATGTAAAATTTTATTGTCAGATACTAAAGTTGCTACATTACCTGATATAACATTTTCCTTGGTTTTATTTTCAGTCCTTTGTTTTGAATGTCTCTATTAGAGACAGAATATTTATAACTAAAAATAAATAAATTAAATGTTAGATTGTTGTCTCTGAATTTTTACTTTTAAGCCATTTGCATTTATAGTAACTTTATATTAGTACTTTTTGTGCTATTTTTAAAATTATCTGCAAGTAAAAGAGAATTTTTATGCACAATTCTATGAATTTTCACACATCTATAAATTCATGTAACCACAGCAACAAGCATACAACACAATACCATTACCACCACCACAATTCCAGAACTCCCTCATCCTGTCCCCCACCTCTGACTCTCGTGACCATTGGTGTAGGATTTGTGGTGCAAATACTCTAATGAATTTGAATGTGCTTGAGAAGGGTATAAAATGCAATCCTATCAATCATGTTTTTTGAAATAAAATTGTTATTTTGGTCCAAACTATGAGCATTTTTTCCCATGTTATAAGTATATCTGCTTGGTGAGGTGTCTGTTTAAGTCTTTTGCCCAGTTATAATTTGGTTATATGTTTGCTTACTTGAATTTTTTTCTTAGTGATGATTTTTATATGTTTTTATACATTTGTTATAGAAGTCCCATGTTATATGCATGACTTGCAGATATTTTTGGCCACTCTGTAGCTTGTCATTTCATTTTCTTAATAGTGTCTCTCACAAAAAAGTTTTAAAATTTGATTAAGTCCAATTTATTATTTTTTAATGGGTTGTGTTTCTGGTACCATGTCTAAGAACTCATTGCCTAACTCAGATCATAAAGACTTTTTTCCTGTGTTTTCTTCTAAAAGTTATATGACAATCTTTAAAAATTTAGATATATGATTTATTTTTAGTTAGTTTTTGTATAAGATGTGATGTTTAGGTTAAGTTTGTTGTTTTTATTTTGTTTTGTTTGTTTTTTTTCCCATATGGATAATCAGTTGTTCAAAGACCATTTGTGGAAAAGACTGTCCTTTGTCAACAATCATTTGGCCAGATTTGTTTCATTATCTTTCTAGACTTTCTATTCTGTTCAATTGATCTATGTGTCTGTCCCTTTGCCGATAGCTATACTGAGTAGATTAGATTACTGCTGCTTTATAGTAGGGTTTAAAACAAGTTGTGAAAAAAAAAAAAACAAGTTGTGTGGTTTCTTCAACTATATTCTTCAATTTCAAAATAGTTTGAGCTACTCTATTTCCTTTTCCTTTCCATATAAACTTTATATTTATTTAGCTTGTTTATATATACAAAATATCCTGCTGGGATTTTTATAAGAATTGCATTAATTAATTCAGGGAGATTTGACATCTTAATGATATTTAATTTCATAGTCCATGAACCATAGGTCCTTGAATATGATGTATATTAGTTTTTAAAATATGTGAAGATTTCTTTAAACATTATTTCTTGATCTTCAGAAGAAAGCTAATGGAGGTTTAACATCAAATAGACACAATTAGAGAAAATGATTATTGAAGGAATTTCAAACTTTAGCAATCATTTTAAGCTTATGTTTTGTTTTATCCTTTTTTCTATTTTTCACAGGAATGCAGTGAAAGAACACAGAAAACTTTATGTGATTTATGAAACCAGGTAAGTCTATGTATGATGCACAATTTATCAATTAAGGCTTTCACGTTACAGAATGTTAGCATTTGTTGTTCAGTACTTTGGGTGGAATTAGTAAGCTATTATAAACATAAATATGTTTTTTATTTATTTTATACAAATACTTATATTTACTCATCCAAATATTTCCTTAGAAATTTCCTTAAAAGCAGAATTTTATGATGATAGAGTATGTACTCTTAATAACATTTTATTTATGTGTTTGTACATAAATATTTACAAATCATAACACATTCATTTAACAAAAAAAAAATTAGAAAATAAAACATTTGAAGCATCTCAGAAGCCTCCTCCCACCACTTCCCAGTCACTTTGCTCTCCTCTTTAGTGAACAAAATCAATATCCAGAATTCTCTCACCGTGTGTCTCAGGTGACATTCCCTGGAAGCAGTGCTCAAGATGAGGACCCTTTTGCTGGTGATTTACTGAGGGAGTGCTATCAGGAGAAGACTGTAAGAGTCAGAAGCAGGGTATGATAGGGCAAGAAAATGAAAAAAGATGTGGTTTGGAGAGAAGTCTACTTCTGCCTGATCCCACCAGTGCTCTGTAACATGATTTAAAGGACAAAGATTGTCCCACTAGATGTCTAGTGTCTAGTGGCTACCTCCCTACATCAGTCAGTTCATAGAAGTACTGCCTCCAAATGTGGGGCATAACCACCAAGGCAACTCCAGCTCAGGCAGTGACTGGGTAATCTCCTGGAGAAGGGTGAATGTTTGAGTTACTAGCAGACACACTGCAACTGGAAAATAGCAAAGGGAATCTAACACTGATGGCATAGGCTACAGTCCACACTTTACACCATGCAGATCCATTTTCTTCTCACATTAAGTTCACTCCATCTGGTCAGTTTCTCAAAGAATCTGGTTGGTCACTATTTGGAAAGAAGCTTGCAAGGTGAGGCTTCGTGAAACAAGCCATAGCCCCCACTGCTGTAATTGTTCCTAGGATGTAATGAATGTGTATCATCCCCCTTCCCCCACACATCCCCATTCTGGAGGTCCTCACCTACCATCTCTACTGGACCAATTGAATTGCCTGTTGGGAGGATGAAGATCTTTACCTCTGAGGGGTCTGAGCCCCTAGTTATTATGCTCCTTTCAGGCCATTTTTACTGTCCTTGACAAGTTACAGTTAGAACTTGGCATACCAATATCAAGAAATCCTTTAATGGATCATCTCGGAGCCAAACATATTCCCCCTGTCACCATGATGTAGAATAACCCCTACTCCTCATAAGGATGAGAGGAAATTCCCCTGCCAATATACTAACTTCATTCTTAGTTTGCTCCTTTACTGGCATGAAGATCCCAAAGTGACTGGGCAGCAGCTACAGCTTTATGTTTAGTAAGGTCATTATGATGCCTACTCACAGAAGGATCCTTTCTCTGGGAATCAGGACTTATAGAACCACAGAGTTTAGAGTGGAGGGAGAGAGAAGCATAATTCCCCATGTGGGTCAGAGGGTGAGCTCCACTCATATTTCCACCCCTTGGCTCTCAGCCTCTGTGCAACCTATTAGAGATACAGCATTGATGTTCATTGGTTAAGTGTTTACCATATCCCGAAGGATAGTGCTCCACCCTCATAACATGTCATCTTCAAGTTTGTACCCTATGTATGCTTGAAAAATGCTTTTCCAATGTTCTATCCAGCTGTCAGCTTCTATAGGGGGAAAGATGGATTAGGATACTAGATCCCATGGTCAAGTACCCTCTGACACACTTCTTTTTGCTTTAAAGAGGATCTCTTTTCCAAGGCAATGTTATGTGGGGCCCCATTTAAGGAGCTTAGACACTCTAAGAGTCCTCATGTAATCATATGACTAAAGGCAAGAAAAGGAAACCAAAACCCATCCAAGGAATACTTGACAGTTTCAGTGAAAATTAATGGTTGCTACTTAGCATAGAAGGGGTATTATGTAATCTGCTTGATAACAAGTGGTTGGTTGTTTCCTTGAGGGATGGTACTATATCATATCCCAGCACTGGTCAATTATTGCAGAGTATATGTCTTCGTGGTTCCATGACTACACACTAGTTCAGTGATTTGATAGAAGTCTCACATGGCTCAACATGAAGTCTTATTTAAGGGCAGGATTTATTACCCCAAAAGATACAGTGCAACAACAGTAGGAAAGTGATACATACATAGGCAAAGGCTAGAGAGATACACATATGTGGGCCTTCTTGCCCTCCTGTTACAGAGATAGCACAGGTAAGATGTACTTGCCTGGGAAAATCCACTTGAGTTTTAGAGTATAAAGCTCTTAAAGGGAGTCAATCAGTAGGCTCATACCTGCCATATGACCAGTCATGATGTGAAACAAACCAGGGCCCACTTGAATGCTATGAAGCTTCATGTTTACTTTAAACATGCTAACATTCTGGTTCCTCTTGATGCACTGCTTCAGACTTATAGAAAAACATCATTACCAGTAGTTATGTGAATATTTAGTAGTTTATTTCCCATGATTACCATGCCTACAGAGATAAGCGAGAACTGTGTAGAACAGATCTGTTGTGTTAACTCTTTCCTCACACATTAGTAGGTAGAAAAGTGTTGGTGAAAAACAGCTCATGTGCTTATGCCCGGTATATCCCCCATCTCTGCCACCATAACCTCTCCATTCACAAGCTTAATGAGCAAGTCCCAAGGAGGCTGAGAGAGGCTGGCTGATACACCAACTGAGCCATTATCTCTACCTGGTTGTTTAGGAACTCTTCTGCAGAGGATGCTTTCTGTTTGTAATTAATGTGAGATAAAAAGATCTGAACACTTCGTACCCACTTTTAGAGACGCATATGATGACTTTTCTGTAGACATCTTTGTCTTGAAGAGTCTTCTAATCCAGCTCTTACCATAGCCTTGAACAACCAGCCAAGCCCTTCACTACTGTTCCTTACTTGGGGCCATTTTTTTATTCACACAGAATAATTGTTTGAAGCTCTGTCCAAGGAGAAGATTTCCCCTCACCACTGCATTTCAGGGTCACCTCTGAGCAGAGCTAAAGTGCAGCAGCAATCCATTCTCAGCCTGAACCAAGCTCAGGGTTTTTCCTGTGAACTTTGGGAAATCCAATGAGGCTAAGGTTGTGAGCTAAGCAGTGGGGAGGCTTGTCAATGGGATAATTGGGAGTGACATGGGGGTCTGAGCCACATGTTCATGCAGATGAGCTGAGCTCTTTATACCTGCTCTGACCCAATTCTGATGTGTTTCCTGTGTCTTACAATGGATGGCCACTGGGCCTACTTGACTGTATGAAGTGGTAGGTATGGCGTAATTCTTCCCATATGAGCAGTCAGAGACACATGGTTGCTTGATACCACATGGTCAGACACTCCTTTAGCACCCAATACACCAGGAGCCATGGGGCTTCCCAAAGACCCCATGCAGCACCTTCACCACACATGTCTAGAACCATGGGATCTAACAGATTTTGTGGCCCAATATGCTTGCACTGCAACCCAGACCAGCTACACCTCCATTCATGCTCAGAGTTCCATTCAAAATTGGTATTCTTCATCAGCTGATAAATAAGGTCAGAGCATTATTGCCAGATAAAATGGATAAGCTGCTTTCTGAACCTTATGTGCCCTAAAAAGTGCTGTGAATCTTTCTTAGTTGCAGGGGACCCAAGGTGCAACTTGTCCTGTACCTTGTGGAGAATATCTGGGAATGCCCCAAACCACTAGACCCGAAAACTTCAACAAAAAGAAAGGATCCTGAAACCATATAGGGTTGTCTCTTACTCTCCAGAGCATGTGTTTCTTACCAGGGTGTGCTTGCCACCTCCTGCTTATTAGGTCCATTCAACATGATGTTGGCAGCAAGAGAGGACTAACATGATTTGTGAACTGTCTCAATGATTCAGATCCATTAAGACTACACTGTGGCAGAGAAGAGTTGTTTTCCTTGCAGCAAAACTAGAAGAAATATGTACTGCTGCCCACCCCCCATAAATACAAACTGCTTTTGATCCTCCTTCCTGATAGATAAGGAAAGAATACCTGATCCATAGCCACATACCCCACATCAGAGGCCACATTAATCTCCTTTTAAAGATACTACACTTGATGCATCAACTGAAATTGGGGCTAAATTCATGCGAGTCCCTCAGAGTCCATTGGACTCTGCCATGAACCTTTGGTTTTTGCAGGGCCACACTTGTTTTCAAATGAGACCATGATTCCTGTGATCTTAAGTCTCTGAAGTTGGCACAAATTTGCACCATTCTACCTGCAATGTGTCATTGTTTCTTACTTGCTATCTTGGTCAGTTGAGAAGAGTCCGTTTCCAACTTTGGTACCACTTCCTCCTTGGATAAAGAAAATAACATGACCATTCTGCTAGCTGCTAAGCCTGGCCAATAGTGATTACCAATTTGGGAGCCAGGGAAATGACCATCAAGTGGGTCTGTGGAACCTTCCAACCCCCTGCGAGATGGATGTCGACCACTGCTACAGTTACCTTAGGTATCCCTCAATCTAACAAAGGGGCTTTGATGGTATTTTGAATGCCCCCAGATCAGCTCTTGTGTCTAACAGCCATTGAAAGGGGGATTTGCCTTTCTCTTTGAATTAACCAAGACAATGGACATAAACTCTTCAGGTAGCCACTGTGATAAAGAGCTCAAAGCATGCCACCATGTCTGCATGGCGTGGTATTGTGGGTTCTTTTTCATAGGGACCTGAGCTCTCAGGAAACTGAATACATCACTACTTCCAAGGCTTCTTCTGCTCATCTATTCTTGATTCTTTTTGAATATATATATTCATGCCTGGCCCCTCCACTCTCCTGACTACCATTCAGATTTACCACTTTACAGTCGTTACTGCTGCTCTGCTTCTGATGATCAAGGGTGGGCACCTGGCTTCTGCTGCTCCATGATCCCATTATTCTGCAGAGCATCTTCTAATGATGTCCCTGTGCTCAGAGGCCAACCATCACTGAGCTATTCAATGATTTTGGTCACCTCCCTACCAACTCATTCCTCTATGCTCTTAGAAATGGAGTGATCTCTATGCTTTAAGAATATGTGCAAATGGTCAAAATGGCAAATATTATATTATATATATTACTATATATATATATATGCCAGCTGGAAGGTCTTCCAAATTTATACAGGGATCCATTTTAGCATGACAACTTCTCCAAATCTTTTGAATATTTCCTCCACAGTCCACCATAGCAAATCTGTCATTTCTACTTAATTTAATTTGCCTATCTGTTGTCTGAAGCTTCCAAGAACTAATCCAGCACTAACTTATACCCAAATTATATCTTTGTGATGCTCCTGCTTATGGTTCATTGAGCTTCTTTGATCTGGTTCATAGTCACATTAGTTTCCTTTGGGCTGCTGTACTACAAACAAGGTGACTTAAAACAATGGAAATTTATTCTCACGCAGTTCTGGAGGCCAAAAGTCTGAGGTTAAGGACCACACACCCTCCAAGATTTGAGGGGAGAATCCTTTCTTGCCTCTTTCAGCTTCTGGTAGCTCCAGGCATTCTTTGGCTTGTGGCTGCATAATTCCAGTCTCTGCCTCTGAAGTCACATGGAATTCTCCTCTGTGTCTGTGTTTTCTCCCATTCTGACTTGTATAAAGATAACTGTCTTCAGATTGAGAGCCTGCCTCTGTAATCCAGGATGATCTCATCTCAAGATCCTGAACTTCATTACATTTGCAAGGACCATTTTTTTCAAATAAGGTCACATTCAAAGGTTCCAGGATGTGGACATATCATTGTGGGGAAGGGGGGCACCATTCAGTTCTCTCAATAACTTCACCAAATTTTCAAAGTTTCCACTCATTCTTTCTTCAAGTACTTCTACAACCCCATTTCACCACTCTCCTTCTGGAACTCCATTTACAAGTGTGTTAAAAGCATGCCCATTTTCCAACAGGCTTCTAAGGCCATGTTCATTTTATTTTCAGTCATTTGTAGTTTGCAGAGTTTTCATTGTGCCACCAAGTTCACTGAAATTTTCTTCAGCACTGTCTAATCACCTTTAATCCCATACAGTGAATTTTTCATTTCAGACATTAGATATTTTCATTGTTCCATTTGTTTCTTAATTTTCAATTTATTTTGCTTTTATATTCTGTTTTTCTTTATGTCCTTAAGCATGTTTATACCCTATAAAGCCTTTCACCACTCAGAGCAGCATTTTGGGGTTCCAGAAAAAGTTGTCAGAGGTAGAATTCATGTGCTGGCAACTGTAAGTCTGCTGGAGCACACTAAAACCTGAGAGATAGAGCAGAAAAAAACGTGGCATATTCACCTCAATGAATTTCTTTTCTATCCACAATCTCAGCTTCTCAAGTCTTTGATATCTTGATAGCTTTCTGAAGCCTGCATATATATATATATATATATATATATATATATATATATATATATATATATTTATACATTTTGTCTGCTTGTTCTAAGTAGGATAATTGGTGTCCCAAGCTAGTGGAAGGTTAGGTTATTATATTTTGGACACTAAAAAATATTTTACTGAATTATTTATAGGTCTGGACACTAAAATATCTCTTTATTGATTTGGAAGTTAGATAACTGTTATCCAATTTGTGCCAGTAAAATTAAGACAATTTTTAAAGACCATCAAGCAATTTTCAACAAACGTGGATACACTGGTAACTCATTTCCTTATCCGAGTGATGTATTAATGTGTGTTCTTTCCAATTAAAATGGTCTTGCACTGTATTTGTTAATTTTCATATGGGATTATATAAAGAGGCAGAGCAAAATTCTTCAATATCATCCTTCCACACAATTCATTTCTGGAATTACTCTGAGGAAAGAGAGGAAAATGCTGAATAAAGGGCATATTTCTCCCTGACCTGTGTTGTTTATACCTCTGGAATTTTAACCTGTCCAAGCTTGATTTCAGGCCACAGTAGTACCTGTTGCTGAAGGATATTGGCTTCTGTCTTGCTGAGAGCTCCGTTTCCCTTTCTGGAATCTCTGCTGATACCCATTCTCATGTTTCCTTAAGCATCTGCTGCTTCTTGGCTGAGTTTCATCAGTGAGTGACAAGTGTCTGTGCTCACCTTCACCTGCTGTCCCTGAAACTTCCCACTCTGCGACTACTTCCCTGTGACCCAGACAGCCTGCCCACCTCCTGGAAAAATGCTTTCAGCACAGAACATGCCCAGAAACAGAAAGCAGATGGGGAGTTGAAGCCAAAGTGTCCACGGACTGTCAGGGGCCCACTGGGCAGCAGATCAGCAGCTGTCAAGGCAAGTTCAAAGGAAACTAATTAAGAAAGGGGAGTATATTGGACCAGTGGCACCCACACATTTATTATCATGCATCCTAACAACAAAAGTAATTCAGTACAGCACCCATACACATTATGTTTTTGATAAAATAAATTAAAACAGATGAGATTTTTACATTACATGAAGGCTCTAATTCCCTCCCTTCAGTGGGCCATTGTGAAGTTCTTATATGGAAACCATTAATACAAAGAGGAAGCCCACACAAGGAAACCTAAATGCACCGTAAGGAGCACAGTACATTGCAAGGGCAGCCCAAGGTCACCCCTTAGGGTTAAAGTGCCAACAGGGAGAGAGACCGGAGTGTGTGCCAAGTTCCATAGGATGTGATCACCAGGCTGGCTTCCCCCAGGACAGAATCCAATTTCAGTGGAGCTCAACTAAGCCCTGTAAGCAGAATGGCTAATGGGCAGCTTCCAACTGAAGGGAAATGTTTATAGAGATTTAGTGTAGTTTCCAGCGAACAAATCCAAACAGATTCTGAGTTTGCACTGAGACAGTTTCTTTGCCTTCAAAACACTGCATTCAATGTAGATATATTTTTATCTGTTGTGCAACACTGAATAACATAAAGATTAACTTATCTTCTGTGATGCAATTCAGTCTAAATTTACACAGCATAAATGAAGTGCAACATCACTTTGTGCTACTTTGTTTGGATTGACAGTCAAAATCTGATATTGGCTCTTACAGTAAATGTTAAATTGAAGCAAAGATAAAACTATGAAGAGTAGTTATAACTACAAGTCAAGATTGCCAAAGGGGGACATTGCATGTATTCTCCTACAGGTCCACATCATCCACACTTAGCAGCAACAGCAGCAACACAATTCACAATGTGGAATTATCACCAATATTTGTGTTCCTTTTGAGTGTAGCTATAACCCTGGGCAGACTCCCTGGTAGACTCCTTGTTTATACAGATGGAGACATGAAGCGGAAGGATGTACTCTGCTGCCTGATCCTTTTTTATCATTAGATGAAACTGAGGACATGGGGTAGCTTCTGACTTATTTATCTTTATTACTTGTACTTAATTGCTAATACCATACTCCTGACAGTTCGACATCTCCGAGAGCTTAGAATGTAAACACCTACAATTAGCCTCAAACCAGGGCACTGGGGCTGTGAAAAGGTAGCCTCTCTGTTCCATCACTGCCTGCCCCATATCTATCAAGATTAAGCAAAAAGA
This sequence comes from Choloepus didactylus, assembly GCF_015220235.1. NCBI lineage: Eukaryota > Metazoa > Chordata > Mammalia > Pilosa > Megalonychidae > Choloepus > Choloepus didactylus. The sequence continues at coordinate 69,004,897 of NC_051310.1, forward strand.
TTTGTGATTATCCTAATTTTTGTTTCTGGCTTTTTCCCACGCACTGTACACATATAAATTTTGCATGAAAAAGTTTAATAAGGGAAGGGAGTTTTTGCTTGGTGGATACAGGGTGTTTACAACTTTTAGAAAGTTTGAAAGAAAAAAATTATGATGTAACTATATTGAGAAACTGAGGTATATATACTTATATGAGAAGTGTATATATGTGTGTGGGAAGGATCAAGGATTCAAAGAACTAAATTTTGCATTTTTCATAAAGTTAATATTAACATCTATGTTAAGAAAAAACAGGTTAGGTATATTATTTAGAATCATACACAGCATGATAGGGACAGTCTATTTTGGTAGAGATACAAAGATGAAGAAATTACATCTGTCATCAGAAACTCACAGACATGATGAAATAAAATCGGTAGAAAATGGCCTTTATGGAAAAAAGTGCAGGTACCATGGGAGCTGAAAGGAGGGAGCACAGAGTTACATTTTATCTTCTGCACTCATACACATAATGCTCTTCTTGCCAGCCACTGGCAAAGCAACCTGAGAGAAATGGTCTCCCTCTCACACACACACATACCCAATATCTATGCAAACCAAAATCAGTCACTTTCAGTGCTTTATTTTATTCTATAAACATTTCCCACCCATCTATCCATAATACAAAATAATTGATCAGCATTATGTTAATCTGTATATGACTATAGCCTTCAGTTCAGTGGGGGGAGTTCTGTTTAGTTCATGTATTTAAGAGGATTAGGAAGTATTTAGCAACAAAATTATAAGGTGTTTCTGTGGCCCTGTAGCTGGTGTTCCTGTACCATCTAACCTGTGTCATCTCAGGATGGATGGTGGGATAATGGAGGAAATGTTTCCAACACAGAAGCAGCAGGGCTAAGCTAAGCAGCAGTTTTGTCTGTACTTCCTACCTAGGGGCTTGAAGGAGTTCGGAACTGTGATATCTAAGAAAAGAAACATGTGAGGTGAGGTCTATGATCACCCAATTTTCTCCCTAGAGGTAATTTTCAGACGTTGAAACAGGAAACGGTCATCCAAAGAGAGTCTGGCAATCTTGCTGACATAAGGAGCTAGAATCAGAGTTCTGAGAGGCTGCAACCATAATTTGGGGTCAAGAGTCTCCAAGAGGAGGAAGCAACACAGAGAAAGAGCTTCAGAAATCTGGATAAGGATGTTTTTGAGTCTTTGCTTGAACATCAGTTTGCACATGCAAAGGGTAAAACTCTATAAGGCCAGGCAAAGAAAATCTTTGGGAAAAGACTGCTTACAGGGTTTGGTTTGTTAGCTAAATAATCCTCAGAGGTCACACAGGACCAAGAATCATTTGAATTCCCGAAGGCCGGAGTTGAGAAAACTCCTTGAAACGGGAGGCATTTAGTATACTTAGTGAGGCTAAACTAGTCCTAAAGGAAAAGCTATACTAGGTACATCAGAAACATGCTTAAAAGCCAGTCCTGGAGAAGAAATGTACCTACAGAAGCCAACCAGAGCAAACTCCACCAATCTTTACAGGGATATGACAAAGCTAACACTCAAAAATGCAGCATTCATAATGTGCATTTTATTGTATGTAAATTATGCCACAACAAAAGTTGGCTTTAAAGCAAAAATTGAAGTAACTGCATCTCAATAGATACAAAAAATAACTTGGTAAAAATGTAATACTTGCCCATTAAAATAAAACATTTGGCCATCTGGTAATAAGAAGTAGCTTCCTGTATTTGGTAATGGATCATTTATTTCCACTAACAACACAGTTAGTAAAGAGACACTAGATTTATCTACCTTAAGTCATTAATTTCTACTATTAGCACTTGTATTTAAAAGAATGCTGGAGTTTCTAACCCAGCGCATTAAGATAATAAAAAGAAATTAATGGCACAGAGAAAGAAGACTAAAATTAAAGCTCTCCTTTCTCATACACATGATTATCTACATATTAAGTCACTCTTTAATAATGGAAGAACTGGGATTCAAACTCAGAGTGTAGCTTTAGAGATTCCATTCCCCAGCAACAGCTAATTGGAAAATATAATTTTTAAGAAAAGTTACAATTCATAATGAAGGAAAACCTATAAGGTTTTGTGCTGAGGAGTATTTTTTACTAAGGCTCTGAGGAATATATTCTTACCAAGCACATGTGAAAAACTTCTTGGGTAAAATATCAAAATTTCATTGAAAGACATAAAGGAATATCTAAATAAATGAAGCAATATATTCATAGATGGTGATATCATAAAGTGGCTTTTCTCTTCATAACAATCTACAAATTCCACACAAACCCAGATAGCCAACAGACTTCTTTGTGAAACTTGACCTGGTGATACTAAAATTTATATGGAGAAGTATAGAACCATGAAAAGATAAAACACCAGAAAAGGGGAAGCAAATAGGGACCCATTCTACCAGATATCAGATGTTACAATAAAGCTAGGCTAAATAAAAATGTGGTGCAAGAAAGGCAAATAGACAACAGAACAGACTAGAAAGCTTAAAAATAAAGCAACAGGAATACATGATATACAACATATACATATGATACCACAGATGCAGGCGAGGAGAGGTGGCATTATAGATCAGAAAACAAAATTTAGATCCTTAAAACATGTTGCTATATATATGAAAAACAAGAAAACTGTATCTTTGTCTCACACCTTCACAAAATTAGTACTATATGGATTAAAGACCAGAATAAAATTAAGAAAAATAACTCTAAAACTTAAATAGAACAAAACATATGGGAATGACTTGATGACAGCAGCAGAAGAGAAGAATTTCTTAGACTAGACACTCACACAATAACACAAACCATAAAAGAAAAGATCAATAAATTTGACTATAGTAAAAATTAAAAATTCTGTATGAACACATAAAAAAAGTGAAAAGACAAGCCACAAAGTAGAAGAAGATACATGCAGCCTTTAATAAGCCTTAAGTAATAGAATCTTGAATATGGGTGTGTGTGTTTGTGCATATATATGGAGTTAAAATGGGCAATGGATATGAATGGCAAGTCCTCAGATTTAAAAGAAAATAGCCCTAATAGCTAAAATGTAAATTTTACCACTAATAAAGAAATGCAAGTTGAGCAATAACATATTACTAGTTCATACACATCATATTTGCAAATATTCATAAATCAGATAATGACAAGAGTGTTATGCTGTGATGGAATGAGAAAATTTATATAGAGTTAGTGAGAGTAAAAACAGGTACAACCACTTTGGAAAACAATTTTCTGAAATTAGTACATTTGAAGTTTACTTTATGATTCAGCAATTTCATTTCTAGGCAATTTCCATCAACTAATATTTTTGTAATAGGATGTTTATTTCAGTAGTTTGTAATAGTGAAAAGGTATATAAAAAACTAACCTTTCTTCTGTAAAGAAAATGATATATAAGCTGTGGGGGGGATTAATATATTTATATTATTGAAACTTCCTATTCAGGAATATCAATGGTTATTTTATTTCCTTTCCTTTAGTTTTTCCTTTACCCAAGTTTAAACATTTTAGTTAGGTTTATTCTAAGGAATTTTATAGTTTTTACAGTTATTGTTAGTGGAAGTTTTTCTATTACTTCTTCTAATAGTGTATAGGAAATATTTATGTTGATTTTTTAAATGTGCCTTCCTTACTTCCTCCTTCCTTCCTTCCTTCCTTCCTTCCCTTCCACTTTCTTTAGGTTTTTATTGTTCTTTAAAAAAATATATTGACTCAAATATTTAGTTCCCAAATTTCATTTTTTCTTAATTTCTACTAAATGGATTTAAGGAAAAACCTTTTGTATGTGTGGGATGATTTTTGTCTTGCATATTTTGTTTCTAAATAAGTAGTGAATTTAGTTTTCTTTTCTCCTAATTGTGTAATTTTTAAATGTTTAGGAGAAGAGATATTTTGGCTAACTTTAAATTGCTAATTTGGAATTTTATTACTTTTTTTAGATATTGATTTCTGATTTTGTTGTTTCCTTTGTGTAATGTATAGTCAATTTCTTTGGTCTGCATGTCTTTGTAAATATTATGTTGGTTATGTATACATTCTTTAAATTCTTAAATTTGTTAATTAAATCTGCTATGTTTGTATTCATTGAGAGAATTCATGTAACTAGATTAGATTGCAAATTCCTCATTTCCAAGATGTCTACATAGTTTATTTTTTAGACAAACGATGCCTTAAGTAAAAAGCACACAATTATTTCAATTAAAAGTAATAGAGGTAATGAATAAACTAAAAAGAAGAATGTTCACAGGTTAAGACCAAAATAAATATATCCAATGAGCAAACATTCATGGTATATTTTACTTTGCATAAATATTTAAAATTTACTCTTTCCCAGACAAATAATGTGATGAGAATGTAGATATGAATATGTTAGGATATCCTATCAGAGAAAAAGATGCAATTCAGTGATTAATGGACTAAACTTGGATTCTCAGTGCTTGCACTATGAACTCGGGTAAAGCTCCACTCACCTCTTTCAGCCTGGGTTCCATCACATATATAATAGGTGTTATGAGGGCAAACCCCTCTTATGAACTCTTAGGAGGTTTATGAGAAGTGAAACACTGCCAGAAGAGTGATTAGCCCATTTCTTGCCATACAGGAAGAACCTGGTAAATGTTAGCCATCAATCCCATAAACTGTTAAAAGCATTTTATGAGGAAGATTTAATTGTGCTAAAAGGTTCTCATGAATCAATAAGAAACATAGAAACACATCAATAGAAAAATAAAGGAATGGCAGTCATGAATAAAGCATAAAAGAAAAAAAGCATATAGGGAAATATTTAATACCAGTAGTAATTAAAAAAAGCAAATTGAAACTTTAATTAAATGCCATATATTGCGGGTCAGATTGACAAAGTGTATAATCTCAAATATGGGCAAAAGATACATTCACTTGCTGCTTGAGGGTGAGAAAACTATCACTGCTTTCTGGGATATAAAGTCAATTCCCTCTGGTATCCCAGAGTCCTGCCATTTGATCTGGAAATTCCAGTTTAAAACTTTATCCCAAGGAAACAAGAGAAAAGCGATGTTTATTCAAGGAACTACATGCTGTTATTATAAGGAAAAATTGGAAATGAGTTACACATCTAGCCATAGTGGGTAAGTTAAATAGATTATTATATAATGTTTCAGTTTGCTAAAGCTGCCAGAATGCAATATACCAGAAATGGGTTGGCTTTTACAATGGGGATTTATTAGCTTATTAATTTATAGTTCTAAGGCTATGGAAATGTTCAAATTAAGGCATCAACAGGAGGATACCTTCTCTGAAGAAAGGCTGCTGGCATCTGGGACACCTCTGTCATATGGGAAGACACATGGCTGGTGTCTGCTGTTCCTTCTCTCCTGGGTTTTGTTGCTTTCAGCTTCTGGCTTCTGTGGGTCCTCTCTTAGCTTCTCTAGGACTTTTTTCTCATATAAGCTTCTCTGCTTTGCCTGCCCTTTGTCCTCTCATAAAGGACTCCAGTAGAAGGATTAAGACCCACCTTGAATGGGGTGGATCACATCTCAAATTGAAATAACCTAACCAAAAGTTCCCACCCACAGTAGGTCTGCACCCACAGGAATGGATTAAAAGAACATGGCCTTTTCTTAGGTACATAACAGCTTCAAAATAGCACATGTAAGAATTATTATTTAGGCATTAACAATAATTTTGAAGTGTACTTTTTTAGAAATATGTTAAAAACTCAATGTAGTTGAGTTTTTTTTAAAAGCAATGTATAAAACAGTATATATATATATATATATACATTTAATCACATTTTATAAAGAAAATAATTTTGTACATTGAAAGTATACATTGAAAACATCAAGAAAGCACAATAAAGTGATAAAATTATTTTAGAGGTTGTATTATGTGCAATTTTTATATTCTTTTTTATTTTTCTAAAATGATATGTATTATCTGTATAATTATAAAAGAGACTAGACAAAAGTAACATACAAAAGATAGCATCTCTATGTGCATATATATATAACTGATGTTAACATATAATATTTTGTGTTTCATTTCTTGTCTTTCAACTACAAATAAAATTATGCATATTTTTAGTTTTGGCCATGCTTAAGTCACTGGCATAAAATTCATAACAAATGTGGAGTAATGTCAAATGCTTGTATTAATGTAGTATATTTTGTATTTATTGTAAGTAGCTTATTCTTGATTACTATAACACAAAATATAACAATATCAGTGTTTCAATGACTTATATTAAAAAATGATTTAATAAATTCAATTTGGGATTATACTATGATATAAAAATGTAAGAAAGAGATCTTTCTAAGATAGTATAAGCAAAAATGTAGGTTGCTTTTAGTTTATATATATATATGTATATATGTATATATTTAAGACTTTAGTTTTCCATCTCAACATTTAAAAAGCTTTGGAATTTTCTCTCATCCTTATAACAAGAAAAATGGGAGCAAACTGAAAATCAGTGACTTTTCTTGGACCCATTAGATAACTGAGTTTATAAGGAAAACTGCTATCTGGAAATTGGGAGAGACTTACAAATCCATAGAGTCATTTCAGAGATCCTTTGACCCCAAGCAGAAGCTGAAGTATAACTGGCAGGCATGTTTGAACAGCAGTCTTGGTAAATTGTAGGAGGCTGAGTGTGGGCTAGCATGAGAGTGAGAAATGCCTTAGGGGCTGCAGTCTTTGGGATGTCCCCATGCTTCCTTAAATGTTTCCTCATGGATTGCCACCAGAATCTCACAGTAAAGATCTGAAAAACACACCCTCATTGCTGTGGCAGGGAAAGGAGAAGATTACTCAATGGAAAATATGTTCAGGGCCTTCTTCACATCAAAGACCTGCTCAACCTGGTGAAAATCTTTACCAGATCCCTAGCTAAATGAGGAAAATGCTTTCTTCCCATGCTGGCCCTCTCTAGATTCCCTGTGTCATTGAAATGGAGAGGAAACTTGACAGGTAAAAACCATTTTGAAGGTCATAGCCCAAAGACCAAGGCTGGGAAAAATAGAGAGGTTTAATCATAAGTTTATACAATGCTTTCCCTCCCCCACCACCTGTCAACACATCAACAGGGCTCCAGTATAACTACAATGGAGTACAGCTGAAAAAGCAGCAAAAACACAGACTCTTTCTGAGGAGGAGTAATTAGGGAAAGCCAAAGTCAAAGAGGGAGGAAAAATCAAGGACACCAGAGGAATATTAAGCACCTGGCATCTGCAGTTACAGAAAACATTAAACACAGCCTAACTACAACCCAGAGTAATATAAATCCTCAAAGTTAAGACCTAATTAACTCAGCTTCTATCAACTTATACAACATGTCTAGCTTTCAAGAAAAATTACAAGTCATACAAAAAGGCAGGGGAAAATGCAGTCTAAGGAGACAAAGCAAGTATCAGAATCAGATCTGGATATGACAGAATTTGGAATTGTCAGGCAGGAAATTTAAAATAACTTTGTTAAGGGATCTAAGGAAAAAAAGGAGGAACATGCAAGAACAGATGGGTAATGTAAGCAGAGAAATGTAAACTCTAAGAAAGACCCAAAAGTAGCTGCTATAAATAAAAAAAAACAAACACTGTAAAAGAAATAAAGGATGTTTTTAATGTGCTCATCAGAGACTAGGCAGATCCAGGAATGAATCAGTGATTTTGAAGATAGATCAATAGAAAATTCTCAAGCTGAAATGCAAGGAAAAGAATGAAAAATGAAAAGTCGAATAGAACATCCAAGGAGTGTGGGAAAATTTTTTAAAGTAACATTTGCATAAGGAAAACCAAAAGAAGAAGAAAAAGGAAGGGAGTGGAAGAAACATTTGAAGTAATAACAGTTAAGAACTCTCTAAATTAGTGCCAGACACCAAACCATAGAACCATGAAGCTCAGAGAACAAATAGTCTGGTCCACAGTCTGGCCTTCTTCATTGATTTTTTTTTTCTGCATTTTTATTGTCTTCCTTTGGATGGGCCATCATTTCCTGTTTCTCTATTTGTCTTGTAATCTTTTGTCACACAGTGTATATTTTGATAATATAAAATTTTAACTCTGGGATTTATTCCCTGAGATGTCTGTTTTCTTGAGTGTGTGATATGACAGAGATTTTCTTCATTGTAGCCCTCCTATCAGGAAGGTCTGCCAAGATGAATGCAAAGCACAGGGCTCCCCCTGTCTTTTCTGGACATGTGTCTTGTCCTGGGCTTGTTCTTATTAGTGGCCTTAGAAGTTCTAGTTACAGAAGTTCGAATGCCCCTTCTACTTCCCAGGAAACAGAACTTCTCCCTCTCTCAGGTGTTCCAGTGCTGGAGTTTAAGCAGGTAAACCTTTGCCCCAGGCTGTCCACCTCAATAGTTTCTTATACTGCTTTCATCATCTCAAGCTGCCTTTACCCGGAGGGAAAATTCTGTTAGGGTGGGAGCACCAGAGAGGAGTTTCTCAAGTCAGTCTTTTCCAGGTAGAACAAGGCCAGGAATACACAAAGGCTCCAAAGTGCCCTGGATAAGGGATGAGGGAGAGGAAGAAAGGGTGTCTGGACCTTCCTCCACAGCTCCCCAACGCTGTGCTTTCTTGACATGCCCAGCAAATGCAGCCCTTCAATTGTCCTCCACAGCTCTGAGGAAATGTACAATCTTTAAGTCTCCTCCACTGCCTTTGTCTGGGGTGGGTTGGGCCAATGGCCACTCTTGGACCCTGTTCCCCAATGATCTGAAGTAGCTAAATAAATGCCATGATCAGCAATTGCCCTATGCCCAACTGGATCTTGGAGAAGTGGATTTTTACATCCCTTTGGCACCAGCATGCTATGCCAGGGTTGGACCCCACATGCTACACCAGGGCTGGGCACTGGTAACCACCACATGAAGAGAGCAATTTCTTGGTATTTACGTTCATTTGACAGCCTCCTCCTCCCACTCTTCCCTGGATGATGTACAGTGTTCTACTAGACTCCAGATCTTTAAAATAGTTGATTCAATTAGTTCCTGCCTGTTTAATAGTTGTTCTGTTGGTGGGATTCCTGGAGCTTCCTACTCTGCTATCTTCTCACAATTCATTCTAAATCATCTGTTGTATCCAGCTAGTGTTATCACAGAGAATCCCTTGAATGCCAGGAGCTGACAAACAAACAAGGAAAAGAAAGAATATGCTTTTCCTGGTCTTTGCATCTTGACCTGTGTGACTGCTCTCCTTCAGGTTAACCAGACAATAACTTCAGAGAATAGCTCAAGTCCAAAGCATAGGGCCTTCCTGATCCTCTCTGAGCATGAGTCTTTTCTTGGGCATGTGTGTTATGGCCCTAAAAATTTCCTCTTCTACTAGAATACAGATGTTCATTCTTCCCTGAGAAACAGTTTTCTCATGGTCCCAGGTACTGCACTCTATCCCACAGTCAGCAATCCCTTGCCCCAGGCAACCACAACATGTATGCTCTCCAGGAGCATTCTGTAGGAGAACTCCATGAGCTGTCTTCCACATGCATGATAAGTTCCAGTATGGCAACTTGTAATGAGGGTTCTGATTCAGTTCCTCAGGCCACCAGCAGAAATATTGGGCCAGATACATATGCACCATGTGTACTCTGATCTCTCTGGAACTGGGAACAGGGACTTGTACTGGGAACATTGGCCACCTTCATGCTAACCTAGTAAAGGAATAGGGGAAGGGCCAGTCAGGGCACATGAGATCCAACTGCTTTTTTTTTTCATTTTTATTGAGATTGTTCAGATACCATACAATTATCCAAAGATCCAAAGTGTACAATCACTTGCCCCTGGGTACCCTCATACAGCTGTGCATCCATCACACTTAATTTTTGTTCAATTTTTAGAAACTTTTCATTACTCCAGACAAGAAATAAAGTGAAAGATGAAAAAAGAAAAAAAGAAAAGGAAACTCTAATCCTCCCCTATCCCTAAACAACCCCCCTCAATTGTTGACTCATAGTATTGGTATAGTACATCTGTTACTGTTTATGAAAAAATGTTGAAATACTACGAACTGTAGTATATAGTTTGTAATAGGTATATAGTTCTTCCCTATATGCCCCTCTATTATTAACTTCTAATTGTATTGTCATACATTTGTTCTTGTTCATGGAAGTGATTTCTAGTATTTGTACAGTTGATCATGGACATTGCCCACCATAGGATTCAGTTTTATACATTCCCATCTTTTGACCTCCAACTTTCCTTCTGGTGACATATATGACTCTGAGCTTCCCCTTTCCACCTCATTCACACACCATTCGGCACTGTTAGTTATTCTCACATCTTGCTACCAACACCCCTGTTCATTTCCAAACATTTAAGTTCATCCTAATTGAACATTCTGCTCATACTAAGCAACCAGTCCCCATTCTTAAGCCTCGTCCTATATCTTGGTACCTTATATTTCATGTCTATGAGTTTACATATTATAATTAGTTCCTATCAGTGAGACCCTGCAATAATTGTCCTAATGTGTCTGGCTTATTTCACTCAGTATATTGCCCTCGAGGTTTTGTCATCAACCCATTTCTTTTTAATATGGTTTTGTTCACTCACCATACATTCCATCCCAAGTAAATAATTGATGGTTCCCTGCATGGTCATACATTTATGTGTTCACCACCTTCACCACTATCTATATAAGAGCATCTACATTTCTTCCACAAGGCAGGAGGGAGTGTCAAAGAAGGTAGAGAGGCAAAAGAAAGAGGAAAAAAAATGACAGCTAGGAAGCAGCAAAAGGAAAAATAACCTTAAATCAAAGTAGAATAAAGAATCAGACAATACCACCAATGTCAAGTGTCTAACATGCCTCCCCTATTCCCCCTCTTATCTGCATTCCCTTGGTATATCACCTTTGTTACATTAAAGGAAGCATAATACAATGATTCTATTAGTTACAGTCTCTAGTTTATGCTGATTGCATCCCTCCCCCAATGCCTCCCCATTTTTAACACCTTGCAAGGTTGACATTTGCTTGCTCTCCCTCGTAAAAGAACATATTTGTACATTTTATCACAATTGTTGAATACTCCAGATTTCACCAAGTTACACAGTCTCAGTCGGTATCTTTCCTCCTTTCTTGTGGTGTCTCACATGCTCCCCATCTTCCTCTCTCAACCGTATTCATAGTTACCTTTGTTCAGTGTACTTACATTGTTGTGCTACCATCTCCCAAAATTGTGTTCCAAACCATGCACTCCTGTCTTCTGTCACCATGTAGTGCTCCCTTTAGTATTTCCTGTAGGACAGGTGTCTTGTTCACAAAGTCTCTCATTGTCTGTTTGTCAGAAAATATTTTGAGCTCTCCCTCATATTTGAAGGACAGCTTTGCTGGATATAGGATTCTTGGTTGGTGGTTTTTCTCTTTCAGTATCTTAAATATATCACACCACTTCCTTCTTGCCTCCATGGTTTCTGCTGAGAGATCCGCACATAGTCTTATTAAGCTTCCTTTGTATGTAATGGATCGCTTTTCTCTTGCTGCTTTCAGGATTCTCTCTTTTGTCTTTGACATTTGATAATCTGATTATTAAGTGTCTTGGCGTAGGCCTATTCATATCTCTTCTGTTTGGAGTACGCTGCGCTTCTTGGATCTGTAATTTTATGTCTTTCATAAGACATGGGAAATTTTCATTAATTATTTCCTCTATTATTGCTTCTGCCCCCTTTCCCTTCTCTTCTCCTTCTGGGACACCAATGATACGTACATTATTGTACTTTGTTTCATCCTTGAGTTCCCGGAGACGTTGCTCATATTTTTTCATTCTTTTCTGCATCTGCTCCTTTGCGTGTAGGCTTTCAGGTGTTTTGTTCTCCAGTTCCTGGGTGTTTTCTTCTGCCTCTTGAGATCAGCTGTTGTATGTTTCCATTGTGTCTTTCATCTCTTGTGTTGTGCCTTTCATTTCCATAGATTCTACTAGTTGTTTTTTTGAACTTTCGATTTCTGCCGTATACATACCCAGTGCTTCCTTTACAGCCTCTATCTCTTTTGCAATATCTTCTCTAAACTTTTTGAATTGATTTAGCATTCGTTGTTTAAATTCCTGTATCTCAGTTGAAGTGTATGTTTGTTCCTTTGACTGGGCCATAACTTTGTTTTTCTTAGTGTAGGTTGTAATTTTCTGTTGTCTAGGCATGGTTTCCTTGGTTATCCAAATCAGGTTTTCCCAGACCAGAAAAGGCTCAGGTCCCAGAGGGAAGAAATATTCAGTATCTGGTTTCCCTGTGGGTATGTCTTAGAAAATTGCTCCACCCTGTGATGCCTTGGGTCACTGCGCTTTTCTGCCCAGCAGGTGATACCTGTTAGCCTATAATTCTTGACTGGTGTGAGGAGGTATGGCCATGTTCCCCCAGGCTCTGGGGTCTGGTTCTGAATGGAAAGGGCCCCACCCCTTTTCTCCTAGAGAAGACAGACCCCTCAGGTGGAGATCATTAGCATTTCAATGGTCTCCTCTCTGCTTGTGGTGTCTCCACCCTTCCCAGAGTCACAGCCCTGGAAACTGAAAATAACCGGGGCTTTCTCCACTGAGCCGAAAAAGAAACAGATAGTCCCCTTCAGGCACAGTCCAAGGCGACCCTCCGGCTCTCCCAGGTCAGTCATCACTCAAAGCCTCTGTCTGTTTTTTGGGGATGCGTACCTGTAGTAAGCGGTTCACACTCGCTACTTAAAACCCCAGTTGGAGCTGAGCTGAGCTATATTCGTTTGCTGGGAGAGAGCTCCTCTCTGGCACCAGGAGGCTTTGCAGCTCGGGTTATGGGGGAGGGGTCTCATGACTTGGTTCAGCAGGTTTTACTTACAGATTTTATGATGTGTTCTCGGGCATTCCTCCCAATTCAGGTTGGTGTATGATGAGTGTACGGTCTCGTTTGTCCCCTCGCAGTTATTCTGGATTATTTACTAGTTGTTTCTTGTTTTTTGTAGTTGTTCCAGGGGGACTACTTAGCTCTCACTCCTCTCTATGCCGCCATCTTGCCCGAGTCTCCTCCAACTGCTTTTAAGTTGCATTTTTCTTGATTCAGCGCTTGCCTTGTTACTGCAATCCTTCTTGTTTCCTGGAGCTTTATAAAAGGATGTTTCTGCCAGTTCTTGCTTCTTCTTCAAAGCTTCTGAGGGTAGACAGAGCCCTGAAGCTTCTCACTCTACCATCTTGGTCAAGGTGAGACCCCTGGAGAGTTTTATTAATCAAGACAAATGTGTTTTTTTGGGAAAATTTTTAAACATTTTATTTTAATAAAAGGTATATAACAAAACTTGCCATTTTAACCATTATAAAATGTACAATTCAGTGGTATTAATTATACTCACAGTGTTGTCCAACAACCACCTCCTTCCATTATCAAAACTTTTTCATCACTGCAAACATAAACCCTACCCATTAAGCACTCTCTCCCCATTTCTTTCTCCCTTCCCCTGATCCCTGGTATTGTGGGGTCATATGGTAATTCTATTTTTAACATTTGTAAGAAACTTCAAACTGTTTTCCACAACAGCTGCATCGTTTTTCATTCCCACAAACAATGCACCAGGGTTTCAACTTTTCTGCATCCCCACCAACACTTGTTATTTTCCTTTTAAAATATTTTACCCATCCTAGTGAGTGTGGAGTGATTTCTAGTGATTTTATTGCATATGGTTGTTGGCCATTTGTATGTCTTCATTGGAGAAATGTCTGTTCAAGTCTTTTGCTCAATTTTTAGTTAAGTTGCTTGTCTTTTTATTGTTTTATTGTAGAAACTCTTTACGTATTCTGAATACTAGACCCTTGTCACGTATATGATTTGAAACTGTTCTCTCCCCTTCTGTGGGTTGTCTTTCCATTTTCTTGATAATGTTCTTTTATGCACAAAACATTTAAATTTTGATGAAGTACAATTTATCTTTTTTTCTTTGGTTTTTCAAGCTTTGGGTGTCATATCTAAGAATCCATTGCCAGATCCAGGGCCATGAAGATTTTCCCCTGTTTTCTTCTAGTATTTTTACAGTTTTAGCACTCATATTTTGGTCATTGATCCATTTTTAATTCATGTATATAATGTGAGATAAGATTCTAACTTCATTCTTTTGCATATGGATATCCAATTTTCCCAGAACCATTTGTTGAAGAGACTATTCTTTCTCCAGTTCATGTACTTACCACCCTGTCAAAAGATCAATTGGCCATCAATGTGCAGGTTTATCTTTGGACTCTTAGTTGTATTCCATTTATCTATATGTCTGTCCTTATGCAGTACAATGCTGTTTTGATTACTGTGGCTTTGTACTAAAGTTTTGAAATAGGGAAGTGAAAGCACTCTAACTTTATTCTTCCTTTTCAAGATGGCTTTGGCCCTTTGAGGCCTCCTTATTATTTTAATTTGCCATGCTCTAGTGATGAATAGCCATGAGCATTTTTTTCATATCTGCATTATTTTTGGTGAGATGCCAGATATTTTACCCATTTTGTAATTGAGTTTTTTTATGTACTTATTTTTGATTTTTCAGAGTTCTTTGTATATTTTGCATGCAAGTCCCTTACCAGATATATGATTTGCAAATGTTTTATCCTAATCAACCTTGTTGTTTCATTCTCTTAACAGTCTGTTTTGCACAGCTGAAGTTTTAAAATATTAATGAAGTCAACATATCAATTATTTTTCTCTCTTGGATCACATTTTTTGTGTTGAATAAAAAATTCATCACCAAACCCAAGCTCACCAAGATTTTCTCCTATATTATCATATAAAGTTTGTATATTGTTGCATTTTACATCTAGGTCTATGATCATTATTGAGTTAATTTTTCCAAAAAGGTGTAATATCTGTGCCTACATCCATTTCTTTTTTGCTTGCAGATGTCTAGTTGTGCAGCAACATTTGTTGAAATGACTATATCTTCTCCAATGAGTTGATTTTGCTCCTTAGTGATTTTTTGTATGCAAGACATTTCAATTACTGAAGAGGGGTATTTAAGTCTCTAATACTAATATTAGATTTTTTTTATCAGTTTTTGTCTCATGTAATTTTATGCTGTCCTGTTATGTGCATATATGTTTGGGAATTTAATATCTTCTTGGAGAATTAATCCCTTTATCATTATAAAATCATTCCTCTTTATTCCCAATAATGTTCCTAATTCTGAAGTTAGTTTATGTAAAAATAATATAGCCACTCTAGCCTTCTTTTTGTAAAATGCAATTTTATTGAGATATACTAACACACCATATAATCCATCCAAAGTTTACAATCGGTGGCACACAGTATCATCATATAGTTGTGCATTCATCACCACAATTTTTAAGCCTTTTCATTACTCAAAGATGAAGAAAAAAATATACAGACATACAAAAATATTTAAAAAGAAATGAAAAATTACACTCAAACCATCCCATACACCTTATCCCCCCTATTATTTATAAATTTTGTCATTATTTTATTACTCACTTGCCCGTATATTGGTTAAAGAGAGTGTCAGTCACCAGGTTTTTTCTATCATAAGTCACATTATGAAAGCTATGTAATTTTTAAATTATCATCAAAAATCAGGTCTCCTGGATTGCCATTGAACAGATAGAGGTATTTCATTCTAGCTATTTGAATATGCTAAAACTAAAAAGGAATATCTATATAATGCATAATAATCATCTCTGTTTTGACCTCTCAACTCTATTTGACATCTCTCAGCCACTGAAACTTTATTTTAATTTCTTTTGCCATTCTTGTCAAGATGTCATTCTTAATCCCATGATGCCAGGGACAGGTTCATCACTGGGAGTCCTGTCTCTCATTGTTGGGGAGACTTACACCCCTGTGTGTCATGTCCCACATAGCAGGGAGGATAGGGGGTTTATTTGCAAGGTTGGATGAGAAAAAGAGGCCACATCTAAGCAACAAAAGAGGTTATCTGGGGATGATTCAGGCATAATTATAAGTAGATTTAACTTCTCCTTTGCAAGAATAAGTTTCATAAGGGCAATCCAGCCTTCTTTTGATAGGTGTTATCATGGTATATTTGATCTATCATCATACTTTTAACCTGTATGTGAGTATTTGTACATACAGGTTTCATGTAGACAACATACTATTGGCTATTGTTTTTTAACCATTCTAATAATCTCTGTCTTTTAATTACTGTATTTAGATCATTCACATTTAAAGTTATCAATTTTTTACCATTTTCTATTTGTTCCAAGGAACTTCAAGGAGAAATAGACAAATCTATTGTCATGCAAATAGTAACAAAAAGAGAGATAGGATAGCTATATTAATACCAGATAAAATAGACTTTAAATCAAAATCAGTTATGAATTTTTCATTTCTCCCTCTGTTATTAATTTCTAGATTTATCCCATTGTGAGAAGAGAATACACATTGTGTGACTTCAATATTTTTGAATTTATTGAGAATTGTTTTGTGATCCAACATATGTTCTATCCTAGAGAATGATCCATGTGCACTCAAGAAGAATGTGTCTTCTGTTTGGTTGAATGCAGTATTCTGTATATGTCTGTTAGGTCTAGTTGGCTTAGTGTATCATTAAAGTCTTGTATTTTCTTATTGATCTTCTGACTAGATATTCTACCCATTATTGAGAATGGTGCATTAAAGTTTCCTTCTATTAATGTAGAACCATCAGTTTTCCCTTCAGATATGCCAGTATTTGCTTCATTTATTTTGGGGCTCTGCTGTTATATATTTATAATTCTTACATCTTCCTATTGAATTGTTCCCTTTATCAGTATATAGTGACCATCTTTTCCCCTTATAACTGTTTTGACTTAAAGTCTATTTTATATAATTTCTTTATAGCCCCCCAGCTCTCTTTTTGTTCCTACTTGCAATGGTATATTTTTCCCATCTTTTCACCTTCAACCTACTTGTATCTTTCATTTTACAGTTAGTCTCTTGTAGACAGCATGTAGCTGAGTAATAATTTTTTTATCCATTATTCCAATCTCTGCCTTTTGACTGGAGAGTTTAATCCATTTATGTTTAAAGTCACTACTATTATACAGGACTCTCTTCTGCCCTTTTCCTATTTAACCTTTGTAAGTCATATCTTTCTTGTCCCTCACTTCCATTGAATCCAAATTTATATGTATATGCTGTTTATGTTGTACCATATTGAGTGCTTTCTCACTTCTATCTGGATATATTTTCATCTCTTTTCCTTGCACTTACCATGGGGTTAAAATGTAACATCCTAAACAGATAACAATTATGTATGGCTCGATTCCAACTTAACTTCAATAGCATGCACATACACTTTTCCCACACTTTTCCTATAATCACCTGCTCCCCCACCATTTTTTTTGTCTGCTACCACTTATATCTTTGTATATTGTATGTCCAAAAACCTAGCTTTATCATTTCACTTTATTCATTTGCATTTCATCACCTGTAAGCAACAAGAAGTGGAGTTACATACCAAATATTACAATACAATAATTCTGGTATTTATAATTACCCAAATGGTTGCCTTTACTGCAGGTCTTTATATCTTTATGCTGCTTTGAACCACTGCCTAATGTCCTTTCCTTTCAGGCTGTCGAACTCACCTTATCATTGCTTGTAGGGATGCCTAGTGGTGATGAACTCCCTCAGCTTTTATCTGAGAATGTCTTAATCTCTCTCTCAATTTTGAAAGAGTCTTACTGGATGTAAAATTTTGGTGCTGACAATTGTCTTCCTTCAGCACTTTAAGTATTTCAACCCACTACCTTCTTGCCTCCATGGTTTCTGATGAGAAATCAGCACTCAATCTAATTGGAATTCCCTTGTATATCACATGTTGCTTTTCTCTTGCAGCTTTCAGAACTCTCTCCTTGTCCTTGTGTAATCAGTATATAATGGGGTGAATTTTTCTTCATGATTATCCTGTTTGGTGTTCTCTGAGATTCTCGGATGTTCATATTCACACATTTCACTAAGTTTGGGAAGTTCCCTCTCATTATGTATTTGACTATTCCTTCTGCCCTTTCTTCTCCTGGGACTCCCATAAAGCACATATTGGTGTGCTTGATGGTGTCCCATAGCTCCCTTAGGCTATTTTCCCTTTTAATATTGTTTTTTGCTTCTACTTTTCAGTCTGACTCATTTCAAATGTCTTGTCTTTGAATTCACTGATTCTTTCTTCTGCCAGCTTCAATCTGTTCATGAATCCTTGTAGGCATTTTTCATTTCAGCATTTCAGCTATTGTGATCTTCAACTCCATTAGTTCTGTTTGGTTCCTTTTTTAAATTTCTATACCTTTATTTGGACTTTCATACTTTTCATTCATTGTTTTCCCAATATCCTTTAGTTTATTCTCTGTACTTTCCTTCATCTCCTTGTACATTTTTAAGATCATTTTAAAGGTTTTTTTCAATATGTCAACATTCTCATCTTTTTCACTGTTTTTTTTCCTGTATGTTGATCCTCTTCCTTTGGATGAGCCATCATTTTGTTTCATTCTTTGTCTTGTAATCTTTTTTTTTTTTTGCACTGTATATTTTAATATTTTTAAATGTGAACTCTGAGATTTACTCCCTGGAGTGTCTGTTTCTTGGTTTTGTAACCAGGTGGTGATAAGCAGAGATTTTCTTGAGTTTCAGTCCTCCTACCAGAAAGTTTGCCTAAGGCAAATGCAGCGTGCAGAGTTCTTCCTGTCTTTCTGGGCCTCTGTCTTGTCCTGTGCTTTTTGCTTGCTTATTGCTTTGGAGTTCCCCTGTTTATAGGAGTCTGGTTGTCCCTTCTGCTCCCAGGAGACAGACTCCTTCTCCTGGATATTTGACACTGGAAAGTCTTTGTCCCAGTACTGTCCATTTCTATAGTTTTTTTACACTCCTTTCATTTTCTCATGTTGATTTTGCCTGGAAGGAAAATTCTGGGAGGAGTATTATCCCAAGGTTTTCTTTCCCAGGCTAAACAATGCCAGCAACCCATGAACAAGGTGCAGATTTGCCCCAAAGTGCACTGGGGAGGGAATCAGGAAGGAATCCAAAAGCTTCTCCAATGGCTTCCCAAAGTTGAGCTTTCCTAGCTTCCCCAGAAAATTCAGCCCTTCAGCTAACTGTCCCCTACAACCCTTAAGAAGCATCTTTAAATCTACACCACCGGTGCTGCTTTTGTCAGGGTAGGGTTGAAACAATAGCTGCCTTCAGAGCAATTCAAATTTGCTAATCAAGTCATGATCAGCAATCGGCCATGCCCACCCCTGTTCTTGGGGAAGAGGATTTTTGTCACCAGCAACTATCCAGGGATTGGACTTCACAGTGGCCTGCCATGAGAGTGGAGGATGGGTGCCAGCAGCCACCACACATTGAGAACAATTTTGAAACTCATTGGCAGAATTAGAGAAATTCATATTAGATTTCTACTATTATGAATGAGGCATCATGCTGGGAAGTGGGAACCAAAATTGAAAAAGACTCAAAATTGAAAAAAGATGCTAATAGTTAAGGGAGAAAAAAGACAAATTCAGGATTAAAAAATACTGTCACTAGATTTTACATCTGAAAGGAACTAAAACAGGACATTTTCAATTTCATCTATGTTACTAGCATAAAAAAGGTTTTTATACAAATACTCAATACAAGAGAATTCCTAATAATTTACGCAGATTCTCCACCCTCGAGGAAGTCAGGCATAAATCCTCACTCCATAGGTGTGAGCTGTGCACAGTGGTTTCCTTTCAAAAGGTACAGTATGGAAAGGAGGTAAAAAATGTAACCTTACAGTGCACAAACCTGACAAATCCTACCTCAGCCAGGTGATCAATATCAAAATTAACAGTGAGAAGTCATGTTGATAGTCCATAGCCCTGATGTTATGTGATAATAATGGCACTTAACCTTTGAAGTTTTCCTCCCCCAAACCTTTAACCACAGACCATCAGACAAATCCCAATGGGGGACATTCTACAAAATACCTGACTAGTCATCCTCAAAACTGTCAAGGTCATCAAATCAAGAAATGTCTGAGAGACTGCCACAGCCAAGAGGAGCCTAAGGAGACACAATGGCTTAATGTAATGTGGGGTCCTAGAGGGAATCCAAAAGTAGAAAATGACAATAGGTGAAAACTAAGGAAATCTGAGTAAGGTATGGATTCAGTTAATAATGATGTATCAATATTTGTTCATTAATTGTAACATGTGCCATAGTAATATAAGATGCTAATAATAAAGGAAATAAGGTGTGGTATATATGAGAATTCCCTGTAATATCTTCTCAATTTTTCTGTAAATCCAAAGCTATTCTAAAACAAAAAAAATTAATGTTGTCATAAGTCCTAATAAGAGAGTTATACATAAGGAATATAAAGGAGGAGGGAAAAGGATGACAGGGAACAAGGCAAAGAAGTCACTCTTGGGATAATCATAAAAGACAAGTAGGTGAAATGGAGGCAGTAAACTAAGAGCCAATGAGCAGCATGGATGATGAATGTTGGCATAAAGAATGGATTATTCCAGAGCCTGAAATAAGGGAAATACAGCAGGAATGAAGATGTGTGTATGTGTGAAATATATTGGAAAATGAAAGTGCAATAATAAGAAGGGATCCAATTATAGGTCTTTGCCAGTGGAGGGAGACAAGGTGCATGAACACATTTCTCAGAGCAGTGTGGAATGCCTGCAGGGTTTTATGTAGGTGTGAGTTATGATCACACTTAACTCCTGATAGGTGCAGGCAGGTGCAGTAGGGAGATGGAGGTAGGAGGTAGGAAGTAAAAGTGGTAGGAGGCTGAGAGACAAGGAACATATTATGAGTGGAACTAAGGCCATGGAAATTGGGAATGGAGAGAACAGCCAAATCAACAGATATTCAGAGGCATAATGCATAAGAGTTGGCAAAGATTTGAGCTAGCAAAGGGTGGTTTATAGGTTAGAATTCTGCTCAGGGTCTGTGTGCACAGGGTGGATGGGCTCCTGGGGAATAGCAGACAAAGGACCCAAGGCAAGGCGGTTAAATCCCTGGAATTAAATGTTGCTAGGCTGTATTAATCCACAAAGCAGTAAGTCATGTGTGAAGGCAATGGAAATATATCCTCAGGTATCAAGAGTGAAAAAATTCCTACTCATACATCCTACATCAATGTACTGAACAATGCAGTGAAATTTAGAGTTTGAGAATGACAAAAATATGTCACTAATTTTCTGACAATGATCACTGAAATTAGTAAAACATGATATTAAATGTAAATAATCTTAGCAAAACACACTGAAAATGTAAAAACTGATTCCCAAAAGTAAACCTATGGAATGTAAAACAATTTATCTGCTATTCATTTTTCAGTCCTTCTTACATGCCAGACCCCAGGCTTTCCCATGTATGCCTACCATTTCATTTAATTTTCTGAGTTGGGTGCCATCATCCTCCCTATTTTAAAGGTAAAGATTCTGAGTACTAAGATACTTTTGAGGATCACTCATCTAGGAAAAGTCACAGTTGGGATTTGGGTCTGGTCTATAAAACTCCTGAGACCTATTTCTTCAAAACACTTTGGCCTTAGTTTCTTCAGGCTGCTGTAACAAAGTACCACAAATTGGATGGCTTAAAACAACAGAAATTTATTTTCTCACAAATTTATTTTCTCACAGTTCTGAAGGCCTGAAGTCAAAAATGTGCAGGGGAGAATCCTTCCTTGCCTCTTCCTAGTTTCTGTGGTTTGCTGGCCATCCTTGGGCTTTAGCCCCTGCCTTGGTCCACACCTGGCCTTCTCCCCAGTGCTGTCTGTGTCTCCTCTCCCCATTTATAAGGGCCACAGTCATAGAAGATGAAGGGGCAACTTACTCCAGTATGACCTCATTTTAACTCATCTAATTCTACCCATAATGACCCTAGTTCCAAACGAGTTCACTTAATGAGGAATGGGATTAGGACTTCAACATATATTTTGAAGGGACACAATTGAACCAATAATAATCTCATTCTGATAACTTTAGATAGTAAGGAAAAACATTTCAAAATATATTAATGCACTTCCACCTTTTGCACCTGAACTTCTGACTTAGCCTGAGCCATTTATCCTTGGAAGGACTAGGTTTGTAACAGCAGGGATACAGAGAGTGAGGATTTTTATTTATTTTATTTTTAAAACAATTTGGTAACATATATCCAAATATGAAAACTTTCATTTTAGCCACTTTTATTTCTACAATTTGGTGATATTAGTTACATTCACAATCTTGTGCTACCATCAACACCACCCATTATCAAAATTTTTCTTCACATCAAAAAGAAAGTCTGTACCCAGTAAGCAGTAACCCCAATTCCCCCTGCCCACTGGTCCCCGGTAACCTAAAATGTGCTTTCTGTTTCTAGCAACTTGTTTATTCTAGGAATCCAAGTAAGTGAGCTCATACAATATTTTCCTTTCTTTAATCATTTCTTACCCTCACATACAATTTTACCAAAAGAGAATAGATCCCAAAGTCAAGGTTTGTAGATAGCAATTTTCCAAATTTAATCAATCAAGTGCAAATCTGGGGGGTCATGATTACAGAGCATGTTCTACTCTGCAAAGAACTACTGTGGTCATACTAGGAAGCTGACAACCTTAGGGTGGGAGGAGATGCCCTTTCCAAGGTATTATTCATTAAACAAATATTTATTGACCACGGCAAACATTTTTTTGAAGGCACCATTCTAAGTACTGGACATGCAGCCCCTAGAATAGATTAAAAATGATCTCTATTCTCATGGAGTTTACATTCTAGTAGATGTAGTTAGGAGGGAGATAGACAATCCAAAAATTAAATAATTAATTTATGCTATGGTAAAAGTGATAATAAGAATCTCTGATCCTGGGGACAGTCCAATTTTAAAAAGAATGGTTGGGAGAAGCCTAAATTTGAAAAAAAAAGAGAAGACCTTAAAGAAATTTGAGGGCAGGCTATGTGGATATACTTGTGGGACGGACTATGGGGTCTGAGTAACACACAAGGGCTGTACAGAGGAGTATGGAAATGGTAAATGAGGCCATACTATTAACAGGGGTCAAGTCATTTAGGGTAAAGGAGATCAGGTAAGACCTAGATAGTCACCCTGTTTATTATGGGAAAAATAAGGGAGATAGAGGAAAAGCAAGAGAGTCAGCAAACAGGGTCTTACCTTCCTACCCCCTGGTACTTAACTGGATGGGAAGCTTAAGAACATATGTCTATCCCATGGGAGAGTAGTGACATGAAGCTGAGATTAACATGGCTGCTGATAATTCAGAGTCCCTGATTTCTGAAAAAAGCTCTAACCTTCCAGGCAACTGGGGCTTTCACTTCTATTCAGGGGCAGAAGTTGAGATCTTGCACTCTACTGCAAGGGCACTGAGTCTGAGATCTCTTCACCAAGCTGCTCAGGGAAACACTATGAAATGGGTTGGTTAATCAATGGGAATTATTTAGCTCATGGTATTGAGGATAAAAGAAAATCCAAATCAAGGTGTCATCAAGGCAACACTTTCTCTCTAAAGACTTTGGCATTCTGGGGCTGGCTGCCACTATCCTTGGTTCTTAGCTTCTCTGTCACATAGCAAGGCACATGTCAGTATCTTCTCACCTCTCTGTTCTCCTCTGGTTCTGCTGATGTTCAGCTTCTGGCTGTTCCCTCTGGTTTTGTCTCTTCCTGTTTGAATTTTGTACCACTTATAAAGGACTCCAGTAATAGGATTAAGACACATCCTGAATGAGGTGAGTCACACCTTAGCTAAATGAGCCTCATCAAAAGGTCCTCCTTACAATGGGTTCATACCCATGGGAATGAGCTAGGTTTAAGAACATGTTTTTCTGGGGTACATACAGCTTCCAACTACTATATGGGGCCACTGAAGTCTTGCACCTTTGCTTATTTGTTATGAGTATCTTATTTGTTGAAGTATCCTGATTGTCTTAGTTTGCCATGGCTGCTATAACAAAATACCATATACTGGTGGCTTAAACAACAGGGATTTATTACCTAACAGTTTTGGAGGTTAGAGTCCAAAATCAAGGTCTCATCAGGACATGACTTCTCTGAAATCTGACTAGTAGTGGCTTTCTGGCAATTAATCTCTTCCTCTGCAACATGGTGATTTGTCTCTTTCTGTCTCCTCCTATGGTTTCTATTCCTGTGTCCAAATTACCTTGGCTTATAAGGATTCCAGGCATAATATATTAAAGCCCGCCTTATTCAATCTGATCACACCCAGACGGGTTAGGAATTGAACAAGTCTTTCTGGGAGACATGATTCAATCTACCACACTTATCTTTTGCCCATTTTTAACTGAGCTGTTTGTTTTACTATTATTGAGTTTTAAGAGTTCCTTACATATTCTGGGTATAATACTTTATCAGATATATGCTTTTCAAACATTTGTATGATTTTACTTCTCTTAACAGTGTCTTTCAAAGAAAAGAAATGTTTTACTTTTATGAAGTTCAATTTATGTATTATTTTTTGGTGTTCTATCTAAGAAATATTTGCCTTACCCAAGGACACAAATGTTTTCTCCAATATTTTCTTCTTGAAACATTATAGTTGTAGGTTTTACCTTTAGATCTATAAGTCAACTTTTATTTCTGGTATGAGGGGTAGATTGAAGTTCACTTTTTAATATGTAGATATCTAGTTTTTGCAGCATGTGGATAGCAAAAATCAGTTGTCCATATTTGTGGTCTACTTCTGGACTCTCTTTTCTGTTTTGTTTATCTATTTGTTTATACTGATGCCAATACTACACTGTTTTGATTACTGTATCTTGATAAGAAGTCTTGAAATCAGATAATGCTAGCCTTTGGAATTTATTCTTCTTTTATAAAGGGATCATCTTTCTCTGCTTCCTGATGTCTAGTGTTTT
Source organism: Choloepus didactylus (assembly GCF_015220235.1). Classification (NCBI taxonomy): domain Eukaryota; kingdom Metazoa; phylum Chordata; class Mammalia; order Pilosa; family Megalonychidae; genus Choloepus; species Choloepus didactylus. Next base: position 69,029,681 of record NC_051310.1, read on the forward strand.
GATTTATATGTAATGTCCTTTCTAAAAATTGTTTCAGGCAGTTGGGTAAACTCAGCCACTATAACTCCATCTTAGTCAGAAGTAAAATGCAACATACTTTTAAATGCATGAAAAATTAAGATGGATTGATAATGGATAAAAGAATTGACAGATGGGGAGATATGTAATCAAGTATATGTGAATTGTTAATTGCAGATTCTAGGTCTTGGATATATAAGCTTGTTCAATGTAAAATATTTTCAAATATTCAGTATGTCTGAAATTTTTCACAATAAAATGTTGGAAAAAGAAAACACAATATGATAAAGAACCAAGTAGAACTTTTAGAAATGAAACACATAGTCAACTGAATAAAAAATTCAGTGATTACATTAAAAAAAGAATTGATAGATCCAAAGAAAGAATTGATGAACTGGAAATTAGATCTGAGAAAATTACTCCAAATTCAGCACAGAAAGAAAATGAGATGGAAAATATGGGAGTTTTCAATCATTATTAATATTAAGAAACAACCAACATGAATACTGATGTCTACTACGAATTTCAAAAGGATATACTAGAGAGAAGATGGTTGGAGGGAAAAGAGGATCAATATTGTAAGTGATAAGTTTTTCAGAACTTATTACATGCAGGACATATGATATTGCTTATTTAAATAATATGCCAAAGTAAGGACAAAATAAAGAACTTTTCAAATAAATAGAAAAAAAGATTCTGCCACCTATAGGGTCTCTCTCACTGAGAAAAGAAAAAATTCAGGAAAAAAGAAATTAAATGGGAAGAAAAGAAGTGGGAATGCACAAAATGGCAAAAAGAAACTTTTAAACATTAAACATGGCAGTGATTCTAAATGAATATTGCCCATAAAATCAATAATAAAAATAATAAGTGAGTCAAAAATTAAAATAAAATAATATATCATGAATAATTATGATTTATTTCAGGAATGCAAAATTGGTATGTTATTGGGAAGTTTTTAAATGGAATTGGGGGTTAAACATATCAGATCACCTATATTAATTTATCTCCCCTCTTTACTGCCTTTTTTTATTAACTGAAATGACAGTAAAATATTTAAAGTTTTAGATAAAAAGAATAGGGGAAAGGCTCTTCTGCTTCCAGAAAGACAGAGTAGTCAAACTACTTCCTATTCCTCCTGCTAAGTAACGCCCTAAACCCAGGACATTATATGAAAAACAAACAGAAGAAGAAACTGAAAGGTGGAGAGAAGAAAGCAGACAGGCTAGGGATTCAGGACCTCAGGAATGACATGGTGATTAGTTCCATGGGTTTTCTTTTTATCACAGATATCTCAGATGGGTTACTGAAGAAGCCAGCAATCTGGAAGTACCAATGGTCTCAGGAACAAAAAAAATAAAAACCTTCTCTCTTTAACCAAAACACCAGGAAACAGAAAGTATAACAAGATAGAAAAAGTTTAGCCAATAATGATTTATTGCAGCCAAACACCACATATAAAACTGTGGCCCTACCTCCAACCCTGCCAGCAAAGCCTGAGTAAGGTGTCCAGACTAACATCCTTGTCAGGCTACAAAAGACATCTACTACCCTCACAGGGTGGTGTCAGAGAAGGCAGAGTGGGGATCGAGGACATTCATCACTAATAAGTGCAAACAAACCCTCCCAGTCCCCCCATGGTGTCTGGATGACTTCCTCACCCAGTAGTAATGAGACATCCCTTTCCCTCCCAACCAGGTGCAATCAGTGAAGGTCCACTGGGAAGCCTGAATTCCCATCCAAGATCAGCAGTAGGAAGGTGCTCCTGCCCACCCCAGGTGTCAACAAAGACGGAGTACAGAGCCTGGGCTTCTACGACTACCTGGTGGTAATGAGGCTAGATCCCCCTTTCCCCAACCATGTGAAATTGGAGAAAGCCAGCCAAAATAGAGTATTTCAATAAGATCCAGATTCTTGTAGCATAATTCACAAAATGTTCAGGTTTCAATTGCAAATCACTCACCATACAAAGAACAAAGAAGAACAAAATGAATAGAAATAAACAATAAATAGATGTCAACACTAAGATGACAGAGATGTTAGAATTATCTGACAAATATTTTAAGGTAGCCATCCTAAAAATGTTTCAATAAAAATTAAAAACATACTTTTCACAAATGAAAAAATTGAAATTCTCATGAAAAAATGAGAATATATGGAGAAAAATTAAATGGGAAATTTACACCTAATAAATACAATAACCAAAATTAAAAAAAAAACAAACTCAGTCGATGGGCTCAATAGCAAAATGCAGCAGACACAGGAAACAATCACTGAACTTGAAAATGGAACAGCAGAAATTACATGATTTGAACAACAGGAAATAAATAAACTAAGTATATATATATAGAACCTTAAGGACTTGTGGAAACTATGAAAACAAAGGTCTCCCAGAAGGAGAGAAGAGAGTGGAGCTGAAAAATATTCAAAGAAAAAAATGGCTGCAATTTTCCCAAATTTCTCAATGCATATAGAGGAAATATTTAAGATAACTATATTATAAATCAGGTAGGTTAAAGGCACATAAAAGAAGGTAAGATTCCTGTACTTTATTTGAACTGGTAAAATATTAACACCAGTACTCTTTGGTAAATTCTGTATATATAATGTAGTATCTGAAACAACCACTACAAAAACTATACAAAGCGATACATCAAAAACATCATAGATAAATCAAAATGAAAATCTAAAATTGATCAAGTAACTCACAGTAAGACAAGGAAAGGAAAAACAGAGAAATGAAAAGAAGACAGAAAAAGAAGGAAGTAAAAATTATGTAAAGTGATAGGATTATACCCTAACAGATCAATATTTATTTTAACTATAAATGTTCTAAATATACCACTTAAAAGGCAGAGATAGGTAAAGTAGATAGCAAAGCATGGGCTAACTATAAGCTGTCAACAAGAAACCCACTTCAAATATAATGATAGATAGGTTGAAAGTAAAAAAGATGAAAATGATACAACATGCAAACACGAATCAAAGAAACTATAGATAAAGTAAACTTCAGAGCAAAGAAAATCACTAGGACAGAGAGGGACATTACATTATACTACATCTTATAACACCAAATGCTTACCTTATAAGAGAAAACTCTCAGATCAACAATCTAAATTGCCACCTCAAAAAATTAGAAAAACAAAATCAAAGTAAACCCAAGTAAGAAATAAAATAATAAAGATAAAGGCAAATGACATTGAAAAAAATCAATAGAGAAAAAACAATGAAATGAAAAGCTGATCCTTTGAAAAATCAACACAATTGACAAAATTCCAGCCAGATTAATAAAGAAATAAAGAGAAGAGATACAGTTTACTAATATCCATAATGAAATATTATTATAGGGGAATAACATTATAGATGTTCCATACATCAAAAGGTTAAGAAGGGAATACTACAAAAAACTCAATACACAATTTGATAGCTTAGGTGAAAAGAACCAATTCTCTGACTACCACCACTTTCACAATATGAAATAGGTAATTTGAATAACTTTATAACTATTAAGTAAAATGAATTAGTACTAAAAATTTCCAGAAAGAAATCTTCAAGCCCAGCTGGTTTTATTAGATAATTCTACCTAATTTTAAGAGAAGAATCAATGCTGATTTTACATATTCTCTTCCAGAAAATAGAAGAGAAAGGGACAGTTTCCAACTCATTCTATGATACAACTATTACTTTGATACCCAAACCAAAGATGGTAGAAACACACATACAACCACAGACCAATATTCCTCATGAATACAGGTGCACAAATTATTAACAAAATATTATCAAAGAAAGCTAGGAATATTGGGAAACTTTCTTTACAAAATCTACTATAACCACCACATTTAGTGGTGACATATTGCATGTTTACTTCTAAGACTGGGAATAAAGCAAAGATGTCTGCTCTCACCACTTGTGTTCAATACCATACTGTTCTAGCAAAGGAAATAAGACAATGAAAGGAAATGAAAGGCATACAAATAAAAATGGAAGAAAGGAAACTCTCTCTCTTGCTAGATAACATAATGACAAAATGTGAAAAATCCAAAGGAATCTACAAAAAATCAGCAACTGCTTTAAGCTAATCAGTGATTTCAAAAAAGTTCCAGAAATCAGGATGAACATGCAGAAATCAATTTTATTTCTACATGATATCAAGAAACACATTGAAACCAAAATTAAAAATTCAATACCACTTGCAATCACTTAAAATAATTGCATATAAATCTAACAAAACATGTACACAACTTGAATGCTGAAAACTATGAAATGCTGATTAAAAAAATCAAATAAAACTGAAGCAAATAGAAAGATGTGAATTGGCAAACTCAACATAGTAAAAATGCCAACTTCCCTCAAATTAATGTATAGGTTTAAGGCAATTCCTGTCAAAATCCACTCGAGATGTTCTGTAGATATTAGCAAGATTATCTTAAAATCTACATGGACAGGCAAAGGAACAAGAATAGCTAAAATCATTTTGGAAAGAATGTAGTGGGAGGAATCAAGTTACAGAATTTCAAGATTTCTATATACCTACAGTGATCGTGATTATGTGGTACTGATGGAGAAATAAACAGATAGGTCAATGGAACAGATTAAAGAACCCAGAAACAGGCCCACACAAAAATGTTTGAATTATTTTCAACAAGTTGCATAAGCAATTCATTGAAGAATAGTCTTTTTAACAATGATGTGGGAGCAATCAGGTATCTGTAGTCTAAAAAAAAAATGTTTGAATTATTTTCAACAAGTTGCGTAAGCAATTCGTTAAAGAATAGTCTTTTTAACAATGATGTGGGAGCAATCAGGTATCTGTGGTCTAAAAAAATTACCATCGATCTAAGCCTCACACTTCATACAAAATTAACTCAAAACGGACCACAGATTTAAATATAAAATATAAAACTATAAATATTTAGATGACATAAGAGAAAATCTCCAGAAGCTAGGATTTGTGAAGAGTTCTCAGACATGACACCAAAAGAACTATACATAAAAAATGCATAAATTGGATGTAATCTAAGTTAAAAATTCTGCTGTGCCACAGAACCTAAGTGGATAAAAGACTAGCTACATATCAGAAGATAATATTTACAAATTATATATATGACAACACATGAAAAGTCACACAAAATATATATATATGGATGTCAAGCAAACACATGAAAAGATACTCAACATTACTATCCCTTAGGGAAATGCAAAGTAAGACCACAGTGACATATCACTACAATACTAAATGCTGGCTAAGATGTGGAGAAACTGAATCTGTCATACAGTACTGGTGGAAAATTAAAATGGTAAAGTCACTTTGGAAAAAGAGTTTGACAGTTTCTTAAAATACTAAACATATGTATATTTGACTATGCAACTTAGCAATTTCATAGCTGCTCAATTTGTAGAAGCCAAAAACTGGAAACAGCAAAAATGTGTTGATAGCTGAATGATTAAAAAATGGTGATACATCCATACCATGGAATACCACTCAGCAATAAAAAGAATGAACTTGGCTGGATCTCAGTGCATTGTTCTGGGGGGTGGGGCAAGATGGTGGAGTGGTGAGGTGTATGTTTTAGTTACTCCTCCAGGGCAGTAGGTAGAAAGCCAGGAACTGTGTGGACCAGAAACTGCTGAGCAATTTGACTTTGGGCATACTTCATACAGCACTCACAGATGTGTGGAACAGCTGAGATCAGTGAAATCTGTAAGTTTTTGTGGCCAGTGGACCCATACCCCTCCCTGCCAGGCTCAGTCCCATGGGAGGAGGGGCTATAAGTGCTGGGAATGAGGAGGGAGAACTGCAGTTGCAGTCCTTATTGGAAACTCATTCTACTGATCCAAACTCCAAGCATAGATAGACTGAGACCAGACACTGGAGAATTCGGGAGCAGCCAGGATAGGAGATAGGAGATAGGGATAGCAAAAACAGCAAGAAAAATCCAAAAATAAAAGTGGAGGCTTTTTGGAGTTCTGTTGAACATAGAACAGGGACGGGCAGAGTCAGGCTCATATGCAAATCCAGAAGACGAGTTTCTTTGTCTGAAAACCGGTTTCTCTGCTCCCTGGATCCTTCCTTACTGGCCTTAATTGCCTTGTCTCTTAGCATTTCAATATTCAATAATCCATTAAATCTGCAAGAAGGACTTTTCCTTTTTTTTTTTTTTTTTTTTTTTTAGTAGTTTTCTAAAATGATTACTCTAAGAAGCCCAATACAGAAAGCCACAAAGACTTGCAATTTGGGCAAGTCAAGACAAGAGTAGAACTAAGAGAGCTCTGAGACACAAGTCAATAAGTCCAGTGGCTGAGAAAATTCACTAAGCACCACAACTTCCCAAGAAAAGGGGGGCATCCCCTCACAGCCATCTTCCCGGTGGGCAGGGAACACTCTTGCCAGTCACTGGTCACACAGCCCAGAGCTGCCCCAGACAACCCAGTGTGACAGGAAGTGTTTCCAACAACACATGCACACACCACAAAACTGGGCATGGACATTAGCCTTCCCTGCACCCTCAGCTGGTTGTCCCAGAGTTGGGAAGGTGGAGCAGTGTGAATTAACATGCCCCATTCAGCCATCCTTTCAGCAGACTGGGAGCCTCCCTACACAGCTCTGCAGCCCAGAACCGCCCTGGGGGGATGTCACTCACCTGTGACATAGCACAGTCATCTGTCAACAGAGGACCAGGGGGTGCATGGCCTGGAAGAGGGACCCACTCGCAAGTCTCAGGAGCCATACACCAATACCAAGGACTTGTGGGTCAGTGACAGAGACAAACTGTGGCAGGACTGAACTGAAGGATTAGATTATTGCAGCACCTTTAAATTTCCAGGAACACCAGGGAGATTTGGTTGTTAAAGCTGCCCCCCTCCCTGACCTTCCAGACACACCCCCCATATACAGGGTGGGCAACACCAACTACACACGCAAGCTTGGTGCACCAATTGGACCCCACAAGACTCACACCCCCACTCACCGGAAAGACAAAGTGGGGGAGAGCTGGCTTGAGGGGAATAGGTGGCTCACAGATGCCACCTGCTGGTTAGCGAAAGTGTAGTCCACAAAGTTGTAGATCTGACAAATTAGAGATAAGTGTTTTAATTGGTCTACAAATCCTAAAAGAACCCTATCAAGTTAAGCAAATGCCAAGAGGCCAAAAACAGAAAATTTTAAAGAATATGCAAAAACCAGACAATATGGATAACCCAAGCCCAAGCACCCAAATCAAAAGATCAGAGGAGACACAGTACTTGGAGCAACTAATCAAAGAACTAAAGATGAACAATGAGACCATGGCACAGGATATACAGGACATGAAGAAGACCGTAGAAGAGCATAAAGAAGAAATTGCAAGAGTAAATAAAAAAATAGATGATCTTATGGAAATTAAAGAAACTGTTGACCAAATTAAAAAGATTCTGGATACTCATAGTACAAGACTAGAGGAAGTTAAACAATGAATCAGTGACTTGGAAGATGATAGAATGGAAAATGAAAGAGCAAAAGAAAGAATGGGGAAAAAAATAAAAAAAAAATCAAAATGGACCTCAGGGATATGATAGATAACATAAAACATCCAAATATAAGACTCATTGGTGTTCCAGAAGGGGAAGAGAAGGGTAAAGGTCCAGGAAAAGTATTCAAAGAAATTGTTGGGGAAAACTTCCCAAATCTTCTAAACACCATAAATACACAAATCATAAATGTCCATCAAACTCCAAATAGAATAAATCCAAATAAACTCACTCCGAGACATATTCTGATCAATGTGTTGTGCTGAGAGGGAAAAAGTCAGCTCAGTTTGATTCTACTTATATAAGATTCTTTAAACTACAGATATAGAAAAAGATTAATAGTTGCCAGGGAATAGAGAGGGAGGCAAAGCAGAGTAGTGGCCGTAGACACAAAGGGATAGCACAGTGGATCCTTGTGAGGAAACTGTTCTATATTTTGACTCTAGTGATGTTGACAGAAATATACATGTGATAAAATTGAATAGAACTAAATACACACATGCAAATGAATGCATGTGATACTGGTGAAATCTGAATAAGTTTAATTAACTGTATTGATGTCAGTTTCCTGGTTTTGATACATTATATTTATGTATGAGGTAGCCATTGGAGAAAAGTTGCTGAACGTTGCATGGTCTCTTTCTGTGCTATCTTTGCAACTTCTTGTGAATCTATAAATATTTCAAGATAATATGTAGAAAAGTGTATTAAATATAAAAAACTAAACCCCATGAAGAAAAACACACTTTGGAGTAAATGCCCTTTGCACTCCATTACCCTCCACTGCAGCCCATGGCCCACTGCCCATTGTGTAGCTCCTGACATGTCCTGGCGCACCATCAGGGTAGGCAGCTGCTTCTGGCCAATTTTCCTCTTAACAAATAAAATAATGGAGATGGGTACAATGCTGGTGGAGATTAATTTGATCTTCCACAATATACTTCAGATCCTTATCTCTTCTGATTGTGTTCTCATTGTGACTATTTTATAAGGAATATGGTATAGATTTACTGGTAATACCTTAAATAACATAAGACAATGGTTGTTGCCAAAGAGTCCTATACCCAGTAACATTATTTTTCATTTGTGATTGCAAAAGAAATACATTTTCAAATAGTCAAAAATTCATATAGCCCACTGCCTGCTTAAATTTTTCAAGAAGGAAAAACTCAAAGCACATTCAAGCAAATTGAAAAAAAATCAAAACAAAGAAGTTAATAAAAACCCAGAATGGAAAAATTTTCATAGAAAGACAATGGCAGTAATCACTGAAACAATTTCAAAAGAAGAATAAAGTCTTTATAAAAGTTTTAAATAGGGTTACAAACTCTGGTAATTATGATTATTAAAAAGGATGCAAACATGGAAGGTGATATGCAAATGCCTTAAATTATTCATTTTAATAAGTAATAAATATGGTTTCATTACTGCTATTGTCTATTTGAGAAATATAAATTCAAACATTTTTTAAAGAATGAAATGGAACCAATACATAGAATAGTAGAAGAGAAAATTCATGAAAAATCAATGAAGCCCAAGAAAGAAGATGCACCTTAAGGTCAGTCATATCTTAATTCCATCTACACTGTATCTACAAGAAATACCTAATAACAACTTCAAAGGATTTAACTGGAAACAATAGAAAAAGTTATAAGAGGTAAATTCAAATGACAAAGTGTTGCAGTGTTAATATCAGAACAAAATACTTAAGGCAAACAGCAGTAAGCAGAACAACTCATTTTTATTGAGTATTGTTATCAAAGTGCAATAGAAAAGGTCATTCATTATGTGCCATATACTTAGCCCAGCAATATATAAAGTTAAAAACTTTCAAAATCAAAAGAAGTATAGACGATAATAAAGTAGCAGTATGAAAGCTTTAAAAGCCATTCTCAGACATTTGCAAAAGAAGTAGACAAAAATAAAAGTTTAAAATACAGATTTGAACAATATATTCAATGTTTTTTCACACAAATTTATCAATTCTATAATATGGAAACAAAGTATAAAATATCTCTTTAACTCTATAAATGTTTCATTCACTAGGTTTATTTTTTTAAAAAATGAAATCCTCCAGTGTGTTAATAGGCCAGATAATTCACAAAACCCAGAGGCAAAAGCCTCTCCAAGAACATCAACCAGGTGCATTCCCCTTCCCCATAATGTTGGTATAATATCTTCAAAATATATCAAAATCTAACTTGCCCTTCCTTCCCCATTGGTCTTACACTGGCCTCAGCCACCATCCTCTCTCTATCGCTTTTGAAAAAGACTTTCATAATATAACCCACACCATTTCACTTCTCAACTGAGAGTCCTCCAATTGTTTTCCATTTTGAAATGTTAGGACAAAAGTCTTTTAAAATTATCCTATGAACTAATAGAGGAAAAGAACTTCTTTTCTTAAAAAATTAAATTTTATTGAGATATATTCACACATCATACAATCACCCAAAAGTGTACAATCAGCTGTTTACAGTACCATCATATAGTTGTGTATTCTTCACCCCAATTAATTTTTTGAACATTTTAATTATTTCAGAAAATAAGAATAAAAATAAAAGTAAAAGACACCCAAAACATCCCATACCTCCCTCCTTATTCATTTACTTTTTGTCCCCATTTTTCTAATCATTTGTCCCTATCCTGGTTAAAGGGAGTGTGAGCTGTAAGGTTTTCACAATTACATAGTCACACCATGTAAACTATATAAGATACATGATTGCCTTCAAGAATCAAGGATACTGAATAGCAGTTCAACAGTTTCAGATATTTCCTTCTATCTACTTTAACACACTGAAAACTAAAAAGGAATATCTATACAATGCATAAGACTAACCTCCAGAATGAGCTCTTGACTCCATTAGCCACTGAAACTTTATTTTGTTTCATTTCTTTTCCCTGTTTTTGTCAGGAGGTCTTTCTCAATCCCAGAATTCCAGGTCCAGGTTCATCCCTGGAAGTCATGTCCTGCATTGCCAGGGAGATTTATGCCCCTTAGAGTCATGTCCCACATAGTGGGGAGGGCAGTGAGTTTACCTGCTGAGTGGACAAGAGAGAGACAGGCCATATCTGAACAACAAAAGCAGTTCTCTGAGGGTGACACTTAGACATGATTATAAGTAGGCTTAGCCTCTCCTTTGCAGTGACAAGCTTCATAAGGGCAAGCTGCAAGATTGAGGACTTGGCCTACCACAATGGCAGTACCCAATGCTTGAGAGAATATCAGGAATTCCCAGGTGGGGAAATTTAATGTTTCAACATTTTTCCCAAGGCCTTCAAGGAGGCTTTGCAAATACTTTTTATTCTCTGCCCAAATTACTCCAGGATATATCAGGGTTTCATACTAATCTGTACAAGCCAATCAAATCTCACTCCCTATTCAGGGTTCCATTACAACTCATGAATGGATGTGACTGCTATAAGAGCTTGCAATCTAGGAAGCTTTACCATAAGGCTTCGCCTGATAATCTATGCTCTCAAATTCAATTTTCAGAGTTTGCACATTATAGTTAGACCACATTAGTGAGGCATTATAATGTTTGCCTTTTTGATTCTGACTTATTTCACTCAACATACTGTCCTCAAGATCCATTCACTTAAGTATATACTTCACAACTTCATTTCTTCTTGCCACCACTTGGTATTCCATTGTATGTACACACCACAGTTCAATATTCTGTTTATCAGTCAATTAACCCTTAGGCCAACTCCATTCATTGGGAATCATGGCTATGGCTACCAGAAACATCGCTGTACAATGTCCACTCATGTCCATGCTTTCAGCTATTCCAAGTATATACCCAATAAAGGGGTTTTAGGACTAAATGACAACCCCATGATTAGCTTTCTGTGAAACCACCACACTGCCCCCCAGTTGAGCTGGACCATTCTACTTCCCTACCAACTGAGAATAGGTACATCCCTCTTTCCACATTTTCTCCAGCACATGTATCCCTCTGTTTATTTTTAACAGTTTTATTCACATACCATACAATCCACCATAAGTAAACAATCAATGATTCCCAGTATAATCACATAATTATGCATTCACAACCATAATCCATTCTATATGGGGACATTTCCTCCTCTTCCCCAAAGAAAGGGGAACAGGAGAAAAAAATGAAGAATAAAAATACAAAAGATAGAAGAAAAAGAAAAATAACATACAATAAAATATCAGACAACTCCACCACCACCAAGAATCCCACATCACTCCATTTATCCCCCTCTTATAGACATTTAGCTTTGGTATATTGTGTTTCTTACAATGAATGGAAGCATCTTACAATGTTACTGGCAACAATAGACTCTAGTTTGCATTGATTTTATGTTCCCCTATACCATCCAATTTTCAACACCTTGCCATGTTGACATTCATTTGTTCTCCCTCATTTAAAAACATTCTTATATATGTGCATTTAATCACCATCATTGACCAGTCTAGGTTTCACTAAGTTATACAATTCCAGTCTTTATTGTCTATCTTTCCTTCTGGTGTCACACATTCTCTTAGTGTTCCTCTTTTGAATTTACTCACACTCATCTTCATTCAGAGTACTTACAATATTGTGTTACCATCACACCCTATTATGCTATCTATTTCATTTCTAGATCTATACAATCAATCCTGTTGAACCTTCTGTACTCCTTCAGCATCAAATGCCTGATCTCTAATGTCTTTTTATCTCCTGATAACCTATGTTCTCAACTCTCAAATTTTGCTCATCAATGTCAGTCTTTATTGGTGAGAACATACAGTGTCTGTCCTTTTGTTCCTGGCCAATTTCACTCAATGCAATGTACAGTGTATACCACTTTGTCTTTGGGATTTATATGTCATACCTTGTTTTATTTTTATTTTTTCCTCTTTCTTTTTCCCCTACTGATAGTCTTCATTTCTACACTCTTTACCAAACCTCTCTCTCCTGTCATCCCCATCTGCCTGTAGTGCTCCTTTTAGTATTTCTTGTAGAGCAGGTACCTTGTTTACAAACTCTCTCAGTTTCTGTTTGTCAGGAAATATTTTAAACTCTCCCTTATTTTTGAAGGACAGTTTCCCGGATAGAGAATTCTTGGTTGGCAGATTTTCTGTTTCAGTATCTTAAATATATCATACCATTGCCTTCTTGCCACCATGGTTTCTACTGAGAAATCCACACATAGTCTTATCGAGTTTACTTTGTATGCAATGGATTGCTTTTCTCTTGCTGCTTTCAGAATTCTCTCTTTGTCTTTGACATTTGATAATCTGATTATTAAGTGTCTGGGAGTTAGTCTACTCAGATCTATTCTGTTTGGGGTACATTGTGCTTCTTGGATCTGTAATTTTATGTCTTTCATAACAAATGGGAAATTTCAGTGATTATTTCCTCTGTTAATGTTTCTGCCCCTTTTCCCTTCTGTTCTCCTTCTGGGACATCCATGACATATATATTCATGTGATTCATGTTGTCATTCATTTCCCTGAGACCCTGCTCATATTTTTCCATTCTTTTTCCTATTTGTTCTTTCGTATGTAGGATTTCAGAAGCCCTGTCCTCCAGTTCATGAATGTCTCCTTCTCTCTCTCCAAATCTGTTGTTGTATGTCTCCCATTGTGTTTTTCTTCTCTTCTATTGTGTCTTTCATTTCCATAAGTTCTGCCAATGTCCTTCATCTCTTTTGCCATATCTTCCCTCAACTCATTGATTTGATTTTGAATTAGTTGTTTCAATATTTGTTCATTTGACTGGGTCATATCTTCATTTTTACTAGTGTGGTTGATTTGTAATTTTTTGTTGTCTGGGTATCTGGTTTCCTTGATTACCCCAATCAGATTTTCCAAGACCAGAGGGGCCCAGGTCTCAGGAGGAAGCTCTATTCAGTATCAGGTTTCTCTGCGGGTGAGACTGAGCAGGTTGTCAGACATTCCTGTGAAGCCTCTAGACTCTGTGCTTTTCCTATCCTGCCCAACAGGTGTGCTTGCAGCCCACAGCTTCCCACCAGTGTAAAGGAGGTGCAGTGTATTTAATTCTCAGTGTACCCTGTCCTGCCCGGGGGATGAGGGTGTGAGAAGCCAAGCTTAAGCTCTTTCTGATCCCTCTCACAGGCCCTGGGTTCTAAGTTCTCTGATGAAGGGCCACAACTTAAGCTGGACCCACCCCCCTTTACTGAGGGAAGATAAGCCTTTTAGGGTATTGTCACCTACACTTGAGCTTTTCCTTTGACTCTCTGATAATCTTAACTTCACTCTTGCCTGGGTCAGTGCTGACAATTGACAATGCCTGAGGCTTTCTCTAATGAGCTACTAAGAATGAGAGGACAAAAAGGAAAAATGCAAGAAGTCCCCTTTTCAGAGCCAGTCCCCAGCTCTCCAGTTCACCAGGCAAGAACTGGCATTGGTACCCAGTACCATGCACCCCCCTTCTTGGGACACAGCCCTTTTCCAGTATTCTGAGTTCAGTGGACTCCAAAAGCCTCTGTTTTTATGTATTTATGTATATGTATATTTATGTATATTTTTCCATCAACCCCACCTCCTTTCTGCCAGGATAAACCTCCCAAGTTCCTTTCCTGCTTGCTACAGGTTTATCTGTGTTCATAGCATGTATTCAACAGTCCAAATTTGTTAATGAAATTCACAATTGGAGCTTGGTTGAGCTAACATTCCCTTCCTCCTGGCAGGGACTGCTTCTTCTTCCCAAAGTGAAGTTTTGCAACTCAGCCTGCCATGCTGGTGGGTGTGGGGTGCCAGCTCCACAGTCTGGGGAGCTGTACTTACAGTTCTATGCTGTAACCTCAGCTGTCCCACCCATTCCTTACTGGTGTGTGATGTTGTCCAGTCACAGGTGTCTCCTATTAGTTGTTCCAGACTATTTTCTAGTTGTTCCTGGCTATTTACTAGTTGCTCTAGGGGGCTAACTAAATTCCACACCTCCCTATGCCACCATTTTGCCTAGCCTATCCCTGAAAATAACTTCTTAATGTGAGAGCAAAAACACAAAACCTAACAGAAAAGACTGATAATATTAATTATATTAAATCTAATATATCTACATACCAAAAACTTCATAGACAAAATGATAATACAAGCTATGGACTCAGAGAAGGTATTGACACTTCACATAACAAATAAATATATGACTGATAGGTATGTGAGTATGTGAATAAGTACATAAATAGATATCCTTTTAGAATTCAATAAGTTAAAGGTCACAGCTCAATATAAAAAGTTTATCCTGGTTTGATAGTACAAGCACATATAAAATGCCAATAATTTTGTAAAGATGTTTAAATGTACAGGTAAATAGGAAATTGCAACTTATTATCACACAAATACTCCCTGTCATCACAGACTGGCAATAATGTAAGGCAGATAAAATTGGTGAATATGTAGTTTAAAGAGGACTTTTGATCCCTGTTATTGCAACTATAAATTTACAGAGTCAGTCTGGAAGGGTATGTGTCAATATGTCATAAATTTGAAGATGTGTGTAAATTCACTGGACTTACATTTATTAATAAGAATAAATCTAAAAACACAATCTTAAGGAATAAAAGGAAGTTGTGCAAGAAATAAGGTTCAATATGATGTAAAACTATTCAGTTAACTGGGAGCCATCACTGTACACATTATTATGAAAAGTGTAGAAATCCTTTCTACAGGGAGAGTGCTGATCATTTAACTAGCGCATTGTACCTGAATGTTCCACTAATAAAATGAAGCTATTAATTAACAAGTGTACTATTGTAGCTCTAAGCACTCCTTCAATTTATGGCAACATGAATGAAGAAGTGTGGACTGTCTGTAATGTTTGCTATCCTGGTTCTCTGCAGGTTAAATTCAGCTTATCTGGATGAATAAGCTAGTATCTCCTTTCTCTTTCAGTGGCCCATGTCTTTTTCCAGTGGAGAAGGCACTGCCTTCAATATTGGGTATGAAAATTCTCAAGTTCTAATTATAAGATCCATCTGATAAGTTTTCCCTGTGTATTCTTCCGTAGCATCCTAGTTTTAATTCTTTTCTAAAGAAAATTCCCTGTTCTTGCCCAACGCAGCCCTACGTGCTGCTTCTGTCTATTTCTCTTGTTCAGTCACATGGAAGGAAATACTCTCTTCAAGATCTTACACAGGCTTTGTAAATACTATATATTACAAATTACTAAAGGACAGAACTGTATTTCATTCCTGTTTTTGTCTGATACATTTGCTAGCAAAATACCTAGGACATGGCAGTTCTCAAAAACTAATTGTTTAACTTAAATGAATGTTAAATATTACAAGTAGGATAAAATTCTGAAACAAAATATCCTCAGACTTCCTCCTAAATAAAATTATAAAATAATATAAATTTATTTGTTTAAATTATAAAAACTATGATTTCAACATTCTACACCATTATATAATGAAGCATTCATAAATTGTGAAACTTAAAAGAACATATTCTAACATTCTTAATGTACATATGTATGCATGTGTGTGGGCATGTGTGTGTGCTAAAAATACTAGAGAACATTCCTTTTCAAATTACAGGGACTAGTCAAAAGTTCAGATACATTGAAATCATCAATTTTTTTCTAGATATTTAACAGTGGTTGTAATTTACACTTTTAATTGAAATGCAGACCTACTTTGGGGTTGAACTTTTAAAATGGTGTTAATTTCTTATTTTATGACTTTTAAACATTAAAGCAATTCTCAATTTTACCTCTGTCTCTCACTGCACACAATTTATACTAGTGAGCATTTTGCGATCTCATTTCAACATGTCCAGTCAGCATTGTTATACTATCAAGTTAGAAAGGCAACTTCCATGAAGAAGGATCCAGGAAAAAAGGAAAACCCTGGCATCATTCTTAAAAGAAATGAATGGTGCTTTTGAGAGAGAAGATTGATGATAGACATCTTAAGGCCACTGTTTATAAAATGATATAATCTAAAGTAATATCTCAAAATTGCACAATATATCCATTATAGCAACATTGGTTTAATATCTTTCCATTTGGCATTTGTGGTGTTAGAATACCTCTGGTAACATTACATAGTAAAGGTTTCAGGTGAAGGAGGACAGCAATAAACTGTATTACTTATCAATGAAAACATGTTTTGCATTTTCACTGGTGACCATTTTTTAGGGCAATTACTGCCACTGTTACTTCAGTTAATTAAAAGTTGACTGCAGCTGGTTGGTTACCTTTGTGCTTCTTGTTGCAAATTTTCTCTCCTCCCAACTGGCATTTCAGTAATGACTACTCCTTGGGCAAAAATTTTAAGGTGACCTTTCAATTTGTGATTTTATTATAGAGGTAAAGATATTTTGTGTACTACATGAATACTTTTTGCTAGCAACCTCATTAGGTATTCAGTAGAACACTGATATAAGAACATTCACTCTTTTTACAGATCACTGGACCTGTCATGAAGTAATGACAATTTAATTTTCAATTGTCATTTTCCTAAAATCAAAGTGAGCTTAAGATTTCTCCTTCCAGACATAATGAAGTAAACGTAACCAGATCTGACTACCAGAATGAACAACTGAACAAAATATATGACACAACCATATTTAGATGTTGAACATTAGTTAGTGCATCAGTGTGATCCCTTAGAGAAGGGAAACAAGTGAGAAGAGCCCTAAAATTGTCCTGATTTTCTGCATAGAGATATCCTATGGACCACGGTATGATCAGAGGGAACCCAAGTATAACATTGCAGGATCACTGAGTAGAGAAGACAGAGATCAGAATTCTGAGAGATTGCAGCAGCTCATATTTGCAAGTTAAAAAGATGGAAGAGAAAGAAGATTGCAAAATATAAGACGGGGAGAAGGACCTCCAGACATCTGTGTTCCCTTGCATCTGTTGATGAATACTTGCTATGCATGAATAGGGTGATTCTCCACTAAGCTAGATAAAGAATAACTAGGAAGCTGTATGCCTAGTGATGGGAAGTGGTGACACAAGAACGGGGGATATCCAAGTTCTAAACATTCTGGGGCAAGAATCCTCACTGAACACCTGGAACTTTCAATAGGTAAACCTATTATAATTTAGTAGTAATATTTTGATAGTAAGACCAAACTAGCCTTGGACTAAAGACTACCTCAGACCTAAACTAATAAAAGTATTAAAGCTGCCCTTGAAAAGTTTAAGCTTATCAGCAAGTAACTTAAATGTTTTAAATTTATAAACACACTTTATAAAACAACAAAAATCCATGTGCATCAAGTGATGCTTAGCCATGAAAAAAAAACACCAATTAAAAGCAAACCCAGAAATTAAAGAAATTGTTGAATGATCAGACAAGGAAGTTTACAATGCTAGTACAAATAAACTCAGACGCTTAAAGGAAAAGTGAACATGATGAAGGCAATAATGTAATATATGAAAAAGAACAAAACAGAAATTTTAGAATTGAAGACAATATCTAAAAAAAAACATAAAAATGACTTGACTAAAAGAAAATATGACACTGCAGAAGAAAAGATAGGATAACTTGAAGATATAGCAATATAAATTATCCAAATTAAAACAGAGTGGAAACAAATGAATAAGAATTCAGTGACCTGTAGGACTATATAAAAGTGTCTAGTGTATAACTGAAGTCCCAGAAGAGAGAAGAAAAATGTTTTTGAAATAATATTTGTCAAAAATGATCCAAATTAGATAAATCTATAAACAATCATATCCAAGAAATTTAATATTCTCAAGAATGATAAACAAGAGAAAACCACACTTAAGAACATCATAATAAAATTGTTGATAACCATTGATAGAGAGAAAGTCTTTAAAAGTGACCAGAGGAAAATGAAGACTTTATGTGGAAATGGACATTAGAAATTTTACTAATTTATTATCAAAAATATGTAAACCTAGAAAACATGGAACATTACCTTTAAAGTGCTACAAATACATCTAACTAGAATTTTATATATATCAAAATGATCCCACAAAAATGTAGCCAAAGATTTTCAAACCAATAAAGATGGGAGAATTTTTCACTAGCACTAGAAGAAATGTTACACTAATTTCTTTAGATGAGAGGAAAATGATACAAAATGGAAAACTGGATCTGCATAAAAGATTAAAGAGTGTTAGAAACAGTAAATATGTTAACTGACAAATATAAAATAATTATTCTTTAAGATATTTCCTTAAATGTTATTTATAGCAATAACAACATGTGGTGGTTGTATTAGTTAGGGTCTCTAGGGAAACAGAATCAACAAGAGATATCTATAAATATAAGATTTATAAAAGTGTCTCATGCAACTGTGGGTATGCACAAGTTCAGATTCCATAGGGCAGGAAGCAAACTGGCAACTCCAATGAAGATGTTCAATGAACTCCTCAGGCAGCAAACTGGCAACTTTGATGAACTCCTCAGGAAATGCTTCACTGGTCAGCCAAAGAAGAAGTGAAGGTCCTCTATCTGTCTCACTTAAAAGTCTTCAACTGATTGGGTTAAATCCAGCTGATTACATTCTCTCATTGCGGAAGACACGCCCTTCAGTGATGTAATCAGTTACAGCTGCAGCCAATTGACTGATGATTTAATAAACCAACTTTCTGATTTATTAACCAGCCACAAATGTCCTTGCAGTAACAGGCCAGTGCTTGCTTGACCAGAGACCTGTGTGCCATCACCTGGCCAAATGGACAGATGAACCTAACCATCACAGTGGTATTAATAACATGTAGAAGCAAAATATAGGAAAATAGCACACAATTTTGAAAGGTGGAAGTGTATTGTAGAATGGTTCTTGAATTAAACATTAAGTTGTATTAGAACATTTGGTGATAGACTTTCAAGTTAAAGATGGATGCTGTAAAACCTAGAACAAATTCCATATAATGAAGCAAAAGGTATAATTAGCAAGCATACAGTAAAGATAGAATTGAGTGCTAAAAAATAATTGATTTTTTTAAATCTAGGAAAAGTGGAGAAATAGCAATAAATAGATGGGACTAAAGAAAATAAGTAACAAAATGATAGTAAGTTTAAATCCAACTATTTCAATAATTACATTAAATATAAATAAGTGCATACCTTGGAGATATTGCAGGTTCAGTTTCAGACCACTGTAATAAAGTAAATATCATAATAAAGTGAGTCATACAATTTTTTTGGTTTACCAGTTCATAAAAAGGTTATGTTTACACTATACTGTATTGTACTAAGTATGCAATAGTATTATGTCTAAAAAATGTACATACTTTAATTAAAAATACTTCATTTTTAAAAATGCCCACCATCATCTCAGCCTTCAGTCATAATCTGCTGGTGGAAGGTCTTGCCTCAATGTTGATGTTTGCTGACTGATCAGGGTGGTGGTTGCTGAAGGCTGGAGTAGATGTGGCAATTTCTTAAAATAAGACAACAATGAAATTTGTAACATCAGTTGACTGTTCCTTTCATGAAATATTTCTCCATAGCATGTGATGCTGTTCAATTGCATTTTACCCACAGTAGAAGTTCTTTCAAAATCTGCCTCTGCTTTATCAATTAAGTTTATGTAATATTCTAAGTCCTTTGTTGTCATTTCAACAATATTCACAGCATCTTCACCAGGTGACCAGGTGTAGATGTGTAGATTCCATCTCAAGAAGCCACTTTTTTTTGCTCGACTATTAGAAGCAACTCCTCTTCTGTTAAAATTTTATCATGAGATTTCAGCAATTCTGTCATATCTTCAGGCTCCACTTCTCATTCTAGGTATCTTGCTATTTCCACTGTATCTTCAGTTACTTCCTTCACTGAAGTCTTGAATCCCTCAAAATCATCTGTGAGGATTGGAATCAGCTTCTTCCAAACTCCTGTTCATGTTGCTATTTTGACCTCTTCCCATGAATCATGAATACTCTTAATAGCATTTAGAATGGTGAATACTTTCCAGAAGGTTTTCAATTTATGTTGCCCAGATTCATCAGAGAAATCACTTTCTATGCAGCTAAAGCCTTACAAAATGTACTTCTTCAATAAAAATACTTGAAGTCAAAATGACTCTGAATCATGGGCTGCAGAGTGGATGTTGTGTTATCAAGCATGAAAACAACATTCATCTCCTTGTCCATCTCCATTAGAACTCTTGAGTGACCAGGTTCATTGTCAATGAGAAATTGTATTTGGAAAGGAATCTTTTTTCCTGAGCAGCAGTCTACAAGAGTAGGCTTAAAATATTTGGGCAACCATATTGCAAACAAATGTGCTGTCATCCAGGCTTTGTTTTTGCATTTATAGAGCACAGACAGAGTAGCTTTAGCATAATTCTTAAGGGCTCAAGTGTTTTCAGAATGGTAAATGAGCATTGGCTTCAACTAAAAAGTCACCAGCTTCATTAACCCCAGCAAGAGAGTCAGCCTGTCCTTTGAAGCATTGAAACTGGGCATTGACTTCTCCTCTCTCACTATGAAATTCCTAGGTGGCATCTTCTTCTAATAGAAGACTGTTTCATCTATATTGAAAATCAGTTGCTTAGTGTAGCCACCTTCATCAATTACCTTAGCTAGATCTTCTGGATACCTTACTGCAGCTTCTATATCAGCACTTGCTGCTTCACCTTGCACTTTTATATTATGGAGAGGACTTCTTTCCTTAAACCTCATGAACTAATCTCTACCAGCTTCAAAATTTTCTTCTGCAGCCTTCTTACCTCTCTCAGTCTTTCTAGAATTGAAGAATCAAGACCTTACTCAGGATTAGGCTTTGACATAAGGAAATGTTGTGAATGGTTTGATCTTCTATCCAGACCATTAAAACTTTCTCCATATCAGCAATAAGACTGTTTTACTTTATCTTTCATATGTTCACTGGGATAGGTTTAATTTCCTTCAATAACTTTTTTTTTTTTTTTTTTTTTTGCATTTACAACTTGGCTGTTTGGCACAGAAGCTTGGTTTTTAGCCTCAGTTTTTGACAAGACTTCATTAAACTTTATCATTTATAGCTTTTGATTTAAAGTGAGAGACATGCAATTCTCCCTTTAACTTGAACACTTAGAGGCCATGTAGAGTTATTAATTGGTCTAATTTCAATATTATTGTGTCTTAAGAAAGAGGGAGGCTCCAGAAGAGAAAGCAATCAGAAGATATGCATATTTATTAAATAAGTTCACCATTTTAGGTGCAGTTTATGGTGCCCAAATACAATTACAATAGTTATATTAAAGATCACTGATCACAGATTACCACAAGAGATACAATGAAAATGAAAAAGTTTAAAATAGTGTGAGAATAATGAAATGTGACACAGAGACACGAAGTAAGCATGCTGTTGGAAAAATGGCACCAATAGACTTGCCCTATGCAGGATCACTACAAACCTTCAATTAATAAAAACTACAACATCTGCAAAGGGCAATGAAGTGAAGTATGTCTGTAGTCTAGACATCCACTGTGCAATATGGTAGCGATTATTCACTAGTGTCTTTTGAGCACGTAAAATATGCCTAGACCCAAGTGAGACATGGTATCAAAGCACAAACCACAGCAGATTTCTAATATTTAGTATAAAGTATATTTCATTAATAATTTTTATATTGATTATAGGTTGAAATATAGTATTTTGGATATATTAGTTTAAATAAAATATACTAATAAAAACAATTTCACCTTTTTCTTTTTATTTTAATATAGCTGCTAGCAACTTAAATTTTTAAAAAATGTGTGACTTCCTTGATATTTTTATGGGACAGCTTTTATCTAGGCACTCCCACACAAAGGCAGAGATTTTCATACTGAGTAAGAAAAGCAAGATCTGACGAAATAGAGTCCATGAGAAACAAATTTTAACTAGAAGTACACAGATTAAAGTAAAAGGAACAATAATAAAAAATCTGGAGTAGTTATTTTAAGACAAGACAAAGCAGACTTTTGGGCAAGGAACACTATCAGCAGTAAAGAGGGACACTTCAAATTATAATAGGAGAAATTCATCAAAAATATATAGCAATCCTAAATGTCTATGTATCAATAACTGTTTTGAAATACAAGTAGCAGGAGATCCAAGATGGCAAATTAGGAGAGACAGAGCAAAATTCTCCTCTGTGAAAAACACTAGATATATGACAGAAAGCACTCCAGAACAGCAGTTCCAAGATTCCACTGGCTGGGCAGGATTTTTAAACCTGAGTGAATGTGTACATGGAGAAACCAAAAGACTGCTTTCAAGACAAGTGAGTGTTCAGCCCAGAATGCCGTTGGGGAATGGGTGGTTAGAGCTGGCAGACAGCATGGTAGGGACTAGCCTTCCACTCCCTGTTCACCTTCCTCATTACCTGGCATGGGTGATAACCCTTCACAGACCCACCACCAAGAGCCCCCATGATAGGGACTAGAGGTTGGAGCAGGCAGACAAATGTGGAAAGGCAACTTTCCATACCTCATGCAGCCATCTTTGCTTCTGGCTAGGAGACAACCCTTCACAGCCCCCATGGCTGACAGCTTCCTTTAGGAAATTTGGTATTTGGTGGGCTTGTGACAGTGTCCATCCTTCATCCACAGAAGCCCACATTGGGCACAGCCTAGAGACAGGGGTGCCACGTGGAACTACTAGGAGCCCTCCCCCAATCCCAGGGACACCTGAGCCCATGGCAGAGAGGGACTGTGGGGCATTTGAGTTGGAAGGTGAGATGCATAGTTTGAGACCCCCAGAGTAGTCCACCCACAATCCTGGGAATGGCAGGAGAAGAATCCATGCCGAACTGCACAGGGCATGACCCTACCCACAGGGCTGGCAGTCCCCAGTGCCCACAGAAACTTGGTGCACTAATTGGACATTCACATGGGTTGGATCCCTTCTCAGTGCAGAGATAAAGTTGGGGAGAACTGGCTCAAAGGTAAGAGGTGGCTTGGGAGTGCCATCTGCTGGTATGTCAGAAAACATGCATTCCACCAAGCTGTAGCTCTGCAAAATGATAGATAAATGTTCAAATAATCTGGTATATCCCAAAACAACCCTATAAAGATAAGCAAATGCCAAGGGGCCAAAAACAAAAGAAAATTAAACAGCATATAAAGAAACCAGAAGATGTGGATAACACCAATGTCCAAATTAAAAAGCCAGAGACACAGAACATGGAGCAATTAATCAAAGAAGTAGGAGAGACAGGAAAACATCAGTATCATGGTCAGTATATAAAGGATGTGAAGAAGACCCTAGAAGAGCATAGAGAAGAATTTGCAAGAGTAAATAAAATAGTAGATCTTACAGAAATAAAAGATACTGTTGATCAAATTAAAAATATTCTTGAGACACATAACACCAGATATGAAGAGGTAGAGGAACAAATTAATGAACATGAAGATATGGTGATAGAAAGTGAAAGAACAAGAGAACAAATGGTAAAACACTTAAAAAAATTTGAAACAGATCTCAGGGAAATCATGGACAACATGAAGCACAGAAATATAAAAATCATTGGTGTTCCAGAAGGGGAAGAGAAGAGTAAAGGACTAGGAAGAGTATTCAAAGATATTGTTGAAGAAAACTTCCCAACCCATCTAAATGATATAATTATGCAAATCAAAGATGCACAATGAACTCCAAATAGAATAAATCCAAATAAACCACCTCTGAGATGTATTCTGATCAGATTGTCAAATGCTAAAGAGAAGGAGCAAGTTCTGAAAGCAGCAAGAGAGAAGCAATTCACCATATTCAAGGGAAACAACATACGAATAAGTACTGACTACTCATTAGGTACCATGGAGGCAAGAAGGCAGTGGTATATTTAAACTTCTGAAAGAGAAAAATTGTGAGCCAAGAGTTCTTTACTCAACAAAGCTCTCTTTTATAATTGAGGGAGAGCTTAAAATTTTCACAAACAAATGCTGACAGAATTTATTAACAAGAGACATGCCCTACAAGAAATACTGAAGGGAGCTCTACCATCTGAGAAAAAAAGAAAGGAGAGAGCTGTCTGGAGAAGGGCACAGAACTGAAGAGTTTTAGTAAGGGTGACTTAATGGAAATAAACAGAGAAAGGGAAGAAATAAATCTGACAAATAACCAAAGGGTAAGATGGCTGATTCAAGAAATTCCTTCACAGTGATAACATTGAATGTGAATGGATTAGACTCCTCAATTAAAAGATACAGATTGGCAGAATGGATTAAAAAATATGAACCATCAATATTTTGTTTAAAAGACACTCATCTTACACAGCAACACAAAGAAATTAAAGTGAAAGAATGGAAAAAATGTTCCATGCAAGCTACAGCCAAAAGAAAGCAGAACTAGCAACACTAATTTCAGATAAAATAGATCTTAAAAGCAAGGATAGCATAAGAGACAAAGAAGGACACTATATACTAATGAAGGGGACAATTCACCAAGAAGTAACAACCATAAATGTTTATGCACACAATCAAGGTGCTCCAAAATACATGAGACAAACATTGGCAAAACTGAAGGAAGAAAAAATGTTTCCACAATAATTTTGTGGGAGACCACTCTCTTCTATAGAGAGATCAACCAGACAGAGGACCAAGAGGGAAATTGAAAATTTAGACAATCTGATAAATGAATTAGACTTGATAGACTATATAGAGCATTACATCTAAAATTACCAGAATATACATTCTTCTCTAGTGCTCATAAGACTTTCTCCAAGAAAGATCATATGCTGGGGCATAAAACAAGCCTCAATAAATTTTAAAAGATTGAAATTATACAACGCACATTCCCCAACCACAATGGAATGCAACTAGAAGTCAATAACCATCAAAGATCTGGAACATACACAGATATCTGGAAATTAAACAACACACTCCTAAATAATCAGTGGGTCAAAGAAGAAATTGCAAGAGAAGTTGCTAAATATCTAGAGATGAATGAAAATGAGAACATAATATATCAAAACTTACAGGATGCAGCAAAAGCAGTATTTAGAGGGAAATTTATAGCTCTAAATACATACATTAAAAAGAAAAAAAGAGCAAAAATCAAAGAACTAATGGAACTGAAGAAGCTAGAAAATGATCAGCAAACTAATCCTAAACCAAGTAGAAGAAAAGAAATAGCAAGGATTAAAGCAGAAATAAATGATACGGAGAACAAAAAATGAATAGAGCGAATAAATAAAACCAAAAGTTGGTTCTTTGAGAAGACCAACAAGATAGACAAATGCTTAGCTAGTCTGAGAAAGTCAAAAAGAGAAAAGACCCAAATAAACAAAATAATAAATGTGTGGGGATACAGTACTGAAGATCCCTAAGAAATAAAAAAAAAAAAATCATAACAGGATACTATGAACAACAGTATGCCAACAAACTAGAAAATTTAGAGGAAATGGACAATTTTCTGGAAACACATGAGCAACCTAGATGACCAGAGAAGAAATAGAAGACCTCAACAAACCAATCACAAGCAAAGAGATCCAATCAGCCATCAAAAAGCTTCCTACAAATAAAAGCCCAGGGCCTGATGGCTTCACAGGGGAATTCTACCAAATTTTCCAAAAAGAACTGACACTATTCCTACTTAAACTCTGTCAAAAATTAAAGAAAATGGAACAGTATCTAACTAATTTAATCAAGTCAACATCACTCTAATACCAAAACCAGATAAAGATGCTACAAGAAAGGGAAACTATAGGCCAGTCTCCCTAGTGAATATAGATGCAAAAATTCTCAACAAAATTCTTGCAAAGCTAATCAAAAGACATGTTTAAAAAAATCATACACCATGACCAAGTGGCGTTAATCCCAGGTGTACAAGGGTGGTTCAACATAAAAAATCATCAAGGTAATACAACACATTAACATATCAAAAGGGAAAAAAATCTAATGATCATCTCAATAGATGCTGAAAAAGCATTTGACAAAATTCAGCATGCTTTTTTGATAAAAACATTTCAAAAGAAGGAATTGAAGGAAACTTCCTCAATATGATAAAGGGCATATATGAAAAACCCACAGCCAGCAGAGCATGCAATGGCGAGACAATGAAAGCCTTCCTTCTAAGATTAGGAATGAAACTAGGATGCCCACTGTCACCACTGTTATTCAACACTGTGCTAGAAGTGCTAGCCAGGACAATCTGGCAAGACAAAGAAATAAAAGGCATCCAAATTGGAAAGGAAAAAGTAAAACTACCATTATTTGCAGATGATATGATTTTATATTTGGAAAAACCTTAGAAGTCAATGACACAGCTACTTGATCTAATAAACAAATTCAGCAAAGTAGCCGGATACAAGATTAATGCACATAAGTCAGTAATGTTCCTATACATTAGAAATGACCTAAGTAAAAAGACACTCAAGAAAAAGATTCCATTCTCAATAGGAACTAAAGAAAATCAAGTACCTAGAAATAAACTACAACAAGGATGTAATAAACCTCTACACAGAAAATTACATAACTTTACTAAAAGAAATAAAAGTGAACCTAAAGAGATGGAAATTTATTCCATGTTCATGGATAGGAAGGTTAAACAGCATTAAGATGTTAAGCCAACCCAAACTGATACACTGATTCAATGCAATTCCAATCAAAATTGCAACAACCTACTTTGCAGACTTGGAAAAACCAGTTATCAAATTTATTTGGAAGGGAAAGATGCCTCAAATTGCTAAAAAAAAAAAAAAAATTCTAAAAAAGAAAAATGAAGTGGGAATACTTTTACTTCCTGACTTTGAAGCTTACTCTATAAAGACACAGTAGTTGAAACAGCGTGGTATTGTCACAAAGACAGGCATGTTGATCAATAGTACTGAGCTGAGAACTTGGAAATAGACCCCCATATATATGGTTGACTGATTTTTGATAAGGCCCCCAAATCCACAGAACTGGGAGAGAACACTCTCTTCAACAAATGCGGATGGGAGAACTGGATATCCATGTCCAAAAGAATGAAAAAGGACCCCTACCTCACATCCTATACAAAAATTAACTCAAAGTGGATCAAAGACCTCAATATAAGAGACAATACCATAAAACTCCTAGAAGATAATGTAGGGAAACATCTTCAAGACCTAGTAATAGGAGGCAGCTTCTTAGACCTTACACCCAAAGTAGAAGCAATGAAAGAAAAAAATAGATAAATGGGAACTCCTTAAAATAAAAATCTTCTTTACCTCAAAGGATTTTGTCAAAATGGTAAAGAGGTAGACAAATCAATGGGAGAAAATATTTGGAAACCATGTATCTGAAAAGGGACTGATGTCTTGTATATATAAAGGAATCCTAGAACTAAACAACAATAGGACAAACAGCCAAATTATACAATGGGCAAAAGATATAAAAATATTTTTCTCTGAAAAGGGAATAAATTGGCTAAAAAACACATCACTAGCCTTTAGGGAGATGCAAATCAAGACCACAATTATTTATCATCTCACACCAATTAGAATGACCACCATTAAACAAACAGAAAACTACAAATGCTGGAGAAGATGTGGGGAAAACAGAAGTCTTATTCATTGCTGGTGAGACTGTATAATGGTACAGCCACCCTGGAAGATGGTTTGGTGGTTCCTCAGAAGACTAAATATCAAGTTACCCTACAATCTAGCAATTTCACTTCTCAGTACATGCCCAGAAGATCTGAAAGCAGTGACATCAACAGATATTTGCACACCAACGTTCATAATGGCATTGTTCATAATTGCCAAGAGATGGAAGCAATCCATATGTCCTTCATTAGATGAGTGGATAAACAAAATGTGGTATATTCACACAATTGAATACTATGCAGCAGTAAGAAGGAACGAGGTCGTGAAACATATGACAACATAGATGAACCTTGAAGACATAATGCTGAGAGAAATAAGCCAGACGCAAAAAGAGAGATACTATATGTTACCACTAATGTGAACTCTGTGAAAAACATAAAATAAAGTGTCTTAAAAAGTAGAATATATGGGACCTAGAGATAGTCAGAACCTAGTGAAGGGGGAACAATAATCTAATATTTACAGATGTGATAATAAGGGTGATCTTAATGGCATGGGAATGGTCAGGTCACTATGGTTCATTAATAGGATTATAAGTATCAGTGATGCACTGAAGGTGAACATGTTTGTAAATGGTTGTTTAAAGGCATGTAATCCACAGAGTAGCACCACAAACCTAAATAAGTATTAGCATGAAATACTTAAAAGTTATGACACTGGTGCAGGTGGGTTAACAACAGACTGGTATAAGGAAAAACTACCCGTTATGTATTAAAGACAATATTTAATAGGAATATCTTACCAACTCTACACTAATACTAGGGATGAATAATTAGCAGCTGATAAGAGCCCTGGGATGTATTATGTTACGATAATTGTTTAAAGCTGAGAACCATGATGATTGTATCACAAAGTGAAGATAATGTAAGAAACTGACCATTTATCTTGGGATAGAATATAGATTAGGTGAAGTTAAGAACCCACTGCTTAATAAATCAACCCTCAACTTGAGGTTTGCTCTTGTGAAATTTAGGGTTGTAAGTAGGAGGCTGAGCCCTCCTATAACTATGCCTAAGAGGCACCTCAAGGGAACCTTTTTTGTTGCTTAGATGTGGCCTTTCTCTCTCTAAGCCCAGCTCAGCAAATAACGCTCCTCTCCCTGCCCCACCACAAGCAACATGACTCCCAGACTGAGCCTGGCCCTGGCAGTGAGGGATTGAGAATGCCTACTTGACCAAAAGGGGGAAAAGAAAGGTAACAAGCTGAGGTCACAGTGGCTGAGAGCTCCCAAATAGAGTCAGGAGGCTGTTCTGGAGGTTACTTTTAGGCAAATTCCAGCTAGATATCCCAATTGGCCACAGCATGCCATGCCCTTACCAAAAGTAGTCCCCAAATACCTAGGTCCCTACCTGATATTCTATAAAAGATGCACTCACTAGCTTTATCTTTCAGAAACTTAAATCTACTATAGTGTTCCTATACCAGACAAGTCCTAAAACCCAGAGGCAACAGCCTCTTTAAGAACAATTATCAGATGCAGCCCCCTTCCCCATATTGTCAACACCCCCTTTAATATGAGCAAGTTAGGGTGCTCACTGCTTAGACACCCCTGAGGATGGAAAAAGAGATTAAGTGAGAGGAAGGGGTAGCAACAAACAAGGTAAGATTTAACAAAGCCCTATGAATATTGAAATTTCATGTATTTATATATATACATATTTTTCGATGCTGGGGTGTTGGAATGGCTGGAAGGAGGTAAATGACATGGTGGAACTGAAGCCCATTGCATCTTTTGGGATTTGCTCTACAGCTGCTCACTGAATTGTGCCTTGAAGGTCTTCGCCTTTCTGTATGTACCTTGTATTTCATAATAGGGAAGGGACTGAGACTGTGGAACTGTAACCCATAACAATTTTTGAAATTACCTATATAGCTGCTTATTGAGCTGTACACTGAGAGTTGACTCCTTTCTGTGTGTATGCCATATTGTACAATAATGGAAATAATTGAAGTTGTGGAACAGTGACCCATGACATTTATTGAAATTTACGCTCTAAGAACTTGTGAAATTGTACTTTGAAAATTATCACTGTTATGTATATATGTTAAAGATCACAATAAACAAATTAAAAAAATACAAGTAGCAAAAACTGACTGATCTGAAAGAACAGACAAATTATGATGTTGAGAGATTTCAACAGGCCACTCTTAGTACCTGATGTAAATATAGACAGAAAATCAGTGAGAATATATAAAAGGTAAGTACCACCAAGGTAGACCATATACAGGCTGAAACGTGTATGCTGTTATATTTAAATCGCTGAAGCCAAAGACAGTACATTCTCTGATCATAACAGAATTTAAATTAGAAATCTATAAAAAAAATGATATCTGGTAAATCTCCCAAACACTCGGAAATTAAACAATGCATTTCTAAATAGCCTATGGTTAAAGAAGAAATCAAAATAAAATTGCAAAAATACTTTGAACTGAATAAATATGAAAGCACAACATATTAAAATTGGGGGGATATTGAAATTTATAACTTTAAATGTTATATTAGAGAGGAAGAAAGATCTAAAATCAATGAGCTAAATTTCCATGTTAAGAAGCTAGAAAATGAAGAGCAAAGTAAACCCAGAGTAAGCAGAAGGAAACAATACATATCAGGAAAGAAATCAGTTAAATGGAAAGCACACAAATGATAGAGCAAATCAATGAAATCAAAAGTAGAATATGTGAACAGAACAATAAAAGTGATAAACCTCTAGCTACACTCATTAAGAAAAAAATAGAGAAGAAAAAATTTAAAATATCAGGAAAGACAAAGGGAGCTTAACTATATATATTATGGAATTTTAAAGGGACTATTAGAGGCAATTTTACACCAATAAATTTCATAACAGATGAAATGGACAACTTTCTTCAAATACATATGTTAGCAAAACTGTTGCAAGAAGAAATAGAAATCCAAAAAGCTTTATACTTGTTAAATGCATTGTATTTATAATTAAAAATTAAATAAAGACACAAGCCCAGATGGCTTCACTGGTGTAATCTACCAAGCATTTAACCAAGAAATAATGTCACTGCTACATAAACTCTTTGAAAAATTAGAGGATGAGAGGGCCTAAATGTTTTCATTTTATGAGCCCAGCACTGCAGTAATACCAAAACCAGGCAAGAAAAACAACTATACACCAAAGTACTCATAAACAGACACAGAAATTTTTAACAATATTAAGAAGTTGGACCAGTGATATATAAAAAAGATAGTACAACATGACCAAGAGATTTATCCTATAAATGAAAGGTTTTCTTAATACTTGAAAATCAATATAATTTACTAACAAAAGAATATAGGAGAAAATCTGATTTCTCCACAGATGCAGATGAAAGCATTTGAAAAAATTCCACACCATTTTTGATAAAACTTTACATAAACTGGGAATAGAAAAGGATTACTTTATCTGATAAAGGGTACAGATAGAAAACTTTCTTTATTTAGTTTTTTTCTTAAGTTTAAAACCATCAAAAACTTATAGATGATCTTTTCCATCAGCCATTTGTGTCTAAGAGGTCAAATTTATGCCCATCATCCCCAAATACTTTAGTGTATATTTCATGCAGAACTATCAAGTTCAGGAAATAGACATTGTTAAATTATTACTATGTAATCTTTAGTTCTCATTCAAGACTCACTGATTGCTTAATTAATGAATTTTATAGCAAAATGATCCAGCTAAAATCATACATAGCATTAAGATTTCCTGTGACTTTAGTTTCCTTTACTCTGGAAGACTTTCTCAGTTTTTCCTGAACTTTGATGACCTTGGAACTTTTGAATATTAACAGGATTGTGTTTTGCAGAAAGTCTCTCAGTTTGGATCTGCCTGATGTTTTCTCATGATTAGATACAGATCATGTGTCTTTGTTAAAAATGTCATAGAACTGACTCAATATTCTTCTTATTGTATTCTATCATGAGACACATTATTTTGATTTGCTCCGTTCTTTAATTTATTCATGTCATTCACTTTATTAAGGTGGTATCTGCCAGCTCCACTGTAAAGTTAACATTTTTCCTTTTAAAACCAGTAAATACTTTGTGAAGTAGGTACTTAAAGCTATGTAACTATCCCATCCATCAACAAACTTTCAAATTAATTATGTGTAAATGCAAATTTCCTATTTTGCCATGGATTGTAATCTATTATCAACATTATTTTTTATTTATTTTAACTGTTTCTTTTTTATTAGAGAAGTTTATACAAAAATCGTGCATAAAATGCACAGTTCCCATATATCATCCTATTTTTAACACCTTGCATTAGTCTGATACATTTGGTACAACCCATGAAAGAACATTTTTATAATTGTGCTATTACCCACAGTCTATCATTTACAATAGGACTCACTGTTTATGTAGTACAGGTCTACATTTTAAAAAAAGTTATATTTTAGTAGCATTTAGACAACCTAAAATTTCCCCCTTTAACCACATTCACATATACAATTCAGTGCTCTTAATTAAGTTCACAATGTTGTGTTGTTACCACCATTCATTACCAAAACTGTACAATCAACCCAAATAGAAACTATGTAATTTAAGCATTAACTTCCCATTCTTTATCTCCAACCCATCCCCTAGTAACCTATATTCCAGATTCTGACTCTATGAGTTTGTTTGTTCTAATTATTTCATATCAATGAATTAATACACTATTTGTCCTTTTGTGTCTGGTGTATTTCACTCAACACAATGTCTACAAGGTTTATCCATGTTGTCACATATATCATAACTTCATTCCTTTTATGGCTGAATAATATTTCATTGTATGTATATATCAAATTTTATTTATCCACCCATCTGTCGATAGACACTTGGGTTTCTTCCATAGTTTAGCAATTGTGAATAATGCTGCTATAAACATTGGTGTGCAAATATCTTTACAAGTTTCTGCTTTCAGATCTTTTGGGCATATACCTATAAGTGGTATTGCTGACTCATATGATAAATCTATATTCAACTTTCTGAGGAACCACCAAGATACTTCAACAAAGAGTATATAACAGTGGTAGGTGCAGAAATAAAATATAATTACCAAAACTGTCTTTTGCAGTGGCTGTACTATTTTGCATTGCCACCACAATGAATGAGTGTTCCTATTTTTCTGCATCCTCTCCAACACTTGTAATTTTCCATATTTTATTAGTAGCTATTCTATTGTGTGTGAAATGGTATCTCATTGTGAAGTTGGGCACTTTTTCTTGTGATTTTTAGCCATTTGTATATCTTCTTTGGAAAAAACGTCTATTTAAATTTTTGCCTATTTTTAAAATGGGTTGTCTTTTATTGTCCAGATGTAGGATTTCATTATATATTCTGGATATTAAACTCTCATTGGACATGTGATTTCCAAATATTTTATCTTACTGTATTTTTACTTTTTATGATAAAATCCTTTGATGAACAAAAGTTTTTAATTTTGATGTGGTCCCATTTATCTATGTTTTCTTTTGTTGTTTATGCTTTGGATGTAGTCTAAGAAACCATCACATAGCCCAAGATCCTGAAGATGCTTCCCTAACTGTTCTAGAAGTTTTGTAGTTCTGCTTCTTATATTTAGGTCTTTGGTCCATTTTGAATGGATTTTTGTTTGTGGTATGACTTAGGGGTCCACCGTCATTGTTTTGCACATTGATATCCAGTTTTCACAGCACCATTTGTTGAAGAGACTATTCATTGCCCATTTGGTAGGCATGGCACCCTGTCAAAGATCAGTTGGCCATATATGTGAGGGCTGATTTCTGAGATCTCAATTCAATTCTATTGGTCTATATGCTTTCTTCGTTCTAGTGCCATGCTCTCTTGATTACTGTGACTATGTAATAAGATTGGTAAGTGTGAATCTTCCACCTTTGTTCTTCTTTTTTAAGATGGCTTTGGCTGTTTGGGGCCCCTTACACTTCTATATAAATCTGATGATTGGCTTTTCCATTTCTCTAAAGAAGGCTGTTGGAATTTTGGTTGGGATTGCATTGAATCTACAAATTGCTGATTGTCATCATTTTTATGCTCAAATTTTATGATTTGGAAACACAAACCCATTCAAGCTGAGTTCTGGGTCTTTTTCTCTTGTCCTCATAATTCTTTGAACACTTCCTTGCTGTCAGGCACAAGATTTTCCAGTCTCATCTTATATTTTCCCTGCTCATATCTGAAATTAGCCACTTTTCCAAGGAGCTCTGTTCCTTTCAGTAGAAAATTATATGTAGAAGACAAGGTATGGGTGTTGGGTCCACTCATTCTTATTAGACTGTCACTGCTTCCAGGTCATTTTGGTAGACAGTACTAGAAATATATGTATATATGTGTACAAATGTATGTATAAAATTATATATGTATATATATATGTGTACATACCTGTAATTATATATCATATAGTTCACACTAAAGCATCCAATTCCAACCTCACACAACAGGGATTATTTCTTTATTCCCTGTGTCTGTAACTCCCATACCCAACAGAGGCAAACATGGCTTCTACTACCCTTAATATTTTTACATATTTATCAATCTCCAGATTCATAACCAATCTCCCCTTCCATAACTCTGTCTCCTGCAGACATTTTCTTCACCATGCTCTGGTTCTGACTTACTATCTCGGGCCATCTCATCCAGTGAACACCCTTCTCACCCTTCTTGGGAACCAAATTCCCATGACAAGGTGCCCAACACATAGCTGCCAACCTCATGTTTCCTCCTTGCACGAGCTTTGGCAGCCCATGCCAGGAGGCCTGTCTGTGGGAATGTCTTCCTGACACTGCTGTGCTCTAATTCTCCATTCCAGCATGGCCCTCCCAGCATGGCAGCCTCCGAGCCTCTCACCACACACACCAGACCACCCCTCCATGGGGACTCCTTCCTCCCACTGCTTTGGCTCTGACTTGGAATACTGGGCTATGTCTCCCACTTCAGTGCCTTCCTCATCTCATGTGGGTTCTCCCTCCCCAGTGATACCTCCTCATTTTGCTTTGACTGTGGCTTCCCAAATCTGCTGCTTACCTGTGCAGATGTCTTTCTCAACCCACTCAGACTACAACACACCATGCCTTCTTCACACTGTGTGGGATCTGATCTTCTAGGCCACAGCACCCAAGGTTCCCACTCTACAACAGACCCATACTGTGTATTGCCTAACTTTTTGGAATGAACTTTTCAGGTATATACAAAAAAGGAAGAGAGAAAAGGGGAGAGTGGAAAGAACAAAAATAGGAAAAAGATGTTAACAT
The DNA here is from genome assembly GCF_015220235.1 of Choloepus didactylus. Lineage (NCBI taxonomy): Eukaryota > Metazoa > Chordata > Mammalia > Pilosa > Megalonychidae > Choloepus > Choloepus didactylus. The sequence goes on from NC_051310.1 coordinate 69,064,878, forward strand.
ATTTAACAATAAAACACACACATAACTGAACATTTTCCTCTAATATCGAAACAAGTCAAGGGTGTCCACTCTCACAGCTTTTATTCTACACTGTACTGCAGGTCCAAGCTGGTAAATAAATAGCATCCATATTGGAATGGATGAAGTAAAACTGTCTGTATTCACAGATGACATTACTATCTCTTTGAGGAATCCTAAGGAATTTATGGAAGAAAATACATCTAACAATAATAAGCTCATTGGACAAGATTGTGGGGTGCAACATCAATATATAAAAATGAATTGTATTTCTACATACTTGCAACAAACTGGAAAATGGAATTTTAAAAACACCATTTACAACTAGAAACCAGAAGTTGGAGGCCACACAGGAAGAAGCCAGTCAGAGGAAACCCGAAGAGTCAAAGAAAGGACAGGGCACTGCCATGTGATGGGGAGGAAGGCACAAGCTAAAGAACCCCAAGGCTTGCCAACAGCCAGCACCAGAACACTGCAGTCTTTGGGGAGACAGCAAGCCTTGCCAGTATCTTGATTTGGAACTTCTTCTAGCCTCACAATCATGAGCCAATACATTCTTGTTAAGCCAAAAAAAAAAAAAAAAAAGAAAAGAAAAAAAAAAGAAATCATTTACAACAGCATACAAATGTGAAATACTTAAAGATACATAATTTAAGGAATCACATATGAGACTTCTAAACTGAAAATTACAAAATAGTCTGAGAAAAATCAAAGATGACCTAAATAATGAATCGATATACAATTTTCATGGATTGGGAGATTCAAAACTGTTAAGATGTTGATTTTCCTTAAATTCATCTATAGATATTCATTCAACACCAATTAAAATGGGAAAAAATACAACTTATGCAATAACGCACAAGCAATAGAACTATTTTAATAATCTTCATCAATTGTAACAAAGGTAACTACTGTTAAAAAAAATACAATTTTAAAAAAAGTGCTATTATCAATTGTAACAAATGTTCCACACCAATGCAAAATGTTTGTGGTGGGGTGGTTGATAGGAATCCTGTATTTTATGCAGGATTTTTTTTTTTTGTAAATTCCCAAGTTCTCTAATTTTAAAAAATCTCATCAGGTTTCTTTATGAAAATTTAAAAGATAATTATAAAATGTATGAAAATGCAAAGACCTATAATAATCATAAGAATTTTGAAAGAAGATAAAAGTTGGATGAATTATTCTACCTAATTTCAATATTTAATTTGCAGCTACAGAATAAAAGTGGTGTGGTATTGGTATAAGGATATACATACAGATTAGTGGAACATAATAAGTAAAATGAGTCCAAAAATGTAATCACACATATAAGGCAAATTGATTTTCAACAAAATCTAAAGGCAACTCAATGTGAATAGAATAGTATTTTCAACAAATCATGTCAGAACAATTGGAAAAAAGAGCATCAACCCTTACACCATACATGAAAATTAACTAGAAATACATCTTAGATCTAAATATTAATACTAATGTCTAGAAAAAACAGAGAAAATCTTAACTTTGGTTTAGTTAAAGGATTCTAAGAACTCCAAAAGCAAGAACCATAAAAGAAAATAAATTGATATATTGATATATTGGACTTATGAATGTAAATTCTTCTTTCCATCAAAGATACTATCCAAGAAATGAAATAGGAAAGCCACAAATGGGAAAAGGTGTTCTTCACATTACACATATATTTCAAAGGACTTTTATCTAAAACATATAAAGAATGCTTACATCTCAATAAGAAGACTGTATTTTTGGGGCAAAATTTTAGATACTTCAACAAAGAAGATATAAGAAAGGTCAGTGCAGAAATAAAATATGATTACCATCATGTCATCAGCAAATGCATATTAAAATTACCAGAATTATATCCACCAGAATGGGTAACAAGAATGTGGAGCATCTACAATTCTTAAACATGGCTTGTGAAATATAGAAATTCCAAATACTTTGGAAAATATTTTGTCAGTTCCTTATAAAGGCAAACATGCACTTAAAATATAATTCAGCCATTCTAGTCCTAGGCATATACCTAAGAGAAGTTAAAGCATGTATACAAACAAGTCCTGTAACGGTAAAGGTCCACCAACAGGTGTATGGATCAATAAATTGTGAAATAGTCATACAATGGGATACTACTCAGCAATAAAAAGGAATGAACTACAGATACTGAAGCACAGATAGATATCAGAAACATTATGCTGAATGAATAAGGTCTGACAGTGTATACTACATAATTCCATTTAGATAGAATTCTAGAACAGGCAAAAATAGTCTATAATTGCAGAACACAGATGAATGCTTGTCTGAGAATCATGGGGACCAAAGAGGAGAGAATTTGGGGGGAGGATGAAAACACTTAACCAATTTGACACATGTTTAAATCCAACTGTACCTGTAACATTTAATTTCACATAAGTTATACCTCAAAATTGGTTATGAGCTATTTTTAAAAGGAGTGTCAAACCATGTTGTCAGAATGTTGATACTGTTTGTACAAATAAGCTGGTTCTCTATAATTAAGAGGCTACTATGGCTGAACAAAGCACAGTTTGATAAAAGGCATTCAGGGCAGCCGAATGCTGTCCTGGGCTATGTAGTGATTATGTGATGCTGCCCTCCTGTTCCTTTCCTCCCTTCTTCCTCCTTTAAGGGCCCCTCTTTAGAACCCTTTTACTATGAAAAATGGCATTTGCCTCTCTTTTCTTCCTCCATGAAAACTTATCCATTTTGGGACACCTAGGAACTGTCAGTTGAAAATCTCTTTCAGTCCCTTTTCAGATGAAAGTGAATGAAAGTAAGAAATGAATTAATGATTTCTTGCCTACTTAGCTAATACATTATCAACAAAATATTCTTGATTTCAGGAATCCTGCAGGAGAGTAGGAGGGTGAGTATGCTTGGGGGTTCTGTGTTCATCTGACCCTCCCACATGGCAGCCTGGGTGGAAGGTCAGCCTCATTTCCAGCCCTAGCAGGACGTGCAGGTACAAACTAAGGGGCAACTGTAAAGAGCATGAGTAGGCAAGTGTGTGAGGGCCTTATAGTCACATGCATCTTGGTCCTTCCTCTGCACACTTGCCTCAGTTTCTGTCCTTGATTTTGCATTCAGAGTATAAACAGCTTGCATTTTAGGTGGTGCTTTCAATGATTTTGCCGACTGGTTGTTGACTTAGCCTGGGTTCCCCTGAAAGCATATGAGTCAAACTTTAAGTGCTGCTACTTGATTAGGGTGTGTAATACTGATGAACACAGGAGTGAAAGAAAAGAGGATCAAGATATGAAAGATGGGAAAACATACAGGAGAGTTTCTCACCAGGCAGACTCGAGCTGAGTATGAAGAGTAACTGAAGGTTCCATCTCTCATCTGGTGAGAGAACACTGTCATCTCTGTATCTTAGGACATTTCTTGTGAGTGATCAAGCAAGAATCATTTATCCACTGGTTCCCATCTTTCATTAGTTGGTCCACCTCATACATTGCTAACTTCCCTGCAATTCCAAATTGCTCAGTGGGAACTGAGCAGGTCTTGTCACATCTTAGACCTCATGGTCAATTGAGAAGCACAAGGATGAGAAGCAAGAGGCAGGCAATGCATATATGAGCTGAAGGATGTGGGTTTGTACTGTGTATGTAGTTGATGTGAGTTGAAGTAGCAGCTGGGGGTGGTGATAAATAGGAGCAAGAGCCTCAGAGACAGGGTAAATTCAAGATGTGAGGTGGTGCATGGTTGGATAATAATAGTGTTTGTAACATGGTTTTGTGAGTCTTAGAAAAATATAAAATAAAAGGGAGGGGATAATTCTTGCTATGTTGTTGACTTTATTCAAACACCTTATTTTCATTGTCTACTTTCTATAGCCATAATCCCCACCAGGGCATTTCTTAAAACAGGTATATGCAAATAGAAGAAATACACTAAAAGATTAATATAGCAGCATGAAGATAAGGATCTCATTTCCTAGCATAATTCCATTACACATTAATGGGATGCAGAATATAAAGTAGTAGTGAATAGATGTTTCCAGAAAATAATTAGGGAGCTATATTTATCTCTGAGCCTATCTTAATATCAACCTTTCAGAGTCTGCGGTCAAATTTTCTATTCCAAAAATAAAATTGCTGATATTTTAAAAAACCAACGATATTTAAAATTAATGCATAGAGAAATCCCACTTGAGAATAAGGGTCTAGACTGAGATATTTGCCTATATGAAGTCTTGACACTGGAAAAGCTTAAGTTTTATAGAAATATGAGTCAGTAAAGAGGGAAGCAGATATCTATTATTAACCATTCATTAAGTCCTAGAATGGCCCAAATAAGTCTATAGAACATAAAATTGGCTTGATCTGTAGGTTTTGTTGGTTGACCACAAGTAGGATTATGTATCCTTTTCCCTCAATATTAGAAGTTTGAGGCACAGAGTAACTTTATTGAGGATCATACACTAAAGAAAAAGATACAGTGGCAGAGACAGCCGTTAGATCCACAGGGCATCATGGACCCCAGAGTACACGCGTCAGTTTCTTGGCCAGTGCGCCAGCGACCTTCTAATGACAGCCCAAAAATGGGCGCCTGTCATATGGAAAACGATGATTCTTCAAACACTTGCCTCACAGTAAGCACCACGGACAGCTCCGAGCTGACCCAGAAAAGCCATTATTTCCTCATCCCTGAAATGGCAGTCCGGGGTCTCCAAATCTGATTCTGACTCGAGCCTACTGATTATAAAATGCGCAAATTCAAGTCTTTCTTTTCCCACTCATTATAACTGCAAGCCTGTGAACTGGGAGCGAACAGGGCTTGCAGGAAATGTCCGTAGGTAACGGTGAGAGGGATGGTTTAAAGCACCAAATATTTTAAAAAAATGCGCTTATATTTTATAAATAATTAATCGGGCCGTCGCGACGCAAGGGGTTGGAAGGAGGGTCAGACGGGAAAGCCCGGGGAGGGGGCGGCGAGGGGGTGGTGCGGCAGGGGCGGGGATCCCGCGTAGCCGCTCAAATGCTCTGCGACTGTGGGGAGAGCAGATCCCACCCAGGTCAGGCCGCAGGAGCAGCACCATGTGCTCCGGACTCCCGGGCCTCCTGCTGCCCATCTGGCTCTCCTGGACCCTGGGGAGCCGAGGCTCCGAGCCCCACAGGTGAGGCAAGAGCTTCTCCATGGCCCCACAGCTTCCCTCGTGGCCGCACTCAGTTTCCGGGCCCCGAGCTTGTGCGGCACCTTCTGGCTCTCGGGCCGCGCTGCAGCTGGACTGGGGTCTCCGAGAAGGGGTCGGGGGTGGGAGCCGGTAGCGCTTTCTTCGCCGCCATGGCAGCCTGGCCGCCGCGGATCCCCGCTCTCAGCCGTCCGTGAGGAGCCCGGAGGACCCCGCCGCCGCAGCTCCCGCCCGCCGTGCCCCCGCCCTGGCGATGCGCTGCACCCCACAGTCCCTGTGCTTCGGTCCCCGCGCGCGGTGGCTGAGGCCAGAGGGAGTGGCAAAGGGAGCAGGCCGCGGGGCCGCGGAGAGCGCGGGGGCGGGCAGAGCGTGCAGCTCTGCCGGCCCAGCCTCGGTCCCCGCGCCCGCTGCTCCTCCCCTCCCAGCGCCCGCTCCTCCCCCTCCTCTCCTCCCCCTCCTCCCTCCTCCGCTCGGGGCCAGCGCGGCGGCGGCGGCGGCAGCAGCAGGAGCAGCCCCGGCTGCGGGTCGCGACGGCGGCGGGGCGCCCCCTCCCCCGTGCCGGGGCGCGGCGGAGGGATGTGGGGCTTTGCGGGAGGAAGGTTTTTTGGCATCTTCTCGGCCCCGGTGCTGGTGGCGGTGGTGTGCTGCGCCCAGAGGTAGGGTCGCGGGCGGGTGGGCAGGAAGCGGGCCGGGCGGCGGGCAGGGCGCGGGCGTGCGCGCCGGGCGCTGGAGGGTGAACCACCGCCTGACCCTGCTCTCTGTGCCCCCCCGCCCCCTCCCCAGCGTGAACGATCCCGGGAACATGTCCTTTGTGAAGGAGACGGTGGACAAGCTGTTGAAAGGCTACGACATTCGCCTAAGACCGGACTTCGGGGGTAAGTGGGGTGCGCGCGGCCGCTGCGGGAAGCGCGAACCGTGGCGCTGGCGGCCTGGGCGGAGGAGGAAGGCGGGGGCCGCATCCGCCAAGCTGCGGCAGGGTGGGGATGGGGGTGGGGGAGCACTTCGCCTGCGCCCCCTCCACTGCCAGCCCCCATCCTCAGAGCCACCCGCACCCATGCACGAGCTTGGCTGGTGACCATGTCGTGCGCTTCCCCGTAGGTCCTCCGGTCTGCGTGGGTATGAACATTGACATCGCCAGCATCGACATGGTTTCCGAAGTCAATATGGTGAGTGCCCACCCTCCGCAGGCTCTCTCCGAGCCCCTGTCCCTCTGTCCGGGCATGGGCCCACAGGCGTCGGCAGTGTTGGGCCGGGGGCCTCCCCCGCCGGGTTGAGCTTCCCGGCCCCACAGAGGGACCTCGCTCCGGGGCGCCGGCCTCTGCTCGCGCGGCGCTCCCGACCAGCCTTGGGTGCGCGGGGGGCGTCGTTGGCGTCGGAGCCGAGCGCAGGGCGCACCCTCCCCACGGAAAGGGTCTTGAAATGGCCTAGCGCTCCGCTTCTCCCGCTGCCCTCGTGCTCCCGGCAAGTCCAGCGGTCTGTCACTTGGTCCCGTGTTTTCTCAAGTGCGGTCTCGCCTCCTGAGCAACAGGCGCTGGGGAACCGGGGAGAGAGGCGCGATGTGGGGGTGGCTCATATATTCTAGGTAAGAGGTACTTAGTTTCCCTTGTTGTCGTTGGGGAAGAGATCCTGGAAGCTGGAAAGGAGAACGGGGTCTGTGGTCTGTGTATTCTAGGGTGTCTCAGGTCTGTTTCGTTGATATCAGCAGCTTTTTTCTGGGCAAGCTCTTGGGCAGTGACTTCCGGAACCCCGCGCCCCGCGGTCGCTGTCCGAGGTGCTGACGGGGCCGCGCCGGCTCTGAGAACCCGAGGGCCTGGGCTGCAGGCCGGGTTCTGTGTATGCGCCGATATTCCAGGAGTAGTGGCAAAGCAAGTGCGTCCAGCGACTGTTAGGGTTTATTTTCATGGTAACAGCATTCAGTGTTATGATCTGTGGGAAGCGGAGGTCAGTATCTCGAGTTACCGAGCGGGTATCACTAGCTTTTGGACTGAACACTTCAGGCCAACGGGGAATAAGGACAAAAATGACCCCTTTCATTTGTTAATTGAGCTGACAAACCAAGGAATTTGGGATCAGTTTTATTCTCTGTTAAGTGGCATTTCATAATTTGAAAGAGATCTTTTTCTGCAAGAAAAAATTTGGCAACTTCTCTTTTGAACATGTGACATTGAGAAAATAATGAGGCATGGTTTCAGATAGACCCAATAGGTCGATGTTTCTCAACTCTGGAGCACAGCAGAATCACGTGGACAAACTTATTTTAAATACTTACCCCCAGGCTTCTCACTCTAAGGGATTCTGACCCATCTACTCTAGAGTGAAGACTTAGGGTCTCTACTTTTAAAACAAGTGTTTCAAATTATTTTGAAGCAGGTATCTTGTGGGCAACATTTTGAGAAATATTGCAATGCATTATAGAGATACGAACATATACAAATGAATTTAAATAACTCTTTAAACACACTATTTAACATGATATTTAAAATATATATTTAAATATATACTACAGTGGACTTTATAGGAAGAAATCTTGGACTACACCAAACTATATTTTCATCAGTTTCTCATTCTTGTCCTTAAGATTTTAAAATTACATGCGATTTAAAAAAGATGTTCTTTTCTTTTAAAACTTATCAGGTTATTTGTATATCAAGGCATTAAAATAATAAAGGTGTTAGAGAGAAATATGAAAGGAATGTGAGTTTTATATGCATTACTTCACATTAAAAATGAACATTACATATATTTCAGTTTTTCTTGTAATTTTATAAAAATAATTCTGTCATAAAGATATGTTTTTATGGTCTTTAGGGAACAAATTAATGCACTCAAGATTTCCTCTGTAATCTGTGGTTTTCTTCACTGGACCTTCACATTCTTTGGAGAAGACAACTTGGTACAGAAATAAACTGAATACTCAGTGGACTACCATGTAAAAATTATTATATTAGATGTCAAAAAAAGAGAAACGTATTGATGTGGCCCTTTCAGTACCCAATACAGTACTGAAACAATCAGGGGAATGAGAAGTACATGCTGTTCTAGACCATTGCACAATATGTATGAGTTATTTTTTTTTTTTTTTTAACTTACTTATCCGATTGTTCTGGCTTCAAATTGATACTTAATACCTTTAAAATTTTCATCAGTGTTTTTCTAATCCATAGAATATAAATTGAGGTGCTCCATTTTTTTCTGGAACCAATAATATAAATAAAAATTGGAGATACAGGCCATTGTATTGAACAGTCTTTAATGAAATTGCTTCTGTAGCCAACAGGGTGCATAACATAGTCATGGTATACTTGATCTATTTTTCTTCATTCTCATGATGGTATTTTTTTCTGACTTTATAAACATAAATTTATTGTAAACAAAAATTAGGGATTGATAGGATTGGATACAAAGGCCATTGGACAGATACAACTGAATATTCATTTGAAATATCTTTCTCCCACAAGTGGTCTACATCAGGCTTTAGAAAAAACAGATATTCCTCAACATATTTGCTCATGATAATAGCTATGATATTTGATCAATTAAATAAGTTCAAAATAGCAGTGATTAAGCATCAATTTTAGGGTCACATGTTTTTAGAGAAAGAACAGAATATGCAAGCATAAGACTAGAGCCTCCCCTCAGTCATGATGCCTAGAAACAACACATTCCATTTCAGGCTTCCTTAATCATCTTACTAGTCTTACTAAATTAAATTTAGTGTTGTGAAATTGTGAAGCTAATTAAGAAGTTGTCTCACTTTCAGGGCATTGTGACTACTAGAGGAGATATGGCAAATGGTTGTAACAAAAATAGGATGCAATAGATCTGTTAGAGGAACAAATGAGAGGAGCACATGGAAGAAAGAGAGAGATGGCTTTAGACATGGACAACTTCATGAAAGAAATTATATTTAAATTGGGTGAGACGGATGAATAGTGTCGTGACTGGCATAAGTGCAGAAGGGGATTCTGGGTTAGGAAACGAGAAGATAAAGATACATATGGTGGATTCTCAGGCTCACACATTGGGAAGAGGAGATTCAAGAGGTTAAATTGGAAAGTAGGACAAACTCTGTTCACCTGCGCCCTTCTCAGTCATGCTGCGATTTTTGGATACTAATTTTCAGGGAATAAGAAGCCCCTAAATATTTCTAAGCAGATGACTGACATGATTTGAGATGTGGGTTAGGACAAATACTGCGGCCAAATTATAAACTTAGTGGAGTGGGAATGTTAAGCTGAAAGAGTGAAATTTGCAGGAAAATCAGGAATAGATGATTATAGATGGTCACTCCTTGAAATTTTTCTCAGAGGGTATCATGTATATTCTTGATAACATATATTTAATGAAATAAATAAAAAATTACCAACATCCGAAATAAGGATGTTATAAAATGTATGTGTCTCAACGTGTGAGATATATGTATGTGTTTGTCCATGAGTTTTTGGGGGGTGATTGTTGAAAACAGTAACAGATATTGTGCAATAGTAATGCTGCTACTTTTCTCTGAACAATTGTAAAGGCCAATCTTTATCTACTGGTACTGCATGTAGACTATGCCTCCAGAGACTGCCCTGACCTCAAATAAATAGGTAGACAGATAAATTATATATGTATATGTATTATACATATTATCATTTACCTTGGTGCTTCATAAAAATGGTCTAAGAACAGATATGCATATTTTAATATTTAACATTATTTTCCTTTAGCTATTTTGAGGATAAAGGGGATAGTCTACGTTTTCATTTTGCTAAATCTTCCAACTGTTCTTTTCATTATTTTTTTTAAAATCAGCTGTCAAGCAAAGACCATATTGCTCTATATAATTTCCTATTTTTCTCTTACTTCTTGTTTTAAAATTTCAGATAATCTTTTAAAATTATGCACAGTTAGGTAATTATTCTTTAAGTGACATTGTATAGGTAAAAGAAAGCTATCTACCAAAATTATTATATATGTTTAAGTGTTACAATCCTTGTGCTTAGCATTGTTCCCGGCGTATATTGTATAATGAATATGTGCTGGATAGATAGTTGGAGAAATGAATAAATGGACAACAATTGAAAAATAGGAAACAATTAGAAAATTTTATCTTAGAAACAATATTTTAAAGGAGACATGAGTTCTCATTTATTTTTTATTTTAATTATTAGAATGAGCCATTGTTTGACTTGTTAGTTTGGAGCAGAACCTACACATACTTACTTTGTACTTCATTAACTACAAGGTATTAGGAACATGAAACTAAATATAAACTCTAGTAATAGTAATACTAATGTCTATGATTAGATTTGTATTTTGTTATTACTTTATATATAATTAATCAATTAAAATTTAACTCAGTGCTGGTAAAAATGTTACTACAGAATTTTTCCCTTATGTCGTGAATAAATCATAAATTACCATCTTTTTATTTTTTAGAGTTCCTTTAAGGTGATGTGCATTGTTAGTTCTTATGAGATATATTAGTCCATTTTGCTAGTCCTATTGTATTTGTCTCTCATTTGTTGCATTTTTTCTCATAAAATCCATTGCTTTTATGTCTAGGTGTAAAATAAGTATGATATGTAAGCACATAGCCTTAGCCCATTTCAAGAAGTAGCTTTGGAGATGCCTGACTACAAAATAAATACAAATTTACATACAAAACCAGGCACAGACTTCTGATTGCAGTCCCCAAAGAGAGGGCACGTTTGACACAGAAACAGTCAAGGGGGTGGGGCTTAAAGAATTTGAGATCAGATAAGAAGTCCACTCTTAAAGATAACAAGACAGTGACTGAGAACATGAAATCACACAGTAGTAAAGCCTGTGGGCAGGGCAGACTCAGGCTAATTTTACAGACCCTGAGATACTTGAACCAGGAGGTAAGTAGTGTTAGGAGGAAAAAAAAATTATATGTCATTGTTCACAAGGGATAGATTAAAACTATAGTTCAAAAAAGCCTTATGCAACTTGTGGATGATAAGTACACATGCTATTAGTGGGAAATGTTGTTGTTTGAAGCTTTGTGAGTGCTATGTCAGAAACCAAATCTTTATCTGACTCATGTCACTGCATATTTTACATGACTTCATAAAATCTATTGGTTGGCTGAAGTAATGGAACTTTTTTCCTTAAAATGAAATGAGAACTTCTTCTTTGAACAATGTCTCCAATATGCTTAAAGGGCAGGTATAAGATAATAAACACACTAAAAGACTGAGACGAGTGTTACAATCATTAAAAAGATAAAGCGTTTTGGGGAGGAGAGGGCAAACCATATACTAATACAGTTTTACATATTACAGAATCATTACTATCTATGTAACAATTGTCTGAACATATCATATATTTAATTTTTATATATCCAGTGCATATGTGTGTACACACACACATACACTTGCATTATCACCTCATGTCTTTATTTCCCCTTTTTGGAAGTGTGGGCAAGAGGCTAGAGTGAGCTAGAATCAGAGGTTCAGAGAATGCAGATTTTAGGAATTTTTGGATCAAACTGATGTAATTTAGTACAGCCTTCCCCAATTTCAGAGAGTAAAGGTTGCTTTACCATTAGTGAATTCTGAGTGAACACCCAAAGTATGCCCAGCACTGTCTTGGGTTCTCAGGCAGGAGAAGCTAATTCCAGTAGTCCAGGGAGGATGAAAAGAGCCTAATGGGACTGAGAGCAGTGGGATCTTTTTCCAGGTCTATGGGAGCATCTAGCCAGTTACTTAACACTCAGTAATTCAGTTTCAGGCTTCCCAGATGCCCAATGGCATGCCAGAAGAATTGATGCCAAAGTGGTATCGCAAAGGGCTTAGCTCCACAGAGAAAACTGTGGTGAAGACACCCACACAATCACACCCACACAAACACAAGTTAGAAAGCTATTCTTTACTGATTTCTTCCAGAGAGGCACTGACCATATTCAGAGTTTGCCTGTGAATCATCATTAGCAGTTTAAGGGCAAGAAGTGTGCTAATGTTCTTATTACAAAGTAAAGCTGGGGGATGACTCAGCAGAAAGGAAACAGCATTTCCCTGACCCAGTTGGGGTTGGAAAACTGCTTACATGGAAGGCATTCCACAGTAAGGCACAGAGAGTGTCTTGGCATTTGGTTCCAGGTTGCTGAGTTTCAGAGGTAAGATGTAAGGCTGTTTGTGGAGGTTACTACTTTTCACCGGCCGTATGTTTCATGCATAAGTTATGATCATGCATCAAAGCCAAGACATGGATAAGAAAGCATATAATGAATTTCAGAAACAGATGAGAATACCTTACATAATTTGCTCCTTATAGAGACAGGCTTGTGTTAATAGTAGAATGGATGGGGGAAAGCACATAGAAAATGCTTTTTGTCTTTTCCCTCAGGGAGGTTGTAAATCTTATGTTGCTACATCTCTTAAAACTGGTGTCCTACGAGCATTGTGCTGTTGGGAATGAATTCTTGCTTGAGACTGTGCTGGGATCCAAGACACCATGGTGCCTTGTACATAGAGGCAGTTCATTAAATGTGTGCTTTGAATTGACGTACAAATCTGCTTATTTATATGTAGTTAAGGAACAGATACTTCTGGTAGGTAATTTAGCTTCATTTGACAAATTATGGTTATTCTCTGTCTTAAACTCCAATGTTTGTTTTGTTTTTTTTCCAAAAAATAAAATAATCTGCTTATATTTCCTTAGATGATGGTAAATAAAAGGAGTTCAAAAAATAGCTGTTGATTTTTGGGCTACTTACCAAATGAACATGTCTTGTGGAGTTGGTGCTCATTTAACTGAAGGCTGGCATAGAAGGTCTGTGGTTAGTGTTCTTCTCATTAAATGCATGTGGAAACTGAAGGAAAGTAAGGGTGTCAACAGCAAGTGTAAAGTCTCTTGTGGAAAGAAAGTTTCAAGTCTGAGACTTTAAACATATTGGTTTTCACAAATAAAGCAATATGGATCCAATACTTAATTTTCCACAATATGACAGTCTGTGACAGCTCTTATTTTTGTCCTTAGGTAACAGAATCTTCTTTCTCATATGAGGCATACTGATCATTGCATTTTGAGCATTTGGGATCTTTTATTTTGCAGTGGATACTATGCTGAGGTGTAACAGGTGGTGATAACTAATAGTATTGTGCCAGTTCAAATGTAGTTATGTCCCCCCAAATGCCATTATCTTTGATCCAATCTTGTGTAGGCAGACATATAAGTGTTGATTATGTTGGAATATTTGGATTAGGTTGTTTCCATGGAGATGTGCCCTACCCAACTGTAGGTGATAACTCTGATTAGATAATTTCCATGGAGGCGTGGCCCTGCCCATTCAGCATGGGCCTTGATTAGTTCACTAGAGCACTATGTAAGCTCAGACAGAAGGAGCAAGCTTTCTACAGCCAAGGTGGACATTTTGAAGAATTCACGGGAGCTGAGAGAGGAACTGCAACTTAGAGAGACATTTTGAAGATGGCCATTGAAAGCAGACACCTGCCACATGACTTCCCAGCTAACAGAGGTTTTCCGGATGCCACTAGCCATCCTCCAGTGAAGGTACGTGATTGTTGATGCCTTATCTTGGATACTTTATGACCTTAAGATGGTAATTTGTAATCAAATAAACTCCCTTTATAAAAGCCAGTCCATTTCTGGTGTTTTGCGAAAAGGCAGCATTAGCAAACCGGAACAGATTTTGGTACTGAGAGTTGGGTGCTGCTGAGCTTGCAAATACCAAACATGTTGGAACAGCTTTTTAAATGGATAAGGGGAAGATTCTGGAAGAATTTTGAGGAGCTTGATAGAAAAGGCCTTAACTGCTTTGAAGAGACTGCTTGTAGAAATATGGACTCTAAAGATACTTTTGATGAGGCCTTGGGCAGAAATGATGAATGTGTTGTTGCAAACTGGAAGAAAGGTGATCCTTGTTTTAAAGTGGCAGAGAATTTGGCAAAATTGTGTCCTGGTGTCAGATGGAAGGGAGAATTTGAGAGTGACAAGCTGGGATACTTGGCTGATGGATTTTGAAACTTAAAGTTGTGGATATGGCATGGCTTCTTCTTGCAGCTTATAGTAAAATGTGAGCGGAGAGAGATAAACTTAAAGCTGAACTCTTGGGTTCAAATAAACCAGAAACTGATGGTTTGGAAAATTCCAGGTGTCTAGGGGGTGGAATGCCAGAAGTTATAGCCTCACGTCATGATTTAACCAAACGTGGAACCCGACCACCATTTCAGTACAAGCGAAGATTGGAGATGGAGTTATCCAGAAAGGATTTGTGGAAAGTCCTATTGTCTGACGGCTTTGACCCCTGTGTGCTTCATGCGAAGCCAACAGAATTTTTGTGAGATCTTTATAGATGGAGTTGTTGACTGGAGGCAACAGTCAAGGAACAAATTGAAGGAAAAATTTCTTCAAAGACAGAGCCATGGAGGTTGAGGTCTGGAGTCAAGAGATCTCAGGCTGGGAGAACGGAGTGGCCCACATGCATGGAAAGGGTGAGTTTGCCCCGGAAGTAGAGGATGGGCCTTCCGCCTGGATGCTAAGGAAGAGTCCTGTCACCACAAGCCTCAGAGAGAGTGGAGCACATTCCCCAGGAATGGGGGAGAGCCTGGCCACCACCCCACTGTTCTGAAGGGGTTGAGCATGTGCCCCGGAGATGGAAGAGAATCCGGGAGCTGCCCCAATGTTTGAGGAGGGTGGGGCTGAGAAGGTGGTTTCCCCAATGTGTGGATATGTTGGAGCACTCACTCAAGTGTTTGGAGAGAAAAGGGCTGCCACAGAGGACCTTAGGAAGGGTTAGATCCCAGCTCTCTCAAGCCCCAAGGATAAAATGTCATTCTGTAAATGAATCTCAGACTTTGAAATCTAACTGAGTTTGCCCTGCGGGTTTTAGGAATTGTTTTGGTTCCTTAAACCCTGTTTTCCTTTCAGTTTCTCCTTGTGGCAATGGGAATGTTTATCCTATGAATGTCCCTCCTTTGTATATTGGAAGTAGACAACTTTTTCTAAGTTTCAGAGGTCCACAGCTAGAGGGGAATTATGCCTTAAGACAGACCACTCCTGTAACTGATTTTGATGGGATCTTGTACTTAACTATTGTAACTGAAATGACTTAAGTTTCTATGATATTGTGATGGGATGAATGTATTTCGTAAATGGAAATATCATGTCATTTTGGGGTCCAGGGGGTGGAATGTGCCAGTTCAAATGTATTACATCCTACAAAATGCCATTATCTTTGATGCAATCTTGTGGGGGCAGACATATTAGTGTTGATTAGATTGTAAGTGTTTCCATGGAGATGTGCCCCACCCAAATGTGGGTGATGACTCTGGATAATTTCCATGGAGTTGCAGCCCCACCCATTCAGCATGGCCTGGGTTAGTTTACTGGAGCACTATATAAGCTCAGACAGAAGGAACGAGCTTGCTACAGCCAAGAGGGACACTTTGAAGAACTCACAGAAGCTGAGAGAGGAACTGCAACTTAGAGAGACATTTTGAAGATGGCCATTTAAAGCAGACACCAGGCATGTGCCTTCCCAGCTAACAGAGGTTTTCCAGACACCATTGGCCATCCTTCAGTAAAGGTAACCCAATTGCTGATGCATTACCTTGGACACTTTATGGCCTTAAGACTGTAACTTTGTAACCAAATAAACCCCCTTTTAAAAGCCAATCCATTTCTGGTGTTTTGTATAAGGCACCATTAGCAAACTGGAACAAGTATTATACCATTTGGCAGTTTATAAAATGCTTCATGTATTTTGTCCTATTTGATCATCAACCTTGATAATCATCCTGGTAAACATAGGGTAACCCAGGTAAAGCAAGTGTTAACAGCATCTCCATCTTTCAGATGTGAAAACTGAGGTTCAGGAATAGTGCTGGGACTTTCTCACCCTGCTCCACGACAAAGCTGAGATGTGCTCCTTCCCCTTTGGTCTTTGTAGCTCTTCATGCTACAGAGCAACAGAAATGTGGTTTTCCCAGCATGCTCTGGATTTTACCTTCTTCCAAGACCTTCTTTGCTGACTAAATTAGGTCCTTCCATTCTACTTTCCATGACACCTTGTCCTTTTCTTACAACACTTATCACAGTATTAAATATTATTTGGTGTGCTTCTTTGTTGAAACTCTTTCTTCCCTGCTTCTCCCTGCAGTAGACTGGACCATGTCTGTGAGTCCTTCCTGGTGCCTTATACTGGAGAGACACCAATTGAATATGTATTGAGAGAAAATACATGAATGAAGAATGAACAGAAATAAATATATAAGCTCACAAATGAATGGATGTGTAAATACATAATGGAATATTTTTTATAACTCAAAGTTTGGGCTCTAACCTGAGAAGAACCTTATAGGCTAAATATGATGTGTATATCGGTTTTATCTTAGAGAACTTTATTCTGTCAGAATTTGTGTAATTGCGCACAATATAATGTCATCAGCTTTAAAATATCCTGTAGCTCCTATTCCCTCCACCAGAGTTTTTACTCTGATTTCACAGAAGAAATAATATTCAAGGATAGAAGCACCCCCACGAAGTGCAGCATTTAAAAAATCTCTGTAAGGGTTGGCATGGATATTCTAATTACCAAATGGTGGTGCCTTTTTTATGTCCAGAGTTTTGTGTTTACATGTAAACTATACCTGAACTGTACTTTTCTTTATTATAGGGAGGCTTTAATTTTTCTTCTGCCGTAGGAATTCCTTGGGCTCTGCTCTCTCTTTACACTGGTGGCTCAGCAGTGTGGTGCTGCTACTGTCGCTACTATTTGTTTGCTAGCATTCCAGTGCGGTATACTTCTGGGCCATTTGTTCCAGCCATTAAGAAGATTCTCTAGCCTTAAAATTTGGAAAAGCAAAACCAAGATAGTCCCATCTCTTGACAATTTGCTTAGTACAATCAACTCAAGACAGAGAGTTAGCCTCTGCTCTCTGTGACTGGGGGATGCAGATTTTCCCTGATTCCTTGGTTTTCAGGGGACCACATTAAGAAACGGAAGCCGTTTGTAAGCATTAACTAATGTATCCCTCTTTGCATTTTTTCCATCAAACTTAACCATCACACAGAAGCATTTAATGCAATTAACAAAACAATATGTAGAACTGACATTTCAGATGAATGAGAATAAAACTAAGATATGATAATTTCACAACTCTTTAAATGCCCTAATTTTGCTTCTTCAATCAACCTGGAAAAGGATATGGATTCTATTTGATTACATCATCATCATCAAATTTTACTCTGTTTCTAGAAAGAAAGAATTCCTTCTTTGTAAAATACTTGCTAAATTCACCTGCTATGGTTCATAAAATGAAATACATTTGTTTTATTTTGTATTGACTTTAAATAAAAACAAATCTGCTGGTTTAAAACCATATAACCCTGATAACATTTGTATGTTCAAAATATTTGCTACTTAGTTCAATATCTGATAGATCACTGTTCTTTTAACATTTATTTTTTTTAAATAAGTCTTTACAATTGTTAAGTGAATGAAAAGGAACAAATTTTACGGATCACCCACCATTCCACATTGTGTTTGTGTGGGTGCACATGTGAATCTATGCAAGTCAAAAATTCTTTAAAAAGAAACAACAAATTAGATAATTTCTTATACTATTATTTGGTGTTTTTAAATCATGCTGACTGTAAACATCCATATGAGAGAAAAGTGTATATTTGTTTGAAAGTAGACTAGCATTAGCACTGAACACAGTGGCTGTCTTTTAGGAGATGCTCAGTAAATATGTGTTAAATGAATTTGTGAAGCAAATGACCCTGCTATAAAACTGTCCTTGTGATTTGTACCTTTGATCTATTTTATTGCTGAGATTCCCTTATTTGGGCATTCGTTTAGCCCATAAAAGTAATCATAGCTTTATGCATGAGGATTCCTGTCGACTTGTCACAGACAAAAATACGAATTATGGATAACAGTGCTTTTCCTATATCTAGAACAATGCCCCCTAAATCGAAGACAAGAACCTAAGCATGGAGTGGAGTATTGCAAGGTTCCCCACAGCCAGGTGACCTTCAGGCATCATTTTTCACCTTTCGTGTGTTCTCAAGTTGCCGGCACCAAGAGACGTAGGGTCTACAGATGATTTGCTTTCCAAAGCAGTGTACGTTCTAGAAAACGGTTGGGAAGAGGTGTTTTAGGGTATGAGGACAAATATTTGTTGTGCTATATTCCTTTATTTGCTGTTAAACTTCTGCATGTAACTCATTGGAATGAGAGTGTATTTGTGTCCTTGATTTGAGTTTTCATTTCTGAATCTTTCTTCTGTTTTGGCTCAGGGCATCACAATTCTCTATGAGGTGCTGTCACTTCTTCTGGCATGGGCTGAAACAATCATTGCTTAAGGGAGCACTGTTCTGGAGAAGTTTAATGTATGTCCCATAATTAAAGTGTTTCTGCTCAAATAATATTGGAAAATATCTTAAATAGGTTGAATAACTTTCTTTGATACAAGAATTGTCAGGCCTCTTAATATGCTAATTATTATGTAATCTTTATAAGAGGGGAGAAGGATTCAGCTTTTTCAAAATTATTTTACTGGGATTCTTTTTCTTTGGCGGGGACCTGGGGAAATCCCCATTAACACTTCTTTGCAAAATTTTTTGTGGGGCTAAATCATGGAATCAGAATGATCTTCAATACGGCCAGCCTGCATTAGAATGATGGTAACTGAGAATACTCCTGTTTTTATACAGCTTCTTTTAATAACAATATCTACAGAATGGAGGGAAAATTTTGGCAGGGAATTTACTAGTTTATGAGAAGGGGTGCTATTTTCTGGAAATGAACATTAATCATCCATTATAATTGAATGATAAAAAACACGAAACAGTCTCTGTCATATTGAAGGGAGGGTTGAGTGTCTTAAGCCTCCTTGTTTTCTGTAAATATTATAAGAATAAACAATATCAAGGCAGAGATATGTATGCCGAAGAGAAAGGGTGCAAAATGCTCCTGGGTGAACAGCAACAGATTAGTTTTGAGAATAAAATAAGACTCTTAGAAGCTCTTGGGCATGATCGATGATTTATGGAACATGGCCTTGGAGGCCAGGCAGTTCCTCCTCAGTGCTGTGTTGGGGTGGGCAAGCGGAACTGTGACTCTACGTCTGACTAGGGAGGTCACACTTTAATCTTTGAACATATTATATTTCATGTACAAATATTATAAATGCAATTTATTACCTATGAGATTCTATGCTGTAATATAGGAAATGTAATTTATATCTGTTTGACTACAAGTTTCTAGTGCTAAAAATATTTAACATCTACTGAAGTAGTCTTCTCTGAAATTCCTCTTATAAGTAATTTCCTGTATTTCTATGAAAAGTTTGCATATGTTCATGAATGGTCAGTGACTAGCACAGAGAGCAGATGCATTTTCTGGACTGTTCATGAGGCACACTGGTATTGTGAGAGAGCCATAGCGTTCAACACCACTGTGATGGCACCATTGAGCTGTGTTGAGCTCAGAGAGTTTAAAGAGCTGCTGATAATGGGCTAATAAGTCGAAATATCCAGAAATATAAAGAGGTTTCCAAATGGTATGTGATTGTAACATTTTGTTTGTTTGTTTTCAGCATTTAGAAGCAAAAACTGCTGGTTTACAAAGGAAGGGTTCTTGTCTTAGAAGTTGAGGGCTCATCAAGATATAAGTAATGTCTTCCCTTTACTCCCCTGTTTAGCCTTACCTGGTATTGCTTCAAAGATTATCTTTATTCAGTGAATGAAAATCCACTCTCAAAGCTTGAGTTTTTATTTTATTATCATAAACCGTTTGGAATCTTAATTATGTAAGTAATTCCTTCATATTCCAGGGTATTTTGACTTCAGAATTCAGAGGCATTTAATTTGTAAGATTGCCCTTTGTGGTCGAAAAAGTTGGCTTTCAGAAGGCTTAAGTCCTAGGGAAGGGTCGGATGAATTTGGGTCACCCAGTCTAGTGGTCCTTGGCTTGACCGTCTTTTTAATGGGGTGCTGGGGTGGACGGTCTCTATGTTGCCTTACAGCTCTCTGCTGTGTTGTGGTTCTTAGTCTGTGCAGTTAGAAACAAGGAGACCTACTGTGTAGCATTCTCAGACCACTCCTTTTGCCATTTCATCTTTTAGGTGGTTTAATTGTTATCCAAGGTGATGGTTGGTGGTGCTGACCCATGCTTACTGGCAGTTTGCATCCTTGTACTCTGAAGTACTCCCAGTGTGAAACCTGGGAGCTGTTTTTACAGACAGCATTTGCTGTATACTTTGAGCCTGTTGTGTCATTTGTACAGTCACAGTTGGGCTTTAAAGTCTGCATCCATGCTTATTAATTTTCAGGTCTCTAACACACTATTGTTACTTTTTTGTCTGAATTTAGTATTATTAATTTAGTTAATAATTTAAGTTGTAGTAGTAATAGACTTATAGTAGGCTATTAAAATGCTTCTTTTGTATTCAAAGCATAACCTTTCGATTGTCACATATGAAAATCAACCCAATCTAGAAATAAGTCTTAATTGAGGCTTTTGGGTACCAAACTGTCCATATTCAGATTTTTAAAAAATTCTATAAAAATTTAATTTCCTGTACCATTTTTAGTTTTCTATTATATTTCAGTAACATAACTTTAATCTTCTTTAAGAGGTCATAATCCAGTCCAAGGAAAAGTAAAAAAAAAAACAAAAAAAACCTAGTTGAGGGCATTGATCTAATGTGTGGTGATAATTTGGCTTTTAATGAGAAAAATTGCAAGCACAGACCTCAAAAGTAGAATTTTCATATTGTGGCTTCTCTACAAAAGATAAAGATGGTCTATTGTCTTTGATTCCTAGTCTCATATAAAAAAATCACATAGGTAAAATCCAAGCAATTAAATCTTTGTAGGTATAGGATCAAGACTTTAGTTTTCCTATTTTTTTAGTTTCCTAGGCTACTCAAGAAAATATGATCAAATGGGTTGGGTTAGACAATGGGACTTCATTAGCTTATAGTTTTGATATTAAAGGAAAGTCCAAATCAAGGTGTCTTCAAGGTGATGCTTTCTTACTGAGGGCTGGTGTTGTAAGGCTGGCTGCCAGCGATCCTCGACTCCTCTGTCATCTGGCAAGGGACATGGCAGTGTCTCCTGGTCTCCCCTTATCTCCCAAGTTTAATTGATTTCAGCTTCTTGCTTCCTCTCTCTCTCTCTCTCAATTAAAAGACTCCAGTAATAGGATTAAGAACCTTCCTGATTTGGTTGGGCCATATATACTTTAACTGAAGTAACCTCCTCAAAAGGTTCTATTACAATGGGTTCATACCCAGAAGAATGGATTAAATTTAAGAACATGTTTTTCTGGGTTACATATGGCTTCAAGCCACTGTACCTATATTAGAGATATGCAGAATAATATAGGTAAAATTGTTTAATATTATTTTGTAAGAAGAAAATGTGAATGTGCAAATTCTTAAATAATTAGGAAATTACCTACCCTACTTAGGTTTGTGTAGATAAAAACGCATGGTGTAACCAAAACTTGGAAGTAGTCAGTGACCCCCAATTTTTTTTCAATGTGTTTAGCTCATATTTATCCACTATAGTTGATATCCTGCTAATGCTATAATATGATATCTGGCTAGGAGATACTTCAGCATAGTCTTAAGAGAGTAAATAAATGACTACCTAATTTACCACTTTGAAATAATTTGTCTACAATGGTAGCCCCACATATATGTTCCTTGAACTGTATTTTCAGAGACAAAAGGGGTATGCCTGCTTCTAGCCAAGTTCAGAATTAAAAGGGGGAGTCCCTTTGTTCTGAGAGTAGCTGAATTAGCCAGCCCTGAGTAGAGCCCACTCTGAGAAACAGTGGGTGGACCTAGATCATGGGCACTGGCTGGTGGGCTGAGATTAAGGAGAAAGGGTCAAAGGCCCATCCAGCTAACAGGGTGGCCATATCTTGTGTTGTTTCTCAGCTGCCTGCCTGTATGGCATGTATCTCCCCTTAGGAGATAAGCAACAACAGTTTTGCTTGCCAGCTACTCTCCCCATTTATTTTCCTTGGCTTTCAAACTCAAAGTTTGTATACCTCAAGAGTCAATTTGATTCATTAGTTTTTTTTCTGTCATCATCTCTCAGTTTCTAAAACGATTAAGCAGAATTCTCTTTTCTTCTCCAACATCCTTCAGAGAAAGGACAGAATGAATTGGGTTAAAAAGAGACTGACAGGAAAGCAAGCATCTATTAATTAACATCCAATTTCCTGATGTGTGAACCTTTCCCCACAATTGGACTGACTATGCAATAATGTGCAAACAGAAAAATCAGAACCCTCTCATGCCGCAATATTTACAGAAACTCACTCAACCACAGGAAGGACTCATGACTCTGTCTCACATATTACTGAACTATTTTCTGTTCTCTAGATTGCACTTCTATGTAGATTTGTGTGTTACTACCTACATTATAATGGAAATTGTGAAAGCAACAATAACCACAACAAAACCCTGAAATACAAACAAAACATGATAGAATCTGTTATGTTGACAGCAGAGCCTGTTGAGATGGTGGAGAACAGGAAGGTAAGGGGTGATTTTGTGAATATTTGTGGTAAAACACTATTTTTGATGTTTCAGTGCAAAGTGTTATATTTAATTTACACTTATTCAGACAAGTTAGTCTAAAATAGGCTGTATATAGAGAGATTTTTAAAATTGTTAGCTTTTCAAGGTACCTTGCATTTTGTTTGGTCAACCCTGGAACTAAGTGGAAAAAGGCAAGGCAGTGAATTTCTCCTTTCCAATTCTCAAAGTAAATAATATGGCTCAATAATTGCTTTATGTCAACTTTGATTTTTTTTTGATGTCTTAGCTCAACTGCTGTGTTGAATAGTATATTCTTAAGCTGAATCTCTCCTTCATTCTAACTACTTTAAATTTAAGAAGTGGCTTAACTAATATATAACTACTCTCATAATCAAAGAAATGCCTAGTGACGTAAATGCAAATGTTGATAGTTTTGTAGGTTCCATGTTTTTTGAATTTAACAGACCAATTCAAAATTTACCTGCATCACTCCAGACTTGAAACACTTTTAAATCCTCATGACTGCATGAAATTATTGAAGAAAATCATGAAATGGATGGCTGGCTTGAGCCCATGATTGAGTGAGGAGGAATTGAGTGAGGGGTCAATGGATGTGTGAAGAAAGAATAATTTTCAACTTGTGGCAGACACCATTAGGCCACAGTAGTGCGGGATGGTGGGGATGAACAGGGGGGAGAGGGAAATAGACAGTTGGACTTGCAAGCTGAGTGGTATATCGATATTGCTCTATACAGCAGTTTGGGAGAAAGGTGGTGTTTTAGTTTCCTAACTTCCAAAACAAATACCATGCAATGTGTTGACTTAAACAAGGGGAATTTACTGGCTCATGGTTTTGAGGGTAGGAGGAGTAAAGAATCAAGGTGCCAACAAGGCAATACTTTCTTCTGGAAGACAGTGGCATTCGGGGCTGATGATGATGGTCCTTGGCTCCTCTGGAACAGGGCAGTGCACATGGCGGCCTCTTCTGGCTTCTGTTTTCTCTTTCTGATTCTGTCAACTTCCAGGTTCTGGCTGCTCACTGTGGCTTTTCTCTCTAGCTATCTAAATTTCATTCTGCTTACAAAGGACCCCAGAAATAGGATTAAGACCCTTCCTGACTGGCTGGGCCACACCTTACCTGAAGTCACCTCATCAAAAGGTTCTACTTAAATGGGCTCACACCCACAGGAATGGATGGAGTTTAAGAACATGTTTTTATAGGGTTCATCTCTCCAAACCATCAGAAGTGGGTAGAACTAGAATGAACAGAGGAAAGGTAAGGAATAGGTGAGATATCGGTGGGATATGAGTAGTAAACTGTGAAACTTTTCCAAGAAATTGGATTTTTGTCTTTTTAAATACTTGGTTGTAGGAATATCTTATATTTAATTAGAAAGATGTATAACACTTTGTATTACACACAGAAATCACATTATGTTTGTGCCCTTTTTGTGTTCATTCTTGGTAACAGTGGGACTGCCAGTGGTGTTCCTGAAAGGGAACCCATTATAATCCTGGGGACAGACACTTCACGGTCTCCCAGAGAGTTTACAACCTCCAAGAAGCCTTTTGAAATCCAGTTGCTGTCAAGAGATGTAAAATGTATAGAGTACTTGGATGTGTGATCTATTTAGGTGTGATGGAAAGGAGGAGAGCAGGAAGGAGACAGGTTAAGTATAGGCATAACTCAAAGATAATGTGGGTCAGTTCCAGACCACACAATAAAGAACATCACAATAAAGCAAGTCACACAATTATTTTTGGTTTCCCAGTGCATATAAAATTTATGTCTACATTATCCTCTAGTCTATTAAGTGTGCAATTATATTATGTCTAAAAACAATTTAAAAATCTTAATTAAAAATAATTTATTGCTAAAAATGCCAACAATCATTTGAGCCTTCAGTGAGTTGTATCTTTTTGCTGGTGGAGGGTTTGGCTTGATTTTGAAGGCTGCTGACTGATCAGGGCTGTGGTTGCCAAAGGTTGGGGTGGCTGTGGCATTAACAATGAAATTGCTCTATTTATTGACTCTTCCTTTCACAAACAGTTTCTCTGTAGCATGTGATGCTGCTTAGTAGCATTTTAGCAAAGTAGAACATCTTTCAAATTTGGAGTCAGTCCTCTCAAACCCTGCCACCTTTTTATCGACTAAGTTGATGTAACATTCTAAATCCTTTGTTGTCATTTCAATAAAAGTCACGGCATCTTCACCCATTTTCATTTCAAGAAACAACTTTCATAGCTCATCCATAAGAGGCAATGCCTCAACCATTCAAGTTTTATCATGAGATTTCAGCAATTCTGTCACATCTTCAGGCTCCACCACATTTGCAGGTACTTCTTCCAGTGAAGTCTTGAACGCCTCAAAGTTATCCATGAGGGTTGGAATCAGCTTCTTCCAAACTCCTGTTCATGTTGCTATTTTGACCTCCTTCCATGAATCATGAATGTCCTTAATGGCATCTAGAATGGTGAGTACTTTCCAGAAGGTTTCAATTTACTTTGCCCAGAACCATCAGAGGAATCACATTCTATGGCAGCTATAACATTGGGAAATATATTTCTTAAATAATACGACTTGAAAGTCAAAATGACCCATTGATCCATGAGCTGCCAAATGGATGCTGTGTTAGCAGACATAAAAATAGCATGAATTGTGTTGTACATTTCCATCAGAGCTCTTGGGTGACTGGGTGTATTATCCATGAACAGTAATATTTTGGAACAAATCTTTTATTCTGAGCAGTAGGTCTCAACAGTGGGCTTAAAATATTTGGGTAACCATATTTTAAACAGATGTGCTGTCATCCAGGCTTTTTGTTCCATTTATAGAGCACAGGCAGAGTAGACTTAACACAATTCTTAAGGGCCCTAGATTTTCAGAATGGTAAATGAGCATTGGGTTCAACTTAAAGTCACCAGCTGCATTAGCCCCTAACAAAAGTCAGCCTATCCTTTGAAGCTTTGAAGCCTGGCATTGACTTCTTCTCTCTAGTTAGAAAAGTCCTAGATGGCATCTTCTTCCACTATAGGCTGTTTCATCTACATTGAAAATCTGTTGTTGAGTGTAGCCCTTTACCAGTTATCTCAGCTAGATCTTCTGTTTATGTGCTACAGCTTCTGCATCAGCACTACTGCTTCATCTTGCACTTTGATGTAATGGAGATGGCTTCTCTCCTTAAACTTCATGAATCAACCTCCACCAGCTTCAAGCTTTTCTTCTGCTGCTTCCTTACCTTTCTCAGACTTTGTAGAATTAAAGAGTATTAGGGCCTTGCTCTGGATTAGGCTTTGGTTTATGGGAATGTGGTGGCTGGTTTGATTTTCTATTCAGTCCATGAAAACTTTCTCCCTATCAAGAATAAGATGGCTTCACTTTCTGGTCATTCATATCTCCATTGGAGTAGTACTTTTAATTTCCTTCAATAGCTTTCTCTTCGCATTCACAGCTTGGCTAAGTGTTTGGCACAGAGGCCTGCCCAGCTTTCAGCCTATCTTGGTTTTCAACATGCCTTCCTCACTAAACTTTATCCTTTCTAGCTTCCTTTAAAGTGGGAGACATCCAACACTTTCTTTAATTTGAGGTGATTGTTGGGTTATTAATGGGCCTGATTTCAATGTTATTGTGTCTCAGGGAAAAAGAGGCCTGAGGAGAGGGATGGAGATGGGGGACGACTCGTCAGACGAGCAGTCAGAACACACACAACCTTTATCAGTTAAGTTCACCATCTATATATAGGTGTGGATCATGGTGCCCCAAACATTACAGTAGTGACATCCAAGATCACAGATCACAGAGCACCATAACAGATGTAACGATGATGAAAAATTCTGAAATATTGCGAGAAATACCAAAATGTGACACAGAGATATGAAGTGAGCACATGTTGTTGGAAAAATGGCACTGATAGACTTGCCCACTGCAGGGTTGCCACGATCATTCAATTTGTAAAAAACACGATATCTGTGAAGCTCAATAAAACAAAATGCAATAAAACAAGGTATTACTGTACAAAGCAAGACAGAAAATTTTCCCTTATCCATCTTTGAATCAGCTCCCTGTGGATTTTTATATGTTAAGCACATATGACTGTATTTTAGATTTCTATATTCTTCCATATCATGTCTGGTGCAAGGCATTCTTCACTGTGAGGGATTTTCTGTGAAAATAATGTGACTGACACCCACGTGAATGCCATCTATTGGGAACTTTGGTACCCATCACACATTTGCTTCTTTTACCAAATGGTATCTATTGTTTTTCCAAATTAAAAAAAGTATTTTCCCACTAAGACAATTTAAAATATATAGAGAAACACACTTAGATGTATTGCTCTTAGTTTTATTTTTATGCACATGTAATATGTATGCACTATTATTTGCACACTGAATACACAAATAACTATTATGCTTTTCACATAACTTTATATTGAAGACACTTGATGCTATTAAGTACAATTTGTAAACGTTTTAAGACCTGTATAGTATTCCCTTTCATGTTGGAACAATAAATTTTACTCAGTATTTTCCTGTTGTTGGATAATTCAGGTTATTTGGTCTGATTTACTAGACCAGATAATGTTATGATGACTATCCTTGTCTATAAATTATTTTTTGTGTAATGGATTCAGATATATAAATTATTTTATATATATATATAATCTTATCTCCAAATAATATGAATATTTTTAAGGTTTTGATGCATGCAATGAAGAAACTTTCTGGAAAGCATCTCTCAGTCTAGGCTTCCATTTAATTGCCTAAAAGTATTCCATATCTGTAATTCTATAATAAACTTCTGTTGATAAATGACAAGAGAATTATAGCTCACTAAATATTAGGATTTGAAACTAAAATTGAATAATGCCCCCAAATTTTCCTAACCTTACCTTTATTCCAACACAATCTCAACCAACAAGAAAAACACAAATAATTTGGTTTTATATTAAAATGGACTTTATCTTAATTTTATATTCAGTACTGAGCTATGTATAAGGAATGCTGTTCACAAATTCAGGTCATTGTTTTGAATGAATTCAAATTGATTCTAATTCCCAAAATTAATTTTACACCAGAACATTAGAATTTTCTAAGGAATCAGGCCTAGGTATTTGGGGAAAAAAGTAATTATTATGAGGAACTCCATGGTTAAAATTGACCATTTTTACCTGGAGGCCCAAATTATCAGATGCTGTCAAGGCATTTAAATCCAATTTAATCTCATATTTAGTTTCACTAACTGAGATCAGCGTTATCCCGTGGGTGTTTGGGCACATGCTGCTGAGGTGAATGTGGAGAGACTCCCGGCCTTGCACTGGGAGGAGCCCGTCACCAAGAGCTCTGCCTCCTGAGGTGAAGGGTCCCTATATGTTTCATTGCCTTGATCTTTATCAGGGGCACAGTGAGGATAACAGGAAGTGAGCACTTGATTAATCTGAGGTATTGTTTAATGAACCATTAGCATAGTTTGCCTACAGGAGGACTATTTTCCACAGTTAGTGACAAAAAAACAGACATTGTTTAATGTGATCCAAAGTTTGGTCTGCTGATGCAATGAAAAAAATAAGTGGCCATTAACATTTCACTGGAAAGGGAGGTTGGTGACCTTGGGCTTTTCCACGTTGATTATGAGATGAATGAGCAACCATTTCCTCAGTACCCTGATTCTTAACCCTTCCATCTTAACCAGGAATAGCAGCATCTTTATGAAGACAGTTCAGAAATAACCAACTATTTCCTCAAGTTCCTTGATATCCTTCATCTTTGTTTTTCAGTTCAAAGTCACGATTGACCATAGGTGCTTTTCTGCATTAGAGCTGACCCTTTCCACAGGTCTTCTTGTTTATCTCTCCCCCCCATTCTCGTTGTTCCTTCTGGCCTTTCAGAAATATTGGGTAGCTTCCTCGTTAAGCACCTGCTTCTCCTTCCCATCCTAGAGAGCAAAAAAAACTACTTCAAGGCTCGCTAGACCCTTAAAATCATGTTTTGATAAAATTTAATTATGAACAGCTTTTGCCCAGCCTTCAGAGAGGTGTTGGCAAAAGTGCTGCAAGCAAGCCTACTCCTAGAACATTGTCTGTGACTACAAACAGCTCCCACTAAGTTGTTTTATTATTTTACCTTTGTTGCCTTCACCACCCAGAACATTCTCTCACCTTAAGTCCTGCATTCCAGCTTTCCATCTTTTCTGATAATTGCTGAACTCAAAAGTTGTGTCTCCCAGAAGATTAAGAACATGGGCTTACTTCTGTCCTGACCCCACACCCTTGTATTTCTCAGAGAAAAATGTTTCTCCTCCTTTCTGAAATTCATCTCACTATCTCTGCTTTCTATTTCAGACTTTTCTGTACCCACTTTCACTGTCTCCTTTTTCAACATAACTTACTATTCACTGGATTCCTTCCTTTAGTCTTCACATGGGAAAGAGAAAGAATCTGAATTTCCAAAAAGACACACCACTCCTTCCCCTTGATTTTGCTGTCCTTGATTCCTGGATTCTCTGTTCCAGCCACATTCCTTGGGGAAAGAGAATTGTGGCGGTCACTGGCTCTATTTATCTGGGACCAGTATCAGCCTTGCCCGTGCCATTACCAGAGGGTACTAGGGAGTGTGTGTGTGTGTGCGTGAGAGAGTGAGCATGTGCATCTATGTGAGTGTGGCTGGATGTGTATGAGTGTGTGAGTGTGTGAATGTGTGCAGGTTTCTGTGAGTATGTGACTGTGTCTGTCTGAGGTTGTGTTTATGTGTTCATGTGTGTGAGTGTGTATGCCTGTTTGTGTGTGTGACAGTGTATGTGTGAGTGTGTGTGCCTGTGCATGTGTGAGAGAAATGTGAAATACTTTTTGGTGTCTCGTTGTTGGTTAGGCCTCCTGAATGTGCTTTTCCACCTTGTCACTTAGTCCTAAAGGTAGCTTTCACCCTCTCTTTCCTTTTCCATTATCTAACTGTTCACCAATGCCTGCCCAATATTTTTGTAATATATTGAAGACCTGCTGCTTTTTTTCCATTACCCTATATTGGAGTCCCCAAATGGAGTGATCTATGAATCTGTCTTTAATCTCTGATTCTCTTGTGTTCTGATCCTACTTGTAACATTTTGTCACTCTACTTTTCCTGCCATTTCCAGCTCAGGAGCTCCTAATGGCTTCAGAATGCTTGCTTGCTGTGTAGTAAAAGCAGGCGACCAGAGTCAGCTCCCACAGTGAGGGAGGTGCTGGATTAAGAGCTTCTTCCAGGATCTGTGGAAGGGCCTGCAGGAGTGGACATCAGCTGCAGAGCAGACAGCCCCTAATGCCTGGGAACAGCTCAGAAGTTAGCAGAACAGAGCATGTGGGATCTTGGAGCAGGAGTTTGAAGGCTGTCGGCATGTATCAGAGCTTTCACCATTTGGTTAGCACAAGGGGCAAGATTTCGGTTTCTTTCTGAGGGAATGCTAGAACAAAAGGAGTGAGCACAGTGGAGAGAGAAAGGAGCCTGGTACTGGGGGCCTAGGGGAATCCAAGAGCTGGGTTAATAGCAAAGCCTTTAGCTTGGTATGGCCAATTTGCCCTATCCTGTTTATCTAGCTTCCGTTTATTCTAATCCCTGTCCAACTTTAAACATTGATTTTTCTGTTAATTTCCTATTGGTCTCAAGTTGTTTTACATATCGATATCTGCCTCCCACCTTTGCCATATCTGTTTACTTCTGTATATTCATACTATCAACCATAAATTGATGCTTTAAAAATGCATATGGATATTGATGATATTTTGAGGGTGGAGATGGCCAGAGACAAAAATGGACCTATTCCTCAGGAAGCCATCAGCCAGGTAAAGAGTGCAGCATGGCCAAATGTGGAACCCCTAGAAACATCTGCTATGAGGGTAAAGGTTGAATGGCGTTGAAGAAATTGTGTAATTACAAGAGTCAGCAGGAAGCATCTTCATGGGCTCCTCTGCCCCAAACCACCACCTTACCTGGGTGCTACATGGTTTATAAGGAGTAGCAGACAGAAGAGGTAGACAGAGAGTAGGCATTAGAAAAGAAACTTTTGGTCTGCTAGATGAATCTCACTAAGTTGTTGAATTTTAAAAAGTACTTCAAAATATGCTTTTTATATAGACACTTTTATTTCTTGGGAGGGGCAAGGATGCTGTCTCAGCTAAATGCCCATATTTGACATGTACCCTTCTTCCTTGCCAAGTACGGATGAGAATTTATGTTACATGGCATATTTGAAACTTAGGGATGGAAAAAAGTCTCCTAGTTGACTGAGTTTAGTGCAGGAGCATACATTTCATTCCTAAAAAATTAAAATCTGAAGTTAACTAGAAAAGGAATGAATTTGAAAATACAAAAGCTAGAGAACTGGTGGAAAGATGAGTGCTCTGACCAAAATTCATTTACAGGAATGCTGAATCAACAGCAACACAAAACATACCAGGGAAGTATATTAATGAGATGAAGGTGGTTTGAGAATATTAGGATACCATGAAAATTGGGAGCCAAACATCAAATTTTGAACCTGGAGGTGTATGAGGTGGTTAGTTTATGGCCCTTTATCTCCTGACCTTCTGTGTCTAGCGAGCTCTCTTTTTGCTGAAGGAAATATGATCACTGCTCTGCTATTACTCTTGGGCCTCACTCCAGGATTTGTAAACTGTAGACTTTGGAACAATGCAGTGCTCCATCTGTAATTATTCTGGACATGTTCCTGTGGATTTCTGATTTGAATTTCCACAATGAAATTGTTGCCAGTGTTGCCAGTTGATATTTAAAAGGTTATCATTATATTTTAAATATTTGATTAACATGAATTGTAAAATGGGCTTTGTTAAAGAAAGTAAGAAATCCAACAAATCCTAGATAACTTTATCATCAAATGTTTTCATCAGTTTATTAAAATGAAAAATGCAAAAGCTCAGGTTTTGAAGAACTTTTGCAAATATACATTATATAAGTGTCAACATTAGTAGTTCGTGAATCTTTCATAATCTAGGCATTTCACTATTCCCAGATGCTAACTGCATCTTATAATAAATAATCTTGGAGGAATGGAAGGGCCAAATGCTGAACTGTTATGTGAGCAAACTTATTAAAAATAAGTAAACATTTGATCATGTCATAATGAAATCTGAAAATTTATAAGGGTTGGAAAACTTTTATAACTTATGATATTTATGGGTTCCAATAAGTTATTCACAAAAAAATCCTTTTTTCATTCAGTCTAAACAGCATTACTTTTTACCTCTTTTCTTTTTTAGCCTATATCACAGGCTTTCATAGATTTTGTTATTTCTGAGATTTTTCTACCATATATCAGTTAAGCTTTTCATGAAATTCTATTTCTTCAATTTAATAGAGCCATTTTAAAATAATGCAGCCCCTTGGGTCACTATTCATAATCAACTATAGCTTACTTAAATATAATGTAAAAAAAACCATATTTCAGTTAATCTTGATTAATTTGTCTCTGTATCACTGGCCTGCCTCTGGTTATTTGATTGAGCAGGACTCAAAAACAGGTCCCCCATCTTCTGGTTCATTTCCTTGGCAGGAAGCAGGGCAATTTTTAAAGGTATAGTTTATTTTTTCATAACAGAAATGTTGAGACATTATCATGTATTTCACAGTATGGGTTGTAAATACCTTATTGTTCTCCTAGCAATTCCATCTAGAAGCATTTGAAAGGCAGTATCTAAGAAGTAAATGGGGGCTAAACCTTAATATTCCACCAGTGCTAATTAAGGGCTTGAGTTGGATAGATAACTATCACTCACAGATTATTGAAATCCTCATTTTAGTAAGTAGATTCAACTTCTCCCTTCACCGAACCTCTTTAGCAGTGGCTAATGAGTAGCAAAATGGATTGATTTGAAGATTTGAATCCCGTCTCCTTTCGTTTCCCTGCCTTCTTTCTGATGGAGGTGCGAATAAGCAGATATACAATCAAAAGGCATGAAGAAAGAGGAGGGAAGGAAGCAAAAAGGAAGAAGTGGCAGAAACTGAAAAAGCTTCTGAGCAGCTTTCCAATTCCAGCTTAGATGGAATAGTTCCATTCCTCTGAGGTCCTCCCTCTTACAACTAAAATCCCCGGGCATAAAATAACAAATAAACAGGAAAGCTCTGAAAAGTGGAAAAAAAAGAAGGCTGACTATCTGAAGATGTCAGATGAGAGGAACAACATGATGTTGAGGTCCCGGGTTTTCTTTTTGCCTCCCATATATCTCAGAGAGTAAACTGGAAAACCTGCAACAGAAACTGCCAACAAACATACAAAAAAAAAGAGAGAGAGAGAGAAAGAGTTCCAGGAAAAACCTGCTCCTCCTTAACAGAACAGAAAGCTTTTTGAGGGTGCCTGTCCTACTCCAGCCAAACAGTAAAGGAAAAGCTACTTCCCCTCCCTCCCATGGCATCAGCAGCCCAAACTGGGAGCTAATATTGAACCCAGCACCCAACAGAACCAGGTGGATATCCCAAGGTATAAAGTAACTGAACCACACCATCCACCAACAGGATCTAACTGACATTTATAGAACCTCTACCCAACAACAGCAGAAAACACATTCTGATTTTCAAGGCCCCATGGGACATTGCCCAAATAACCATACTCTCAGTCATAAAACAAACTTCGTCAACTTTAAAAGAAATAAAAGTAAAACTAGAACTCAGTGTCAGAAAGACAACAAGGAAATTTCCAAACACTGATAAATTAAAGGACACACTTCTAAATCATCCATGGGGCAAAGAAGTCTCAAAGGAAATAAAAACTACCTAGAACTGAGTAAAAATGAAAACACAACTTCTCAAAACTTTGCTGGATGCAGCAAAAACAGTGTTGAGAGGAAAACTTATGGCATTTAATGCTTATCTTAGAAAAAAGAAAAAGTCTCAAATTTAAGACCCTATCTCAAACACTAGAAAATAAAGAGCAAAATAAGTCCAAACCAAGAAAAAATAAAGACATTGGAAAGATAAGAGCAAAAATAAATGAAATTGACTGTGAAAACCTTGTGGCTCGTACTTCCTTTATCCACTAGATGGACAGATGAGTGGAAAAATGGGAACAAAAATTAGATGAAGAATAAGATAGGGTGGAGGTGATGGAAAGATTTAGGTGTTCTTTTTCACTTTCATTTTAAGGTAAGGAAAAGAGTCAAAAATTGATTCTGGTGATGAACTGACAACTGTATGATGGTGCTGTGAATAGTTGATTATATACTGTGGATGACTGTAGGGGGTATGGGAATATATCTCAATTAAACTGTATTAAAAAAGTAAATGACAGTGGGGAGAGGAAGGGAATGGGATGTTTTGGATGTTCTTTTTTATTTTAATTTTTTATTTTATTTTTTGGAGTAATGAAAATGCTTCAAGTTTGATTGTGGTGATGAAAGCACAACTATATGACAATACCGTGAACAACTGATTGTACACTGTGGATGACTGTATGGTATGTGAATATATCTCAATAAAACTGAATTTTAAAAAAATAAATGAAATTGAAAACAAGAAAAAATAGAGAAAATCAATCAAATACAAAGCTGGATCTTCAGAACATCCACTGAGTTGATAAACCTCTAGCAAGGCTGACAAAAATAAAAAGAGGAAAGGCAGAAATTGCCAACCTCAGAAATAAGACAGTGTTTTAGTGTCTTGGGCAGCTCCAGCAAATACCATGAAATGGGCTGGGTTGAATAATGCAAATTTATTGGCTCATGGTTTCGAGGCTAAAAAAAATCCACATCAAGGCATCATCAAGGCGATGCTTTCTTCTTGGAGACAGGCATTCGGGGGCTGGCTGTTGGTGATCCTTCACCCTTACCTGTCACCTGGCGAGGCAGGTGGAGACATCTCCCTGTCTCCGTCCTCTTCCAGGTTCCCCTGATGTTCAGCTTCTGGTGGCTCTCTCTGGCTTTCTCTCTCTCTCTCTCTCTCTCTCTCTCTCTCTCTCTCTCTCTCTGCCTGAATTCCATTCCACTTATAAAGGACTCCTGTAAGGGCATTAAGACACATCCCGACTGAGGTGGGCCACACCTTAACTAAAGTCACCTCATCCAAAGGTCCTGCTTCCAATGGGTTCACACACAGGAATGGATTAAGTTTAAGAACATGGTTTTCTGTGGTATGTATAATTTCAAACCATTACAGATAGGAAATATCCCTATACATCCTGCCACCATTAGAAGGTTAATCAGCCAACACTACAAACAACTTTACACACATAAATACAACAACTTAGAAAAAATTGACTAATTCTTCCAAAACCACAAGCTACTAAAATACAATCAAGATGAAATAGTCTAAATATTCCATTAACCATGAAAAATTGTATTTGTAATTATAAAGTTCCCAAAAAGAAAATCCCTAGGCACAGATGACCTCACTGGAGAATTCTATAAAACATTTAAGGAAGCACTAACATCAGTAGTATGCAGTGTTTTTTCAGAAAATAGAAGGTGAAACCATATCCAACTCATTTTATGTGGTCAGTTTTACCCTGATACCAAAACCAGACAAAGATCAAACAAAAAAGGTAACTACAGACCAGACTCTCAAGAACTTTGACACAAATAACAAAAATAACCTGGAAAAGTATTTGCAAAACAAATTCAGCAATGTATAAAAGGAATTATAGACTATACCCAAGTGTGATTTATTCCGGGTATGCAAGGTTGTTTCGGTAATGGAACATCAATCATTGTAATCTACCATATCAATATAATAAAGGAAAAAAATTGTTATATCAATTGATGCAGAAAAAAATTTGAAAAATGCAGTATTTGTTCATGATAAAAATTCTCAGCAAATAGGAGTAGAAGAACATTTCCTTAACTTAATAAAGAGAATTTACAAAGAACCTACAGCAAATATCATACTTTGTGGTGAATGAATGAATGCTTTCTCCCTAAGATCAGGAAAAGGAAACAATGTCTGCTCTCACCACTCTTATTCTAGCTACTTCAGTAATGCCAAAATAAAGTGAAGGCCTATGGTTTGGAAAGGAAGAAATAAAGCTGCCCCTGGTTGCAGATGACATTACTGTCTATATAGAAAATCTCGAGGAAATTACATCAGAACTCTTAGAATAAGTGAGTTCAGCAAGGTTGCAAGATACGAGATCTATTAACAAAAAATCAACCGTTTATCTATATGCTAAAAAAATGTAGAAACTGAAATTAAAAACAATACCATTCACAATCACTCCATGAAAATGAAGTACTTAGGTATAAACTTAACAAAACATGTATAGTATCTTTATGCTGAAAATTATAAAACTGATGAAAGAAATCAAAGAAGGCCTAAATAAATGGAGAGCCTACTATTTTCATGAATTGGAAAAATCAACACCCCAAATTGTTCTATAGGCTTAATGCAATTCCTATCAAAATTGCAGCAAGATTTTTTTGTAGACATTGACAAGCTTATTCTAAAATTTACATTGA
Source organism: Choloepus didactylus (assembly GCF_015220235.1). Lineage (NCBI taxonomy): Eukaryota > Metazoa > Chordata > Mammalia > Pilosa > Megalonychidae > Choloepus > Choloepus didactylus. Next base: position 69,101,009 of record NC_051310.1, read on the forward strand.
AAGGTGCAGCCCCTAAAATAGCTAAGATAATCTATGGATTATTGGTGTAGATACTGAGACAGTGTACAGTAATCAAGACACTGTAGTATTGGTGGAGGGATAGACATATAGAACAATGGAAAAGAATAGTGAATCCAGACAGAAACCCACATGTATATGATAAACTGACTTTTAACAAAGGTTCAAAATTAATTTTCAGCAATGGCACCGGAGCAAGTGAACTTTAACCTCAAAGATATACAAAAATTAACACAAAATAGCTCATGGATTTAAATGTAAAGCATAAAACTTTAGAAGAAAAAAGAGGGGAAAATTGTTAGGCTCTGTGGTAGGGAAGATTCCCTAGACTTGACAACAAAAGCATGATTCATAAAAGGAAGAATTGATAAATTGGAGCTCATCAAAATCAAAAGCATTTGTTCTGCAAAAGACTCTGTGAAAAGGATGAAAAGATAGTGTTTTAGTTTTCTCAGCTACTAAAACTAATACCATTCAATAGATTGGCTTCACAATGGAAATTTATTGGCTCATGATTTTGAGGCTAGGAGAAGTCCCAGACTGAAGCATCTGCAAGCCAATACTTTCTCTCTGGAGACTAATGTTTTGTGGCTGGCTGCTGGCTTTTGGTCTTTGGTTTTTCTGTCACATGGTAATATACATGATGGTGTCTTCTGCTTTCTCTTCTGGGTTCTGTTGACTTTTAGTTTCTTGCTTCCCCATGGCTTCTTTGACGTGTCCAATTTTTTACTTATAGGGAGTGCCGTCATATTTCATTAAGAACCACTGTCACTCAGTTTGGGCATCTTAACTAATAGCATCATCAAAGGTACTATTTGCAAAATGGGTTCACCCCCACAGGATCAGGGGTTGGTACATGAGCATGCCTTTTGGGGATGGGGGGGACATGATTCAATCCCCAACAAGAAGCTCTATAGTCTGAAAGAATATCTGTAAATCACATATCTGATAAAGGACTTGTATCTGGAATATACGAAGTACTCTCAAAATTCAGCAGTCACAGAACAATCTATTTAAAAATGGGCCAAAGATACGAAAAGACATTTCAATGAAGAGTATAAACAGATGGCAAATAAGCACATGAAAAGATATTCAACATTGTTAACCACTAGAGAATTGCGAATTAAAACCACAATGAGATACTTCTAAATACATGTGTTGGAATGGTTAAAATAAAAGATAGTGGCAACACACAATGCTGGCTAGAATGCAGAGAAACTGAATCACTCACACATGGCTGGTGGGATTATAAAATGGTATAGCCACTCTGGAAAATTATTTAGCAGTTTTTATAAAATTGAACATGCTCTTATACAACTTAGCAATTGCACTGTTGGCCACTTATCTCGGAGGAATTAAAACAAACAAACAAACATATAAACAAATGTTCAGGGCAACTTCACTCATATTAGCTAAAACTGGAAAATCTAGATGTGCTTCAATGATTGTATGCTTAAATAATTGCTGATACATCCATACCATGGAATATTACTCAGTGATAAAAAGGAACAAATTATTGATGCATACAACAACCTGGATGAGTCTCATAAGAATTATGCTTATTGGAAAAAAAAACTGATCTCAAAAGGTTACACTCTGTAGGATTCAGTTTATATAAGAGTTTTTAAATGATAAAATTACAGAGGCAGAGGCTAGATTGGTGATTCCTAGTGGTTACAGATGGAGGGGATAGTGGGGGTAGGTAGGTGTGTTTATAAAGGGGTAGCTTAAGGGAGACTTGTGATGATACAACAGTTTTGTATCTTGATTGTGTTGGTGGTTGTACACATGATAAAATTGCATAAGGCCATAGCCCCTCACCCATCCCCATACACACACACACACACACAAATAAGTGCATGTAAAACCAGTGAAATATGAATAATGTCTGTGGATTTTACCAATGTCAATTTCCTGGTTTTATATTATATTCTAGTTATGCAATATACCATTAGAGGAAACTGGGTGGTACATGGGACGTCCCTGTACATTTTTTTACAATGCCTATGAATCTATAATTATTTCAAAATAAAAAGTAAAAAAAAACTCTGAAGATATATATAAGCATATATATATATACATAATAAATGACATTTCACTTGAGAATCTAATTTGAAAATGTTTCAATATTGTGTTTGATATTGGTTATTCAAGTTTTACTGAAAGTTTGTTATTGTTGATTAGTTATGTTGAAAATATTTTGCACTGCATTTGATAACTGTATTTATTTCAGTTAAAAAACATCATTTAAATTTAAAAAATTACAAAAAAAGAAAGAAATGGGAGTTGTGAAAGTAATTAAATATCCGTGCATGTCTAATTTTCAGAGTGAAATATCTGAGAATTCTCATGCTTGATCTTATTATCAAATGCAGTTGCTCTACTGCTAGGCCCTGTCACATACTAAATTACAAGCATAAGAGCATGCTTATTGTGTTATTTTTATATGCCTCATTCAGAAATCTTCACTTCATGTAAAATTCTTTCTCTTTAGGTTGTGTTGAACTTCCCTATTTTTGATGTGTTTTGGTTTTTGGTGGGAGACAGTCTGGAAGAGCACATTGGAAGAATCATTAATTTCATAAGACTATTTTTGGTGAACTGGCTTCATTCTCCACTCCCCCTCCCGTTTCCCCATCTGTAAATGCATTATACTTTCTACTTAGTATGGAGAGTTCAGAAGGGGCATTGTTTCAAAGAAATCCGAAACATGTTTTTGCCTTGTTAGACATGAGTGCTCAAGGCCTTCATATGGCGCTGATATTTTTGTGTCTAGTTAGTAATCTTGTGATCATCCAGTCACACCTTTGAGTCAGTGGCTTGTTAAGATGGTAGGAGTGAAAATGTTGGAAGGTAAATGATCCTAAATAAGAGTGAATTGGCAGATGGGGTAGGAAATCACTGTCATGCTGGCAAATGTTTCTTATCTATTAAGGCTGTTGTATTGCATTTTGCCCAGTAATGAAACAGAAAAATTAATATGATGCTCACTCTTTCCACAGTTGTGGATTTTCTTTGCTCTGGTATAGAATGTTCCTTGATCTAATGAAACCTCTGTGAGAACATCTGTTTATATGATGGCATCATTCTGAATTGGAAAACATTTATAATAATAGAAATAATCAAGCACCTGCTATTAGAATAGGTAAGCAATTACACAATTAAATATTAACAGCAATCTTCCACAAAAGGAGACTGAAACTCAAAAAGATAAGTTGCTCAAAGCCACATACCTTTCATGAAACCAGGATTCAGCCCCAGCCTGAAATCCTTCTGCTGGAGAAGCAAGTGTCTTTTGTGGCAAAAGCCTTGGGTAAAAAGGTGGACAAGGAGTGTAGATAGGAGCAAATGGGAAAGAGTATCGTCCATTCCATATGTTCCATTTTCATGAAAAAAATAAGCTCCAGTAACAAAGTAATGATGGATGGGAAGGTGGCATAATATCCTATTACTTATCATTCCCAGGTTAATATGTAACTAAAGTAAAATTGCCATTGGAATCCTAACTTTTGGCAAGAACTTGATAAATTGATAAAATTAACATAGTAGAATTAATGGGTAAGAATAACAGTTTGAGAGAAAAAAAGATTAATTAAGGGAACTTTCTTTACCAGGTATTTGAAAAGTATTATAGATCGGAAGAAGGAAAGAGAAAGTCTAGTAGCAAGTACATTCGTGTATAGGAATTTAGACGGCTAATAAAAATGGTGTTTCAAAGCAGGGGAAAAGGGATAATCTATTTAAGGTTTTGTGGAAAACAAACACTCAAATTACTTATACATGTATACCGTGCATAAAATATCTTATGGATGGAGCAAAAACTTACACATTTTAAAAAGGACTTGGGAGAAAATATACAATATTTGCATTACATCTTGAACATAAGTTATAACCATAAGGTAGAAAAGGCTGCTTTTTAGCACTATACCAAGACCAGACACAGGAAAGGAAAAGATTGGCAGATTTTTTTTTTTTTTTTAGTTCAGTATTTTTAAACTTTTCTTTTCTTAGAGTTCACTGTTTGTGTAATGTAGTTTCATGGATTTAAAATTTTTTTTTTAATTCTGTTTCCATCTATACACTAATACTTCCCCCTTTAATCACATTCAGATATATATTTCAGTGCTGTTAATTACATTCACAATGTTGTGCTACCATAACCACTGTCCATCATCAAAACATTTCCATCCTTCCAAATAGGAACCTTGTGCATTTTGTGCCTTAACTTCCCAGTCCTTACCCTAGCCCAGCCTCTGTTAACTTACATTCTAGATTCTGACTCTGTGAGTTTGCTTATTATAATTGTTTCACATCAGTGAGATCATACAGTATTTGTCCATTTATGCCTGGCTTATTTCACTCAACATGATGTCTTTAAGGTTCATCCATGTTGTTGCATGTATCAGGGCTTCATCCTTTTTATGGCTGAATAATATTCCATTGCATGTATATACAACACACTGTTTATCCATTTATTGGATGATGGACACTTGGGTTGTTTCCATCTTTTTGCAATTATGAATAATGCTGCTGTGAGCATTGGTGTGCAAAAATAAACTTTTTTTATTATAAAAAGAGTTTAAACAAAATTGAGGCAAGTATGGACTACATACATGGAACTGAGTAAACATACATTGTAATAAAAGAACTAGATTCAGATGTCAGAACTGGCAAGCTATGGAAGAAATACGTATAGCGATAGTGGCAATGGAGGGGCAGTTGATATCAGTAATAAGCTTCGAGAAACACTAGTGAAACAATAATGATAAATCACTTTTCCTCTAGCCTTATTAAAACTGTAGGGAAACAACCTTCTGAAATGGCTTGTAGTTATGCTTGTGGGAACAATCCTTTTGAAGGCAATATGGTACACTATATTACATTTTAAACGCCGTGTACTTTTAACCCAGAAATTGCATAGTGAAAATTTGTCCTCTGGAAACATTTGCATAATTGTTACAAAGATGTTAATTACAGGATTGCTTCCAATAGTGAGAAATTGGTAGCTAACTAAATGCCCCTTAGTAGAGGAGGCTGGTTACGTAAGCCTAGATACTTTCAGACATTTGGGTACTCTGAAACCATTTAAAAGAATGAGGTGTATTTATACTTGCCATGTTGTCCATAAATATTTACAAAACAGCATGCATGATATGAATATATGTTTGGGAAAAAAAAGTGTATGAATTGGAAGTGGCCAGGAAGGATGTTCACCAAATGATTATTTTATGTTTTATTGAACTCTTTTGGAGATTGTCAGAAAGATGGGGTTACAGGCTATTTTAATTTTATGTATATATATATATACATAAATATATATAAATTTTATAACTAAGATGAATTATTTTATAATCAGAAAAAAACTTAAGAAATGGAAATAGAAATATTGGACAGCAGGCGTAGTGGTCTCATGTTTCTCTGTATTTGGTAGCATTACTTGTGCCCAGTGGAAAGGCTGCCGTATTTAATCTCCTTTTTCCTTCTCTGTTAAGAATACGTGGAAATCACTGAAAGAGACTGTTCACTGTATTACAGGGAGTTCAGTTTAATTTGCCCTAGGCTTATTTAGTTTCCACTCTGGCCCTAATTAATTGCAACTGCAAAGAATGAAAGATAAACAGAAGAACTAACAAGAGATAATACCTGTAGATTGCTGGCTGTGTGTCAGGTATACATATATGGTCCTGGTGTACATGTGCATCCAAGCACATGCACACTTGGTTAATTCTCCCTCAACCCTAGGAAGTAAGTGCTACAACCATCACGGCCACTGTGTAGAAGGAGCTGGAGCCCCGAGAAAGTCAGAGCTCTGGGAATTCCAGCCCTGGGATCCATATTGCCTCTCATACCGTCTCTGCCCTCCAAGTACTTCCAAGAATGTGTGTGGTGTGGGCTGGGGAACCTGGGAATTCTTATCCATCCTCCAAAGCAGGAGACTTTGAGAGGGACAGAGAGCATTATTATGATTATGCTGGGACAAAGAGGCACGAACCCAGACTGTCCTTGACCAACTAGGATCTCTCTGTGATCACTCCACAAATAACTGGAATCAAATAATGTTCGCCTCATATCATCTAATTTAGAGTGAGTATGTTTCACAAATAATACAGATTAGGAAATGCCCTGTGAGCGTTCAGAAGATGGGGAGCAGAGCCCCAGTCTTGGGGAAGGCTTGGCTCTTTGGGGTTCCTGTGGGGCAGCCAGGATGCCACAGAGCACAGGTGGAGTCTGGAGGTCTCCCAGGTGTCAGGCACAGGTGTGTGGCCCAGCTGCCCCTCATGCCATTCTCCTACTGGGAACCCAGCCCCGTCCTCAGATCCTCACCTGTACCACCCTCATTACCTGTTTGGAAATGTCTTTTGTTCCTGGGGGGCCAGCATTTATTTCCCACTGTGAAATGCAGTTCCCAGCTCAGCCAAGGAGAAAGCATTGTCCCTACTCTTGTTTGGCCAGTGACCTTTCCCTCAACTTTCCACCATCTCTGCTGAGGGTTTGCTTATGGGAGGCTGCTCACTGTGTTCTGTCGATGATCGAGGGGCTTCCAGCCCATGCCTGGAACCCTGTGTGCAGCAGAGTCAGGGGAGGGTATGGAAACACACGTCGTCTGGCAGGTCCAGGTATGCTCCTGAATGTTGTCCGAGTGAGGGAGTGAAGATGTTAGAACCGACTACTGGGAAGATTATTTGATTGGAAAGTTAGTAAAAAAAATTTTCTCTTTCTATTTTATAAAATCCTTTCAATCTTTTCCTAGTAGATTTCCATCTTTCATTTTTCCAAACCCATGGTCTAAGCACACCAACTGTTTATTATTTAAAAACACCTGGTCAGTGAGGAAAGAAACACCTCCTTCAGCCTGTTGTCTCAGCCCCCCTTATAATTTTATAATCTGGTTGGCATAGAAATCTGAGTTAATTACACTACACTAATTCACTCAAAAGTATTTATGGAATACCTACTGGCACCATAATAAAATTTTGATTTTAAAAAAGGGAAATTTTAGGTTATATGTATATTACTAGATTAAAAATTTAAAAACAAATATAGGACTAGACAACTCAGTGCAACCTAATGTAAACCATGAACTATAAATAATAGTACAATTATAATAATATTCTTTTATGAATTGTAACGAAAGTAGCATACTAATGCAAAGTGTTAATAGGGAAGCTGTGTAATTTATCTATGAGTTTTCTGTAAATCTACAACTTCCCTAACAAAAAAAATTAAAAATAAAACGGGAACAAAATAAATGTCCAGTGAGTAATGGGTAAATACATAATGGTACAAATTGAAATAATTGAGTATTATGTAACAATAAAAATTAATATTTTAAAAACTATTGCCTAATGAGAATATGTTCACATAGCATGAAGTAAAACAGTGGGATATGAAGTTGCATGAACAGATTGATCCCAGTGCTAGGATCAATATATGCATATAACAAGAGATGTCTGAAATGAATAAAAATATTGGCAATTGAACGAGGATGGTGTTTTAGTTTCCTAGCTGCTAAAACAAATACCATACAATGGGTTGGTTTAGCAGGGATTTATTGGCTCACAGCTTTGGAGGCCAGAAGGCTTGTTTCCTCCTGCAGTCGGCATCTTCTGGCTAGCCAGCAATCTTTGGGGTTCCTTGGCTTTTCCATCACGCATGGCAATGCATATGGTAGCATCTTCTCCTTTCTCTTCCAGGTTCTGTTGCCTTCCAGCTCTGGCTGCTCCCCATGGCTTCTGCTCCCATGCCCAGTTTACTTTCCTTGTAAGGACCTCAGCCATTTGGGTTAAGGCCCACCCTCATTCAGGTTAAGCACCTTAACTAGCAACGTCTTCGAAGGTCCCACTTGGAACTAACTGGGTTCACGCCCATAGGACCAGGGGTTGGAACCTGAACATGCCTTTTGTGAGGGACATGAATCATTCTCCACAGATGGATTATAGGGAATTCTCAAATTTTATTCTGCTGTGTTGTTTTTCAAATTTTCTACCATCTTTTCTCCCCCTCCCCCGCTTCCGTTTCAACTCTTTAAACACATACACATTACCAGGTGCATGAGAACTAAGCAGAACAATCTCTTCCATGTGGCTTTCAAATTTTAACAGTTTCATTCAAATATTTTCAGTTTCTATCTTGTTGGAAATGTTTCCCTTGTAGTCAAAGAAATAAAACTTATCTATGTTTTAAGGCGTTTAAATGATCAATTTTGTTATACTCTTGTGCTCCATATTCAATCATATTTTGTACAGTTTTCATATTTTTCAAGTCATGGCTGCACTGGACATCCCAGTCTTTTGAAGCATACAACTATCACAGAAACACTTATTACCTTTATAATAAACATTTCCACAAATAATCAAGAAGCAAGCAAGCTCCACTGGCATCAACTGTATTAATGGGACTGAAACAGAGAAGAATTCTCTTGTTGTCTGGGTGTGAAACAGCATATTAGAGGTAGGGTGATGGCCTCTAGAGGCTGAAGAGAGAAAACCGAGGTGTGCCGGTTAGGATGTATTATGTCCCCCAAAATGTCATGTTTTTTAATGCAATCTTGTGGGGGCAGTTGTATTAGTGTTGATTAGGTTGGCATCTTTGGATTAGGCTGTTTCCATGGAGATGTGACCCACAACTGTGGGTGATACTTTGATTAGATTATTTCCATGGACATGTGGCCCCGCCTGTTAGCATGGGCCTTGAATAGTTCATTGGGGCACTATGAAAGTTCAGACGGAAGGACCAGGGAGTGGCTGTGGCTTAGAGAGACATTTTGAAGACGGCTGTTGAAAGCTGATGCAGACGTTTTGGAGAACGCCATTTTGAAATGCAAACTAGGAGCAAGCAGATGCCAGCCACGTGCCTTCCCAGCTAACAGAGGCTTTCTGGATGCCAATAGCCTTTCTCCAGTGAAGGCACCCTATTGTTGATGCCTTACCTTCGACACTTTATGGCCTTAAGGCTGTAACTTTGTAACCAAATAAACCCCCTTTATAAAGCCAATCCATTTCTGGTATTTTGCATCCTGGCAGCATTAGCAGACCAGAATACAAAGGGAAAAGGCAGGTGTTTTGCCTTATTGGAAAATCACTACCCTGGAAAGTGCTGGGGATTGTGTTTGTGTGTTTACAGGTTCCCTGTCCACTCAGAGACTTCAGTCCCACTCTCCTGTCTTCTGGTTAAGATGTGTTGTCATTTAGTTATCCATTTATTCAATCCATGTTTGTGGATGGAGGACCTGCTACTTGAGAATCCTCACCAGAATCCCCATTGTCACGGTTGAAATGGAAACACATCCAAGTTAATTCCTTTCCTCTAGGACACTAGGCTGCCTTGGGCTCTCATCTATTATCCTGTAGTGCCCCACCCATGAAAGCTCAACTGTTGGCCTTTCCATGGAAGAACTGGCTCTTCTCCCTGAAGCTTCACTGTGCAGAGTGATGCTAGCAATATGTTTTCATCAGACTCTGGAAGGGAGATGCCTGATATGAACCCTTTCCTAGCAATTGCAGAAAGAGTAGTCCTCAAGACAGCATTTTCTGTCATGTTTTATTATTTCCTTCGCTGTAAGCTGTTGGTATAGAAAATTTCCTTATAACTCAGGTTAAAATAAAGCATAAGTTATGCCTTATACTTTTATCATGTAATTGAATAGTGTATTTCTTATCTGCTCTGTACTACTGGGAAAATAACTTTATGTAATTCTACCAGTGATATCGGCTTACATAAGTAGCTTCTATTTCTTCAGGCTCTTCAAAGAAAATCTTGATTTAAATTCATTATTTTAATGAATGATTATTCTGGAAGTCAGACTGTAAAAAGAAGTATAAATCATGGATGTGCTATCTATCTATCCATTGATCTATCATCTATCAGAAGTTGAGATTTCCTTGTAACCAACTGAACTTCCAAGTTGAGCATTTCCTCTAGGAAATGAACATAATCTGTGGACAAATATCATGGGTTTTTCATTTTAGCTACATTATCTTTGTTGAGGAGGCAAAGGTTATTTTCTGGTATTTTAAAAATGAGTACTAACTGGTATATAGGGCCTGTGTTTTCCTGTTTACTCCTGTCCTACTGATCTTTCTTTCTTTGTTTTATGGAATTTTGACATGACCTCTTTGCAGTTAGTATTATTGTGTGTAAGATTCCATGCTGAGATGAAAATGCAGAGTGTGAAAATACAAATATGGGGAGAAATGACCTTATCTTATGATCTGGCATCTTCTATTTTAGTTGAGTGGCAGAGGAGGGTACAAAAATAAGCCTTGAGTTTGCCTCCATGCGCTGTCCTCGTACACCCGTGGGTTTTTGTTTGCCCTGCTCCTCGCTGTGTCCCCAGAAGAAACTGACGAGGTTGGACCCTCCTGTGAAGACTCTAAACTAAAGTGCAGGAAGTCAGCACAGCTTCAAAAGAGTTTCATTCTTCTGAGAAATTCAACAAGGATGTTATCTGGCAAGAGTTGTGTATGATGAAAAATAATTCTCTTACTAGTGGGATGATGTCTTTTGAAAACTTCAGTTGAAATGCTGGTTTAGTAAACAGTGCTTGTTTGTAGGTGTCTGCTGGTTTGTTTTCTGAATGATGTTTATTTATTTTTCCAAAATGTTTAAAAAAATTTATTGTGGTGACATATACAATTCATAAAATTTACCATTTTAACCATTTTTAAATGTACCACTCATTGGCAATAATTACATACACAAAGTTCTGCTATCATCACTGCCATCCATTACCAAAATTTTTTCATCACCCGAAACAGAATCTCTGTACCCAAAAAATAGTAATTCCACATTACCCCATCCCAACCCCTAACCCAGCCCCTGTAACCTATAATCCACTTTCCGTCTCTATGAATTTCTTACTCTTGATAGTTCATATTAGTGAAATGAACAATATTTGTTCTTTTGGGTCTGTCTTATTTCACCCAGAATATTTTCAATGCTCACCCACATTGTAGCAGTGATGTTTATTTTTGTTTTGTTGCTATTGTTTAGTGTCTTCCTTCCTCATTTATTTAGTAGGTCGCGCACATCCCACAATTGATTTCATTTTTAAAACAGGTAGAACAATGAAATCAATTAAATCGTATCACTGATTTGCCTAAAAGAGGAAGAGAGAGAGATTACGATGGCATTTGAGTGGGCACCTGTGGGACTTGAAGAGTGCGGCACGCAGACGTGGGAGGAAGGAGATTGGTCATTTATTGCTATTATTGAGCATAAGAGGGACTTTGCAGTAGTAGCTAAAATGAACTTGCTTTCAAGGCTAAAGTTTAAACTCAAATTTCATTCGTGGTTCCTCGATAGCGGCAATGTCCCAGCTTCTAATTGCTGTGGTTGTGCTAATTCATTTGCTGCCTACAGCACTCCTGTAAGGAAGGTCCCATGTTTAGCTCCATTTCATATACGAGGAAACAGCGGTGGGTGCAGTTGAGTTGAGCAGTGTGTACCACACACCACACAGCCAGCAAAAGGTGGATGAAGGGTTCTGAACCACATGTCTAATCTGACTTTTTGTTCTTATTTCTTGCATGACACTACTTCTCATTAAATCATTCATTAATGCATGTAGAAAACCCAGAAAACATTTCCAAAATAAAAATAAATAAAATGGCCTTAAGACATAAAGGACAAGCTGTGATCGTGAGTGTGCTGTGGAGTCTCCAGGCTCCGTTGTGAGATTAGGGTGGACCCAGCATCTTCCCTGCCATTTGCAGTCCTGTGCTCTCAGCCAGGTGCTCAGGATCCTGCAGCTCCGTTCCTTCTCTCTCAGGTGTGGTGGTGTGACACCAGGGTACTGGGAAGCCGTGTCTCCCATGTCTTGCAAACCTTTTTGTTCCATGGTGTCCTCATCACTGAGCCAGTGGGTGTCAGGGTTGAGGGAGATGGGTCATTATCAATAGAAGAACAGCATAGTGTCTCAGCTTGGACAATCAAAGAAAATTTTTTTCTAGAATCCTCAGGAATTCAATAGATGTGAAAGCCAGGCTGTTCTTAAGTTCCTTTTGTGAATCTTGATGTTCCTTCTATCCAGAGAGATACTCCTGTTGCCCAAGGGGACTGGACCGTTGCTATGCCCAGCATGCATTTTACACTCTTTTGTGAGCACCGCCTATACTCCAGGCCGTGTTCTAGGGATAGTATCCTTGGTACGGCAGTGAGTAAAATGAAGCCTCTGCCCTGATGGAGCTGACATCTGTGGAGAGACAGACAATTAGCAAACGTGCAGGTAAACATCTAGCATGTCAAAGGGCAGTGAGTACTGTGGGGACCAGCAAAGCCAGGCAAACAGGGAGAGTGGAGAAGGCATGGCCGGGAAGTCCCGGCTGCTTGGCTGAGATTTGAGCAGGCACCTGAAGAAAATGAAGAGTGTGTCATGCAGACATGGGAGGAAGGGAGCTCAAGGAAAAGGAATAGGAATGTGAGCTTTCTCCCATCAGGATGACAAGTTTGAAATGATCCATTTTTGTTGCAAGGGGTTGTGGGGAGAAGTGCACAGGATACTTTGGGATGCTTCAGGAAATCGTCAGTTAGGTCTGATGGCTTCTTTCCCAGGAGCTGTGGGAAGAAGGCTGCAGGCCAGTAGCTTGGAGCTTTGGGAGATTGGCAGAGAGGTGGTGGTTGATGGTGGGTGAAAACCTATCAAAAGAACATGGAGACCATGTCAAAGTTGCTCCCAATGGCCAACTGATATGCTGATTCTGAAATTCACATGAAGTGCAAAGGATCTAGAATTCCAAAAAACTTTGAAAAAGAATAAAGTAGGAAGTCAAACATTACTTAATTTCAAGACTTATTATAAAGCTTAAAATTTTCCCAGGAAAACGCACAATCAGTTGAAACTCTCCATGTGCCTAAGAGATTCCATTCTCTTAAATGCTGGAGGACATGAGTCACCTTTCTCTACAAGCCAGTTCACTCTGTGGATATGCAGTGCTTCAACTCTGTGCAGGCACAGAGAAGCACTCCACGGGGCAGGGATGAAGAAGAATGGCATCTGTCCTCAAGGGCATAACACTCTATCAAATACTGTTGGCAGGTCACAGCTAACTTCAGCAGAGTTTTGGGTAGCAGCCAATTGGCTGTATACACTATGGACTGTGATAGCACTGGAGGGGAGGAGCCTCTAATACTATCAGTTTGATTGTGCACAAAGGAGAAGAGAAAGGTTTCCAGCTCTAGTGACATTTCAGGAAGGTTAGCAGAAGGCTCCCTGCGATAAGGGTGTCCTCAAGAAGAGCCAGCATAAGCAAAGAAAAACAATATGAGGAGCTTGGCTTGCTGGAGAATAGCAAGGAGATCAGAGTGACATCCACGTGGCTGTGGCAGAACATGAAACGGGAGAAAGCAGTTGTTTCCAGATTGTGAGATTCCCGGCCAAGGTGGTTGGACAATCCTTGTGGCTATCAGGGTGCCTTTCTTGTTATTAGCATTGTTTCTTAGTATTGAAAAGAAATTCAGGGAGCATTGATATATTGCTTTATATCAGCCATTTGATTGGTTTCTTTTCTCTTTGCAAAAAAAATCAGTGGAGCATCGAGGGCACTGGCTTTCCTAATGGGCAGGCAGAGGAGAGAAACTGGGCAGTAGGTCGATTGTGCCTGATACACTCCTTTCTCAAAGAGACATTTCTGTTTAGCCATGTGTGTCTCACTTTCCTGTAACATGCATTGTTTTCCAAGTAAAATTCTAATGGTTTGCAAATAACATTTCAGAACATTTGGGTTACTCAATGAAAAAGTCTTGGAGAATTCAACCAGGAAGATGACAATGGCTGAGTGCGCCAGGTGCATGCCCCTTGGAGAGGTTTCATGTGCCCACATACGTGCATCTCCAACTTCCCACCATGAGGCCTCTTCAGCTTTGTTTCTGCAACACAATCACATTCTGTTGCCATATGTGTGAAAAAAGTTATCTGCTTAAATTAACCTGAGTAGTTCATTCTTCGCAAAGTCATATTTGGTGAATGCCAATATGTGGGAAATCCTAGTGTGAAAGTAGCTACCATGGGCACGGGTTATATTCTAAGATAGTCCACACTAAGGAGGATGTAGAAATTGCAGGAAGCATATCTACAGCAACGCAGAATGTAATGTCCAAAGACTCAAATTATTTTATCACAGGCAAAGTAAAATGTGTAGAAGCTTGTTCAAATCACAGGTGGCCTTGTGAAAACTAATGATAAAATTAGTTTGACAGATTTCTTCTGCAAATTGAGTAGGATGAGTTTCCTCTGATTTGTGTAAACTTCAAGACCCACCCTTATTTATATGCTTATCATGAGCAGGGAACTTGGAATTTGCTCTATGGAAGCACAAAGGCCCTTTTGAGTGACATTTTGGAAGCTATTTTAAATGTCTTAAGGTTGAGAGCTTTTGCATTATTATTAAAATGAAGTCACTGTCCTGAGAAAGGAATGATAAAATCTAAAATAGTGTGATGCTGATAGGTCCCTGAGGCAAAAAAGTGGGCACAAAAAGGCAGTGATAATTACAGCTGAGTGGAGAAGCCCAGTGGGTAGGAAAGGCTAATTTTGACACAAAGTCCGAAATGGCAAGTTGCAGAGATGTGAAAAGAGTTCTTAAAGGCAAGCCTCTTAGATCAGGTGCATCATATTTGAGTGACTCCTGTGACTTTTTCTGGGGCTAACCGTAGTATTCCTGAATAAATAACCTTGCCTTGGGCCCCACTGTCCCCATCTATAAAATTAAAGGTGTTGCCAAGATCATGTGTAGAGAAACTGCCTACCTTGAAATTCTGCAAATTACCAGGACTGAATGTTAATGTAAAGTTCAGTGAACAAACTGCCTTAAGAGTTCTCCCTTCAACCTATATCATGAATAATAAGTGAAATTGAGAGCCCGGTTTTGATTTTCACAGAACATGTCATTTATTTTCCATCATGGTGTTTTGTTCACCAGGATCTTTTCTGGGCCCAGAAGGATTACATATCACAAGGCCTCAGTGCTGTGAAACCTGACTGTACTCTCAAATTCTGTCTCCTAAGATCAAGTAATCCAAACGGTGACCCAGAGACTTTGGTGAAGTGGCACAGATTCTGCAGTTCTCAAAACCTCCTTAGTCCTGATCCTAGAAGACTAGGCCCCGCCTTAGCCTGGATGAATATGCTTTCTGGGGTGGAAATTTGGCAAGTTTCTTCTAATGAGAAATCCCTGTTGAGAACCACTGTCCTAGATGGAATAAACTGTCTGAACAAAGGGAGAAGAAATGAATGAAATAGGTGAGATAAGATGTGCAAGACGAGTTGCATGGGATCTGGCATACATTGGGTGTTCACCACAAATCAAATTCTCTTCTGTGCAACATTGAATAGGTGGAAAAATGAGCTGGGGCTGGAGCTAGTGTTAGAAAAAGACCCTGCTAGCAACATGGCCAGGCAGAACCCCATTCCAGGTTCAGGACTTGCTGCAGAAAGAATTCAGAGACAAGAGGAGCCAGTAGGAATAACTCGGAAAGTTTATTAAAGAAAGAGAGAAAAAGTACACGTTAGAGAAAGAACACGGACATGTTCAAGGGAGAAGCACATACCTAGTGGCAGTGAGTTGGCTTGTTTGACAGGGGAAGTCTTACAGTGATTTTCTTATCTTGACCTTTGAACACCAGGTGTGTTCTTTGTCCTAGGAGGAGACAGCTTTTCAGAACTTGTGGCCTGCCCTCTCATATACAAAATTTGTCTTTGGTCAGATGTTTAACAACCTTTATGACCCCATGCTTTCTGTCATTACTAAGAATTTGCTTTGGGTCTATAATTTTGCAAACTTTAATGGTTTGGGGAGGCTTCGGAGCTTTAGGGGAAATTCTTGTCTCATGAGCTTTGCAGCTGAAATTCTCAGCTCTGCCTTAATTCTTTCGAAGGTGAATAGAAGTCCTGGGACCACAGCCTATGCCCTGTTCTATCCTGTCTCATCATGACTATGTCAGGAAACACGGATTGATCTACTACAATGGATCCTTTGTCTCCCACAGTGTTCATGGATGTTTCTACAAAAAAGTCAAAGTCTACCGGGACTGGCTTGTTCTCGGTGTCTCTGCAGATGCTCAGGAGGCTGGTGTAGTCAGGTCGATGACATCCCAGCATGTGTGTGGGGGGGTGCCTGAGGCGTGGGCTCCCACCCCATTTCAGGATACTTAGCTTTTCTTGCCCCAGCTTCCCTCTCCTCATTTTGACAGCCAGAAAGAGTCCACACAATTCCAGATGACCCTAGGAGAGCCAGTTACCTCTTGGTGGATGCAAAGAGAAGGAAGTGTTGCCAAATGAGGTTTTGCTTATATTTGAAATGTTGGGGTATTTTTTTCTTCCTTCTAAGATATAGTTTCCATCCCACTTTTGGTTGCTTTATTTGACTCAATGATGATGTCCAAATTCCTTTAACACTTTCTGTTAAAATACAGTAAATAGGTTCTGTGGAATATCAGTATGACTCAATTCATTGAATGTATAGTTCCCATGTTGCAGTATAAGGCTTTATTGTTTTTCCCCAGCTTTTCCTCCAACTTGTTCTATTCCAGTTTCTGTTTTTAAGAATCTTTCTTCCTTTTGACGTAATTGCAGAATTCTCAGCGACCAGGTACTTAGCTGTCTGTATGTGTATAAAGAAGGTTAAAAAGGAAATAATTTTAAAAAATCCATGAATCAGAGGATTCTGTATTACTAAGAAAAGTATTTGTGGTTTTAGTAAAATCTGAGGTCTTTGGCAGTGGGAGTGAGGTGGGGAGGTATTGGAGAGTTGCCAGTTTTTTAAAATCTCAGTATCTGGATCTTTCAATATTCTAGTTTATGATAGAGTCTTCTTTTCATAAGTCACAGCACCTTTGTATCTCTAGCACACTTCTATTTCAGACTTCAGATTCTACCACGTGTACAGTTGAAGTAAATATCCGATAGCCAGGAGATAATAATGGCTGATAGCAGCTGATGAGGGTTTCTGATAATACAGATTCCGATGATCATTCAAGGTTGGAAATTACCACTGTTGGTTACTGTGTCTACTGTTGTGTTAGTTTTTGGTTTTAACCCTTTTCCCTTCACATTTGACTGTCCAGGATTCCTTGAACTGCTTTGTAAAGTTTAGTGATCAGGACCAAGCATCCTGAGTGTGGCTGTGTCCAGACTGATTATCTGTAGTGTGTTGTGACAGAAACAGTTGTCAGTATGGGATAATAAGGCACAATATGGGATAATAAGGCACAATATGGGACTTTATATGTTCACACCCGAGGCATTTAAAAACACTGTGTTTGAATGATAATGAATGTTATCTAGTGTTAAGAATATTTTAAACTTCAGTTTTACTTGCTAATGTTGCATGATTGAGAATAATAAAGAGTGACTAAAATTAGAATATTAATTTAAATTGCTGATAACATTTTATCCCCGACTCAAAATATGAAGCAGAAACCACACCCATACAGCTTATAGGGGATGCCAACCTGTATTCTTCAGAAGATATAAATCCATGTTCATGTGCCTGTGACTTCCTGAAACAGTCCACACTAAACAGGGTCATTCCTTCCATCCTTATTCGGTTATTCCCTGTCCAGCACACACTTACCGAGGTCTACCACGTGCTGAGCTCTATGTTAAATGGCAGGCACATGAAACAAAGATCAGGGAGCGCATAGTGCAATTGTAGAGGTGCCAGGAATGATTACAACGAAGATTGGTGCTTGCAGGTTTGGTGCTCATGTTATGCATGTTGGGAGCAGGTAGGAAAGCCCAGTCATCACAACTCAGAAGTGGGGTCCAGGGGGGGTCCCATGAAGGGAGTTGGCCTGGTGATAGGGGTGGAGAGGGCATCCCACAGAGAAGAGAGCTTGCCCAGGACATGATCTGCAGAGGTGGGCAGCATGACTGGAGGACAGGGGGTTAGGGAGTAGAGCAGGTGAGGGACACAGGTATGGCTCTAGCAAGCTGGACAGCCATGCCAAGAGGCTGATGTGTAGACACCAGCTGTGTGGAGGCAGTGAGGGTATAGATTCAGGAGCAAAAGGGTGAAGCTGGCATTTTAGAACCATTATTCCAGCCACCTTGTAGAGGATGTTGGATAGTGGATTGTGTTCTGAATGTTTGAGCTATGTTCAAACATCTGAAGACTGCTACTGAGGAAGAAGAGTGGATTATTTCTACAAGCTGGGAAATATCTATAGACACAAGTGCTAATAAGAAAGGAAAAAAAAAAAACAATGCATCACATTAATCGATCATTTGTGAGCAAGTTGTTTTGCAATCTTATCATGGGTTCTTATAAGTTTTCATACCAATATGCTATAAAATTGTTGCAAAGTTACCCTTTTCCCATCTTTGCCTTTGGCTAAGTCTTTGACAGAATTTCTTATTTGTTTTCAGGCATGTGTAGGAATGAGAGTTTCCAGAAAAGAACACCAATCATGATGCTGCTATAGATAGGTTTTTATAGTCAATTACCAGCTGGTGGTTTTTCTTTTCCAAAGTGGGCAAGAGGGAAAGTGGGAGATAGACTTCGAGATTTGCTTAAATTGATTTTAGAAATACTTAGCACATGTAGAAGAGAGAACTCACATGTATTCAGAATGGCTAGCAGAGGTGAGCATCATTTAGAGAGATCAAGAGATCTCTACTTTTGGTCTAAGAGGCAAATACCTCTGGAACACTTGGATTTGATTGCAAAGCAATCCAACACATGTCTGTTGAGCTCTAACTGTGTAAAGACCAAATTCTAGACACTACAGAGCACATGAAAATGAGTAAGCCGTAGCCCTTCCTTTAAGAGGTATCTACTCCAATGGAGGAGAAACCATGGGGCAGAGAAAGAGAGAACATATGAGAGAGCAAGAGCAAGTTCCCATTCAGTTAGAACAATTAGTTTTGGATGAGCCTTGTTGAGTGGGAATGATTTAGACAAGAGGATTTGGGGTGGCGTGGAATCCACAACAGGCTAATGGTGTGGCAACAAGGAAGTAAAACGAGTACCAGGATGTAGTGGAGTTAGTTCTAGATGTGATTGACCTTGTGGAGCCATTGGGAGCTTTGAAACCTGGGAGTGATGCCATTCAGAGTTGGGCTTTAGGAAATTCAACATGGGGGCTATGAGCTGGATGGGCTTGGAGAGAGAAAGAAGCCTTTAGTGAGGAAAATAGTTGGATGGTTCCTAAGGTAAACAGAAGGGAATTGATGGGACTCTGTTGTGTGGATGGCAGTGAGTGAACACTGACAGAGGGGCCCATGAGGGAGATGGACTTTGCAGGTTGGTGAAAGATGGGCTTGGCAAGGTCAGTGAAGATGGCTTACAGGTGTCAAGATGGGACACGAGGAGAATGATTCAAGGCTTGGCCAACTCAGCAGCCTTGGGCAGGTTGCTCGAATTCCCTAAGTATAAATTCTTCATGGCAGTTGTGAGGATGAGTTAGTTACTGGATGGTGAGTTAGACAGACAAGCTTTTAGTTCTGAGTGACTTAGATGCGTTGTGCTAACACGGAACTCTAGAATTCCGTGGCTCTATGTAAATATAAGAGCCCATCAGCAATCTCTCGGGATTTGTTGGCTGTGGTTCCTTTTCCCCCCTCCCCCACTAGCACATGCTCACTCACACACACAGCCACATTGTAGGGAGAAGGATCAGCATGTGGCATTTAGTTGCTGGAAGCTGTTTTGCAGTTTGTACCCTCTGGGCACTTAGAGGAAAAATCAATTGCAGTCTTAAATTTTGAAGATGAGATGTTTTTGTTTCCTTTCCACAAGTTCTGTTATTGATCCACTCGTGCATAGCTTGAGTTGTGTGTATTTGCTTTAAGAAGTGTGGGGAATTCCTGCACAGCTCAGTTTTCCACCCTGATTGAAAAATCAGCCTCTGTTTTCACAGTGGTTTGTGTTCTCACCATGGTTTATTCCCTGTGCATTTTACTTTCTGTTTCCAGAAGACGTAGAAAATCTGAAAATTTAAAAGCAATCTATGGAATTTCAAGGTCACGTTCTGTATATTAAAAATGAGCAATAATAAAAAAGTCTGTTTTCTATGCCAAGCCAGAGATGTTCTCAGTAGGTCACTGACAAAGGCTTCTACTTTGCACACGAGGCAACAGATGAGATTCAGTCAATTAAAGCAACAGAGTAATGTAACTTAGGACTAATATATTACATATTATCACAGGTCCAATGCAACCCCAGGCACAACTGTCAAACTGACAACATTTTTTAGCATTTTACAGTCTATATTTTTATCTCAAATATATATTCTATGGATCTAGGTCTGTAGGAGAATTAGATTTGTAAGTGGTTGTTAGTTTATAGTTTGTTCAGCCCTATTGCCAGTGCTGTCATTTAGTTTTAGTTCATGCTTTGACACTTAAGGATGATTGTCATAAAGTGGCATCATGTGATGATCTGTGCTACATCGTGTGGGTTTTCTTGCCTCCGTCATCTGTGTTGTTGCATATCCCACCCACAACTGCAGTGAAAATCCTCGGTAACCCCCACATCGGTTGCTGTCTTTCCCTGCCGCTTTGATGACCTGCCACATTCAAAGCTAACTTTGCAGCCTGGAAATGCGGGTTTCGTACAGTTGTTCTTTCTATGCTTTCTCAGGCCTTTAATGAACGTGAGCCTCCTGTATTTTGTGTTCCCTTCTCGAATGATGGGACGATTTTAAACCTTGCTGGTCCTGGATGGGGGTCCTCTCTCTCCTGTTCACAACTGCTCGATCCTTCAGAATTGCTCAAGCCTCATCTTCAAGGAACCTTTCCTGCTTGGTCCTCCACTTGCTCATATTATTCTCTAGACCGCACAACCTTAGCATGGATATATTTAACCAGTACTTTGTTTTTGTGCCTAACTGCTTTGTGGCTTTGTAAATTTTCACAGCCTGCTTTTTGGGATGTGTTTTGCCTCTCCTTGAGGGAGATGATGCTTTCTTTCCTCTGCTCTCGTTGTGTCCTCTCAGAAGTTGAGTTCTATGTGGAGTTCAGATGTATACGTGACTAATATTTATTGAACTTGTGAACCAGGGGCGGTCCTGAGTGATTTCAAATGCATCCTTCACGATTGCTAGCTGTCTCCTCCTGCCTCTCACAAATGACTTCATCCCTCTCCCTCTGCCTTCCCTAAGCAAAAGCAGGCTGCAACCCCTCCTGTCTTCCTCTGGAGACTTAACTCCCCCTCACCCACCTACTCAGCCTGTGTTCCAGCTGCAGAGTCCACTTGGCGCCTCTGAGCCATCTGTGCTGGTCTCCAAGTTTGGAGTCCTCCTCCGCAGCCTTTGCAAGGTCAGTGCCCTGGCTCAGCTTCCTGACCTCCTCTCCTGTGCGCTCCCCTGGTCCTTCTATGTCATCTCCTAACCCCACAAATGTATAGAGCACACCGTCACCACTCCCCTGAGTGCCAGACATGCTTTTTCAACATGCGTCAATACCGTTAAACTCACATCTAACCCAGGGTTTCTGCACCTATAATTCTTGCTCCCCAGAATGCCTATCCCAATGTTCTAATCTATATCCTAATCCTTCTTCCATTTAAAACAGCTGCTCCCCATCACTGGGTCCATCTCTCTTCCCTTACTTATTATAATTTTCTTGAAATGACAAGTGTCTACATTGCATTTAGTCATTCGTTTATTTCTTCATACTCTCTCCCACATTGGCATCTAAGATTCACCAGGGCAGGTACCTTATCTTGTTCACTGCTGCCACTGGAAAGGAGAGCTCTTCCTCTCCACCAACGCTAGCCAGAAAAATCCCAGGGAAGGACTGAGATTGTCTCTGTGCACTTCATGGCTCACACAGGCCATGCTGTGCTGTGATCTTTGCACACTCTAGCCCAGAACAGAGTGGGGGTGGGGGGTGGGAGGATAGTGTTGGAAATTCTAAACAAGAGCCAATCAAAATTGCTCTCATGCAAATACAATAGAACGCCTTCACAGTAAGGGTATGAAGCATATGGAAAGTCAAGATGAGGAAGTGAAGGGAGCTAGGTGGGGCTAGAACATGCCATATCTGTCATGCAATTCTAAAATGGATTATTCACAGATTGTGATCCCATGTTTCAGGGACCCAGTGGAGAAAGGGAAACTCACTGTTATAAGACAACGTCTGTAAGGGAAAGCAAACCGAGGGCTCAGATGAAATGCAGTCACTTCTGATAGAAAGACCAGAGAAGATCCTTATAGAAAAGTGTTTTCTTCGAATTCTGAAATCATCCTCAAAAACGTCTTTAAAATAAAGCCAGATATAAATTTCAGTGGACCATTTCCCACTAACATAGGCTCATGGTATTATCCCAAAAGGAGATGTGGTGAAATCATTTACCAGAGGAGCTCATTCTATGATGACCTGGATTAGTTCTGGAATAGATTTGCTTGAGCTTAGTAGAATGCACCAAAAACTTTATAAGGCATTGGGAGACTGTGTCCGCAGTTCTTTTTGGAAAACCTGAACCTTCATACATTGCTGGTGGGAATGTAAAATGGTACAGGCACTTCAGAAAACAGTTTGACACTTTTTGGAAAACTTAAATATATGAGTTACCATATGACCCAGCAAGGCCACCTCTAAGTAACTGCCCAAGAGAAATGAAAATTTGTTTCCACACAAATATTTTTATGTGAATGTCCATAGCAGCATTCTTCATAACAGCCAAAAAATGGAAACAGCCCAAATGTCCTTTGGCTGATGAATGGATAAACAAAATGTGGTGTATCTGAGTAGTAGAATACCGTTTGGCAATATAGGGAATGTATATGCAAACAACAATCAATGAACCTTAGAACACTATGCTAAGTGAAAGAAGCCAGACACAAAAGATTACATATTGTATGATTCCATTTATATGGAAAAGGCAAATCATTTATAGCAGTTCAGGACTTGCCTGGGACCAGGGGTGAAAGTGGATTGATTGCCAAAATGGACAAGGGAACTTTTTAGCATGATGAAAATGTTCTAAAACTGGAGTGTGATAATAGTTTCTCAACTGTTAAATGTACTAAAAATAATTGCACAGGACTGTCACAATGGATGGATTTTTGTATATAAATTATAACTCAATAAACTGCAAAACTTTTTAAACTTTATCCAGAATAATCAATATTTCAATTTTATCTAGAAAAGTAGTGCAAAATAGCCATATATATATACACACACACACACACACACACACACACACACATATATATGTATATCATGAAAACAATAGCAAACAAATGTCAGGTAATGTTAAATGTGCTTTCTGTGTGTTAACTTGTTTGATAATTATCATCATTTTACAGACAAGGAAACAGATATGGAAAGATGCAATAACTTGCCCAAGTCACCGAACTTGTAAATGGTAGAGATGCAAACCCAGACTACCTTTGGAGTTTGGCTACCAATCGCTGACCAGCCCATACTCACGGGTATGCCACACTCTCTTCAACTGCAGAGCTTTTTCATATGCTGTTCACTCAGCAGGAACATTCTTCCACTCTGTCTTCCCCAAGATACTTCTACTCCTTTGGGGTTGAGCTTCAGCCCTCTTCCCCAGAGAGTTCTTTTACCCGTCCTAGTGTAGGACAGCTCTGCCTTTCCTGGGAAGCCCCAGCACCAGAACTTTCCCTTTTGCATCCGTCCTCACTTGTGCTCAAACTCTTTTCCCCTCACTGACTGCCTGTCTGGAGAGCAGGATACTGTCAGCCTTATTCTCACTCAACTGCCTGCACCTGGGAGCGCCCTTCCTTGTCACTCTCTGATCTGCACCTGCATGGGGCTCTATTGAGTGAAGGAGTTAGTGAATAAGTGACCTTGGTGGTCCTTGGGAAATGCCACCTTTGTATCCACATGTGGATGGACCATTCTCTGTTTCTGCATCATCATTTCTAGGGAGCTAATTGGGACATGGCGTGCATTTTTTGGAGGTGACTTTCATATGGAACAATCAATTGTACTCAGTTGTTAGATTGAAACATGGAGAAGAACATAGACATTGATTTTTTTTTTCATAGAACATCTCTAGGAATACTAGTATTTTAAGAATTTTCTTGGGACGTTCTGATCTGGTTGCGTATTGTATGATTTTCCTGGTGCTCTCTTCTTCTCCACCTCTCTACAGTCTTCCTGGTCAATATAACTTCAACTCCCATCATTACATTCAAACTCCTCTTGATAAAATCACCTAAAATGATCTGTGATAGTTAAGTTCATGTGTCATCTTGGCCAGGTTGTGGTATCCAGTTGTTTGTTTGGTCAAGCAAGCACTGGCTTAATTGTTACTATGAGGATATTTCATGGATTTCAATCATCAGTAAGTTGATGCATCTATGGCTGAGGAGATGCCTTCGGCACTGAGAGGTCTTATTCAATCTCTTGAAGGCCCTAAAAGGAGAAGTGATAACTTCAGAAGTCAGAAGGGAGAATTTCCATCTCTACTTCAGCCAGCTAAATTCTCAGGTAATTCATCAAAAATCTTCACTGGAGTTCTCATCTTGAAGCCTGCACTACAGGATTTAGACTTGCCCATCCCCACAGTTGTGTGAGCCAATTCTTATAAAAAAATCTCATAGTATTTGCATAATATATGTATGTACATATACATATGCACACACACACACACACATATATATCTCCTGTTGGTTCTGTTTCCCCACAGAACACTGACTAATAAAGATTTTGGTAGCAGGAGTGATTATTGAGAAACAGAATTGTAAGGATGAGATTTCTGAGTTGGTTTTGGGGTTTTTGGAATTGGTTTTATAACCTGATTATATTCAAAGGCACTAATGACTCTATTTCCAGCAATCAGATTGGCACTGATAGTCCACGGTGTGAACTGGCAATAGAGATACAAAAAATATCACCACTGGATATGGCTACTGGAATGTTTATAAGAGGCAAGGCTCTTGGTGACAGTGTTCTGAGAACTTAGCAGAGTTTTCTGGAGTTAAAAAGTTTAATGGTGATGGCTGGATGGTCTGGGGCTTGGAAGGAACACAATTGGAAAATTGTTGGCAAAAAGGTCTGGGGAGGGGTATGTGGATAGATCTTTCTGAGTGGGTGAAAAACATGAAGATATTTGTATCCCATGTGAATGCTCACCAGAGGGTGACCTCAGCAGAGGAAGATTTTAATAATAAAGTGGATAGGATGACCCATTCTGTGGTTCCCAGTTGGCATCTTTCCCCAGCCACTCCTATCATTGCCGAATGGGCTCATGAACAAACTGGTCATGGTGGTAGGGACGAAGGTTATGCATGGGCTCAGCAACATGGACTTCCACTCACCAAGGCTGACCTGGCCACAGCCACTGCTGAGTGCCCAATCTGCCAGCAGCAGAGACCCACACTCAGTCCCTGATACGGCACCATTCCCTGAGGTGATCAGCTTGCTACCTGGTGGCAGGTTGATTACATTGGACCACTTCCATCATGGAAAGTGCAGCATTTTGTTCTAACTGGAATAAACACACACTCATGATATGGGTTTGCCTTCCTTGTACTTGATGCTTCTGCCAAAACTACCATTCGTGGACATACAGAATGCCTTATCCACCATCATGGTATTAGATACAGCATTGCTTCTGATCAAGGAATCCACTTCACAGCAAATGAAGTGTGGGAATGGGCACATGCTCATGGAATTTGCTGGTCTTATGTTCACCATCATCCAGAGGCAGCTGGGTTGATAGAACAATGGAATGGCCTTTTGAAGACTTAATTATGGCACCAACTAGGTGACAATACCTTTCAGGGCTGGGGCAGTGTTCTCCAGGAGGATGTCCACTCTGTGGTGCTGTTTCTTCTATAGCCAGGATTCACGGGTCCAGGAATTAAGGAGTGGAAATGGGAGTGGCACCTGTCACTATTACCCCTAGTGATCCACTAGGAAAATTTTTGCTTCCTGTCCCTGCAATCTTCTCTGCTGGTCTACAGGTCTTGGTTCCAAAAGGAGGACTTTTATCAGGAGATACAACAACGACTCCAATGACTTATGTTAGGACTGTCACACGGTCCTTTTGTCACTCATGTCTCTGAATCAATAGATAAAGAAGGGAATTACTATTTACTGGCTGGGGTGATTGATCCTGATTATCAAGAGACATAGGATTGCTACTACACAATGAAGGTAAAGGAGATTTTGCCTAGAATACAGGAGATCTTCTAGGGCGTCTCGCAGTACCACCATGCCCTGTAATTAAAGTCAATGGAAAACTGCAACAACTCAATCCAGGCAGGACTGCCAATGGCCAAGAAACTTCAGGAATGAAGGTTTGGGTCACCCCACCAGGCAAAGAACCATGGCCAGCTGAGTTGCTTGCTGAGAGTAAAGGAGATATGGAATGGATAGTGGAAGAAGGTAGTGATAAATTTGGGCAATGACCACATGACCAACCACAGAAATGAGAACTGTAGTGGTTATGAATATTTCTTCCTTCTTTGCTATGGGTGTGTTTGTATATATACATAAAGCAAATATCTTTGTTTTCTTTCCTATCTTTTCCCCTTATCAAATGACATTAGCTGTATTAACTTCATATTGCAGTGTTTCAGTTACAATATAAAAGTTTAAAAGTGAAAATTACTCAAGGACTCCCATCTAATTCTGGGGAAAGTTAGTACATTTCTGGTTACAAGCAGGAGAGTTGAGTATTGTTAGGTAAAGATATGACCATTGCTGTTTCCATTTAGGGATTAAATATGATCTAAAGAGATGTGTATGGATGCCAAGTTGACTAGGGCTGGATTGTGGTGGCGGAGGTCACGTGTCAACTTGGCCGTGTTTCAGTGTCCAGTTGTTTGGTCAAGCAAGCCTGGCCTGATTGTTACTATGAGGATACTTCATGGATTTAAAGCATCAGTAAGTTGATTGTATCTATGGCTGATTACCTCTAAAATCAACAGAGTATGTTCCCTTCAACAATGAGAGAATGACCAATCATTTTAAAGGCCTTAGAAGGAGAAGTGATTATTTCAGAAGTAAGAAAGGAGAGTTTTGTTTTCCTATAAATATTCTTGTGCTTTTTTTTTTTTTCGGGGACGTAGTTTACTTAGAAACAGTTTAATCATTTTCAGTCTTGCTTTTAATATTTGTTAGACAGACCAGAACAGTGCTGTCTATGTCTAATTTATTCTGCACTACTGAGACAAGCCCCCCTCATTTGGCTTTTGGGTTTGCTTTGTCTTATCCACTGTTTTGCTGTATTATCTTAATAGAAACTCAATAAGTCATCACATCTTAGGAATGACATTTTTTTTCCTTAGCTCTATTAAGATTTTAGGCATTTAGTCTAAATTTGGCAATTATGTCACTGTTATAGAGGTTACACTTAAAAATAAATGTTATGTTTTTTGTTGTGGTTGTTCAATTAGATTTACTATATCAGCTTTCTTTTTCACAGTCCTTAAAACTAACGTTTTAGCAGATGAAGTTCTGACAGCTGAGTGTATTGAGAATAAGCAGGCATCTGTTGAACACAAGCTATCTTGGAGCCTTTGGGAAGATACCGGGAGAAGGCAGAAGTGGACCTGAAAGAGAGGACTGGCTCCAAAAATATCACTCTCACATATCAGACCCTCCCTCTATGTCTTGTCCTCCTCTAACTCTTTATTCTCCTTTCATCTTCCCTCTTGTTTATCTTTTTTCATCACTTTTGTTGTTTTGCTTTTATTCCTTTTGGACATTTTATGACTCCTTTCTCCTTTTTTCTGGTTGTATATCCCTGACAGCAGTACTTTAAAAATGTGTTATAATTATGAATTAATTGTATCCAATTCTTATAGATTTCACTCTGCATTCAAAGCCAGTTCACAAAAGAAATGGAAGAAAACATGTTAAAGAATAAATATTTCTTTCAGCAAGAGACACCCAAATATTTCACAGCCCTTAACTTTGTGAAGTCTGTGGGTAAAATCCCTTGTGTTTTCTCCCTGTTTCTAATACCAGAGGCAAATAAGCTAATGACGTTAGTCACGTCAATCCATCTGTCCCCCTTTCCTCCCAGGGTATGATCAGTTGATATTTCTTTGGCAGTCAGAGAGAGTAACCTGGCAGCTTTCTTGGATCTGTCTTTTCTGAAGATTGCATGGGGGCTGCTTCATCCCTTCTGCTGGGCATGATTCATAGAGGCTTGCTTAATTCATGAACTGTGGCTCCTTATTTGTTCTAAGGTGATGGGGGAGTTCGGTAATTGGAATGCAGGGATGATTTCTAAGTTCCTTCCTAGATCTGTAGTTCAATGGAAAATAAAAGTTCTGGGTCGGTACCTACCTACCTTGATCAAGGCACTGAGGTGTGAGTCCTCAAGGAATTATATATAAGAACACTTTTCTTTGCCTAGGGTTTGGATGATTTCCCAGGTCAGTGATGAAAATTGTTTTGACTGGGGATGGAGGATAATATTCCAGTCCCTTTTTTCTTTCCTAGGAGGCAGACTGGGCTTTCTCCATGTCCGTTCCCACCTTGAAGCTCAGGGCTGTGGGGAATGTGGAGATGCGTGGGTGAAAAGTCTGAATGTGTTGACAGGTGGTTCTTGTTTCCTGTTTTATCTAAGGCCCTAGCTCCCTGGAGGACTTTGAGGAGTGGCTGGGCCCTGGTACCCATGGGATGGCTCAGAGCAGGCCAGAATGCCAGCGGGGAGAGAGAAGGACAGCTCTCAGGAGGCACAGAGGTTTGCCCGGGTGCTCTGGATTTGAGACATTATTTGGTCACTGGGCAGGTCATTCTGTGTAGACACTGTTTCTTCCAAAGATTTTCATTTCCAAGCAGAAATCCAGTAGTGTGATTTTTTTTTTAAAGCATATATAAGAAATATTTCTTTCCGAGGAATTCGATAAAAGGCGAGCTTACATTTTTAGTATAGAACATCATTTAAGTAGGATAATGTATTTCTTCATAGGTGTTTTTTCCCCAATATTGTGCTTCAAAATAATGGAATTTTTAGTATTATACTTCCCAAGAAGTATTGGTCTGCCAATATTACCTACTCCAAGAAAAGCCTTATATGTTACAAAGATTCTTAAACATACATGTGGATTTGAATATAAATGTGTTTTAAGCACACATTTTCTTGTGTTATCTTCTTTTTTAAATCCCCAAGATTGATTTTATTGCTTATGTCAAATTCGCTCAAACTCATTACTCGTTGGCAGGTTTCTAGCATGCAATACTGCAGTGTCAGAGACAGTTCAGCAGAGCATCAGTCAGGAGCTCAGAGGATGGACACTTGGTTTGCGTCTGTTTCTTGGAAGCATATTGACATTTGAGTCTTCCTTCCTCAGTTGCAAGCTCCAAAACGCCAATGCTCTTCCTTTATTTTTGTTTTGTTTTGTGGTTCTTCATGGGAATTTACTTATTATTTTCTTATTTACACCTATAATGGAAGCAAAGATTATTGGGAGTGTTCATAAGAACCACTAAAAGAAATTATCTTTCAGTGCCTGGAGTTGAGTTCCTCAGATTCACTATCTCAATTGTGAGAAAACGGGTCCATGAAGAATTCAAAGTGTTAGAATCACCTCCTTGGTAGACTCAGAGAAACATAGATCTCATGTTGTAGGAACACTGCCCCTACCTCCCACCCCCAGGCCAACAGAGGGCTGGAAGTGCCTTTGTACCCAGCATGGTTGCATGGAGAGAGGCACTTCTGTTTCCTGTTTCCTGTTCCTGTTTCGGTTCCTGGAGAATATCTGAGGACATCGGGAATATGAGGCCACCTTGGGGCTCTCAGCTCAGCTCTGCTACTTACAAATGGGCTGAGTGAATTTGGGCAACTCGCTAATCTCGCTCTTGCTTCAGGTGTTCTCACCTGTGAAAAATAGCTCATAATACTTGTACTCTTCTGCTGATTGCTGTGAGGGGTCAATAAAACAATTAACTAGATGCTCCTTAGGATGGGAAGTCCTGGGCCATGTTTTCTCTGTGCTAATCTTACGTGGCTAGCTGGAATGCTCACAGCACTAGCACCTCAGCATTTGGGATGCACGTAATGTTGAGGCAAGAGAGACTGTCCTACAGGACAGGTTCTCCTGGGCTCCCTTTCTTGAATATATTCTCCCTACTATTCTCGTGCCACCAAATAGTCCTTCTTAAAATTAGGATCTAAATTCCTTTCTCCTTATGGAAAATTCCTAATCAGTAAAAAAATAAATGAACCTTACTCTTCCAATGCCTATTTTAGATGACTCTGGCTCCATCTAAACTAAAAATGTTAGAAATGGGTTGATTAAAGTGAGATTTCTTACTTTGATCACACATGGTTGTGAGTCACAAAGCACTTTATTATGCGTGCTTTTGTAGTATACCATTATAAACAAACAGTGTAGTAATATGGAAAAGTTCTTCAAGTCTCTTTCCCTGCCTGCACTGAAAAAGCTGTTGGCTTTTATTATATGTAAAGATGGCAACTAAAGTGAAAAAACACCTATATCCTTACAACTACCTCCAGATAACTGTTAGCAATTGGTGAGGCTGAGCATTAGCCTGTTACTACTTCAAGAGTAGAGGTAGGGAACCAATAATTGCCACTTAATGCCATCCAACTCCAAGCTAGCATCAAGCCCTTGCTTTTCTGTCTTAACTATAGATGTAGAGAGAGAGAAAATGAGTTTTGGATGACACAGAATTTTTGTTTTGTAAAATACTTTTACCTAAAGATTTCACAGAAATATTAAGGAAAGCTTTGTAACGTTCTAGCATGAGAACTATTGGACCTGAAAAGATCTTTGCCGTCCTCATGATCGCTGATCTTCTGCTCCAGCCCATTGTTGCAGAGGGTGGGTTGGCAAAGGCTCCCTGCTCTGTCAGGCGAGGCCGTAAGAGTCTATAATGCACAGCATCCTCACCCAGGGCTGTCTGAGCAGTGAGTGTGGTGACTGGCTCATATGGCTCACTTCCTCCTTCAGTCTCCTTCTATCACTCCCCTAATGACCAAAAGTCAGTCAATGTTTTGCCGTAAATTAACAATGGAATTAATAGCTGGAAATTCTGTACTTCACATATACTTCATAAAATGTACTACATTTTAGTACATGTTGATTTATTCATTTTCATGAAAAAAAATGCTCAGACACTAATTAAGTACGATTGTGTGCCATGTCCTCATGGTAAACTCATGGCGAGAACAGAGAATCCTCAGAACTTCTTAGCCTCTGAGGATAGAGATCAGTCAATGAAAGGTATTACGTTCTTCCTGAACTAGATCTATTCAGTTTCTTATTTCTCTTTAATGCTAAAGTGTATTTCAGTTGGATACTATCTTGCCTAATACTACAATAAACCAGAAAGAAGGAATCATCTCTGTGACGAAAAGGATCACCTCTAGGAGATTAATTCATGATTAGAAGGCAAAAGAGGCTCTTGGGAGTTGAAGTCAGTAAATGTTGGGTTGGTCAGTTCTGGACATATTCAAGCAAAGGGCTGAGGTTGGAAGAGAATGATCTCTTGGGTTATTTCCAACTCCAAAGTTCTATAATTGTGTTCTCTTTTACCCAATTTACCATGGGCTTATTTGTGGTGAACTACTGGGAACAATCAATAAGTTCTAATGGGAACCACTTAACCTAACACCTGATCCTGGGCTTGAGGCTCCAATGAGCAAGTTGGTTGTAA
This sequence comes from Choloepus didactylus, assembly GCF_015220235.1. Classification (NCBI taxonomy): domain Eukaryota; kingdom Metazoa; phylum Chordata; class Mammalia; order Pilosa; family Megalonychidae; genus Choloepus; species Choloepus didactylus. The sequence continues at coordinate 69,132,585 of NC_051310.1, forward strand.
TTGATTGGATGTAATTAATACATCATTGAAGAAACTAAAACTGGAAGATCCACTTGTATTTGTGGGGGTTCCAGGTGTCCTCTCATTGAGAGAATCGCAATATGCATAGAGGATTAGAGCTGAATGAGGACTTTTCAGTCATTAGCAAGGTCCTTTGTTCTCTTTTCCTTCCTTCCTTCTTTCCTTCCTTCCTTCCTCTCTCCCTTCCTCTCTCCCTCCCTTCCTTCCTTCATCTTCAACTTGTTGGGAATTTTCAAATAACCTATTAATGAACATTGGGTGCTGTTATCAGTATGTAGAAATTAATTAAGTAGAGGGAAAGAAGTGCAAGGGAAGAGATGAGTAACCCTTAATCCTTGCAGTTCCCTTTTCACAGAAATTGGGTCATTAAACAAACTGCAATTAGATTGTTCTTTCTTCGTCCACTCCCCTGAATAACCTGCTTACAAGTTCTCTTAAACCATGGGTCTTTTGCTTCTGACCTAAACTTCTTCATTCTGCAGTGATCCCAGCCTAGCTGAGCTGAGCTAACTGCCTGTATGAAGAGTGATGCATGTAGCAAACGAAAGTGACCCTGCAATATGGGCCCAGGACCCTGCCCACATCCCCAGCCTGGGATTCAGCCACACAGATTCACCTAATTCCAGTCACTTCCTATTGCTATAGCTTCTTTCTTTCTTCTGTTCTCTCTGCCTTCCTCATGTTCTGTTTCCTTCTCTGCTGGGAGTGGATGTAACTAGTTCATCCCTTTGCCCTGGGTTATCATAAAACTCATATTTAAGACAAAAGAGAAAATGGAAAAAACAAATGAAAGAGGAACAATATGTGAAAAAAACAGAAAAGACTGAGACAAAGCAGGAAAGGTAAGGCAGATTCTTAGTGTCTGTACCTGCAGAGACTACCCTGGTGCTTGTTATCTGACGAAGGCTAATAAAATGTCTGGAGAAAGGAGGAACGGAAGTTATGTTGTATGCTACAACATGGTCCAACCTTAAAGACCTAATGTTGAGTGAAATAAGCCAGTCTCAAAAGAAAAATATGATGTGATCTCACTTATATGAAATATAAGAATAGGCAAATTTGTAGGGTCATATAATTGGTTATAGTTTGCCAGCAGCCAGCATTGCTTAATGGGTGCAGGGTTTAAGGTAATGAAAAAGTTGGGGTAATAGATGTTGGTGATGGTAGTGCAATTACTGAGAGTTATCCACCTGAAAGTGGTTAAAATGGGAAATTTTGAGTTGTATACATGTTATTGTAATAAAAAGTTAAAAAAAACAAAACAAAAAAGAAGTAAGAGTGGTTGGAGGGATGGAGAGTTGGAGGAGGAGATAAAGATGCCCTGGAGAAAAGGAGGGAGGGGAGCCTGGGATGGCTGACGCAGGAGTTTAAAAGAGGAGAGTCTTAAAATAAATGAGACTGTCCAGAACTCTTGTGATGATGTGATCATGCTCCTGAGGATGAGGCATTTGCATAATTCCTCAAACCGGAAATCAAAATGATTGTTCCCTTCCTCTTTCCCCTTTGCTAGGCTCCCATGAATGTCTGCCAACTGGTCATCATGGTGTCTCAGTGTTTGCCAATGCTGGGCTGAAAGATGAATTGTACATCACTCAGTACTTAGCCTTATTTATATTCAAGAAGTGTAAAAACCATAATTTCTTTCTTATTTACTTAGAATGAAAATCGTTAGATTTTCTTCCAATTTATTTGTCCCCAAATCTCTGCAACTGCTTTTGTACCTAAATTTCAACTTATTCTCTCATTTCCTAGATTGGTATAAATAAGGACTGCTTCTAATGTGATATGGTGATTATTCTATTTTTATACATGTTCTAGAGCTACCAGTTTAAGGATCTTTTCACAGAGTGGTTGTGAGAGAGTTTGATTTACACTTCTCCTTTGGGTGAGAATAGTGGATTTGAGGAATCTCTGCAGGCCTGTGATGGAGCCTGCAGAGGGCTGTGTGAAGGAGACTGTACCAGCTGGGTGTTGGAAGCTCTGGTCCTGACGCAGGCCATACCCAGTGAGTTGCATCGATTACAAACCACGGATCTCACCCCATAAAGAGGCCTGGTGATGTCACTCATCCCCACTCTGCAGGAACGTTGTGAGAACTAATAAGAGTTCACATCTCTTTGAACTTTTAGAACAAAGGTGATTCTAGGAGTGTGTTACTGATTCAGAACTTGTATAAGAAAATAGGACTTAATAAAACCTGATAATAAAGAAGTTGAGTTTTTATAACAGGTTTGTGCTTGTAAAGCCTTATAAACAGGTTAGTCAGATCCTGCGGAAAGGTGACTGTGATATTTAGACAGCTTAAATTATCAGACTTTGTAAGCCTTTTTAGGATTTTTTGTTAAAATGTTCAGAATTGAGGACCAAACATCAGTGGCCTGTTTTACTTATCCTCAAAGTTTCTCAGCTATATTTAACCAATATTGTTAAAATCTGGATTGAAATAAGCAATAACTTGGAACATCAATCACAGAAACTCAGCCAGTGACATCTGTGACTCACCTTCTTCTGGTGCTCATTATTTCATGACTCCTTGAGTGCACTTCAGCGCAGGTTAGAAGGGAACGTAAAGAATCTCCCAGCTCTCCGATTGCCTTATGACCCTCCCCCAAAGATGGAGTCAGAGAAGCTTGGCTTACAAGAAGATATCCATGAGGCCCTAGTTTAGCACCCCATGTGCGACAGACACGTGGCCAACTGAGCTTAGTTGCAAAAGGGCTGGCTTGGATTCATAGAGGTAGTCAGAGCTAGATTGGCCTAGAATGTAGTTATCACCACGCTAGGGCAGGTGGCTGGAATTCATTCTCCCTGTCTACTTGATTATGTGGTTCAGGCTCCCAGTTAAATTTTCCCCTGTTCCTACCACAATAGTCTGTCTAACAACCACAATTTATATGGAATATATGTTGGATACAGTTGCCTTACATACCATCTTTCTGTTTTAGCCTATGATGATTAATGACTGATTTTGAGTTTTAATTTCTAATTACCTGTCTTGTGGTTATTACACAATAAAGAAAATTTCATTTCCCATTTTAGTTTCTTTTATTCTTTGGCTAAAGATGAAATATCATAAGGTCAGGGTGTCTTCCACAGCAGTGGATCTCCCTTTGTACACAAAAAGAGTTTTATAGATGAAAGTTATTAAGTTTCTGTAATTTGCAACCTACTAAAAATTAAAGTAATATGTGTTTATTCTGGGTAATTATTTGGTTTGAAGAAGGGCTTCTTTGTAAATAGTCTCTAATGATGTAGAAAGAATATTCATCATGGAAATACTTATTAAAATTCTCAATCAATGGGTATAATTAAACAAACCCAGACATCCTACAAGACAGCAGAAGCAAATCTGTATGATAAATGCAATGCATGCCACATCTTCCTCTTGTCAGTCAGACTTTTATCAATTAAATGCAAAACAAAAAATCAGGATGTACATATTTTATGTTATGTAATTTTTCATTGTTCTAAGAAAAAATTGGGAAAGATGGATAGAAGGAAGGGAGGGAGGGAGAAAGGGAGAGAAAGGAGGCAGGAAGGGAGGGGAGAAAGAGAACTGTTTAAAAGGAAAAAATGATACCAAAATGTGTCAGGTCACTATGTTTTGGGGCATTACGTTTAAATTTGTCCTGTTAATGCTTTTATTGCCCCATTTCATGTTAGGAGTTTGCCTCTATAAGCAATTATTTACTTGCATGAAATAACTCATTATTTAATAAAACATATTGACATTTTAAAGTCCACATCAAATTCTGTATCCCCATACATGTACATAATTTTATTCTTTCAAAAGTTGGCATTGGTACATTTCATGTGAAATATCCTCAAAATTATTTATGGGAGTCTGGAAGAGAAAGCTAAACATGTGAGTGTTTAATCTCGACCCACGTGGGAACAGAGTGTAGAGAAGTGTCTGATGGTGGGAACCACCGGTGCTCAGGGCGGGGTCCCCCAGCGCATGGCAGCCCCCACTTGGGGAGGTGGGACGCGCCCCTGGGGAGGACACAGGCACAGTGCATGAGCCACAGTCGCCAAGTTTAGCCTCTGCTGAGGTCGTCGTGCCACCTCTGCACTTCCTGATATGGCCCCTATTGATAAATGCAATCCCATTTAGTGGAGAAGTGTGACAACACAGGCGGAGCTTTTATGAAATATATTCTCCCTAAAGTAGACGCTGCTCAAGTGAGTGATTCACGCTGCCTCTTCGAAGCCCAGGGGTCCAGCACCATAAAAATGTCAGTGCTATATTGATCTGCCAGTTGTGTGGGCTCAGCACTTTTCCTGGGGATTGCCACCGTTGCTGACGGGCTATTTTAACTTTATGAAAACCCTTGATCTGCTGCCCATTTTCATGAGTTATTAAAGTATTATTAAATTAACTGTTAAAGCAAGAACATGATTTTCCAGAAGTTTTGGAGCTGTCATCCTCTATTCTTATCTTCTGAAAGAAGATGTATGGTTTTCAAAGCTTTGGGTGTAATAATGGGTTTCATACTTCTTTGCTATTTCCATTAAAAACACCTTTACCTGTATATGAGAAGGGGATATAGGGGAGTAATACGGGATTCTTGGTAGTGGTGTTATTTGCTGTCCTTAGTAATATATTGTATTGTATGACATGTTATTTTTCTTTTTATCATTTTTTCTTATTGCTAAAAAAAAAACAAAACAGTTTTTCTTGTAGTAATCAGTATGTTCAAATGCTGATTGTGGTGATAAATGTACAACTTTATGATGATACCATGAACAACTGATTGTACACTGTGGATAAATGTATGGTATGTGAATATAACTCTATAAAATTGTAGGAAAATATATATATAGGAGTAAAAGTGTTGGAGAAAACATGGTGAGAGGGATGATGCCTCACTAATATGGACTAACTACAATGTGTAAACTCAGAATTGAATCTTAGAACATAGCCTAACGTGGACACAATAATTGTAATAGTCCCTAGATTGTAAGCTCTTACAGCAGTTAACTCTATCCCTGAATTGTAAGGCCTATCTCTAAACTTTAAGATGCTGATCCCCTAGCGTATGTTGTCACAAACATTGGGACTGGGGGTTTGATGTGCTGAGCCCTCGAGCATGGGACTTGCCCTTATGAAGCTCATTACCACAAAGGAAAGTCTAAAGTTGTATGTAATGGTGCCTAAGAGTCTCCCCCTGAGTACCTCTTTGTTGCTTAGATGTGGCCCTCTCTCTCTCTAACTGAGCCATCTCGACAGGTGAACTCGCTGACCTCCCCCCTACATGGGACCCAACTCCCAGGGTTGTAAATCTCCCTGGCAACGCAGAGTATGACTCCTGGGGATGAATGTGGACCCGGCATTGTGGGACTGAGAGTATCTTCTTGACCAAAAGGGGGATGCAAAATGAGACGAAATAGTTTCAGTGGCTGAGAGATTCCAGATGGAGTCGAGAGGTCACTCTGGTGGACATTCTTATGCACTATATAGACAACACCTCTTAGGCTTTAATGTATTGGAATAGCTAGAAGTAAATACCTGAAACTACCAAACTCCAACCCAGCAGTCTGGACTCCTGAAGACAATTATGTAATAATGTAGATTACAAGGGGTGACAGTGTGATTGTGAAGACCTTGTGGATCACACCCCCTTTATCTAGTGTATGGATGAGTGGAGGAATGGGGATAAAAACTAAAGGACAAATGGGGTGGGATGGGGGGATGATTTGGGTGTTTTTTTCACTTTTATTTTTTATTCTTGTTCTGGTTCTTTCTGATGTAAGGAAAATGTTCAGAGATAGATTGTGGTGATGAATGCATAACTATGTTATCATACTGTGGACAGTGGATTGTATATCATGGATGATTGTATGGTGTGTGAATGTATTTCAATAAAACTGAATTTAATAAAAAAAAAAAAAAAAAAAACAAAACACCTTTACCAAGAGTACTGGAATGTCCCAAACAGCCACATGAAGATGAAAATGGTTTGAAATCTCCAGGTGACATCCATCCTTGTTTGTGGTTGACAATCTCCTTCTGTTTTTACGTTCTGTCCTTTTACAATCTGTACTTAAAATAGCTGATGATTTTTTTTTTTGACAGTCATTCGTATGTTTAGAAATTGATGGATAGACGGATGGATAGATAGAATGATATTGCAAATGTGGCAAAATATTGAAATTTATGGATCTGGATATCAGAGGAAGGGGTTGTTGGAATTCTCTGTATGGTTTTAGAATTATTTTTTCAACTTTCCTGTGAGTTTGAAATTATTTCAAATAAAAAAGTTTAAAGAAAAAAAATACTGATTAAACAGTTGTAATTGGGGCAGTGAGTTTGAAGTGTGGAAGAAAGGGTAGGTTTCCAGCGACACTCGCTGTGCAGGCTCACAGGACCGTGTGTGTGGAAGGGACACACACTTGGTTTAATGCTCTGCTGTCACCATCCTGAAATTCTCGGTAATTTTTGAACAAGGGACCTCACACATCCTTTTTCACTGGGGCCCATAATGTATGGAGCTGCTCCTGCAGAAGCCACTTCTGAGACTGGAGCAATAATTCAGTTTGAAGATGATTATAAAAGGCCTTGAAAATCCTGAAAAGATGTTTGTAGTTTCCTGTAGGGAAGGTGGGGCCATTTATGTTTTTTTAAACATATGAAAGTGATATATGTTCTACATTAAAAACAAACAAAAAGACCATGAAGGATGGATTAAACAAAGAAGAGTTGGAATTCTCTGGGAGAGAAATGGTGAGGGCTTACATTTAAGCAAAATGGTGGTAAAGGAAAGGAAAGAGTTGGAAAATCATTTTCTAAACAAACTTATGAGAGCTGAGCAGGCTAAGAAATAGGAGGGATTGACAATAACTCCACAAACAAGATTTCAGATCCAAAGTTCTAATTGTTTTGTCTTCCCACACTTGAAAATTCCCCTTATTATCCCTATTAGTACTATTTTAATGACAGAATAGAAACTCTGTACTTGCCAAACAATAACTCCCCATTTGGAACCCCAAGTCTCTGATAACCCCTGCTTTCTGTCTCTGTGAATTGCTTATTTATATAGCTCATATAAATGGAATCATATAATATTTGTCTTTCCATATCTGACTTCTTTCACTCAATATGATGTCTTCAAGATTCATCCATGTGGTAGTATGTATCAGAACTTCTTTCCTTTTTATAGCCGAGTAATATATCATTGTATGCATATTCCACATTTTGTTTATTCATCTGTTGATGAACCCTTGGGTTGCTTACACCTTTGACTATTGTGAATAATGCTGCTGTAAGCATTGATGTACCATTATTTGTTTGAGTCTTTATTTTCAGTTCTTTTGCATATAAAGCTAGGAGTGGAATTATTGGGTCATATGTTTATTGTATGTTTAACCTTTTGAGGAACCATCAAATTGTTTTCTGCATGTATGTTTTTGACTAGAGAAACACTAGGTAATGTCTTCAGAAGGCATCCTGAGATTATTTCTGACTCCCTTTCCTGGGCTGCAAAATGAAAACTTAAAGCCATTCATTTTGTAAATACCTATATTAACTGAAACATGCGTAATCTAAATGTCACCTATTACTTCTTTTTCCTAAATTTCACTCTCAAACGTTCTTATGTAATTATTTCCTTTAATTGGGCATTTTACTACCCACAATAACTCAATAACATCTGAAAGCTTGAAGATGCAATTGCACCCTCCTCCTCCTTAATCAGTTATAAAAATGTCAGCACCAATCCCTATGACTCTCTAGACAGTTCTTCCCTTTAGACTTTTCTTTTTAGAGACATGCAGCATGACTTCTGCATTCTTTTCTTTTTCAGAAGCCAATTCACTATTCCTGAGTGGATAATTTTATGTAGTTTTGTAGTGCATTACATTTTTTCATCAAAAGCATTTGGTGGAGAAAGTTGTAAAGATTTTTTTTTTCAAGTATGTATTGGGTTTCCTCCTTTTGTTAGACTCCAAGAGGGCAAGAGTGGCCCAGTGTTGTCCCACATAAATTAGATTTGCTTAGGTCTTCTCTTGTGTGATAATCATTTTTACATCCAGAGACCAGTGGAAAGTTGTCAATCTCATTCACTTATTCATTCAACACTTTAAAGCATTTTCCTTACATCAGGAACTGTTCTCGGGACTGGAGATAGAGCAGAGGACAGACCTATTTGGTAGCCTTCATCCCCACTTGAGCCAATAATGAACAGTTTCCTACCAGGAAACCCACTAAAGTGGGGAACTCTGAAACTCTAGGTGGGAACTTCATCTTGAGTTAAAATTGGCTCACAGGCTCACAGGTATTTAGAGGGAGTTCTGGTCCACAGATGGTGTCCATGTTCTTATTATTTCATATTAGAAATAGAGAACATTCTGGACAGAAGAGTCCTTAGAAAGTATCTCATCCAAACATCTAGTATCAGTAGACAGTGGCCTTGTTGACCCAACAGTGAGTTTTTTTTAGCAGTTTTTTTTTTTTTTTTTTTTTTTTGCCACACTGGCCAAGAGGCACAGTTCCAGGGCCTGATTGCAGAACCTTTCCTTGAGGTTGCCCGTAGAGCTGAGAGCCCACTGGCTTGGAAGGACAATGCTCCTCGGTGGCTGAACAAGCTGTCCAGCAGTGGGGGCACATGCCACTGGTGTCCAGAGATGTGCTTGTTACCAGGGCTGTGTGGCCTGCTGGCCATGCCCCAGGCTGGCCTGTGAGTGCTCTGGGAGACTGACGGGCGAGTCTGCAGGGCCAGGACACGCCTGTCGTGCAGGGGGCTGCTCCTTGCACCCAGAGGGCAGAGAATGTCCTTTCCAGCTCTGCATGCCCTCCCACCTGATTGTCTGACAGTATTTGTCTAGTACCTGCTGGCATCAGGGAATGTATAAACCTGATTTCATATAAACCCTTCACATATGTTAGGGATTGAATCATGTCTCCCACAAAAGACATGTTCAAGTCCTAATCTGTGTTCTGTGGGTGTAAACCCATTTGTGTATAGGACCCCTGAAGATGTTATTAATTAATGGGTGGACTCCTTTGTGAATAAGATCTTCTAAGATCTGATTTAGATGAGGTCAAATTGAATCAGGGTGGGCCTTAATATGTTTGACTGGAATCCTTATAAGCAGAGGAAATTCAGACAAAGTCAGTAAGAAGAAGACAGAAAACAATAGAAGTCATAAGTCAATGGAAATCAGAGAGGTAGATGCAAGGAGATATGTGATGGAGGAAAGCTACAGCTTGCTAGAGAGAGACAGTATCTGGGAGAAAGCAAGACCTATCATACCTTGGTGTTGGACTTCTAGTCTCCGAAACTCTGAAACAATGCATTCCTGTCATTTAAGCCAAACTTTGTGTGGGATTTGCCATAGCAGCCCTAGCAAACTAAGACAATATGTCAAATGCATTAAGTACGAAGGTTATGACCTACCCCCAGTTACCTGCTGGTTAAGGGCAAAGCTGGGACCAGGACTTAGAACTTTTGGTCCCTACAGTCCGTGGGTGAGTGCTCTAACTCATCAAGTTTGTGTTCCTTATTTAGGAAGGAATTATGAGTTGACTGGTGGGGAATTCAGTATCAGTTGGTCATGTGTTAGGTTAGATCAGTCTCAGTTTTTTCATCTGCCCTGACCTCATTTCATCTTGCTGCGTTATAAGACTGCATGCTTCCTGCCAGCCAGTGATGGAAAAGCTTTTATAAATCCGTCTGGGAAATTTTCTCCAAAATGACAGTAAAAGGGGTCACTTGCCCTGGGAATGGGAAGGGGGAGGAAGGTATTGAAACACCTATTCCAGGTCTTTATACAAACTTTATTTAGAACATTATGAATGTGAAGATGAAGGGAGGCTTTACTACACTGCAGATGAGTTATCACTGCCCTGGAAGTATAATAGAGACATGTAAGAGATGAGCGATTAGATGTCAGCATCATACTGTAGTCAAGGATAAACCTAAGGGTAAAAAATTTGAATTAAGGATTTAGTAAGCCTCCTGAAGAAAAATGCAAAGATTCAGAAAGTGTTCATGGAAAACAGAAGCAAGTAATTTTGATGTTATTTATCCAAGTGTGGTTAGTTTATAGAAAATACTATTTTACTTCACCAGAAATGTTTCCACCATGCAAGTCTTCAGAATGTGTGAGAACCAACACAAAATTATGATTTTTATTTTGTAATGTGGAAAACTAGGTACATTCTGAAACTTAGGAGCCTAGTCATGGCTGGTAATACATTCTCTGTAATAGTGGTGATGAAAGATCTTCCTTAGATGTTTGTACTTCATAAATGATTAGCATTTTTTATTATTTAATGAGGAAATAATTCAAATTTGAATTCTTAACCCAACTTGAGGATTCTTTTTAAATTTCATGTTGCAATATTGGTCGACTTTTTAAAAATAATATTTACCTTTGTATTATTCATGAATATTTTTATAGATTAAATGTCCTATAATGTCCTTAAGATGTTTAATTTTGACCTTGACTTTTCTTCTCAACCTTTTTCTTCTATAATATGTCATGTTTTTGTCCCATTGCCTTGAGTTGTTGAGGCAATTGATTAGATTTTTCTATGTTCGATAACTTTGTAGCCTTAAGAATATACTATTGGGAACCCAGGAGTAGAGAATAAATAAGAGGTGTCTTTTGGGGTCATATGTAGCAACTTGGAGCTGGCACTTATGCTCATATTTTCCATGTAGAGGCAAAATTTCAGTTTGGATATTATTTATGTTTTTAATCATCTGATTTAGAGGGGGAGATTATAGACATTTTGAAACTGGTATTGATTTTCTCCCTGAATAAAGAAATGGAAGGCAAATGTATCATCCCTTCACCTTAATTCATTTTGGTTGTGTGAATCTTCAACATCTAAGTTCTGGAACAAAGGAGGAATTGATGCACAGTGATTATTAGATCAAACGGGGCTAATGTTGGACATGCCCAGGGTTTCTTTGTTTGTTTCACATTGTGCCCAAAAGATTTAAGGCACCGTAAAAAAAAATTCGAGCAGCAAAATCTTTAAAAGTAAGAAATTTGAAATCAGGGCAAAAGGAAAATAAGGACAAGAAAAGGAATTGAAAAAAAGAAGCCACATGTTCAGGACTGCTTCACTTGCAGAGGAAGGTCACGACCGTGGCAAGTAGCATGAAGATGTGAGATCATTCAGCAAGTGCAGTGTTTCTGGACTGGGCCTGAGGGAAACCTCTCCATAGGCATCCTCAGAAGGACAGCAGGCTGCCTCCACAGCACCCTCCCTGCCACCAGTGGGGGATCCCTTTAACGATGGAGGATCATAATCGCTACTGTTAACTGAATATTTCTCATGTCCAGTCTCAGGGAAAGTTTGAGTCCTGTGGGGGTCAGTAGCTAATCAAGTTTCGATTGCTCTTTAAAGGTCTACTCTACAGTCAAGTACACTTTTGAGTACATTGACAGTGTTATGTAACTGTCACCACTATCTATTTCAGGACATTTTATCACCCCGTGTGCCAGCTTGGATGTATTATGTCCCCCAAAGTGCCATGTTCTTAAATGCAATCTTGTGGGGGCAGATGTATTAGTGTTGTTTGGGTTGGAATCCTTTGAAGGTTTCCATGGAGATGTGACTCAATCAACTGTGAGCAAGACCCTTGATTGGATAATTTCCATGGAGGTGTTACCCTGCCCATTCATGGTGGGTCTTAATTAAATCACTAGAGCCATGTAAATGAGTTGACAAACAGAAGGAGCTCAGAGCAGCTGAAAGTGACATTTTGGAAAGCAGCTTAGAGACATTTTGAAGATGGTCGTCAAAAGCAGACTTTTGCCGACACTTTGCCCTGGAGAAGCTAAGAGAGGACATACGCCCCAAGAGCAAGATTTTGGAGAACACCATTTTGAACCACAACCTGGGAGCAAGTGGATGCCAGCCACATGCCTTCCAGCTAACAGAGGCTTTCCAGATGCCAATGGCCATCCTTCAGTGAAGGTACCCTATTGATGGACACTTTACAGCCTTAAGACTGTAACTCTGTAATCAATAAACCCCCTTTATAAAAGCCAATCCATTTCTGGTGTTTTGCAAAAGGGCAGCATTAGCAAACCGGAACACCCCCCCAAACAGAAACTTGTACCCATTAAGCATGAACTCCCCATTTCCCCTTCCCCCTCCCCTGGTAACCACTATTCTACTTTCTTTCTCTATGAATTTGACTATTCTAGGTGTTGCATATAAGTGGAATCATTGTAAATGTCCTTTGGGTCTGTCTTATTTCATTTAGTATAAAGTGTTCAGGGTTCATCTATGTTGTTGCATGTATCACAACTTCATTCCTTTTTAAGGCTCAATGATATTCCATTGTGTGCATGTACTACCTTTTATATATCCATTCATCCTTTTATAGACACTTGAGTTGTTTGTACATTTTGGCTATTGTGAATAACGCTGTTATGAATATTAGTGGACAAGTACTTGTTTGAGGCCCTGTGTTCTGTTCTTTGGCATAAGTACTTAGAGGTAGAATTACTGGGTAAGCCCATGCTTTTAATCACCATGCTGTAAGTCATGAAAGATCAAATTTGGTAAGTTTGACTCTGGAAAGGAAGCATTCTTTAGGCCAGAACACATGTTAAAAAGTGCGGTGGAATTTTCCTCTATGTAACTTCTTGTCTAGCAATTGAACTTGAGGAGTCCATCACGTTGCATAGCTGCTATAAGAAGATGCAAGGCAACCTGGGCACAGAATACAGTGCTTTCTGAAGGGAGGACAGAATTCTTCCAGGGGAAGACTCGGTCAGTTGTGGTGCTGGGAAGATCACATGAATAGCAAAGGGTCAGAAAACCATGTTAGCAAAGGAAGAAGGGAAGTGGTTAAGAAAATTAAACTGTAGAATAGAAGAGACCTGGCAGGGATCAGGAACAGTTGTCTCTGAATAGGTTTTTGAAAGGTGTCTGGGGGAGTGATGGATTGGATTTTTGCTGTGGGGTTCCAGAGTGAAGAATCAGGTCCAGTGTGTGACAGCTCCCAGGAGGCTGATTTTATCTGCCACACAGACACACTAGCTGAGCTGCTCCTTAGACGGCTGGTCCCTGGAACGCATGCTTTCTCCATTTCTGGACGTTTTCTGACAGCCATGGGTTTGGATCAGGGCTTTTGAGGAGGGGACTATTCTAGCTCTGGGTGGTCGTAGATCCAGTTCTACTATTTGAGGGTATTTAACCTAAGATTTTGTGGTCATCCCCAATTCAACTGTGGGTTTTCAAAACAAATTTGAGAGAGTGTCCCCAAAAGGTAAACAGATTAAACAGGTCAAATCTGAATTTGAAAATGGGTAGGTGGGGTGAGGCGGGGGGGGAACCGAATTAATGTATAAAAGACACCATATCATATGGTGATATTCTTAACCAGATCAGAGTGAAATCCTAATACGTACGTGTGATTTCTCATGAGCAGGCGAGTGAGATTCTCACTGTTTTATTCTGACATTTCGAGAAGGGTATTTTAGAAATGTGATGTCAGCCAGTGCTCATCAGAACGAGGTCAGAAAAGCAAGATTTCAATGGTCTGGTCCAAGAGTGAGCAGCTTAGCAGCAAGGACCAGGAGGGCAGGGGGCTTTCTCACGTAATTTACATTTTTATCAAAAAGTTTTGTTATTTAAAAATATTTAACAGGGTAAGTAATCCAGGCTCCCATTTCCTGTAGGGTTAGGACCCGAGTTGGTCCCATCAACCCAGAGGTAGGTAGGGCTGTTGGCATCTTCCTGTGGCTTTCTTGGCTGTGTTCCCCAAGGGACTCCACCTTCGGGGGGAGGGTCCCGTAGGGCAGAGAAAGCCCCACAGTGGGGCCCCCTTCCGTCCTGTCATAGCTGAGGCTCCCTCGCTATTCCATGGGAACTCACACCAGCGTCCTGTGGGGTCCACTCGAGGAAATGTTACAGACACTGGGTGCTTCTGGTCTTGAACTAAACTCCTTATCAGCAAGAAGTTTCTACTGGGGCAACTTCAGTGCCCAAAGGCACCTGACTGCCCCTTTGCCTGTAGCTCCCAGGGCTTTGGAAAATCAATTTCCCTAGAACCCTGACTTTCCTTTAGGACCCAGATACATGAGTGGACTAAGGGCTGGGTCTCAGAAATCCATTTTCCCTAAGGTCGACTGTGGGTCATCAGTATTTTCCTTAAAATCTTTCTCTTTCTTTTTCCCTCTGTTTCTCTCTCTCTCTCTCTCTCTCTCTCTCTCTCTCTCTCTCTCTCTCTCTCTCTCTCTCTATTTCTCGCTGTCTCCGTCTCTCTTCCTTGTCACTCTCCTTTTTCTGTTTTTTTCTCTGTGTCTATCTCCCTGTCTCTGTGCATCTCTCTCTCTCTTCCCCTCATAAATATATATATATATATATATATATATATGGGTCTGTAGGAGCAGGGAAGGCACTGAGCCTGGGCGGTTCATTGCCACAGCCTGCCTCTCCGCTCTGTAGCTCCCTGCCTGAAAAATAACATTCCTGGGAGCTGAAGAAGATACCCAAATGTGAAATGATTAATTTAAAATAAGAAATTGTCAGCAGAAGCCCCTAGAAGTCCACATGGTCAGCACCTTCTCTCTCTATAATCAGCTCTCTGAGAAGCTGGATCATTGTGAGGATGTTGCATTGGTGTGTGAAGTTAAAAATCAGAAACCTTGAGTGGACCTTACAAAAAGGGTCTTGGGAGAGACAATCATTTCCCCATTTACGGATTCTTACAGGAGGACAATCATTTCCCCATTTACAGATTCTTACAGGAGGACAATCACTTCCCCATTTACAGATTCTTACAGGAACCTCATCATAGCCCTCAAATCCTGACAAAAAAGGAACAGAAGTTATTAATTATTGAAGCAGTTTCATAAGTCGACTTCAAAGAAGATAAGCAAAAATTAGCAAAAGATATAGCTCAGGAAAGCATGACATTCCATATTAATGTGCTGTTGCAATTTTGGTATATTTTACTGTAAAATGTCTTTCTTTTTCCCTTGGAATAAATAAGGAAAACTGTCTTCCTTTTATTTTCTTCAGTGACTTTTTTTCTTCTGGATAACAAGAAATTTGGTGGGTATATTGACTTAAAATTTGAGTAGTAGAATTCAGTTAAACTGCACATGTGGTATCTCTGAAGGCTCAGGGAGAGTGCGGTTCCCCCAGGGCTGAGAAATGGCTTTGAAGAGCCAAAGCCTGTTTTCATCCTCTCCTGGACCAGGGGCTTACAGTCTTCGGGAATTTTCTCATTTCCAAAAAGCCTGCTTTTAGGAAGGTCTCTCTGATGGACTCAGTCTCACTAGAATTTGAGATCCCTTGTGTGGGTTATCTGTGTTTAAATATGGGTATTTGCACTTGAGAAAAGCTAAGGAATGACTTTGCCTGGAGAATTTTCCGT
This sequence comes from Choloepus didactylus, assembly GCF_015220235.1. NCBI lineage: Eukaryota > Metazoa > Chordata > Mammalia > Pilosa > Megalonychidae > Choloepus > Choloepus didactylus. The sequence continues at coordinate 69,147,956 of NC_051310.1, forward strand.
ATCGTCCAGCCAGTATTTGGGAAGCAGAGAGGCCTTTTCATCCTGGAAATATCAACTGCTTCTAACCCTGCCATTTTGAAGGAAGAACTTAGATGTTTTATTTGAGGCTGAAGGGGAAAAGTAATCTAGAGGTCAAAAGCAGCAAAGGGGCTGAAACTGATAAATGTTATTCTGTTAGTGGCTGACACTCAAGGAAACAAGCCCAAAATTAGTGGGCATGAGCCAATTTAACATTTTTTGTTAAAGCATATCTTCGATCAAGCCATTATAAAAGATAAAATTATTTCTAGGAGAGGGAAAAAAAAACCTACCAAAAGAAAAATATTTAAATATAATATCTGGCATAATATGGAAATCTTAACCATTTATTATCTTGAAAGTGTTATTTGATTAATACTAGCCATGCATAAATCTATTAGTAGGAAATGAAAGTCAACTATAAATGATGGTATTAATATTCATGTTAAGATTTATTTATTTTTAGTTGGTTAAATATGTCCAAATATGGGGAACTTTGGAGAATGCACCTAAGAAATTGATAACTAAGATACCAAGGTAAAATAGCACTCAGAGTTTAAGGTCTTTTATTCTTGTTTTAACATCTTGAGATGAAGACACATGTCTGGTGATGCATTTAATCCTTATAAAGTAGGGCTAGTGTGTGTGTCTATACCTGCGTGCACCTGCATACTTCTTGTTAAGCGTTCTTGAGTGTCTTGTTTACTCCAAAAGGGTAAGAGAAGAGTAGTTCCGTTTCACCAAGTTCTCTTTGGGTGCAGATGTCCTCGGTGCTGTGATCTAAGCAAGGGAACTCTGCGATGACCCACTACTCAGGGTCGCCCACTCTAATCTCATCAGACTGGTGGGCAGAGGTCATGATCCAAGACGGAGGGTCAAGGAAAGGCAACCAAACCTAGACCAAAACAGTGAAGTTAGTACCAGGGAGCAGCTGCAAGTTATGGATTTCAATAGAAAATTGCCAGTTCCTAAAAGGACAAGCTTCACTGGACCAGTATTACCCTCCTATTTAAAGGGAAAAGAGGACGGTATATTTGAATGGAAATAAATGCAGGTAGGTGCTTAATAAACACTGATGCGCTGAAGGATGGACTCTATTTTACAGAGCAGAAGTAAGTTGTCTTTGGAACTCCTTAAGTGGTGTGATTAATTGTCTCTTTTCCAAAAAGATGTTTTCCATACTATCTCTGCTTACCTCTACCCCCTCCACACACACACACACACACACACACACATGCACATGCATGCCTTCACACACGTGCACACGTACGCACACATACAAACCCAGAGGAGGGGTGTTCAGAGTCCTCTGATGGTTAAGCTGCTTCCTGATTGAACCTGGTCTCCCTGAAGGGATCCAAGGATAAACATGCAGTGAAGAGAAGGTTTGCTGTCTCCTCTTTTGGACACCGCTCCACTATTGCACAGAACAGGGCACGGATCAAAACCAAAGCTTTGGTTTGAACCTGCAGGGGACCTCCGGCACTTTTTCTTCTTCAGGAAACTGGGAAAAGGAAATAACTGAACCATGAGAAATCAACTACACAATTTAAACTGGACCGAGAGCTCTCAAGTGTAATTTAATATTCAGTGCCTCATTAAGAGATGGGGGACTTCTGAGAATTTTGAAACCACAAGTAATTATTTTGCAGGAAGGCCCCTGCTCGATAAGTTTGATCCTGCCTAACCCAGTGAGAAGGTGGGCAGGGGCTCGGATTACACAGGTTAACTCTGGTAACTGGGTTGCATTTAACACATTATTCCCTTGACCTCGAGAGGAAAAGACAGCATGGCCTAAAAGCACATCCTCTCTTGCCTTTTTATAGGAGGGTAATATTGGTCCTGTGAAGCTTCCCTTTTAGGAACTGGCAATTTTCTATTGAAATCTATAACTTGCATCTGCTCCCTGGTACTAACTTCACTGTTCTGGTCTAGGTTTGATTACTTTTCATTGAGTCTCCATCTCAAGACTTTCACCCAGGGACACCTGAGCACCATACCCAAAATCTAAACTCTCCGTCCCCAGCCCCACCTGCCATGTCCCTCTTTGTCCTTTGGCGCAGCTCAGTTTTTCTTTACAACACGCATCATTCTTCATTGTATTCTGTGTATATGTATTTATTTGTTCATTATCTTTTCCTAGAATTTAAGCACAACAAGAATCGAGTCTAGTATTCCTTCCTGCTATGCTGGCAGTGCCTAAAAAAGTATCTGAGGAAATACTAGGAAACAAAAGAATGAATGGGTGATTTTGTGCATTAATACATTAATGGACTCATTCCTGGAATGTGATTTGGATTTTCCTGCTGGATAACATGTACTATATGTTAACAGTGATGTTTATGTTACCTACTGAGTTTATTGTCAGAGCCACATGTCTGGGTTCTGGAAGGCCAAGGTGAGAGAGGTCAGGGGTCTAGCATCAGGAGAAGCCCATCTAAGGTCTAGTCAAGCTAAGGAGAAAGTAAGGCCATGCCAGTGGATGGGGTGTGGGGTTGCTCTGTGCTGTCTTCTGGGAACACAGGGTTCAGGTAAAATTCAACACTGTCAGGTTTACATGAACATACTGTAAGAAGAAAGATTTAAACAGAAAAAGAAGTCCGCTCCAAAGCGAAAATGTCCCTATCATAGGTCATTGATTAGTTATCGCATTTTAACTATATTCTATCCCAGGAAAACAGCTGTGGACAGAATATTTACCTTTGCAGTGCATTGCTGGATTTGTTCGTATGTTGAGTATGAGCTGCTTGTAGTGACGGTGCATGGGGCTGACAGCTCCCTCCTGCCCGGGGTAGGTTACATCTCCCTGATGCATGTGGGCGTCTGGTTTGCTCTGCAGGAGGAGCTTTTGGTGGTTTTTGCAGTCCATGCTTGGGGAGTACATGGCTCCTCAGTGGCGTTTCACTGCTGCTTTCTCTAATAATTGAAGATTACTAGAGAATTCCCTCTGCCGATGGTCTGTGGGGCTGACGGTGGCCTTGGACCTCCTTCAGCTCAGATCAGCATTCTATGATGTTACATCTCACTACTCCAAAAGTTTTAGGGGATGAAACAATCTTAGGGCGACATCATCCTGTAAATAGCAGAGATTACGGGGCAAGCCACAAGAACTCACTTCCCTAGGAGACAATGTAAAGAGGATAAGCTCGCTGAGGCTTGATTCAGCTATGACCTCTCTTCGAGTTAAAATAATGTATTAGAATACACCACACTACCAATTTGCCTGTAGCCATCCTCCAAAAATTAAAAAAGAAAATGAAGCAGTTACAGTTTGAATTTTTTTTTCCTGGCAATAGTATGGTTGTTGTTTCAGAAGGAAACTTGAATGCAAAGTAATGCCAAATGCTGCAGCTTTTTTTTTTTTTCTTAAACCAAATGAGTTGCAGCTGCTCTCACGTAGAACCGTCCCAGGAAAACACCATAGGAGGTCAATTTGCAGCTCAGTTACTACATACCTCGATTTTTCCTTAAAATGCAAATTCTGCCATTGGCTTTATTCATGCAAATATGGCAAATGCTTGTAATTTTCCCCTGGAATATAGAGTTTAGTATTATATAATATAATATGCTCTATATGTAATAATATGCAACATATAATACAGCATATGATATATATATATAACATATGACAAAACTAGTTATTGAATCCTAAGAAGAAGTACTTTTTGTTTCTCTCTTTTTCATTGAAGTGTTTTTTTTCTTATTTTAACTCCCATTGCATCATTCCTCATCCCTCCACATATTTTTTCAAATGTCTTCATAAATATCATATCTGATCATGATGTGTGAGGTCTAGGAGATTTCTCATTGTGAAAACTTTGTGGGTGTTTAATACATAGTTATGCCAAGAAAAAATTAAATGGTTTTGGACAGACTATAAGGTACTAAGCATTCAAAAAAAATATATATATATATGGAAGGAGAGGGAAAAGGAAACTACAGAGAAGCAGGAGCAGAAAAAACATTAGTTACAAGCAGTATGCAATATCATCACACCTAGTTTGTCTTAGTAGAATCCTTTTTAATTGTAGTGAAACCATGTGCTAATGTGTATCAAAGTGAATTAATAAATCTATAGATAGGAAAATGAAAAGTAACTTTTCCTTTAGATGAAGTAAGGTCAGACTTTTCTGGAAAGCATCTAAGAAAGAAAACATACATGGTACTCTCAGAACTGTAACCACCTGTGGCATTAGAGAATGAGAGGAAAGAACTGGGCATCTCCTTCCAAAGCTCACTTAAACTTTTTAATAGTAAGAAGTAAATTGAAAGCATGTCAATCATAAAATTGATGAAACATGATAAAGATGTCCTGAGATTCTAGCAGTAAAACCAACCCAAATTAATCAAATAAGGAATTTATAACTCTTTAATATGATTCATCCATGAAGCATCTGCAGCATTTATAAAGCACACAATTCTATTACAAATTCTGTTGGTCTCTTGACAAATGCGGAAAGCATTCTGAAAACAGCGAAGAAAAGGTGCAGCCCTCACTTGGAGATTCTTTTTCAGCAGCCTTGGTTTCATCTCAGAACATTACATGCAAGATCCAATTGTAATTGTCTTCCTGTCCTCCCAGATAAAACACAGAGATAGCTTCTAAAGCATCTTGACATGGCACTTTTTCTCAGACATATTTTCAAAGTGAATTTAGAATTTGCCATGAATATGTAAGATACTTGTGGAACATAAGGAATTTTATTTATGTCAAACCACTTAAGGTTGGAAATTTCTTCTAATTTATTTTATTATGAGATTTTTAAAAAAGAGTTTAAAAAAACATGAAAGGAAATTGATCAACTGTGGGCATTCCTTTCTGGGGCCATTCTTGGAAATAAAGCCCCTTATTTCTCTAATTAATTGGCATGATGTTGGAGAAATTTTTGTATTTTCTATATATATCATGACATTTCTTATGTCATTCTGGACCTCGGCCTTATCACTCAGCAGTCAAGTATCTCATATAATAACTGCCTGACAAGGACTCTTAGAAATGAGTGGAGGTTGGAGAGAAAAAGGAGGGCTTAAAGGTAAGAAAGAAAATAGATCTAGGAAAATTAAATATAAGACAATTTTTTAAAATTAATGGTTTGGGTCTAGAGTACACATATATCAATTTAATCAAATTTCTCAAAATATAGTTATTCTTAATAATTTTCTCAATATTAATATTATTATCCTTTAATCCTGGAATTTTAACTTTCCTGTATCAATATTTATTAGAAAAGCCAGAGCTGGAGCATAGTAAACACAGCCACAGAACCATTTCTTGTTGTTGGGACCATTGGACTAGCAGGTGCGTGAACTGCTGCATGTGTGCTTCAGTTCTGGGGTGTTGCCCCGTGCTCAGAGAGCTGTGCTCTGCTCCTCAGGGCTCCATCTTCCTGGCGACATCATCCAGACATTTGCCTTCACCAACATCTCTTGGCTGACGACTCCCACATTTCTATTTTTATCTGTGACGTCAGTGCTGAAGTCAGACCTGCACATCCAGTCTCCCTGTGCTTATCAGACATCTTGGCTCAGCATGCCCCATATTGTGCCCAGCCTCTTTCACCCAACCCCTGGCACTTGCCCTGCAGTCTCTGCTTCAGTGGCTGCCAGCACCTCTTTCCAGGCAGCCTGCCCTCTCCCCTCTTATCTCCCTTTCCAGATGGAGTAGCATGAATCCTCCTAGACGTCTCTTGACTTTGCCTGCTTCCTGTTGTCCTCGTTACTGCCTCTCCTTCCTACCTGGAGCTCTGGTCACGCACCTTGCTGTCAGTCCAATCCCATGCTGAGCCCAGTGCTTTGTCTCTTCCCTGGCTTTCACCCTCTGGAGCCCTTCTATGCTTCCCTATGAAGAGCCAGACTCTTCTTTGTTTGGCACACAGGGGCCCTCCCAGCCTGAGCCCCCTGTCCCCTTCTCAGTGTCCCTACATGTTCTGTGTCCTCACTCCTCAGGATGTTTAGACTCAGATTAGATGGTATAGTCCTCTTGGCATCAAACCATGCAGGAAAATTTTACTTGAGTTTTTCCTTCATTTTTGGTCAGTAAATACTCCAAGCTCTAAGTATTCAAGGGTTCAGTGTAGGCACATTAAGATTGTTTGAGTATCATTAGGTTTTGTTTGTATAATTCACTTTGCTTTTTATATGATGTTCTAGCTTGCTAATGCTGCTGGAATGTAAAACTCCAGAAATGGATTGGCTTTTACAAAGAGGATTTATTTGGTTACACAGTTACAGTCTTAAGGCCATAGAGTATCCAAGGTAATGCATCAACAATTGGATACCTCCACTGGAGGATGGCCAATGGTGTCTGGAAAACCTCTCTTAGCTGGGAAGGCACATGGCTGGCCTCTGCTCCAGAGTTCTGGGTTCAAATGGCTTTCTCTCAGGACGTTCCTCTCTAGGCTGCAGTTCCACAAAAATGTCACTCTTAGTTGCTCTTGGGGCATTTTTCCTGTCTTAGCTTTTCCGGAGCAAAAGTCTGCTTTCAATGACCATCTTCAACTGTCTTTCATCTGCAGCTGCTCTCTCAGCTTCCATGCATTCTTCAAAGTGTCCCTCTTGGCTGTGGCTCCTCTTCAAGATGTCACTCTCAGCTGCACTGAGTTCCTTCTGTTTGTCAGCTCATTTATATGGCTCCAGTGATTTAATTCAGACCCACCCTGAATGGATAGAGTAACACCTCCATGGAAATTATCCAATCAGACTCATCACCCACAGTTGGGTGGCGCACATCTCCATGGAAACACTCAAAAGATTCCAATATAATCAGCACTAAAACGCCTGTCCCACAAGATTGCATCAAAGAATATGGCTTTTTTCTGGGGGACATAATACATTCAAACCGGCACATATGATTTGCAATAAATTTTCAGTCAACTTCGGAGTTCAGGTACATTGGTATCATCTCAAATCTGCATGTGAAAAATCTGCACAAATAAGTTTATGATAAGCTTGCAGAAGTCAGTTTAAGTAGATACAATTTAGTTAGCTTTTACAAGTATTTTAAACTTATGCTAATCTCAGGTGAGCCTCTCCCTAATGAAAAGACCAAAGGGCTGCACTAATATGATATAGGAAAGTCTAAACCTTGTTTTACCTTGCTTCCGAATGTAACACAAAATGTCTAGTAACACTGGGCCGTGAAACTAAATGTGAACTTGTTTCAGTCCATTGCCTCTTCCCCTGAATAAAAGACCAATGTTCATTCTATGCCCTGATTAGCCACTCGCCAGTCCTGTGATGAACTGTCTTTTGCTCTGTGCCCCAATTTCCTATTGCACAGAATGACAGGATGAAGCATGGGGTGAATGGAGCAAGGCCTCTCCAAAACTGACACTTTGGATTCACATACACAGATTAATAGTGCATTGTGTAACATCTGAGAATGCTCTCAGGAGCACGGTACCTAAATCTGAGGAGGGGCGTTACCCAGACTTGGCCAAACCACCAGTCTGCAAAGTCTGCTCAAGACTTTGGTCACCACTTGTAGGTTGGGAGGTTTCCCCAAATCAGTGTCCATTTTGATAATTCTCTAGAACAATTCACAGAACTCAAGGAAACTATTATACTTATGATTAGTTTTAGTACAGTGAAAAGGTAAATTAGAACAAACCAAAGAGACAAATAGGATGAGGTCTAAGAGTTCCAAATGTACAGCTTCTGCTGTCTTCAGGGGCACATTACCCTCTTGGCATGGATGTGTAACAGTAGGAGTACTGGAAACCCAGGAAGCTCACCTGAGCTTAGGTGTCCAGTGGTTTTATTGAGGCTTCATTCCATAGGCTTGATTGATTGGATCTTGTCCCTGTGGTTGGACAAGATCTCCAGCCCTCTTCCCTCCCCCATGGCCGGGGTGATATGATGTGGCTCGAAGCCCCAGCCCCCCAGTCACATGGATGACCTTTTTAGCATGGACAGCGCCACCTGGTTCGTGTCATCAGTATAAACTATCAGGTTGGGGGTGGGTCTTATTGTGAATCACAAAAACACTCTTATTCCTGGGAAAATTCTAAGGGTTTAGAAGTTAACTCCCAGGAGCTGGAAACTAAGTTCAGATCTCTATTTAGGGGATATCAGTTTTCCTACTCTACAGGAGCCATAGGGAAGGTATTTGTGCAAAGGAAAGAGAAGATCAAGGACAAGAAAGAAAAATCATGGGGCAAGTCAGAATTTTTACAAGGACCAAGTGATGTGTGATGATGGGAAAGATGGCACAGAAAGTGTAAAGACAGAAAAATAAGCCTTAGACCAAGATTTCAAGAAGGTAAGAGAAAATGTCAGGAGAGGACAACTGAGGGAACACAAGTTTGAAATAAGAGAGAGAGAGCAGGGACTCTCTAGCAGGAGCTTGGAAAGAGGCTATGGGTGATGAGAACGTCACTACCACCTTTATGTGGAAAAACAGGTTGTGGCATAACTATAAATAATTAAGGAAGCAATATGAAAATAGTCAATGTTTATTGAACACTCATCACATGGAAGTCACTATGTTAGGTGTTTTTGATGGATTATGTGATTTAACTCTCACAGCAAATCAATGAATAAGGTGCAAGTTTGATTCCAAATGAATGGATGAGGAACCTGAAGCTTGGGGAGGTCATGTACCTAGCAGACAGTGCAGTGGATGTGAACCCAGGCTGTCTAAAGTTTGGAGGTACTTCCTTAACTTGTAATGACTTCATGAAAATTATTGTCATCAGGAAAAGGAAGGATTTTGTGGGGTCACGTAGCAGGTGCATCAAAACTAGTCTGGGAGATGGGAAGAAGGAAAAAGATTTTAAAAATTAAAGAAAATGAAAGAGAAGGAAGAACCAGAGCAGAGAGAGAGAGAGAGAGGGAGAGAAGGAGAGAGAGAGAGAGGCTGAGAAGGAACACAAGGCCTTCTGATGCTAATGGCGTGCCTCACGGTGGTGATTCTCACAGGCTGACCCAGGACTGGCCAGTGGCCATCACAGGAAGGGCTCTGGCAGTGATCTCTGCATCTACCTCCACCCTCATCCTGTATAACACTATTTGGTTAAAGCCTTTAGCCCTGCCTTTTTCCTACTCTGAAGAGAATATGCTCATTAATGAATCAATCACCCATGTGTTGATCTAAACTTTGTCTATATTTGTTAAATCACAGGCCTTTGCAACCTTGGGGAACATAGTTTCATGTTCTCACTGCTTTATGTGCATGATTTTTGCATAGAAGGCCTTAATTGTTCACATGACAGTCATATAGTTCACCTTCCGTGCCAGTTTGAATGTATTATGTCCCCCAAACGCCATTATCTTTGATGTAATCTTGTGTGGGCAGACCTTTCAGTGTTAATTAGATTGTAATTCTTTGAGTGTTTCCATGGAATGTGCCCCACCCAACTGTGGGTAATAACTCTGTTGAGATATTCCCATGGAGGCATGGCCCCACCCATTCAGGGTGGGCCTTAATCAGTGGAGCCATATAAATGAGCTGACTCAAAGAGAAGGAACTCAGTGCAGCTGTGAGTGATGTTTTGAAGAGGAGCTACAGCCAAGAGGGACACTTTGAAGAAAGCACAGGAGCTGCAGATGAGAGACAGTTTGAAGACGGCCGTTGAAAGCAGACTCTTGCTCCGGAGAAGCTGAGAGAGGGCAAATATCCCAAGTGCAACTAAGAGTGACATTTTTGAGGAACTGCAGCCTAGAGAGGAGCATCCTGGGAGAAAGCCCATTTTGAAACCAGAACTTTGGAGCAGACGCCAGCCACATGCCTTCCCAGCTAACAGAGGTTTTCTGGACACCATTGGCCATCCTCCAGTGAAGGTACCCGATTGCTGATGTGTTACCTTGGTCACTTTATGGCCTTAAGACTGTAACTGTATAACCATATAAACCCCCTTTATAAAAGCCAGTCCATTTCTGGTGTTTTGCATTCCGGCAGTGTTAGCAAACTAGAACACCTTCCTTGAGTAGTGATTTCTCTTTACATTCTATTTAATGATAGTTATGTATTATTTTGTTGAGGAAACAGTCATTCATCAACATTAATCAAAAATCTTTCTTGAGACTGGGGTTAAGAGTACAAGTATAAGAGTGTTCTTTCATGAATTATAACAAAGGTATGACACTAACATGAGGTGTCAATAGTAGGGTGGTGGTTTTGTTTGCCAAAGTTTCCAAAATGCAACATATGAGAAATGGGTTGGCTTTCACAATGGGGATTTATTAACTTACAGGTTTATAGTTCTGAGGCCGTGAGAATGTCCAAATCAAAACATCAGCAGGCAATGCTTTCTCCCTGAAAACTGGCTACCAGTGATCCTCAGCTCCCCCATCACAAGGCCATTGCACACGGCAACATCTGCTGGTCTCTCCCTTCTCTCCCAGGTTTCGTTGCTCCCAGCTTCTGGCTTAGTGGCTTCCTCTCTGTTTCTGTGGTTTCTCTGTTTTCTGGCTTCTCTGTGCTTCTCTGGCTTTTCTCTCTGAGCTTCTCTGTGCCCTTTCTCTGTCTTCTATCTCTCTTAGCTTCTCTGTGTGATTCTCTTAATTTCATCTCTTAAATAAGACTCTCATAAGAGGATTAAGACCCACCCAGGTCAAGCCTCAACTGAAATAATCTAATCAAAAGGTTCCACCCACGATAGATCTACACCCACAGGAATGGATTAGCTTTAGGAACATGATCTTTTCTGTAGTATGCATAGCTTCAAACCATCATAGATGGTATATGTGGAAAAAGTACATCTAATGTAAATTTAGGACTATAGTTCATCATAGTACTATTTTAATATTCTTAAATCAATTGTAACAAAGGTTCCATACTAATGCAAAGTATGGGGGCATTGTATTTTTCACATAACTTTTCTGTAAACCTAACAACTTATCCAATTAAAAAAGTAATTAAAAAAATACAAAAAAGACCATTAAGCTAAGTGAAAGAAAGCAGACACAAAGTACTGCATATTGTATGATTCTACTTATATAAAATGTAAACATGAATAAATGCCATTTTGATTATTCCATTTCTCATCAAAGGCAAGTGCTTGACTGGCCCATCTTCTGCGCTTCCCCATGGCTCCTCCCAGGGCAACTGTTTTACCCTCTCCCCACACGCCCACCTCCCACCTCCAGTCACCCACTGCAGCCTCTGCTCTTCTCCTGCTCTCAAACTAGTTACACGGTGGGTACAGCTATCTGGCCCATGCTTTTTCTGAGCCCACAAATGAACTTTCTACCTTATACAGGATTCTCCTTGTCACACTTGATCATGCATCAGAATCTTCTGGAGGGTTTGTAAAAACACAGACTTGGGGGGCCACCCCAGAGTTCCGGATTCCTCAGGTCTGGGGCAGGACCTGAGAAGATGCATTTCTAGAAAGTTCCCAGGTGACGTTGCTGGCCTGGGGTCCTCAGTTTGAGAATCGCTGCCATAGACCATAGCACAAAGAATTAAAATGAAACTCTTTCAACCAAATATCTGGTGGACGTCGCATTTTTAATACTGAGGAGAACAGAATTTAAAATTAATCTGATTGTAACCCTTTCATAGAGGAATGATGCAGTTTGAAATAGCCATACTTCAACATGAATTTTAAGATGCATTAGATTTAAAAAGTCATTTCTCATCCTCACACAAGGCTCACACTGGAGTTTGGTGTTTACATGTTGTGGGTGTAGCTGTGTCCGGCTTCAGGAATTTGCCGTCCTGAGTAAGTCTCTGATGGCAGGCTCTGCTCCATCGGTCTCCACATTAGTCAGAACACTTCAGTCGAGAGGAAGCAGGTGAAATGTCCTGGAGTAGTCACACCCCAGGTCCTGCTAGAAATGGGAAACCCATTGGAAACCTATGGAACTCCAAGGAGGCTCTACTGCTCAGCAGCTCACCCCTGGGTCACTGGTGTTGGAGACCATTACCTGCCTCTGCTGTAACCTAGCTGTCAAATCTGGAACACAGAACCTCTGTTTACCTCAATTATAAAATGAGATTGCTGATACATGATGCTTTAGGAGGATGCAGAAAAGGAATGCTTGTGGAACATATAGAATTGTGCTTTCAGTAAATAATTATCCCATTATTTTTATATGGAAAGGACCTAACATCCACCAGTGGTGTGCATTGGGGAAGAGGATAAGGAACTCTTATCCTGGCTTAAATCATTTTCAAAGGAAATGGATGATGCCTTGGCCTCTCTGGGAGAGGGTAGAACTGAGTGGTTGTATTGGAAATAGTGAACGCTGATTCTCTTGCCCATTGCTCTGTGGATCTAGAAGTTACTGACCCTGAGTTTCTTTCCTACACAAATTCCCTCTGAATTTATGTCTGAATTTTCCCTAGGATCATGGGAATATTACCTTGGGGCTGCCTGCTCCACCTTTAGGGCAGGGGGAGAGGTTGCAAGACTCGTGGATGTCTCAAGTTCTATGGTGTCTTTATCCTGGGGGGTTGCATGTCCCGTAGGTATCTAGAGTTCTGTGGGGTCTCAAGTCCCATAGGTATCTAGAATTCTTTGGGTGTCTCAAGTCCCATGGATATCTAGAGTTCTGTGGATGTCTCAAGTCCCATGGGTATCTAGAGTTCTGTGGGGGTCTCGAGTCCTGTGGGTATCTAGAGTTCTGTGGGAGACTCAAGTCCCATGGGTAGCTAGCTTTCTGCATGTGTCTCGAGTCCTGTGGGTATCTAGAGTTCTGTGGGGGTCTAGAGTCCTGTGGGTGTTTCCAGTTCTGTGGGTGTCTCAAGTCCTGTGGGTATCTACAGTTCTCTGGGTGTCTTGAGTCCCATGGGTATCTAGAGTCCTGTGGGTGTCTCGAGTCCCATGGGTATTTACAGTTCTCTGGGTGTCTCGAGTCCCATGGATATCTAGAGTTCTGTGTGTGTCTTGAGTCCCATGGGTATCTAGAGTCCTGTGGGTGTCTCAAGTCCCATGGGTATCTAGAGTTCTGTGGGTGCCTCAAGTCCCATGGGTATCTACAGTTCTCTGGGTGTCTCGAGTCCCATAGGTATCTAGAGTCCTGTGGGTGCCTCGAGTCCTGTGGGTATCTAGAGTTCTGTGGGTACCTTGAGTCCCATGGGTATCTAGAGTTCTCTGGGTGTCTCGAGTCCCATGGGTATCTAGAGTTCTGTGTGTGTCTCGAGTCCCATGGGTATCTAGAGTCCTGTGGGTGTCTCAAGTCCCATTGGTATCTAGAGTTCTGTGTGTGTCTCGAGTCCCATGGGTATCTAGAGTCCTGTGGGTTTTTTGAATTCTGTGAGAGTCTCAAATCTTCCTGGTGACCCTAGGAATCCCTGAGGAGTCACTAGAAATCTTCCTCATGTCCTGCTTTCTGGTAATACACTTGACAAGGAATAAGGATTAGTGGTTTCACTAACAACTCTGTTGCTCTATGGCCTGCCGCCCATTTCATATCCTGCCACCTAAGCCTTTTGCTTCTGAAGTCCTCCATGTAGAAGACCAAATGGCCCGTGACAAGCCTGTGATGTGACTGCATCCCTCAGAGTCCCCTGACTGTTACCCTGAGTGACCCCAGCTATGCACAGACAAGAAGCCCAGTGTGCCACTGCTGAGCAGAAAACACATTACCTCTGACAAATTACTCTTCAGAAAGAGGTGCCATAAAAATATTCAGTTCTTGCTTCTCATCTGCCAAGTAATAGAAATAAACTACTCGACTGGTGCCTTAAAAATCGTTTGACCATAAGTAATATGGTACCAAGGTAGAATGGAGGAGTAATGCTTTCATCTGAGCAATTCATTTTCTCCCGAGTCCTAAAAATAGCATTGTGCTTGGATAGATTATTGGAGTTTCACAGAGGCCATTTTCAGTGCTACTGTCCTTATGTAAGCATGCTTTCTTTTAGGCAGTGGCTTCAGGCTAAAAAGCAATACTGTCTGTTTGTGTGCATGCGGGCATGTGTGTGCTTGATAATGTAACAGCTTAAGGTCAGAGGGTTTCAACTTCGAATTATCTGAGATAAAGATAATTCAACTCATAAACCATTTCTACTCATAAACCCATTTGTCTCAGATTTGTCATACATGTGATGCTGTACTATTTTATGCTACTTTAACTCAGACACATGCCCTGATTATCATTCACTGAAAACAGTCATGTTCATGTTCTTTATTGTATACAGCTTTGTTATTTATCCCAATGCTTTCATACAAAGTCACTCATGGTGCAATTAAAATGACAATATCTACATGCAGTCAGGTGAGGTTTTCCTGTCTCCATTTTGAAGAATTGGAATCTGTGGCCCAGAAAAGTTAACTGGCTTGTGAGAAGTCCCCAACCCATCAAATGGGGGTGTCGGTATGAGCATTTGGGGAACCCTTTGATCTGACACCTTCTCCCACCTGTTCCTACTGTTTCTCCAGTTGTGTATGGGAAACAGAAGGTTGGATTAAATAGAACGTGGAATAAATACCAAAGAGAATATGTTCATTTACCACTTCTGTGCTACCACCAATAATTAAAAAAATAATGACAATAATAGTGATATTGAAGAGATAACCTTTAATCCTAGTTCTTTAATTTTGTCATTTACAAACAGCTTTCCAATAACATGTTGACTAGCCTACTCTACTATCTTTAACATTTTGCATTATTTTTCTGATTTAAGTCTATGAAATGAGAGGATTTAATTCTGTGGACTTTAAGATTTCTTCCTACTCTAAGGGGTAGGCTCCCCAAGTTTGAATGAATTTATAAATGAAATTTATAAATGAAGACTAGACTTTCGATTCTGGCCAAGATGGGGCAGCCCTATTCCTCCTAAGTCTTCCCTCTTATAACTTAATACACTCTGCACACAGCATGACAAACAAGCAGGGAAGACTCTGAAACATGGGAAGAAGGTGGCAGATTGCCCACTGACCCCAAGACTGGAGGAATAACACAGCAGAGAGTTCCCCTAGTTTTTTTTTGTTGTTGTTGTTGTTTGTTTTGCTCTTGTTCTCTCCTATATATTGTAGCAGGGTACTGGAGAAGTCTGCAACCCTGGAACCACCAATTGACACACAGACACACACACAGAAGTCTCCAACAGAAGGATGCTTCCCAGGCATTGGTGGCTTAACAGCACAAAAAACTTTTGGAGAATACCCTCCTGCAGCCCAACACCAATAGAGAAACTTCCTCTAGCTCCATCCTCTGCAGTTTCCATGGGGCTGAGTGGGGAGCTAATTTTCTAGCCCTGCCACCCACACCAGAAATAGGCAGTTACATTCCGATTTCCCCACCAGGGTGGGTTGGTGGGCCAATCAACGAGCAGAGGTTCTGTCCCTCACCCAACAGAAGCAGGCTGTGGTTCTCACAGTTCCCCACTGGGGTGATGTTGATGGGGCTCAGCAGAAATTTGACCTTGCACCCCTTCTCAGTGGAGGCTGGTGGTGCTCCAGTTCCTGAGCCTGGTTGCTGTTGCAGGCTGAGTAGAAGGCTGAGTCCCTGCCTGGCAGAAGCAGGTGGTTCCATCCAGTTAGGTCTGACAGGGAGCTAACCCTCCACTCTGACCCAGAGCCAACAAAATTGAGTGAGGCAGTGAGGTGGGGTTGCTAATCAGCACTCTGATTTTCTACCCCTAAGGTTAGCAGGGTGCAGGGGGAGGTGAACCTCTATCCCTACCTGATGACAATGAGACTGGGGTATTTTGAGGCAGGACTACTCAGCTCTTCACTTATCCCACCCCACTCAGAACACAATGGGAAGTTGAGCCTCCAGCCCTCCTGGTGTCAACAAGATGCAACAGGTAGGTGCAAGGTATAGCTAGTTGGCTTTCCAATTTCTGCCCTCCCCTTGGGTCAATGGTGGCCCAGCAGGCAGCTGGGTTTTCTCCCCCACCTTGAAGCAGTGAAGTGGTGCATGGTGGTTGAAGTCGGCCCTCTACTCTGGAGTCAGCGAGCCCATTCAGGAGCTAAGCTTGCACCACAATTCATCAGGAACAGCACATTGTTTTTCAGGAAACATGCCAATGGGGTCAAAGTGGGAACTGAATTTAGACCCCACACATCTACAGTGAGGTGGATTGAGTCATCTTTCTACCTCACCAAGATATGCACCATATCTAAACAAGGTGACTATTAGCTAAATAAGAAGATAAGACAGAATCCAGAGTTTCAGAACATAATATCCAAAATGTCCAGGATACAATTGAAAGTCACTGATTATACGAAAACCCAGGAAAATCACAACTTAAATGAGAAAGACAATCAATAGATGCCAATACTGAGAAGAATCATGCATTGGAATTATCTGACAAAGATTTTAAGTGACAATCTTAAAAATGTTTCAAAGAGCAGTTACTAACAGACTTGAAACAAATGAAAAAAATAGAGAATCTCAGTGAAATAGAAGATATAAAAAAAGAATCAAAGAAAAATTGTAATAAAAATAAATATTTTACAAATGAAATAATCAAAGGAATACACCATCACATAATTATAACCTAACTGAAACAATAATCTTACTAGATGAAATAAAAACCTCACTAGATCTCCAATCCAATAGTAGATTGGTTCAAGTTGTCAAGTTGACACATGAACCTAACCATCACAGTGCCTTTCATTAAATTTGAGAAGTTTTCCAGCATTACTTCTTTTAATATTCATTCAATCCCATAATCTTTTTCTTATCCTCTGGAATTCTGATGATATGAATGCTAGCTCTTTTTTTATATATATATGGCTTAAAAATCTTTGAGTATTTGTTCATTTTTTTCTGGTATGTTTTCTCTCCACTATCACATTGGGTGATATTTACTGATCTGTCTTTACGTTCACTGATGTTTTCTCTACCACCTCCAATCTACTAGCTCCAATGGGCATATGCCCATATGGATTTGAACCCCATTCCTGGTACCAAGCTGTATTAATTAGAGTCCTCTAGGGAAACAGTACCAACAGGAGATATTGGTAAATATGAGATTTTATAAAAGTGCCTTATGCAACTGTAGGGATGCACGAGGCCAAATTTTGTAGTGCAGGATGCACAAGTCCAAATTCCGTAGGGCAGGCAGTGAGCTGGCAACTCCAATGAAGGTCCTTGATGAACTCCCCAGGAGAGACTGGCTGGCTGAAGAGGAAGTGAAAGTTCTCTTTCTTCTCCCTTAAAAGTCTTCAACTGATTGGATTAAATCCAGCTGATTGAATTCTCTCAATGCAGAAGGCACGCCCTTCACTGATATAATCAGGCACAGATGCAATCAATTGACTGATGATTTAGTAAACCAGCCTTCTGGTTTATTACCCAGCCACAAATGTCCTTGCAGTAACAGTTCGGCCAGTGCTTGCTTGACCAGACACCTGGACACCATCACCTTGCCAAGCTGACACATGAGCCTAACCATCATGGGCATAAACCTAAAATTCAAGAAGATGAGCAAACCCAAAACAGGATAAACCCAAAGAAATTTCATACTCAAATGTTTGAATAGAAAAATCTTGAAAGCAGCCAGAAAGAAATGGCATTTTACTTAAATTGGAATAATAATTTCTTATATGAAACCATGGAAGACATAAGAAAGTGGCACAAATTTTTTCAAGTGCTGAAAGAGAAGAACTGTCAATGATAAATTCTATACCCAATCAAAATATCCTTCTGGAAAGAAGGAGAAATAAAGGTATTCTAAGATGAAAGAAAACTAACATAATTTGTCCCCAGCAGATGTACCATAAAGAATGACTGAAACAAATTCTCCAAATATAAAAGAAATATTAACTGAAGGAGACTGATACTTCATGAAGGAAGAAAGAACAATGGAATGGGCGAAATAGTGGCAAAGATACTAGACTATCCTTCTAATAAGTGTTTTGAAATTATGTTTGATAGTTGAAGCAAAATTCAAAACATTATCTGATATGGTGTCCAATGCATGTAAAAAAAAAGAAAACTTAAGACATTTATATTTAGAAAGATGGAAGGATAAAGGGACCTAAATAGAGGTAAGGCTTTTACACTTTGATCAAAGCAACTTAATGTTGATACCAGTAGACTTTTATATATTAATTATGTATATGTTAATACCAAGAGGAATCACTAAAAACTATACAAAGAGATATATTTGAAAATCCTATAGATAAATCAAAACAGAATTCTAAAAAATGCTCAAGTACCCATCAGAAGGAAAGAAAAGGGGAATAGGAATGAGAAACAGACTGAACAAACAGGAAGCAAATAATAAATTGGCAGACTTTAGCCCTAAATTGTCAACATTTACTTTAAATATAAGTGGTCTAAATATACCAATTAAAAGAACAGTATTGTCAAAGTAGATAACAAGAAAAAACACAGCCCAGCTATATTCTTTCTACAAGAAACTTACTTTGAAACATAAAAGCATAGGTATGTTGAAAGTAAAAGAATGCAAAAAGATATATCATGCACACATTAATTTTTTAAAAAAGCAAGAGTATATCAAAGTACATGGAAAAGTAGAGAGGAGAGATATTACATGAGGAGTGAAAAACCACTCTACCAAGAGACTTAGCAATCCCAAATGTGCATGCACCAAAAAAACAGGGCTTCAAAATACATGGAGCCAAAACCAGTAGAGCTGAAAGAAGAAATAGGCAAATCTACAATTATAGTTGGGACCATCAAAATCCAACTCCCAGTTATTGGTAAACTACTAAGCAGAAAATCATATAACATCATTAAACTTAAAAAAAAATACAGAGTTGGAGAACAGATTGGTAGTTGCTGGGTATTGGGAATGGAGGTTAGGGGATTGGTGTAGATATAAAGGGTAACATGAGAGAACTTGGACAATGAAACACTTCTGTGTCTTGATTATGATGGTGGTTACACAAATTTACATGTGATGAAATTCCATAGAACTTCACACACACACACACACACACACAGACACACACACTAACTCACAAAAATCTGAATCAGACCTGTAGGTGGTACCAACATCAATTTCCTGGTTTTGATATTGTACTAGCATTATGCAAGATATTAAAATTGGGGAAAACTGGATGAAGGGTACATGGGACCTCCCTGTACATTTTTTTTTCCTGCAAATTTCTGTGAATCTTTAACTGTTTCAAAATAACTTAAAAATTAAAAAAAAAAGAGTATTAACAACATATGATGCCCGTGGGTTTTTTAGAGTTGCATCTGTATTTGTGATAATGTTTCATCATCAGGTAAAGGTGTACAGTTTCTTTGACCTGACTTGGTTAGGTTTGTAATGGCACTTCCCCTGAAACGTACTTGTCTGTATTATAAGTTAGAGGGAAAGACCTTTCTCCTGTGGTTGCAAAGGCAAAGCTGCCCTTGTGGAAACAGGGCCTGGGGTGCTGGGTTTCTGAAGCTGAGGTTTTCCTTATTTATTTTCAGAGGCAACATGGCAATACATGGCAATTACATTGGTACAATTCAGGGTAATTAGGCATAATTGTTGTAAGGTTTTTACGTTAATGTCTTTTTAGGTGAAGCATCTGAAGCTAAAAATAGGCCTGTTTGTTTCCTGATCCAGGTGTAACATCCGTGCTCCTGGCTGTGCAAGGTGCAGCATGACGAATGACTCAGAACAACACGGTTGAGCACTTCTGTTGATGGAAGTGTCCATGGCTGGACATCCCCACTTGGATAAAAGTTCTCATTTGTCCAACCAGTCCGAAAGTTGACCATTTATCTCTGATTAGCTCTCTTTCAGAACTAACTTTGGAACCACTGAATCTTTGAAAATTATAATACTAATGCTTTCTCTGGTAATAGAAATGCCTATTTTCTTTGTGATAAAATGTGGATAAGGATAAAATGGCATAAGTAAATCCATTGGGAATATATATTTCTGGTGGATATATGCCCTTTTAATGTATGGCATAGGTTCTGAAGCCTCTCCTCATTCAAAAAGGTTGTGCTTTGATAATTACTAAAGATGGCATCTGATTAATGTTAAGAAAAACAATTCAGAGCCACACAGAGGTTATATTTTAAATCAATATTGTCATAAAGGAAACATTATAATTTGGGGATGTATATTAGTCAATTTGACTATCTTGACTGAATTTACTTGAATATTCAAAGTTTCTATAACATAATAAAATGTTTTCTATGTGGTCTGTGGAAATCAGTTCTACCCTTTGGTGTAAATCTATATTAGGAGCTACCTGTCTTAGTTTTCTGCTATGACAAATACCACACAGTGGGTTGGCTTAAACAATAAACATTGATTGGCTTATAGTTACAAGCCTAGCAGAAGTCCAAAATCAATTTATCAATAAGGCATGCCTTCTTCCCAAATCTGTGATGTTCTGGTGCTGACTGTTGGCAGTCCTTGGGTTTCTTGGCTTCTATCTCTGCCTCCCATTGCATAGACACGTCTTCTCCTTTTTGGCTTCTGTAACTTCTGTGTTCTCTTTGTAAGACTTAAGTAATCTAGATTAAGACATCTTCTGGTTTAGTTAGCCACAGCTTAACTAAAATAACATCTTTGAAGGTCCTATTTACAATGGGTTCACACCCACAGGGAAATGGATTAAGATTAAGAGATGTGTTTTTGAGAGGCACGTAATTGAACCTACCACAGCATCAGAGTATCCGGATACTTTCCCAGACAATGTGTTGGTCTGAGGACAGGGAGGATGGGTTTCAGACAATTCCATGCTGCTCCATGTTAACGTGTCCTCTGCCTGGGGTGGTTTCCTCACTGCCTGGCCAATCCTGCCTTGCATCTGGCCTGAGGAGCCACTCTTTTCCTTCCAGTATCACCTCCCTTGCCATCTCGTTCACACAGGGGCCCTGACCCATGCCCACTTAGCCTTCTCTGCACCCTGCACTCGTTTCCCTCACCGCACCAGAATGCGCCATTGCTCTTGTTTGCATTTGCTCGCTTCCTGCTATGCCATCTCTAAGAGCAGAGATGTGATGTTCTTGTCTGTGATGCCCAGGTGCCTTGCAGTGCACCTGGCTCAGAGTAAATGTTCAATAGCTGTTTGGTGACTGACTGAATGAATAAGAGGATTAAATGGGGTGATCTGTACAAACAGCTAGCAAAAGTTGCTCAGAGTTAAAAGGAAATCTTAATTTGGCTTTGTTTTTAGGTACCATTTTATTCTGTGCTTCACTTTAAAAAGAGTTTATAAATATATCAGGGTAAGGCAAAGAAGTGTGTGTGTGTGTGTGTGTGTGTGTGTATTATAGTTTTCTCCAGAGCTTTCCACTGCTGAGGTGTCAGCTGAAGGAGTCACGAGTCTCCCTGTTTGTGATCATCTCCCAACACTACTAGGCCAGTGAATCAGATCTAGATGATCAAAACTGCTCAATTTATCTGCTTTTACATGCACTAATTGTCAGTGAGGAAATATTCCTTTAAATATATTTTTTATACTTTTTCCTCATGTATAAAGTGTGGTCACGTTGGTATCTCATTTTAATGTTGTAACAGATGCATAGGAGTGAGCCAAACTGGTTTGCTCTCACTTTGCAGGCAAGGAAACCAAGGCTCAATGGGGTTGAGACCTACAGGGCTAGAAAATGCAAAATCAAATCTATATCATAGTGGTCAGACTCCTGGGTGCTTTCCCCCAAAATATTCCACTGCAGAATTTGATTGCTGTTGGTGGTTTGTTCTCTGTATAATAAACAGGCCTGGGATTTTGCCAAATTTTGAGAATAAGGACTCTTACTGTCACAGCATTTTGGGCAGTTGCCAGTTGATTTTCATTCTAAATTAGGCAACTGTGAATTTTGATATACTTGTCATCTATGTTGGAAATTCAGAGGAGAGAGAGATGAGGAAATTGACTTGGGATTTCAAAGCCCCCTCTCCATCTGAGATCAGGTGGCTTTATACTATAACAAAGCTGTTTTTTTTACACGTATTCAGCTACTGTGGACACAATCATATTTTTTCACGATCAACTAGATGCTTGGAAGGTCCTAGCTCCTCTCATTTATTCACATGTATGTTTTTCCTATTAGGGTCAAATCTTCTGTTAATTGCTGCCCCCTGATGTGTCCAGTTTGAAGGGATTTCACCGTTTTTCTTGCAATGCTGGCCAAAAGGTATTTTAAAAAATATGTTCCTGTGGTTTTCCGTGTACCTCCCTCCCCATGGATTGCTGGAATGCAGGCTGCTGTTCCTGATGATTTCCTTCAGGGATCGTTCCGGGTTTTCTTTGGAAGCCCGAGGTTGTTTCTTTGCTGATGGACCTTTCCTTAACAAATGGGATTGATTATTTTCCTCACTTCCACCCTCCTCTTTCCACTCATCCTCTATCCAAACTTTCAAGAGAACATGTTTTGGAAGATGTAATACTCGAATCAACTTTGTTAAAAATAAAGTTAGTACTATGGTCAGCTTCTCATTTTGCCACCATCATAATATTTAAATCATTTCAAGTAACATTGTTTTCATATTTTCAAACAGAAAATGAATCACATGTGAACTAAAAATCAGTGCATTACTTGAAATACGTAATAGTGGGCCCCTCACATAGTTTAGCAGTTTCCCTCCCAAACCCAGTACCCAAACCATCTCAGCCTTGTGAAAGCACGATAATTCCACCCAGGTCTCAGCAA
This sequence comes from Choloepus didactylus, assembly GCF_015220235.1. NCBI lineage: Eukaryota > Metazoa > Chordata > Mammalia > Pilosa > Megalonychidae > Choloepus > Choloepus didactylus. The sequence continues at coordinate 69,170,456 of NC_051310.1, forward strand.
AATGCAGTGCACAGACTGTCTTCATGTGGCTGAATGGGAAGGTGAAAATAAATTTCAGGTACTAAAGTGGCATTACACATAGGAACAATTTGATCAATTTATTATAGCATTCCTTATTCTCATCTATGACCTATTGTTCAAATGGGAGTCATATGACTTTCTCTGCTGTTGAATTCTACTGCTGATTGTTCCATTTCAATTGGCAATATAGCAGTCCTGAGGCTGTTTCAGCTCAAAATGGCCAATTTCCATGCAAATTGCCATCAACATGGACAGAGGAAGCTTTGGCACTAGAGAACACTTGCGTGAGGATCCGTGGAAAGCCTGTACACGCAGTTTAGGCAGTGCCATGCAATGAGGAGAGTACCAGCTTTGGAGTCAGACAGATATGTACTAGTTTGAGCATGTATTGGTGCCATGACTTGAGGAAGTCACTTAGAGCCTTTGAGACTCCAGTACCTGTAAAGTGGAATTTCTACCCCCTGGTCTTAGTTTGCTGCTCTGACAAACACCATCCACTTGCTGATGCAAGCGATAGGAATTTATTGTCTCATGGTTTTGGAGACTAGAAGTCCGACATCAAGTTGTCTCCAGGCTGTGCTTTCTCCCGGAGTCTGTGGTATTCTGTTTCTGGCCTTCCAAAAATCCTTGGGTTTCCTTGGTTTGTGTATGCATCTCTGCCTCCGTTATATGGTGATTCCATTTGGCCTCATCCAAACAGATCTTCAAAGGACCTGCTTACAAATGAGTTCACATCCGCAGGACTGGGTGTTAGGGCTTGAACGTGTCTTTGTTGGGGACATGATTCAGTCTACCATACTCATGTAATAATTTAATGAGATTATCTATATTAACTATGTAACAGTATCTGAGACATGTCTATGCTCATCAGTAACCTGCTTTCTGATATTTAGCTCACTATCTTCATCTTCCAGGATTTTAACTCATGTTTGGATATACTCTGTAAGGAGTTTGCCACCTAATATCCATCCTTAAGGGCTGTGCAGGTCTCCATTACTAAGCTAGGGCAAGTGATTAAAATGCTAACGTTTTATGGTCAGAATCACTTTGGAAGGCATTTGGCAATTGGGGTTCAAGTCAGAGAATTATCGTCTATTGTCCACTAGTTTTCTCAGCAACTTTATGAAAATCAGTGAGGAAAGAGAGGCCATTCACTATTACATACCAACAGCTCGAATGGGAGTAGTATCTGGTTAAATAAGGCACTAAATAAGATATGCCTCTCCACAGGAGTCTAAAGGTCAACCACAAATGAAGCGGGAGCCTCTTGTCTTAAGTCTGCCTCCTGCTGATCACAAGCTCAGCACTTTCGGGGTGAGTCAAATGAAGGGAGAAGTAACGGTTTCCCAGAGTCAGTATTGAAAAAGCTTCTGTATATACCAAAGAATATACCCCTCCCCCAGATAGTATATTGTGTTTCTTTTCCACCTAAGTACAAAAAGGGAAGGTATTACTTTCTACCCTGAGACTGAGCAGAACCTAAGATCGTTATCGTTGACGTCTCAATCCCTGTTATAATCATCACATCTTGTTCTAGTACTCAGATCAGCAAGGATCTCAAAACCTCAACAAGAATTCTTTTATAAAATCCTGTGCCCTAGGATATACAGAGTAAAACCAACAAATGTTAACCATGCTTAAGGAATTTATCAGAAAAGCTGAAGCTTGCAGCAAATATAAATCAGACCTCCAAGGTTCCCTGAAAGATCTGATTTTATAAGAGATATTTGATTCTTATTGACATTTGTTATTCTAAAAATTTAGGAAAGAGGAGCTGAATTTTTTTTTAAATTTTTTTTTTAATTTTTTCATCACTTTAATTTGAGTTCAAGCTTACTGCTGGTTAGCTGGATATTACCAATAAGTTCTTAATAGATACAGAAAATTGACCCAAAAAGTTCAGCATTTAGTTTGACTTTATAGTTTATTGGGATGCTAATTTATTGAGTTTTCCAATACATTTCATTTTCTTTTTTCCTCCCTTGGAATAGTGTCAAAAAGATCTTATTTCAGTGATGAGATAGGAAGGACAGAAAGGCTTTATTTTCTAAGGGCCTTATTAATTGAGCTAATGAGTGTTTCTGGGCTTTTGGCAATCAATGAGGATTCTCAGGGGTAAAGGAAACATTGCTTCATAGGATGACATTTATTCTTAATTAGGTAAAACAGCAAAACTAAAGAGTTTTTATTTTTTCCTAAAAATTGAATTTTGCTTCTAGTACTAAGGTCACTGCAAAATTTATCATTTTGAAGCTAGACAGGATATGAAAGATTGTCAACTGACTCCTTCTATTTACGATGCCCAAATGAGGTGAAACAACCCAAATCACACAGTGCTGGCAGAGCTGAAGCTAACCCCAAGGCGCTGCCCTGTGCCTCACAGATGAGGCTCCTATGATGTTTCTGGGTTTGATGCATTTAATTGTTACAACCTGCATGTCAGAAAGTCTCAACTAGATGAAAGGGAGCCAACGTGAACTGAAAAGTGACTTTCCAGCATGTGTCAATTTGAAGTCTAATAACCTTAATATACAAACAGTGCTGTGATAGCAATAACCCAAAATCTAACAAGATATCCAGGCAAAGATGCATTTCATCTACCCACAGAAGAGGGAATACAAATGACGTGACCCAGAGTGATTAGTCATAAAAAAAAAAATGTAAGTGAAAACAATAATGAGCTTTTTTTTCTGGCCTAATAAGCAGACTAAAAATGAAAATGCCTGAGTGTGAAGGCAACATCTCAACAGATACATGGACACTGTTGCTTGGACGGTTTCCTGGGTGATTGGAGCCGTAGAATACCTGTGTGCGGGGCTCAGACATCCATTTCCAGTATTCAACCCCCAAAATAATCAATATCATAGAAGCTTATCTTCGTAGCTGTGAAGACATTAAGCATAATGTTATTTATAGCAGTTAAAAAAGGGGATGGGTTGAATAAATTATGGTGCAGCCATCTTATAGAGTATCTGTGGTAGCATAATCCTAAAAGAGCTTGAATTGTGGAAATATGTTCAAAATGAATTTTACATGAAATGAAGCACACAGCAAAAAATTCAATGTATGAATGATCCCAGATAAATTAATCCAGGTATACCATTCAAAAATGTAAGGCAGTTCACCAAAGGATTAATAAAAGTCATCTCAAGATAGTGGGGGTTTTGTTTTCTTTTCTTTATGTTTTCAGACTTTCTACAATAAAAGGAAATTATGTTTATAATCAGAAAAAGGAATACACTTATTTTTAAAATTATTTACAAAATTACATTAAAGGAATACACTTATTTTTAAAATTATTTACAAAATTACATTAAAATTAAACACATTTTTAGAGTACCTTGATTTGCCATAAATGCATGAGTTTTGGCGTCATGAAACCCCACTGGCTCACAGTGGTCTTTGCATGTCGCATGAAATAGTGACCTCGTACCCGGTGTTCTTTGAGATTAACATTTATTGTTTTAACATTCAAGCAGTTTATTAGTCTAATGAACACTATAGTCATGATCTGATTGAATACCTTTCCAAGCTGCTCCTCAAATTTTCCAAGAGCCTTTGAAAAGACGGACTTATGGAAATCTTCAAATATTTTGCTTTATTCCTTCTCTGCATCTGCATACTTTATGTTAAAAGAGAAATGGAACAACTAACATTTATTTGAGGGCTTACGACATGCTAAGTGCCTCACAGGCCTCATTTCATTTAGCCCTCAAAATAATCCATAAATTTGGACATTCTCGTTATCCTTATTTACATTGAGGAAAGGGAGGATGGAAGAGGTTAAGGTGTACAGACAGAAATAAGCATAGCTTCCAGCTCCTCCACCCTCCCTTTCCTGCCAGAGGCCCTTCATTTCCAATTTTCTGTGTCCTGGACCCAGAATAAATAATTGCAGATAAATATTTTATTTACTTTGTCGCTTTACGAACATTTAGATTTACTCTGCATTTAGGATCCAACTCGATGGTCTGAGAATCTGCAAAGTCCCCCTGAGCCCCGAAAGAACCTCCACAGATGCAAGAGCCTCCTGCAATTGCCCCAAGGCTACCTGGGGAGGACTTAGCTGTGCCCTGTGCCCTCGCGCCTCGACTGGAGGGCCAGCCAGGCGACAGGGTCACTCTCCTGCCTTGGTCACCCATCCCTGCATGGGAGATGATTAAGAGTTTCCATATAGGCTAATGCTCTACTTTCTGTTGACTATTTCCAGGAAAGGCTTGTGGCTCCTATTTTCATTAGATACAATCATGTAATTATTATTATTTAATTATTTAATTGTGTTTATTAAGTATAATTTATTAATCAATTTATTTTAAGTAAATGTAACGTATTATATTGTATTATATTATATTATATTATATTATAATCGTCCATGAGACGATTTCTTTAGTCTTGGACAAAGTTCTGGTGGCTTTCCTTTGGGTGTATTTATCACCCAGTATGGCGTACTGCAGCCCTGACAGCCGTCAACTATATACGAGATTTACTCCAGTTATCATCCACTTACATTCTTCCCGTCGGCAATTCTGAATAGACTCTCATCACTGGCATTTCTACAGCTGGAAACTACCAAAAAGAGGAATTTTTAAAGAAAGATTTTTGTAGTTCTGAATGTATTTGTCCTCACAAGACAGTTCACCCTCTGATTTTTATTAGCAAGTAGCTGAAAGCTGAGGGATGCACGTGATAAACTGTTATCAGAGCAACTGTTTGCATTCTCTTCTCAAGACAGAGGGATTCTCTGACAATTTGCCTGTTGTTCTCTAACAGCATTATACAGATGCTAGCAAAATTAGGTGAAGTGCAAAATCTTGGTTGCAATATATGCTTTTGAAATTTAAAGCACTGATTAAAAAAACAATTTTTCATGAATCCCACGGATTGGGAGGACTGGGGGAAGCAGTGGGAAAAGGAAAGTTTTCTGTTACCAACTTTGCTGAGCAGCTTTTAATCTCCAAGATCTGTACCCTTATCTTTATTTTATCTTTGTGTGGCTGCAGCTTCCTCATCAAATTTCCTAAAACTTAACACCCTCCTCGCCCCAGGGCTGACTTTTAAACATAGATAGAATTGGTGGTTGCAGTGCCAATTTACAAGCTCTCCTTCTTCCTTAGGCCTGTTAATTGGTTGAAATTGCACTGTCAGTACTAAGGCTTTCCCTCCTGTAGACCTCGTTTGAAATGTAAATTATCATGGAAGGGGTATGGAAAAAAGCACTTACAAGACAATGCTAAGGAGTTTCCAGGTGGGAGTCAGGGAGATTCTCAAGGGCTGGGAGTTGAGAAACTGGAAACACTAAGCAAGCCTCTAGCTGCTGGCCAACAGCTGTGAGGAATGGGGCCCCACATGGCAGGTGATGGCTGCGAAAGGGGGTGCAGGGAGGAGGTGGACTGGCTCATGCCCTCTCCCCACCACCTTACAGGTGTTCTCTCTTAGGGGAAAACTCCGTGTCTGTAGCACTGGGGGTGGGAGGGGTGGGAGGGGTGGAGGCGGGGGAATGGTGGCTGACAGGCTGAGGCCACTCAGAGCTCTTGGCTGAAAAATGCCTCCAGGATGGAAGGGGTGAGAAGATGAAAAAGAAAACAAAAATGGCTACAGAGAAAAGAAGGTATATTTTCACTCTTGGCTCTGACTGATCAGATGTGATTTGGGCTTGTCTGAAGCCTTCTGGCTCTCTGCTGGAATTCTGAAGCTCCCTTGCTGGTTTGCTGGTTATCTCCTTGTAAACAGATTTACTGGGCTTTCCTGCCCTGGGATCACACTGATCACTCTAGGGAAGGTTTCCTCTATAAACGCAGTCCACAAGAAGGCTGCAAGGCTCCGGTGTCGGGACCAGGGGTAGAGCTGGATCTGGGGCCCACCCAGAAGGAAGGAGTAGCCCTGCGTGCAATCCCTGAGCTTCTGCTTCCCCAACTACACAATGAAACAAGGTAAACCTTATATTTGCATAAGGTGAATGTGATTACCGGGAAATAATCAAAGCATCTCAGATACTGATTTTTTTTTAATTCAGTTTTACTGAGAAATAGTCACATACCATACAATCATCCATGGTGTACAATGAACTCAGTACCAGTTTATAGTTGTGCATTCATCACCCCAATCTATTTTTGAACATTTTCCTTACACCAGAAAGAATCAGAATCAGAATAAAAAATAAAAATAAAAAAACCCCCACCCAGATCACCCCCCATCCCACCCTGTTTTTCATTTAGGTTTTGTCCCCATTTTTCTACTCATCCATCCATACACTGGATAAAGGGAATGCGATCCACAGGGTTTTCACAATCACATTTACTGTCACCCATTGTAAGCTACATGCAGACACTGATTTTTGCGGCATGAAAAACTCTTTGGAAAATACCACGATTTTCACTATGCAGAACAAATAAAAAAAGTCTCTCATGTTATTTAAATTTTCTTTTCCTTTTGGCCTCTGTATAGTCTTTTTAGGATGTGGTGCTGTGGGGGCCAATATTTGCCTAGAGAATGTTAGTTTTTAAATGAAATGATCTTATTTGCCTTTTACTTGCGTGTTCTAATTGAGCATACTGAATATGGTTCTTCTTCGAGAAATCTCAAAGGATTTTGAATGACTCAGTAATTTTCCTATAAATTGCTGAAGCAAAGGAGCTTTTTGTTCTGAAAATGCTTTGATAAATATAAAATGCTTAACAACTAAGCAGTTGCTGTGTTGAATAAAACCTCGAGAAGGTGTAGCATCACCTCCCATTTTTGAAGTTTGTCCAAGTATTGTCCCTTAGTGATACTAGAGAGAGAGATAATAATGATTCCTAGTTCTATTTGGTATTCTTATGGAGTTATGGACATTTCAATATTTTTAAAAATATCCCACATGTTTAAGTAAACCAGAAAGAATATGCTCATAACTAATTTTAGAAAAAGCTAGCCTGTTATAAGGATAGATCACAATATATTGCTATTATGGCAATATTTCCTATTCTCCTGTTTCCTGATTGGTGAATTTCAAAGGTGTTTGGTGCTCTCAACATTGACTTTTTCACAGCATCCCCAGCTATTATATGTATAATGATATGATTGAATCTCGTGTGTTTGAGAATTAAAAGTTAGAGAATGAGATTGGAGTAGCCAGCTCTTTCGGTTTGCTAATGCTGCCATTATGCAAAATACCACAAATGGATTGGTTTTTATAAAGGGGGTTTATTAGGTTACAAGCTTATAGTACTCAGGCCGTAAAAGTGTCCAAACTAAGGCATCAACAAGAGGATACCTTCACTGAAGAAAGGCCGATGGCGTCTAGAACACCTCTGTCATCTGGGAAGGCACGTGGTTGGCATCTGTTCCTGGGTTCTGGTTTCAAACTGGCTTTCTCCAAAATGTCCCTGGGCTTGTCTCTCTTAGCTTCTCTGGAGCAAACTCTGTGCTAGCATCTCCAAAGGGTCAGCAAGCATCTGGGTCTGCTCCTTTTAAAGGACTCCAGTAAACAAATCAAGACCCACGCTGAATGGGCAGGGACTACACCTCCATGGAAATAATCTAGTCAAAAGTATCACCTATGGTTGGGTGAGTCCCATCTCCATGGAAACAACCTAATTCAAATATCCCACAAGCTTGGATTAAAACATGGCTTCTGGGGGGACGTAATATAGTCATACTGGCACACCAGCCCATGTGAGGGTGGGGGGTGTATGGACTCTCTAAGAGCTGTTGTAGAGGAATAAATGATTTCATTCCTCTGCTAAGGCTGCAGGAATCCAGAGCAGAGAAAGGAGATTCACAGCTTCAGACCTCAGGGAAGGCAGGACGGTCCACAGATCCTGGAGGGAGGGGCTGCAGGAGGTGGCAGAGGAGCCCACATTGAGGTGGATAGTGATGGAAAGAGACTGGAAGTTTGGCCTCTGCTGGGGTCCCTTTGCCTGGGCCTGGGCTTCCTTCAGGGAGGAATGCTCATGAATACCAAGGATATGTTTTGGATGTTCGATGATGCCTCTGTCTTCCCAGTGTCTAGTGTGGTGGGAGAACATCCATGGACAATATGTCCAAGCATCCAATTATTGGTAGCCCTTGGTGGCAACTGAACTTCATGTCTTTGGAGACTTCCCTTTTCCCCAGTTTTCCTCCAGCTTTCCCCAGCTGCATTCCTTCTTCATGGAGAAATTCTACCTTGAATGCCCCATATCTTGAATATCAAATCCATGTTGACTCAGCCTCTGCTTTCAGGCCACCTCCGCCCCTGCTAGCCTTTACTTGATTCTCTTGAGATTCTCCTCTCAGGGTAAAATCCCCCAAATCCTGCCTGAACCATTAAAGCTTTGCATGTTCGTGCCCATTTCAATTGTATCTACCCCCACTTGCCCTCTCTTTGGCCTCACTGATTCCTGAAATCTTGGTACTCCTTTAATGCACCTGAGTGGTGCTCCCACCCGGTGCCTGCCCCACCCTCCTCCCCCTGCCCTTACTCCACTCCCAGCACCTATCTGAAGGGCCTGGTGGCTCATTCTTCTGGTCTGTGCTTCCATAGTCACATTTTCAAAGGATCTTTCTTTGCCCAGTCCATCAAAACTAACCTTCTGCACCATCAATCTCCATTCTTTCAATCTGTTTTTCTTAAAGCACCTGCCATATTCTATATATTTCTCTAATGTTTAATAGTCTTTATGCTCTAGGAATGGGTCTGTATCATATGCAGTCTCTTTGTACAGCTCCTATGGCAATGCCTGGCAAGGGGCATCTCGGTAGCTAATAGCTGAATAAGGATTATAACCAGCCTCATCGACACTATTCGGCATCACTTTTCTTTGAAAACTACTTTCATACACCCCACTTGCCTCCTTTCTGTCTGCCTCTCCTGGATGTAACTAGCCACTTCCCTTGCTCCCTGTGCACTGCCCATTCTTGACTCACAAGCTCCAGGAAAATTTCTCCTGTGGCTAATAGACCCTCATTGGTTTGGTGTCCCTTATTTCTTTAAGGTACTCACTGTCCAACTGGGCCCTCTGCCCGTCCTTGACACGTTAATTCCAAGCTCCAGAGCATGTTTCTGTGTTTTCTCCATGGATGCAGGACCCACCCCCAGTTGTCTTCTGCCTTATACTCACTCTTGTTAATAGCTCCCCTCCTAACCACCCCCAGCATGACTGCAAGTGCCCGTTCATCAGAATTTGTGCTCTGTTACAGAATCATGGGCATGGGGATGCATCTCCACACCGACTCCTTCAAAGCCTTTGTTCTTCCAAGCATTCATCAGGAAACAAAGGTCAGCTGAAGGAGACAAAGGCCAACTCAGGGGTTTCTGGCTGACAGTCATCACTGTTCTCAAGGAGCACCCAGTCTAATTGGGGAGGACACACAGTAGATCATTAGAAATCAATATGATGACAGAGCTCTGGGTAGGAGGCTATCACAGGTGATGAAGGGTCTCTCACTGCCTCTGGGATCCAAAGAGAAGAGGGGAGTGCATCTGAGAGGGTGGCTCCCAAACCTGAGTGTACAGGGTCCCCTGTGGGCCTTGTCAGCTTCAGAGCCTCGCTCCATAGATTCCTGCCCTGGGTTAGCTCAGGGCACAGGCATTGCATTTATAACGTGGAAATTGGGCACTCTGGGTATTACATGGGCGTGTGACTGACCTGACCACTACGGGCATTCTCCTGGCCCTGAGGGCCTTGTACGTCCTTCATTGATGAGAGGGTGTCTGGAGTTGATTTTTGAAAGAGACCTGTTGGGTAGGAAGCTCTTCTGCAGACTCTTGTTGGACCAGTTCATCAGATTTCTCTAAAAGTAAAGACGATTTTATAATGTAGAGTCAATGTGCCATCTCCTTTTTGAAAATGAAAATAGGGGATTGTATATGTAATGTATGTTTTCTATATCCAGATAAAGACATATAGATCTTTATTCATCTGGCCTTGATGAAAAAGAAGTTATGTGCCATAATTTAGTATGGTCCAGGTGCCTTTCAGAAGCAGCAGCAGTCTCATGGATATAAAACAACTAATGTGGAGGTGAATACAAACTATGCACCCTAGCTGTTGAGCTGAACACACAGCCTTATTACCTGGCCCAGGGCAGGTGACACTTCCTGGCATGTTCAATCCAGTGCTGCTCTGTGTGTCATCACAGGTGTGGACCTGGTGTTTAGGTTTCCTGACATCCTCAGACATTCATGGTAAAAGAATCAGGCCATCCTAAGATGCCATGATTTTTCTGTGCAGAGCTTTGATTGATTTCTTTAATGCCCCCACCTCAAGACTTAGGTTTAGTTTAACATAAGTGATTACAAAATATTTTTTAGAAAATTACATGAAGTTGCTTTTTGGAAATAGTGCTCGTAAAATAGGGCTTTTTATTATTTGCTAAGAGTTTAAATGAAAGTAATAAGTTTTTCTTTCCTTTCCATCATCACTTTGTCAAAAGTGTGTGTACGTATGTGTGTGTGTATGTGCGTGTAAAATAGACTTTCTGTAATCTAATTTATATGCTTTCTGTGTTGTCCATAATTTCACATGATTTAAAACAATATGATACCTCTGATGGGGGTGGAAAAAGCATTTCAGGGTTGTTACATTAAATTTGACTCTGGCAATTTGTGATCCAAACATAAATATCTGTTTCTTCCACATATGCTCTGTAAAATGTAAAATTCATGAAAGTGACATTTTATCCCCAAATGTGAGCATCACACCTTTCTAAATGTGCTTCACCACGGGACACTGGACCAAGATGGAATGTGGCAGTGATGTAGCAGCTCTTGACTGCCCCTCACAGGTCCTTGGCAGAGATAAGTCACTCGAGTTGCGTACAGAATCATACTTCATGGCTGGAATGAAGAGAGCTAGGGACGTATGGTGACCCCACAGTGATGCCTGGTAAGGGGAGGGTGTTGAGCTTTACTTACCTAAGGGAAGGGTTTCAGCGTGTTGGTAGGTGGAGGGGAAGAAGCCAACAGAAAGGAGATCGTAAAGCTACAATGAGAAGGCATGCCTGCCTCTGAGCAGGGGGAAACAGGTCTTCCTATTTATACGTTCTCTTATTGGATTCCTTCTCTTCTTTTGCACTTTGCTTTCATACTACATGTGGACATGGATAGCTTGTGATTACCTGGTATCTCTTACATGTTCAGTCCCTGGGCTTTGCTTACTCCTCTACCTCAGTCTGTCAGAATACTCACTGTCCATCAAAGCTTAGCTGAAATCCCTCCTTTGGAAAAGCTTCCTGATGTCTCCAACTAGATGCATCCTCTTCTCAGCTCCCATTGCCCTTTAGCCTCTGCTCCCCTGACTTGGAACATCTTCCCTTCCTGCCCTGGCTGTAATTATTTTGTGTTTTCCACACGAGGGTGACTGGATGATAGAGCAACGAAATTGGTGGTTATTTCCAAATCCAGCTTGATTCCTATCTCCTCTGCCTCCTCTCTGCAGCATTCTCAACTACCCATGTCCATATTGTTTTTTGTCTTTTTCTGACCTTTCAAACCTTAGTTTTTACAATTTATAATGAATTGCTCCCCTCTTCAGGCTCTCATCACGGTCTGTCTTAAACAGCAGGGGTTTAAGACATATCCCCCCACAAAACTGTGAGCTCGTTGATGGATGCTCAATTTATGCCAACTCTCAACACATGCTTTTTAAAGGAATGCCTTGAAATATAATTTTATTCATGAGTGTGTGTCTATTTTTCCAACAAGAATAGTAAGCAACCTCCAGAACCAAATACTCTGAGTGATAAATTAGATGATTGAAAAGTAATTGGCTATGGTAGAAAATGAGGAAACGTTAATGCCTATGTGTTTATGTGTATGGGTGTCCCTAGTGATGATATTTATGATGGTAAAGGAAATGAATTTATATGAAGCAGTGCTCTTGTATTTGAGTGGCAGGTACACATATCTGGGGAGATGAAGATACACATTTCTTCTTAAATAAATCATTATGAGATTCCATAAGTTAGCTATGAAAACAGAGCTGTCCTCTGAGATTGACATTTCTCATGCCCCTGATTATTGTTTTACTGCTAAACATAACAATAAGGATTTTATTTGGAACCTTTTATTTATAAAGGGAAACTGCTTTGGAATAATCCTCACATGGTGAAAAAGATGTGACCCTCTTTCGTGATTCTATTATGAGGGGTTTGGATAGGTTGAGTCTATGTGGTAGATGCTTCCTTTGTTTATTCAGCCCTGTGTTTTAAGTGGCAGAACACTTGACTTTAAATTCAGTATTTTTTATTTATTAGTAGTAGACTCTTTAATCTCCTCTGAGTTTACTCCTAATATTAGTATATCAACGTTAGACTAAAAATAATGACCTTGAGTCTTCTGAAACATTGTAGTTATTCTTACCCTTGTGGAAAAATTTTAAATATCCACAAAATTGTTTTAGTTTTTAATGAGTGGATGAACAAAATTATAGTAAATGGCCTTAAAATATGATGTGCATCATGACTCAATTATCTTATTCTTTTTTTTGCATATGGAGGGAGTAGAATCTATTTGTGTGTATCCAGAAAGCTTGAAGCTACAAGCTCAATGGGCCTGAGGCCAAATGGAAAGGTTCTCAGGTAAAACTTCTGCTACAGTTGCACAAATGAACAGTTGAACACCTGGGAAAGCCATCTAATGACGTCATAAGCAAGGAGCTGTGGCCGTGCTTTGGCCCCTTCCCTCTGTCTGGTGATCTCAGTGGCAACAGGAGAGCCCTGTGCACAGAGGCACGCACTGTCACCACCGGCTCTGCTGCGGTGCTCTCTCAACCCAGGGGCCATTGCCTGACCATGATCTTTTGGAAGCCTGAGGACAAAGAAGTGACACTCAGGCTGCAGCACAGTTCCACCTGCATCACGGATTTCACTGTGGAAGGTCCCTGGGTGGTCTTTGCTCTCAGGCTCCGGGTGGTGAGTGTTGCAGCAAAGCAGATGCTGTGGGCTCCGTGGGATGTTTGCTAGTTGTGTTCCTACTGTACTGAGGCTGGGCAAGGGGTCCTATCCTTTGAAGGAACACAGACCTTGTCCAACTCTTGAAATAAGTTTGCACAAAAATTAAAAAATTCTTGCAGATTCCATTCACAGTAGAAGGTTAGGCTGACACAGTTTTCTACATCAGAACCAGAGAAAAGATGAGTAAGATTTTTCGCTCTCTTGTGCATGCACAAGGAAAGAACTCAGAGAGGCTGTGGCTAAAGAAGGTTGTAGCCGTAATTGTGCATCTTTGGGGATAACTGAGCCCGTGATGACAGCTGTGGGCCACTCAGACAGGCCACTGGAGAAAGCCTGGCTCAACAAAGAATGGCCAATGGCCACGTCAGCTTGAGGTCACTGGTGCTCCTGGACCCAGAATGGGTGATGGGTCCAGGGTTCATGCGGGCCATTCCCTGCAGGCTCATTTTGCAGAGCTCCTTCCTCCTCCACTCCAAACACACATTTCTACTATGTACAAGGAAAGCAAAACTCAAAACATGAGTTTCTCCAGTTATATTTCTGGCTGTACCAGGTATACAGTGGAGTATGCTGTGGAAGCCAACCCTTTTCCAGCTACCTCAGGTTAACCCCTTTCCCTCCATCTCCAGAGCACTCATCCTGTTTGTCCTTCTCAAGGTTCATTTGGTCACTTGCTGGCTAGTTGCTCAGGGGTCAGTCATTCATCTAATGCCTCATCGTGTCAAATGCAAAAAGCCTGAGGATGTAGTTTCTAGAATGCTTGGGATATTTGCTCCAGGCTGGAGCTAAATGCAATCAGATTATGAGGGATCTCATCTCCACTCTTGTGGTCACCATCAAGGGGATACTAAAGGCCCTGAGACCCCTGCCTGCTGCTACCTTCTACTTTCTCAAATATAGTGGGTGTGATGGTCAGGTTCATGTGTCACCGTGGCCAGGTAATGGTAGCCAGGTGTCTGGTCAAGCAAGCATTGGCCTAACTGTTGCTGCGAGGACATTTGTGGCTGGTTAATAAACGAACAAGCTGGTATATTAAATCGTCAGTCAACTGGCTACAGCTGTGACTGATGATGTCACCGAAGGGCGTGTCTCCCACAATGAGAGAATGCAGTCAGCTGGATGTAATCCAATCAGTTGAAGACTTTTAAGTGAGACAGATAGAGGACCTTCACTTCTTCTTCGGCTGACCGGCTAAGTGTTTCCTGAGGAGTTCGTCAAAGTTGCCAGTTCATTTCCTGAGGAGTTCATTGAACATCTTCATCGGAGTTGCCAGTTTGCTGCCTGCCCTACGGAATTTGGACTCATGCATACCCACAGTTGTGTGAGACACTTTTGTAAGTCTTATATTTATAGATATCTCTCATTGATTCTGTTTCCCTAGAGAATCATAACTAATACAGTGGGGGGAAAAGTGCCCAACTCTGTGTAGGCTCTAAGGTGAGAAGACTAGAAGCAGATGAGCTTCAAGTCTTCCTTGGGGCAGGAGACCCTACATGAGGATTACATTACGAGTATATATAGGAAATGAAAGGACTAAAAAAGTGTTCCTAAATTCTTGTGTGTTGAGAGTGATTATAAATATATTCAGATTGGTAGTTCTCTGAATTGCTTTATTCATGTCTTTAGGAAGATTTTGTATGAATGAGATTTGCAATGCATCTGTTATTTTTTACATTATTAATTTATTTTTGGAGTCAGAATTTTTAAAGTTTGAAAGCAGTTGTTTCAAAAAATAGTAATAATGCTGAGAATGAGTGTGCTTACTCAACTTCCAAACAAAGTAATAATTTTTAGAGATTGATGGTCTGGGGTGAATGTCATATAAAATGATTGTGTAAGTATTAGTGCTACTATAAATTTGCAGGTAATAAATGTCTTGAATAAGCAAGCCAGATGACTTCAAATCATTGATACTGAGCAGAAAATTAAATAATATATTCAACTAAAGTAAAACAGGAGGTTGTGGAAATGTGATTATCAAATTGTCTATTGATGCATGTGTGTGTTTGGGTGTAGGTGTGAGTTAGACCTGGCTAACTTCTCCTGACTTCTCTTTTCTAGCCACACTGAGTTCTCTAGTTCCCTCTAAACAAGGTAATTTCCATACCTAGAACTATAGGACTTTACCATATGAAGTGTCTTTTTGTTGAGTCATCTGTGATACAAATTTGAAAGAAAAAATCAGTGCAAGATTGGTCATATGTGCCTGGTAGGATGAATGAATGAATGAATCATCAAGTGAGAAACTGGGAAACATCTAGAGCCAGTCAGAGGATAGAAGAAAGTGTAAAACTGTGTTCCCAGTTACCTATATATTATGCACGGTGATCAAACAGCAAAGAGATAGTGTTGATGATGGAAATGATAGTGGGCAAAGTAGAGACCTGAAAGCTGCCCCCTCCCAGCTGTGAAACAGTGGGCAAGCTATCTACCAAAACTGTCTTCAGTGTTCATTTGTAAAGCCTAATCGACCTCATAGGCTTATAATGAGAATCCAATCAGGTGAAAATTGTAGAAGTGTTTGGAAAAACCAGAATCTGTTTAAAAATTGGAAGAAAATAATAATTAAATTATAATGATTCTGCTTAAAGACAAGATGGCGTAATAAGGAGTGAATTTATCATTCCACCTGAAATAACCAAATGAAAAAACCATCGAAAATATGAAATGACCATTTTTAGGACACTGTATATCAGGCAACAAGAAACAGTGATTTCAGAGTGATAGGACACAGACAAAATGAGCCCTCTGATTGCCCCAGATCACTGCCTTGAGCACGTTGCCAGAATGAGGTGCAGAGAGAGGAATCCAGGTTGAGCATGGAGGTCTCCCTGCATTGAAGAGATAGAGCTAAAAGTCCAGGGAGATCAAGAGTTTGCAGGGCCAGAGAGGAGAGAGTCTCACAGAGAGAGAACTCTGTAGATCTGCTGAGGATCCCCCCTTAAGAATTTAGCAGAGAACTCATCAGTGCATGTGTGTGAGTAAGCCACCCATAGCTAGCAAAGAATCACCCAAAGGAACCTCCCAGTTTACACAGTGCTAAGCTGCCTGTACCCACCAGCCCTGCTGGAAAACATCATGACTTACACTGCATCAAGTAGAGTACCCAGAAGGGTGGGTGTTTTTTTTTTTTATATTTGTTTTATAATATTTTAAACTTTTTTTGAAAAGGAATAAAGTAGCAACTTAGATTTGTTCTCACCAGAGACTAAAGGAATACGTTATAGCACAGTGAGAAGCTAATGTTGGCGCTTTGCTGAAAGTTGAATGTTATACACATATAGTTTGTTGTACCCGTTTTAGGTTTATGAGAAGTGTACTGGGATTAAGCAGATTTCTCTCTTGGTATGAGAAACTCCTGAGGGGGACAAATGCCAGAATCTAGAACTTAACCCTAGGGCAAGTCTCCAATAAAGAGATGGAGAGAAGTTGTGCAAGGAAACGAGAAATCAATGCCACAATTCAGCTTCTTCTTTAGCTGTCATTCTGTAAGTAGGAGAGCAAGTGGGAGGAAAAGGAGAAAATTTAGAAGTTCTAAATGGGGCCTTTAAAATGCCAATGTAGAGAAACAAGGAAACTGGTTCCTAGCACAGTCTTCCCTTTACCAGATTTAATTTTTCCCTTCCCATCTAAGGATGTTTCTCTGGTTCCTATGTTTTAACATTTCTAAGCTTTATTTTTCTGCATTTCCTTGTCTTCCTCTAGATAATTCTTTATTTTATGCTTATTTTCTGCTTTTAATTTCTTCCCACTACTTCCCCTAAGTTAAAAAAAATAAATAAATAAAAGCCTGTAATTCAACCTGAAGTGTAGTAGCTTTTACTGAGAAGTTACTGTTTTGTGTTCCTGTCTTTAGAATTCTCTCCCGGGTCCCAGGATTTCTGCAGTGTCAAACAGGGAGGCACCTTCCTAGTGCACCTGCAAAACCTTGTTGATAATCTTTCCTTCTCCAGCTGTTCAATTTTATCTTCAGGCTGGGTGTGGATCAGGGTTTCCGGTTTCAGGGTCTTAGGCACACACTCGCGACCCTTCCTAGCTCCAGATGAGATGCTTTGCTGCCATTTTAAATCGTGTTGTACCGCTTCTTCCCAGCTGTGAACCAGGGAGCAGCACTGCGAGACCACACATTCAAGACTGGCTTTATTTCTACCCACAGCCTAGCGGCGGCTAAGGACACCTCCCCACGCACGCACAGCGCCCGGCGGTGGACGCCCACGGTCCTGCACCCAGGCCCGCTGCCGGAGACCCCGCCGCCTGGGTCTCCAGGACTCCACGGGCTGCAAGCGCAGCCTTAATCCAGCCCCAAACGTCGATACTTGAAATGTTTCATTTTGAAATAATTTCAAACTTACAGGACAGTTGCAAAAACGATACAAATCCCATACAAAGAAATCCAGCATACCGCCCCCCCCCCGCCCGAGACCTAGATCCACTGTTTTAATATTTTGTCCCTCTCCCTCCCCCACATCTATCATTGCACACGTCAAACTCTTCGAGCACATTATACTTCCAAACAAGTGTATTCACTTTTGTAATCACCTTTAAAATGCAGTTATCAAGTTCAAGAAATTTAACCAATGTGAAGCTTGCATTTACCAGATTTTGCTTATGTCCCAATAATGTTCTTTTAAAAATTATAGTTAGCTATTTTTTTAACTAGAGAAGTTGTAGGTTTACAGAAAAGTCATGTAAAAAATAGTGTTTCCTTATACCTCCCTATTGTTGATACTTTGCATTTGTGCAGTAACTTTGTTACAACTGATGAAAGAATATTAAAATATTACTAGCTATTGTTCATAGTTTACATCAGGTGTGTTTTCCTATACACCACTTCTTTCAGTTTGCTAAAGCTGCTGGAATGCAGTGTACCAGAAATGTGTTGGTGTTTTCAATGGGGATTTATTAGTTTGCAAATTTACAGTTCTGAGGCCATGAAAATGTCCAACTTAAGGCGTCAAGAGGTAGAGACCTTCTCTGAGGAAGGACAGCTGACATCTGGGGTTCCTCTCCCACATGGGAAGGCACATGGTGATGTCTGCTGGTCCTTCTTCTGGGTTCTGGTTTCAAAATGGCTTGCTCCCAAATGTCTCTGGGCTTCTGTCTCTCTTAGCTTTTCCCTGCTGTCTCCAAAATGTCTCTGCCTTTTATCCTCTCATAGAGGACTCCAGCAAGGGGATGAAGACCCACCTTGAATGAATGGGGCCACAGCTCCATGGAAACAACCTAATCAAAAGTTTCCACCCACAATAGGTCTGCCCCCACAAGATTGGATTAAAAGAACATAGTCTTTTCTGGGGTACATAATAGCTCCAAACCAGCACACCACCCTATTATTAACACCTTGTAATAGTGTCACGCATTTGTTATAATTCATGAAAGAACATTCTTATACTTGCACTATTAACCCCAGTCCATACGACACAAGGTTCCCTGTCCATTGTTTTATCATCTAACTTTCATTCTAGTAACATACATGACCCATAACTTCCCATTTCAACTACATTCACATACATAATACAGACCTATTATGTGCTGCCATCACCACCATCCATTTCCAAACCTTTACAATAACCTAAATAGAAATTCTGCACAAATTAAGCATCAGCTTCCCATTCTCTACCTCATCTATCCTCTGGTAATCTATATTCTAGATGTTAAGTCTATGAGTTTGCTTATTATAATTAGTTCATGTTAGTGAGATTATATGTTTGTCCTATTGTGCCTGGGTTATTTCGCTCAGTATAATGTCCTCAAGGTTCATCCATCTTGTTGCGTGTAAGAGGAGTTCATTCCTTTTTAGAGCTGAATAATAGTCTATCATATGTATATACCACATTTTGTTTATCCATTCATCGGTTGATGGACATTTCAGTTGCTTCCATCTTTTGGCAACTGTGAATAATGCCATTGTGAATATCTGCTCAAGTCCCTGCTTTCAATTCTTTTGGTTAACTACCTAGTAGTGGGATTGCCAGGCCACCTGGTTGTTTGTCTTTTATTGTTGAGTTGTAGGATTTCTTTATATATTCTGGCTATTAAAAACTAGTCAGATATGTGGTTTTCAAATATTTTCTACCATTGTGTAGGTTGGCCTTTCACTTTCATGACAAAATCCTTTGATAACCAAAGTTTTTAATTTTGAGGAGATTATATTTATCTTTTTTCTTTCATTGCTTCTGCTTTGGTTACACAGTATAAGAAACCATTGCATAAAACGAGATTCTGAAGATGCTTCCTTACATTTTCTTCTAGGAATTTTATAGTCCTGGCTCTTATATTTAGGTCTTTAAAAATTTTGAGTTAATTTTTGTATATAGTGTGAGAGAGGGGTCTTCTACTATTTGGTTGCATATGGATATCCAGTTCTCCCTGCACAATTTGTTGAAGAGGCTATTCTTTCCCAATTGTGTGGACTTGGCAGCCTTGTGAAAAATCAGTTGGCCATAAGCAAGAGGGTCTATTTCTGAACTCTCAATTCAATTACCTTGGTCAATGTATCTATCTTTGTGTCAATACCATGGTGGATTGAGACTGTAGCTTTGTAATATGCTCCCAAGTCAAGAAGTCTTAGTCTCCCAACTTGGTTTTTGTTTTTCAAGATGTTTTTGGCTATTCAGAGCCCATTAGAAGTTCTATCTATTGATGAGAGTGGTGTATTGAAATCTCCAACTACTGCTGTAGAGACATCTTTATCTCCCTTCAGTTTTGCCAGTGTTTGCCTCAAGTATCCTGGGGCACCCTGGGCAGGTGCATACATATTTGTGATTGTTATTTCTTCCTGATGGATTGCCCCTTTTAGTAATATAGTGTCCTTCTTTGCATCTTATAACAGTTTTGCATTTAAAATCTATTTTGTCTGATATTAATATGTCTACCCCTGCTCTTTTTTTGGTTACTATTTGTGTGGAATATCTTTTTCCACCTTTCACTTTCTACCTATCTGTGCACTTGGGTCTAAGGTGAGTCTCTTGTGGACAGCACATAGATGGGTCATATTTTTTTATCCATTCTACCAATCTATGTCTTTTGACTGGGGAATTTAATCCATTAACATTCATTTTATCCTTTGGTTTTTATATGTCACATCTTATTTTTCTTTCTCTTTTTTCCCTTTTCACTACTCTACTGATAATCTTCATTTCTCTACTCTACTCCAAACTTCTCTCTCTTGTCTTTTCCATTCAGCCTGCAGAACTCCCTCTAGGATTTCTTATAGGGCAGGTCTTTTGTTGATGGCTTCTCTCAGTTTCTGTTAGTCTGTGAATATTTTAAACTCTCCCTCATTTTTGAAGGACAGTTTTGCCAAATAACGAATTCTTGGCTGACAGTTTTTCTCTTTCAGTACCTGAATTGTATCACAGCACTACTTTCTCGCCTACATGATTTCTGCTGAGAAATCAGCGCTTAATCTTATTGGTATTCCCTTGCATATAAAAAAATTGCATTTCTCTTGCTGCTTTCAGGATTCTCTCTTTATCTTTGTCATTTGACATTCTAATTAGTATGTGTCTTGGAGTAGGTCTATTGGGATTTATTCTGTTTGAAGTACATTGAGCTTATTGGACATGTATATTTATGACTTTAATAAGAGATGGAAAATTTTCATCCATTATTTCCTCAAATATTCTTTCTGCCCCTTTGCCATTCTCTTCTCCTTCTGGGATTCCTGTGATGCATATGTTTGTGCACATCATACTGTGATTCAGTTCCCAGAGACCAGCTCAATTTTTTTCCATTCTTTTTCTCTATCTGTTCTTCTGTTAGATGTCCTATCTTCTAGTATTTTTTCTTCCTTCTGCCTGTTAAAATCTGCTGTTGCCTGCCTCTAGAGTATTTTTAATCCCTTCTGTTGTGCCTTTCAGTCCCATAAGTTGTTATGCTTCTTTTTATACTTGCAAATTATTCTTTATCCTCATCCAGTGTCTTCTTAATATCCTTTATCTCTTTAGCCATCTTTTCCTTTACCTCCTTAATTGATTTAGATTTATTTGACCATCTTTGATTAGTTGTTCCAAATCCTGTATCTCTTCTGATTTTTTAATTTTTTCTTTGACTGACGATAACTTCCTATTCCTTAGTATGGCTTGTAATTTTTTGCTGATGTCTAAGCATCTGATTATCTTGATGAGTTTACTGTGAAGGTCAGTTTATCTCATTTGTCTAGGGTTTTGTTTTGATTGGCTTTGTGTTAAGGCTCTTCTTTGACACTTAGTTAATCAGTATTTCCCAACTGGCTCCCTGAGGTTATACTTTCCTGGCTTGCCCAGCAGATGGCATTCTTTGTCAAGCTGTCCCCACAGCCCTAGGAAGGCAGTGAGTTTTTAATCATCCACCGGTCCTGTCCCTGTGAGATGCAGTGTCAAAACAATAGGGTGGTGGCCCCTTTTTGAGGCAGGCTAAAATGGCAGGACCCAGCTGTCTAAATTTCTCAGACCAAAATCCGTGATCTGCACTCTGCTGTACACCCCCATCCCCACTCTTGGAGAGGAGGGCTTCCTCCACACTGCAGCCGCCAGCCAGCTAGCGAACAGAACCTAGTCGGCTTGCTCAAGAGTGGGGAATGGGCCAGCAGCCATGGAAGAGGGAGTTACTCACAGCTCTTCACCACAGTTTCTCAGTCTCTTCATCCTGCCCTCCCCTGGATGCTGCATAGTCTCCCCTGGCCTCGGGAGCCTGCCCACTAGCTGTAATTGGAAGAGGAATGAGCCCTGGAGCCCTCTACTCTGCTGTCTTCCCCAGAAGTTCTCCTCTATTGTTTTTTTTTATTCTCAATTTCATTGATTTCTGCTCTAATCTTTGTTGTTTCTTTCCTTCTGCTCACTTAAGTGTTAGTTTACTGTTCTTTTTCTAGTTCCTCCATTTGTGCATTTTGGTCTTTGATTTTAGCTCTTTCTTCTTTTTTAATGTAAGCATTTAGGGTTAAAAATTCCCCTCTCATTACTGCCTTTACTGCATCACATAAGTTTTGATATGTTACTTTCTCATTTTCATTTGTCTCAAGATGTTTACTGATTTCTTTTGCAATTTATTCTTTGACCCACTGATTGTGTTATTTAATTTCCATATATTTGTGGATTTTTCAATTCTTTGTCTTCTCTTGATTTCCAGCTTCATTCCAATTATCTTCAAAAAGATGCTTTGTATAATTTCAGTCTTTCTAAGTGTGTTGAGAGTTGTTTGTTACTCAACATGTGATCTGTCCTAGAGAGTGACACACTCTCTAGGACATGCACATGAGAAAAATGTATATCCTGCTGTTTCGGGGTGCTGTGTTCTGTGTATGAATGTTAGGTCTGGTTCATTTATCACATTATTCAAGTTCTCTGTTTCCTTATTACTCTTCCATCTCATTCTATATATTGATGCTAATGGTGTATTGAAGTCTTCAACTTCAATAAGTAGTTATTAAACAGCATTAAAGTAGTTATTAAAGGACTTCTGGTCTGGCCAAAATGGGATAGTGCCACTCCTCCCAGATACTCCCTATTACAGCTGAAAGTCCCTGGCTGTAAAACAACAGATGAGCATGAGGAGACCCTGAAAAGTGGATGTGAGAAAGTGGGTTTCTTGAGATCCATCAGTGAGGTAGAACAAGGTAGTGAGAGTGAAGGCTCATTGCTGCTCTGCTTCTCCTTCCCCCCACTTTATCAGTGGGGTTCAGAGGACAGCTGAGCTTCCATTATGACTCTACAGTAACAAAACATTGTGGCAAGCTCCCTGCCCTTCCCCTTCCTGGTGGCACTGGGGCCCAGCAGGATTCAGATGTTATACCCCTTCTCAGAGACAGTGAGGCAATGCGAGTTTGTGCCTCACTTTCCCCAAGAAGGTTCCAGCAGGATTGGGTAGGGAGCTGAACTTCCACCCCACCCATCTGCAATGAGGCAATGACGGAATGCCCCACTTTTGTCATGGGGGTGTTGCGGGAAGCTGAACATTCCCTCGTCCAGACCTCAAGCTACACCTCACAGGGAGACTGCCTGATAAAAGAGAGGATCGAATGGATCAGTTTCTCACAAATTTATGACCCATTACCCAGGATATAATAATCTATGTCTTACCAAGAACGAGGAACATCACAACTTAAATAAGAAAAGTGATCAACAGATGCCAATACTGAGATGAATGAGATGGTGGAATTATCTGACAAGAATTTTAAAGCAAGTCGTTGCAACAGTGCTTCAGTAGCAATTACAGACACTTTTGAAACAAATGAAATATGTTATAAAAGAACTAAAAGGAGATTTTAAAGCTAAAAATATAATTATTAAATTATTAAAAATCTTTTTAAAGAAACTTGCCAGATGGGCTGAATAATAGACTGGAAATCACAAAGATAGAATCAGTGAATTAAGGAAAGATCAATAGAATTTATCCAATCTGAACAAAGAAAGAATATACTGGAAAAATAAACAGTTTCAGGGACATGTGGGACAACAACAAAGGAGCAAACAAAGGATTCCCATAGTTGGGTTGCCTGGAGGAGAGGAGAAAGACAGTGAGACTTAAAAGTATTTAAAGAAAGAATGACTGAAACTTCCCAAATTTGGCAAAAGAAATAAATATACAGATTTAAGAAGATAAATCATCCCCAAATAGGATAATCCCAAAGAAATCCATGCCAACACACATCATAATTAAACTTCTGAAAGCCAGAAACAAAGAGTAAATCTGCAAAGCATGCAAAAAGAAATGACACGCTCCTTATAGTGAACACCAATTCAAATGACGTCAAATTTCTAGGACAGTAGGAAGTGGCACAACATTTTCAAGTAATGAAAGAGAAGAACATTCAATCATGAATTCTATACTCAATGAAAATATTCCTCAGGAGTGAAGAAGAGAGAAAAACACTCTAAGTCAAAGAAAAATTAAAAAAAAAAAAAGGTATTCTTAGCAAAACTACCCTGAGAGAATGATTAAAATGATTAAAGGAAATTCTCTAGGCAAAAAGGATATGATAACACAAGTCCTAGAACTTTGGAAGGAAAAGAACTTCAGAATGGGTTAAAAATAGGGAAAAATGTAATAGAATCATCTACTTGTCATTAGTTTCTTAAGCCATTTTAGATGATTGAAGGAAAATTTATAACACCACTAATATGGTGTGCAATTTAGGTAGAGAAAATACTAAATGAAATTATATTTTTTAATTGGGAGAACAGAGGGATCTAAATTAAAGTAAGGTTTCTATACTTTGCTCAAAGTGATAAAACATCGATGCCAGTAGACTGTAGTAAGTTACATTTGTACATTGTAATATCTAGAGCAACCACTAACCAAACCATAAAAAGTAATAAATTCAAAAATGCTATAGTTCAATCAAGATGGAATCCTACAAAAATATTCAAAGATATTCAAAAATATTCAAATAACTAACAAGAAAGTAAGAAGAGAAACAGAGACACAGAAGACAGAGAAAACAAATAATAAAATGGCAGACTTAAGCTCTAACATGTCAATAATTACTTTAAATATAAATAGTCTAAAGGTACTAATTAAGAGACAGAAATTGTCAGAGTGCATTAAAAAACCATGTTCCAATAATATGCTCTATACAGGAAAATCACTTGAAAAATAGCTACGTAAGTCAGTTGAAAGATAAAATGGGAAAATCTAAACCACACAAACACTGATTTAAAAAGAAAATAGATTGTGTATATTAATATCATGAAAAGCAGGCTTTAGTGCAAATAAAATGACTTGAGATAAAGAATACAATTATATAATTAATTCACCAGAAAAATGTAGTAGTCCTAAATGTATAAACTTCAAAAAATCATGCCTCAAAACACATGTAGCTAAAACTGATAGATCACAATTTTAGTTGAGGATTTTCACATTCCATTGTTGACAACTGATATACCTTAGACAGAAAATCAGCAAGAATACAGAAGAACTGTATGTATAAATATATACATAATTACAGTTGTTGACATATTAAAAAACCACTCTACCCAACAACAGTAGGATACACAGATTTTTTTGTCCACGTGCCCATGGAATGCTCCCCAAGATAGAGCATATGTTTGACCATAAAACAAACCTCAATAAATTTAAAATAATTGGAATCATAAAGAATGGGTCCTCTACCATGATGGAATCAAACTAGAAATTAATAAAAGACAATGGAAAAAATCTCCAAACACTTGTAAATTTATGAACACACTTGTAAATAATCCATGGATCAAAAAGAGGTCTCATAGGAAAAATAAATACATATAGCTGAGTAAAATAAAAATACAACATATCAAAATTTGTGGAATGCAACAAAAACAGGGATAAGATGGAAATCTGCAGCACTAAATACTGATCTGAGAAAAGAGTAAAGTCTGAAATCAAGAACGCAAGTTCCTACCTCAGGAAACTAACAATAACAACAAAAAAGAGCTAAGTAAACTACAAACCAAGCAGAAGTATGGAAATAATAAAGACTAGAGCAAAAATCAATGAAATTGAAAATAGGAAATCAAACAGAAAATCAATGAAATATAAAGTCGATTCTTCAAAGCAGATCATGAGTAACAAAAATAAATGGTGAGAAGGCACAAACCACCATTATTAAGAATAAAATAAGAGATTTCAACAAAGATCCTGCAGCCATTAAAAGGTTAATAAGGGAATAATAAGAGCAACTCTACTCTTTATTAAATCACACACTATCAAAAGTCAATCAAAATGAGATGGTGGCATAGAGAGGAGTGGAATTTTGTCAGTCCCCTGGAACAACTAATAAATGACAAGGGACAACCAGTAAATGATCTAGAATAACTGCTGGGGGACAAACATGACTGTCCACACATGGTACACCAACTTGGATTAGGAGGAATGCCTGATATCACAGCATAGAATCTGTAAGTAAAAACTGTGGAAATGCGCCAGGACTCCCCCTTCCCCCATGGCAGGCTTAACTGCAAAACCTCACTGTGGTAGAGAGCAGCACTCTCCTAGCAAGCGAATATAGCTCAGCTGAGCGCCAACTGGGGTCTTAATTGACAAACATGGACTGCTGAATACAAGCTACAAATCTCCAACAAGCAGGCAGAGACTTTTAGTAATGACTGACCTTAAAGAACCAGAAGACTCATCTGTCCCAGGAGAGGGAGCCCAGAAGACTGGGTGAAGATGAGTGAAACTGGGGGGCTATGTACTGGCTCTGAAAGGGGGCTTTCTGTCCCTTTTTCTCTTTCTCAACCTCGGGGGCTCAGAAGAGAGAGCCACAGCCATATATTTTGGAGATAGCAGAGACAGACTATTCAGATGCAGATGATAACTCCCTAGGGGGTGTATCTTCTCTAAGAGTAAGGAGGTGGAGCCCAGCTTTCCCTTCAGAACCAGACCCCAGAGTCTGGGGGAAAACAGCCAAAACAGAAACTGAAGGGGCCACACCTCCTTACACCAGTCAGGAGTGACAGGCTGACAGGTGCCACCTGCTGGGCAGATTAGGAAAAGCACAGTGACTGGAAACCTCACAGGAAAGTTTGTCATTCCTCTAAGACATGCCCTGAATATAACCCCATGCTGAGACCTGAACCCATTGTGGTCTGGGAAAATCTGACTGGGGTAACCAAGGAAACCAGATGCCTAGACAACAGAAAACTACAGTCTACACAAGGAAAAATGAAGATATGGCCCAGTCAAAGGAACAAACTTATACCTCAATCAAGATACAGTTGAGATATTGTTTCACTTTAATGAAACAATCTATTAAAGATTTTCAAAGAAATATGCTAGATCAAATAAGAAACCAAATCAATGAGTTCAAGGAAGATACAACAAAAGAGATGAAGGCTATAAAGAAAACACTGGGCAAACATAAGGTAGAAATTGAAAGTTTGAAAAAACTGGCAGAATCTATGGAAATGAAAGGCACAACACAAGAGATGAAAAACACAATGGAGACATAAAACAGCAGATCTCAAGAGGCAGAAGAAAATACTCAGGAACTGGAGAACAAGGCATCTGAATTTCTACACACAAAAGAACAGATAGGGAAGAGAATGGAAAAATCAGAGCAGGGTCTCAGGGAAATGAATGGATACATGAAATGCATAAATACACATGTCATGGGTGTTCCAGAAGGAGAAGAGAAGGGAAAAGGGGCAGAAGCAATAATAGAGGAAACAGTCAATGAAAATTTCCCGTCTCTTAAGAAAGACATAAAATTATAGATCCAAGAAGTGCAGCGTACCCCAAACAGAATAGATCTGAACAGGTCTATGCCAAGACACTTAATAATTGATTATCAAATGTCAAAGACAAAGAGAGAATCCTGAAAGCAGCAAGAGAAAAGCGATCCATCACATACAAAGGAAGCTTCATAACACTGTATGTGGATTTCTCAGTAGAAACCATGGACGCAAGAAGGAAGTGAGGTGATACATTTAAGATACTGAAAGAGAAAAACTTCCAACCAAGAATCCTATCCGGCAAAACTGTGCTTCCAATATGAGGAAGAGCTTAAAATATTCTCTGAAAAACAGACAATGACAGAGTTTGTCAACAAGATACCTGCTCTACAGGAAACACTAAAGGGAGCACTGCAGACAGAAAGGAAAAGACAGGATTGAGAGGTTTGGAACATAATTTTGGGTGATGGTAGCACAGCAATGTAAGTACACTGAACAAAGATGACTGTGAGTATGGTTGAAAGAGGAAGGTTAGGAGCATGTGGGGCACCAGAAGGAAAGAGGAAAGATAAAGGACTGTATAACTCAGTGAAACCTAGAGTGCTCAACAATTGTGATAAAATGTACAAATATGTTTTTACCTGAGGGAGAACAAATGCATGTCAAGCTTGCCAGGTGGTAAAAATAGTGTGGTATTGGGGGAAAAAATATAATCAGTGCAAACTAGAGACTATAGTTAAGAGAAACTTTGTATTATGCTTCCTTTAATGTAACAAATGCAATATACCAAAGCTAAATGCCTATAAGAGGGGGTCATAAGGGAGGGTTATGGGTCTCTTGGCATTGGTAATGTTGTCTGACTCTTTATTCTACTGTAGTTTAATTCTAGCTTTCCTTTTGGTGCTTCCTAGCTGTCATGTTCTTTTTTTCTTTCTTTTTCTTTTTCTTTTGTCTCTCTACCTTCTTCAACTTTTCCTCCTTCTTTGTGGAAGAAATGGGGATATCATTGTATAGATAGTGGTGATGGTGGTGGATACATAAATACATGACTATACAGGGAACCATCTATTGTTTACTTAGAACAGAAAGTGTATGGGTGAACAAAACCATCTTAAAAAATGGGTTGATGAAGAAATCTTAAGGGCACTACATTAAGTGAAACAAGCCAGACACATAAGGACAAATATTGCAGGGTCTCATTTATATGAACTAATTATAATATGTAAACTCATAGACATGAAATATAAGTTAACAGGAAATAGAATGAGGCTAAAGAATGGGGAGCAGTTGCTTATTATGAGAAGAATGTTCAGCTAGGTTGAACCTAAGTGTTTGTAAGTGGACAGAGAAGACAGCAGCACATTATTGTGAGAATAATTAACAGTGCTGAATGGTGCATGAATGTGGTGCAAAGGGAAAGCTTAGAGTCACATATGTCACCGGAAGGAATATTGGAGGTTAAAAGATGGGAATGTGTAAAACAGTGAATCTTGTGGTGGACAATGTCTGTGATTAACTGTACAAATATTAGAAATATCTTTCATGAACTAGAACAAATGTAGGCACTATAACTAGAAGCTAGTAATAGAGGAGTGTATAGGGAAAAATATACCTATTGCAAACTAGGTACTACATTTAACAGTATTTTAATATTCTTGCATCAACAGTAACAAATGTACTATACCAATACTATGAGTCAGTAATGGAGGGAGGTGATTAGGGATATGGCAGGAATTGAGTTTTCTTTTTTTGTCTTTATTTCTTTTCTGGAGTAGTGAAAAATGTTCTAAAAATTGAAAAAAATATTGCAGTGATGGATGCACAGCTGTATGATGGTACCATGGGCAATTGATTGTGCACTTTGGATCTTTGTATAATTGTACAGTATGTAAACAATCTCAATTAAAACAACAACAAACAAACAAACAAAAATCAAGCAAAATGAAATCCACAATGCAATAGTTCTATAACCACTAAACCTCCCAGGCAAAAAAGTCTCCAGACCCAGATGGCTTCACTGAGGAATTCTAACAAACTTTACAGAAAAATTAATACCCTTTCCACCTAATCTTTTCCAGAAAATACAAGAGGAAGGAGCACATCCCAATTCATTTTATAAGGCTAGTATTTCTCTTATGACGTTACCAGACAGACAATGTCAAAACAAAAACAAAAATCAAAGCTTAATAAGGAGAAAATTATAGATCGATATCTTTCATGGGCCTTCATGCAAATATCCTTGAGAAAATATTAGCAAATTGAATCCAACAATTTATAAAAAGGATTCTGCACCATAACCATGGCATGCGAGGCTAGTTCAACATAACACCTGAAAATCAGCCAACGAAGTTCACCATATCAGTGGGGTAAAGAAGAGAAATCGTAAGATTATATAATTTGGCACAGAAAATACATTTACTAAAATCCAACACCCATTCGTAATAAAATCTCTCAGCAAACAGGAAGATAGATGAACACCCTCAACTAGATAAAGAACATCTACAAAATTCCTATAGCTAACATTACACTCAATGTTGAAATATTGAATGCTCTCCTATGATGGGAACAAGACAAGATTATCTACTTACTCTTGCTCTTATTCCGTTTAGCACTGAAAGTTCTAGCCACTGCAGAAAGAAAATAAAAGGAACAAAAAAGTTGACAGATGGGAAATAAATAAATAAAATTGTCCCCATATGGAAATAACATGACTGTCTATATATGAAATCCAAAAACAATCAACAAAAATTCTCCTATAATTAATAAGTGAGTTCAGCAAGTCACAAAATACAAGTTCAACATAGGAAAATAAATCTCATTTCTATATATTAACAAAGAATACATGAAAACTGAAAGTAAAATCAAAATACCATTCACAATCACTCCAAAAAATGAAATAGTTAGGTATAAACTTCATGTACAGGATCTGCATGCTGAAAATTACAAAATGCTGATGAATGGAAATGAAAGAAGACCTGTGTGATGATAAATTCATGTGTCAACTTGGTCAGTTTATGGTGTCCAGTTGTTTGGTCAAACAAGTACTGGCCTGATTGTTTTGACAAGGACATTTCATTGACTTAAATCATCAGTAAATTGATTGCATCTATGGCTGATTACGTCTACAATCAATTGAACAGCTTGTCTTCAACAATGAGAGAAGTCTCTTCTACTCTGTTGAAGATTTTAAAAGCAATCAGTTGGGAGAATTTCTATCTCTACTTCAGCCAGACATCGTCTCCTGGGGAATTCATTGAAAACCCTCATTGGAATTCCCGGCTTGCAAACTCTCCTAAGGCGTTTGAACTTGCCTAGCCCCTAGGTTGCATGCAGCAGTTCTTACAAAGATCACGTAATATTTATAGATATCTCCTGTTGGTTCTGCTTCCCTAGAGAACCTTGACTAATACACTTAGATAAATGGAGGAGCTACCATCTTTGTGAATTAAAAGACTCAACAAGTAAAGATGTAAAATTTCCTCAAACTGTTCTATAGGTTTAATGCAATTCCTATCAAAATCACAGCAAGATATTTTGTAGACATAGACAAGCCTAATCTAAAATTTATATGGAAAAGCACATGCCCTAGAATAAGTAAACCAGTCTTGAAAAATAAGATAAAGTAGAAGAATCACTTTATCCAATATTAAGGGCTCCCATATAGCTATAGTGATTAAGACTTTGTGGTACTGGTGGAAGAGACACATATTAACCCAGTAATAGACTTATACAAATATGCACACCTTTCTTGACCAAGATACAAAAGCAGTTCAGTGGAGGAAGGACAACCTTTTCAATAAATGTTGATGGAACAATTGAATATTCACATTTAAAAAAGTTCACCTGTATTTAAACCTCAAACTTTATATAAATATTGTCTCAAAATGAATCAGAGACTTACAGGTAAAATATAAAACTATATAACTTAGAAAAAAGCAGAGGAGAACATCTTTAGGATATATACACACACATACACACACACACATATATACACAATACATATATTAAACTTTCAAAATGTAACAGTAAAAACTCAACAGTTAAAAAAAAATACAAAAAAAAAAACCCCCAAAAACCCAGACAATCCCACTAGAAAATGGGCAAACAGACATTTCACTACAGAGGATATGCAGATGGAAAATTAGCATGCGAAGAGGTGTTCAACATCATTATAAAAATACAAATTAAAATCAAAGTGAGATATTTTCACATACCTATAAGAATGGCTGAAATAAAAAATAGCAATAACACTAAATGCTGATGATGTTGCAGAGACTCTAGATCATTCATACTTTGCTGGAGGGAATGAAAATGGTGAGAAAATAGTTTGGCAGTGTCCTACAAAACTAAACATACACTTACCATACCACCCATCAATTGCATACTTCCATATTTATTCCAGAGCAATGCAAATTTATGTTCACAAAAATCCTGTTCATAGCAGCTTAATTAATAATAGGCCCAAACTGGAAACAACCCATATGTCCTTCAACAGGTGAATGTTTAAACACACTGTGGTACATCCATACCTCAGAACTACTCAGAAATAAGAAGGAACAACATATTGCTATATGCAGTAGCTTGGATGGATCTCATGGGAATGATACTTACTGAAAAAAGCTAATCCCGAAAGGTTACATATGGTATGCTTCTAATTATATAACATTCTTCAAATGACAAAATTATAAAACTTGAGAACAGATTAACGATTACCAGGGTTGGGGACAGGGGCAGGACGAGTGAGTTTGGGGTGGCTATCAAAGGACAACATGAAGGACACTTGTGTGGTGCAAAATTCTGTCTCTGAACTGTGCTAATGTTAGTATCCTGCTTTTGAAATTATATTCGTATTGCCAAATGTAACCATTCTGGGAAAATGGATATGGGATACAGTGGTCCTCTCTGTATTATAGCTTACAACTGCATGTGAATGTAGAGTTATCTCAAAGTAAAAAGTTTAATTAACAAAAACAAATACAAACAATTATAATGATATTTCATATGTCAAAAATTAAGTAAGGATATGGAGGATATTTGAAAAACCCAAATTGTCCCGGCCGGCGGGACGTTCAACGGAAGCTCCAAATCCTGTGAGGGAGGAATGGTATGGGACAAGAGACACGAGGAACGACAGCAAGACAGGTTTCTGATCAAGCTGCAAAACTTTATTGAAGAGGCAGGGTATATATACCCTAAGGTAGAGGGAGTGGCTAGTACGAACGGGTGGCGGCCTAGGATTGGTGGCTGCAAAGGCGGGTGGCAGTCTAGGATTGGCTGCTGCTGTTGCTAGGGCGGATGGCAGATGTAAGGCTAGCACAGGATTGGTGGCTACTGTTGCCGGGTAGAAGGCAGGTAGTAAAGCTAGCACTCTAGATGTGAATCTTAGGCACGAACGGCTATCACTTCCATAGAAGGCTGAGGGCAACTTAAGCCGCTATTGCATCAGCCCCAGCTGTCATGTTGCATATCTCCGGCATCGCTGAGGGTGGATTTCATACATGCTACCTTAATCGTCCCCAACATCTCCTCCCTTTGTTTTTCAAAAGGATGGAGGAAGAATGCTGATCGAGCACTCTTTTGGCATTAACCTGCTGGGGGAAATAGAAGCCTCATTCCCCAAGTTGTTTGTGGCTCTGTTTTTCTGGGGAGGGGAGTTTTTGGCAGAGCAAAACCCCTATGCAAATGAGGCATATTTCTCAAGGAGCTCGAAAATGGCCTTTAATTGCTTTGGCCCTCCTTTGCAGTGCTTTGCCTCGCACCCAGCGGTACCAATCATAGCATACGCTAGAAGCATACTTTCGAGTTATGTGCTGCTCCCGTAGAAGGGGGTTTCTTACCCGTAAGGGTGGGTAGCAGTCAGATGATCTGGATCCAAACCCTGGTCAGCGAGGTGAAGCCGGTGATAATGCACTTGAATAGGCTTGCTTAGGGCAGAGTCAATTTGACTCTTAACTAGCTGTATTATTCTTTTTATGGCCCAAGGAGCAAAAGATATTATAAGGATTATGGTTATTAAGGGGCCTAATATAGGGAGGATGTAAGGGAGGATTCCATTAAGCCCCCAGGAGATACCTCCTTGGGTTTCTCGCTCACGTTTGCGATTTTCAATTCCTTCCCTAAGTTTGGTCATAGAATCCTTAACTATGCCAGAATGGTCAGCGTAAAAGCAACATTCCTCGCCTAGCGCAGCACAAAGCCCTCCTTGCTTAAGGAAAAGCAGATCTAAGCCTCTCCTGTTCTGGAGAACAACCTCCGATAGGGACGTAAGGGATTTTTCAAGATGGGTAATGGAGGTTTCAATGCAGGCTAAATCTTCGTCTATAGCAGCTCTTAGGTGGGAGAAGCCTTGGTTTTGGAGAACGATAGAGGCGATTCCGGTGCCTAGGCCAGTAATACCTAAAAGAGAAGCAATAGTAACAACCGTAACAAGTTCTCTTTTCTTTCTCAGCGTGGCTGGAGCTTGCGCGACCAAGTGGTGATAAAGGTCTTCCTCTGTATGAAAGAGGACATGGGATAACACAGCCACTAAGAGGCACATTTCCCCTGTTTCAATTAGGGCTTTTGCTGATATGCAAGGAGTAAGCCCCGTAGAAGAGCACAGCCATTTTGCCCCTGTTGGGGGGATATAGAATTTGCCAGGCGATGGAGAGGATGACTGTGCACAGACTGTTTTTAAGGAGGCAGAAATATTACCAATACAATGCCCAGAGTGAAGAACGGATTGCATAGTGAGACCGATTTTTCTAGCATTCCAAGGGCATTGGGAAGGATTGTCTTCATTAGAAGTATTAAATGTAACATTAAGAGCTATAGCATCATAATAAGGAGGCTTGGCAGAGAAATGCAGCCAACAACTACGAGTAAAATTAGGCTGGGAGGAGTTTAGAGAGGGAAAGGTGGCTTGGAGTAGTGGCCAAAGCGGGCTGTCAAATGATATGGACGGGCTTGAGGACGACAATATTGGGATGCTAATAAAAGGGGGATAAGTGGGGTGAATTTTGGAAAGATTTTTGCTTGGCGTGCTCGGGATAGGAGGGGTAGCTGGAGGCGTGGGTTCTATATTTGGTCCAATGGCAGAAGGTTTTTGCTGTACTGCTTCCTTCTTTATTAGAATAAGGCTTCCTGGGTCGGTCCCTTTCATGTAAATCTTAAAGCCCCAAGTTCGACCGAGGAGCCAAGAGGGATCAGCAGGGAGCTGCACGGTGAGATTTAAATGTGAGCAGCTACCTGTAGGTGCAATATGGTGATGACTTCCATAGATACCCCAGGTAATGGGTTCTTCAGGTGGTTTGCAGTTCAAGGGGGCCCATTTTAGAGTTAGGTAATGATCAGTGGCATAAGGCTTCCAATGAGTGGCTAATGTTTCACATCCCCAATATGCACAGTAGTATTGGTTGGGAGCATTACAGTACGGTTTTCCGGGGTTTGAGGATGGGCACATGTAATATTGGGCTTGATTCCAACCAGTGGGGCGTACGGAAGGAGTGGGAAATAGATCAGTTGCGTTGACAAGAAAGGAAGGTCGCCCTGCTGTAACTTGGGTTTGTACAACTGTGGAATCTTCCCATCGTGCTAAGGTCCATTTCCAAGGCTGATGGGGGTTGGAGTTGCCGAAGGTGGCATGCACACTTTGCAGGAGAAAATATAAGGCGGCAACTTTAAATGGCAGTAGGCATAAGAAAGCCATACTAATAGAGGCTATAGGTTCTTCCCTGTTAAGGGAGACAAGCTAGCAAAGTAATACACCCTACAACGCACAAATATGCTATAGCAAGCAGGAATCTTTCTAACGGATTCCAATCTTTTGGGGCAACGGTTGCTAATCCGGCTGCAAACAGCAAAGCCAGAAGACCAATTAAAAAAAGCCAATAGTAATTCAAGTGGTAATTCATGTGATTAGTGATGGAATAAACCTGTAAGCAGGACTTCTTTCCACTTCCGGTTGTGTGCGGACTGGTTGTCTCTGGATGGGTTATAGCAGGAGTTATTGATGCACTGGAAGAGAAAAGAAAGACACTTTTCTCAGGGAGAGGCTTCTACCCTGGAAAGGTTATCATTAAGAGGAGGGGAAGGAAGTGTCTCAGGGGTTTGTTTCGGCAATGAGGAATTAATATGTTTTATCAGCCGTTCTGGAAGCCAACGAGGACCTTCCCTTTGTTGATCGTATATGCAAGCAGAGCCTCGTCCCCAAATAATCACGGGGTCAGGCCCATTCCATTCTGACGTTAAGGGGTCACGCCACATAACAGTGGCTTGTTGCGTTTGCGTTTTGGGATGCCAATGTCTGTCAGCTGCAGATTGTCCTTCATCATCCAGAGTTAGGAAGTTAAGAACAAAAAGAGCATGATGTAAAAGGTCTCGAGGTCGTTGTTTGGTGAGATTGAGAGTACTTTTGGCTAAACGGCACAGGGCATTTTTTAAGGTGCGATGTGCTCGTTCTACCATTCCTTGCCCCTGGGGGTTATACGGTATTCCCGTGATATGCTTAATTTGTAATTGTTGACAGAAGGTTTGAAAATTTTTTCCAGTATATCCAGGCCCATTGTCTGTTTTAATGATTTTAGGTTGGCCTAAAGTAGCGAAGCAATGTAGTAAATGAGAAATAACATGCTTCGAAGCTTCTCCTGTTTGCAAACTAGCTTGAATAAATCCACTATATGTATCAACGCAAACATGAATATATTTAAGTTGCCCAAAACCGGCAAAATGGGTGACATCCATTTGCCAGATTTCATTTGGAATGAGTCCTTTTGGATTAACTCCCAAATGAGGGACTGGCAGTTGGGTTACACAGTTTTTACAGGTTTTAACAATTTCCCTTGCTTGTTCCCTCGTAATATTGAATTTTAAACGGAGGGTATTTGCATTTAGGTGGTGTTGAGCATGGGCTTGAGAAGCTAAAGTTAGAGAATTAGAAAAATTGGGACATATTCATTGGGTGGCAGCATCTGCCATTACGTTGCCTTCCGTTAGAGGGCCTGGCAGGTTTTGGTGGGCACGGAGGTGTCCTATAAAAAAGGGACGCTGTCGTTTATGTCTGCCCGAGAATGGCATTCAGACGCCCAGTAAAACCCTCTTTTACAGCGGGGGCAAATAGAGGGCGGCAATAGGGGTTGGTTGATAGTGGGTAAGGGGGAATTAATTTGCGGCACAGGACAATTTTTTGAGAAATGACCAGGTTGCTTACAATTATAGCATGTTGGAGGCTTTGCTTGTGCCGTAAAATTTTTATGCTGCGCTGCAAAATTTTGAAGAGCGGCGCCAATAGCTATTCCAAGGGTTTGAGTGGGCCCGATGCCAGAACAGAGCTTTATGTAATTATTAAGGCTAGTATTACGAAAGGGACGGATTGCTGCTTGGCAGGCAGCGTTAGCATTTTCATAGGCCAGGTGTTTAATAAAATCACTTTCGTTTTCGCTAGCCCCAAATAAGCACTCAGCCATGTTTTGCAGGCAGCTAAGGAAATCAGTATACGGCTCATCAGGCCCCTGTCTTAATTTAGCGAGAGAGGCAGTGGCGGCGCCCTTTTGCGGAAGTTTTTTCCATGCTCTAAGCGCGGCCGTTTGTATTTGCGCTAAGAGACCTGGGGGGAATTGAGCCTGCTTATCACTTTGATGGTAGGGACTTTGACCTAAAAATTTATTTAAGGTCCAAGTTTTAGAAGTGGCCTTACGGGCATTGCGGGTGGCATATTTTTTACAATGCTCCTCATAATCAGATTTCCATAACAGGAAATCACCGCCAGACAAGGCAGCTCTGGCTAGCTGGAACCAATCGTTAGGAATAAGTTCCTTTTCACTAAGGCTCTCCAGTAGGGCGAGCGTGAAAGGGGCGGTAGCGCCATAATCACTCACTGCCTTTTTTAATTTCTCTAGATATGTTAGACTAAGTTTTTTATATTTAACAGTTGAGGTGGAACTAGCTTCCTCCTGCTCTCCTTCGCTAGAGTCGGGGGAATCTGATTTATTACTCTCTTCGCTATCGCTACCAGAATCGCCATTTTTGGAGCCCGCGACACCATGTTGAGAACCGGCAGCGCCATTTTGGGAGCCGGCGACGCCATTTTGAGAATCTCGAGTCTGACTACGTGTAACCGGAAAAGCATAGGCGCGGCGAGTACAATGGAGGCGCGATGAGCGGGCATTTTCTGGAAGCGAAAGGGCTGCAATGCTTTGAGTTGCCGACCAGAGGTCGGCGAGCAGATCGGCGGTATGCTGCCGCTCCTGTTTAAAAGTTTCTCTAAAATTATCAGTGTGTAG
This sequence comes from Choloepus didactylus, assembly GCF_015220235.1. Lineage (NCBI taxonomy): Eukaryota > Metazoa > Chordata > Mammalia > Pilosa > Megalonychidae > Choloepus > Choloepus didactylus. The sequence goes on from NC_051310.1 coordinate 69,207,777, forward strand.
CCAGAGATTTTCTGTGGCTTCTTCTAAAGCATGAAACTGAGATAAGGGCATGACTGGATAAAAATGAGAATATGGTTTGGGAAAATCGGGTGCGTAAGGGGGTGGCCAAAATGGAGGAAGGGAGTTATTTTCTAAAGAGGGAGAAATTTTAACCTCCGGTTCCTTCAAAGAGGGAGAAATTTTAGCCTTTGGTTCGATTTCGTGCTGATCGGGTGACAAACTGACTTGACTGGTTGGGGTATTTGGCCTATCCCTGTTAGAATTTTCGTTTAAAGGATATTCAGGCATGTTGATAATTACTGAGCCGCATGCTGAAGCAGGGCGAGAGTGCTCTCTCAAAGCTTCCTCTCCTAATTTACAGAGGTTTTGAACGTCTGGAGCTGAAGAGTGGACTTTTAGAATTTCATTAATTAGGTTCCAAAAAGAAAAGGCAGTAACCGGGACCTTTTCAGGACCAAAGGTTCGAAAATAATCTTTTAAACAATCTCCAACTCTTAGCCAGCACTGGTGATCTATAGTACCTTCTTGAGGGAACCAAGGGCAGGTTTGTAACAGGAAATTAAAAAAGCGCGTGAGATCTTTTTTCTTAACTCGTGTTCCTCGTGCCTTGAGTGATTGCTTAACTTGACTAACATATAATTCGTGTTGGGAAATTCCTTGTCCCATGATAAGGGTGGGGGGGCTTACCTTTTGTTGCTTTCTTTTCTTCTTCTTCTTTCCTTTCGCCGGCACTGATCGACTGGTGAACGGACCTGTCTCGCGAGCGCGCTTCCCCGCGGTGATCCCTGGTGTGGTTTTCTTTCTTTCTTTGACTGCTGAACGGATCTGTCTCGCGACCGAGTTTATTCGCGGTGATCCCGGGTGCGGTGAGTGTGAGGTACCTCTCTCCTTGAGTGCGGCGTTCCGTCTCTCACAGAATTCAGGGCCCCACGTTGGGCGCCAGTTTGTCCCGGCCGGCGGGACGTTCAACGGAAGCTCCAAATCCTGTGAGGGAGGAATGGTATGGGACAAGAGACACGAGGAATGACAGCAAGACAGGTTTCTGATCAAGCTGCAAAACTTTACTGAAGAGGCAGGGTATATATACCCTAAGGTAGAGGGAGTGGCTAGTACGAACGGGTGGCGGCCTAGGATTGGTGGCTGCAAAGGCGGGTGGCAGTCTAGGATTGGCTGCTGCTGTTGCTAGGGCGGATGGCAGATGTAAGGCTAGCACAGGATTGGTGGCTACTGTTGCCGGGTAGAAGGCAGGTAGTAAAGCTAGCACTCTAGATGTGAATCTTAGGCGCAAACGGCTATCACTTCCATAGAAGGCTGAGGGCAACTTAAGCCGCTATTGCATCAGCCCCAGCTGTCATGTTGCATATCTCCGGCATCGCTGAGGGTGGATTTTATACATGCTACCTTAATCGTCCCCAACACCAAATTGAAATTGTAAAGATGAAAACTCTGATGTCTTAAATGAAAAATTCAGTGGATGGGATTAATGGCAGATTAGACAGTGCAGAAGAAAAGGTCAGTGAACTTGGAGCTGCCATAATAGAAATTATCCAAAATGAAATGCCAAAAAAAAAAGAGTCAGAAGTGTTATAAAGAGCATTGATGAGCTGTGGAACTACTTCATGGAGTCTAATATACATGCAATCAGATGAGAACAAGGGGGGGGCAGAAAAAATATTTGTAGAAATAATAACCACAACATTTTCAAATTTTGTGAAAACTATAAAGCCAAATATCCAAGAACTTCAACAGCCTCAAAAAAAAAAAAAAAAAAAAAAAAAAAAAAACAAAAAAAAGAAATATAAAGACAAACACATAATCAAATTGCCCAAAACTGGTAATGAAGAGAAAGTCTTAAATAAGCCAGAAGATAAAGCTATGTTACATGTAGAGATACAGGCATAAGGATGTCAGTAGGTTTCTCCTCGGAAACCATGCACATAAGGAGACACTGGATCAATATCTTTAAAGTACTGAAATGGTGGAGCATCAATATGAAATTCTGTAACCTCTGGAGATATTTTTTAAAAGCAAATGCCAGATAATGAATTCTCTCAAGCTGGAAGCTGCCCAAATGTGTATCAGCAGGTAGAATAGATAAAAATTATTGTGGTATATCCATACAATGGAATACTACTCATCAATAAAAGGGAATGATCTTTGGATGTCCAACAAACTGGAATATCTCAAAATAATTATGCTGAATGAAAAAAGACAGATGCAAAAGAGGAAATGCTGGATGATTCCATTTATATAAAATTCTAGAAAATGAAAGTTACTCTATTTGGACAGAAAGCCAGGTCAGTCAGTGACTACCTGATGATTCGGTTGGGGGGACATAGGGTGAGAGGGGGTTGGAAGTGGAATTATAAAGGGAAAGAAATTAGCATTTGGAAGTGATAGATATGGTCATTATCTTGATTTTGGTCATGGTTTCACAGGTATAAACACATGCCAAAACATATAAATTGTACATTTTAATCATATGTGAAACCTCAATAAATTTCTTAAAATAAATGTAATGTCATGGTCTTTATGATGAACTCCAAGCCTCAAGAAAGATTAGATGAGGTGAGTCAGTGAGTCAGTTATAGCTTTTTATTATTATCAATTATGGTAAAATAGATAGAACATGAAATTTGCCATTTTAGCCATTCTTAAGTATACAATTCAGTGCCATTAACTACATTTAGAGTGTTATGCAATAGTCTTCAACATCTATTTCCAAAGCTTTCTCCATTAAGCAGAAATTCCCCTTTCCCTCTCTCCAACCCCAGCCCCTGCTAGCCTCTTATCTACTTTCTGCCTCTGTGAATTTCTCTACTCTAGGTACTTCATGTAAGTGGAATCATACAATATTTGTCCTTTTGTGTCTGAATTATTTTATGACAGTTATGGTTTTAAAGGCAATTCTGTAACACAAGAGAGGAAATTTTAGTTTATGACAACCACTTATTTGGGCTAATTTTGCTTTTGAAAATCCTGTCAATAAATCTTTTTGTCCTCTTTTTCTAAGTTTTGCTTTGTGTCATCATCATTGCTGCATGTGCTTCCTGTCCTTAGTTTACATCAGTTTCCTCTAAAAATCTACTTACTGTAAATGCTCCCTGTATCACAAGAATGTTTATTAATATGAATAGTTATGTCTAGCTTCTCATCCCCATTTCTTCCTCTCCTTGGGAGTAGTGTGGGTTGCTTTCCATTTCTGTGCTGTTTTTGAGTAATGGCCATTTTGTCACTTGTCCAAACAAGATGTGCATGGATTCCTAGCCACACCTTCGTGCTTACCTTAGAAAGGAACTGAGACCATGTCCCTCATTGGCTTTGAAGAAAATATATGGCTGCAGTTGTTTTAGCTCAGCAGGTGGATGCCACAGCCATCCAGATTTCACAAATGGGCAGCATGCTGGAAAGAACATTGGGATGGGGGTCTTAGATTAAATCCTGCTCCTACAGTTCCCATCTGGGTAGCTGGAGCGAGCTAAGTAACTGCCCAAGACTAGGTTTTCTCATATCTAAAATGAGGATAAAGTAAGGCCCACCTTGCAGAGTGTTGCAAGGATTAAAGATAATGTAAGTGAACAGGAGTGGCTCATACTCAATAAATGACATCATTATTGGTTTTTGTTGTGCATTCTGGACACAAGTGGGCGGGAGGGCTTGGTGTACAAAGGACTCCATATTGTGCCCACATTTGTTTCAACCTTCTTCTGCACTGCAACTTCCTGTAACCCCATCCTTGCTGCTAGCATCATCGACTCACAATTAATTCAGGTCTCCAGGATTGCTGATGTAACTGAAGCAATCCTTTCTCAGGCTTCACACCTCAGGGACTGTGTTGAAATACAATACTGGGGAGGTATGTTCCTCCTGATCCGGGTTGGAATCCCTCCTATGAAGTCTTCCTGATGGGCTTCCGTTCTCGAGCACATGATGCGCACGTAGCTGGGGCTTACTCCCCCTCCCCTTCAGTAGAGGGTACAACTAGTGTGGTGCTAGACTGTCTTCAGATGACAAGATGATATTGGTGACCTGAAGGCTTCACCTGGAGCTTTGCTGAGGGCAGCTGAGGATGTGGGTGTGGTATAATAGTGTAATAGTATAATAACCTCTGCATTCTTAGAAGTTCCCATGGTAGGCCCCTTAGACTACACCTGATAGTTTATGCTTATGAGATGATGCAACGTGGGGCCAGCTTCACTGGTGTCTTTGGCTGTGGCAGGCCAGGCCGCTAGGGCCAACCACATGATTAGAGGGTTGGGCTTTGAGCTGCATCACATCAGTCTGACCTCCAGGGCAGGGAGGGTTGGGGGCTGGAGATCGAATTCAATCACATGGGCATTGTTTCCATCCATTGTGTTTATGTAATGACACCTGAAGCTTGGGTGAGCTCCCAGATTGATAATATGCATCAGTGTGCCAGGAGGCAGACACATTCTGACTCCACAGGGAGAGTCCACAGGAGCTTTGTGCATGAGATCCTCCCAGACCTCACCCTATGCATTTCTTCTTTTAGCTTCTTCTGATCTGTATCTTTTTTATGCTATAATAAAAACATAATTGAATGTGTAGCACTTTCCTGAGTTCTGTGAGTCATTCCAGCAAATTATGGAACCTGAGGGAATGGTCGGGAAACCCTGGTTTGTAGCCAGTTGGACGGGAGGGCAGGTGGCTCGGGAACCCCGAACTTGTGGCTGGTGTCTGAAGTGAGGGCAGTCTTTTGAGGGCTGAGCTCTTAACCTTTGGAGTCTCACCTAACTCTGGGTAGTCAGTCAGAAATGTATTGCAGTTGGTGTTGGGAGTTACAGCAGTGTGTTGAGGCACACTTCTTCCTAGTTTATCCTGTAACCAATGATATGCCTGGGCTAGCGGCGGGAACTCCCACCACAATAGGAAAAGTATATTATGATTGCTGTCCAGCAAGTGCCATTTGATCGGCCCAACATGCATTTATTGACAACTGCTAAGTTCTAAGGACAAAAAGATGAATCCACAGAGTTGATTCCTAAGGAGCTCACAGTTCAATAATTCCTCAAACAGATGAGTTCAAAGGGATATGCCAAATGTGAAATCAAGATATGCCCAGGGTACTGCCAGTTTTCTAGAAAAAGGGAGGCAGGGGTGAGGCTCCCTGAGCATGGCCTGGGGTTTCAGGTGTTGGTGCTCACCTGCCTCAGGAGGATCGGGAGGTAGCCAGGCCAAGGAAGATAGAATGTCTGAGCAGAGTGGACCACAGGGGTCAAGGCAGAACATGTCAGCCAGAGTCACATGTGTCCAAGCTGAGCTGGAGATTCAGGGATGGACATAACATAAAATCTCCCATTTTAGCCACTTTTAAGTTTACACTTCAAGGGCATTAATTGTGTTTACAAAGTTGTGCTACTATCACCATTACACATAACCCAGATTTTTTCATCACCCCAAAGAGAAACTCTGTACCCAATAAGCAGTGACACTCCATTTCCCCCTCCCTAGCCCCAGGTAACCTTTTACCTATTTTCTGTCTATTAATTTACTTATTCTGGATATTTCAGACACATGAAATCATTCAATATTTACTCTATTGTGCCTGGTTTATTTCACTGAACATAATGTTTTCAAGGTTCATGCATGTTATAGAATGCATCAGAACTTCATTCCCTTTCACAGCTGAATAATAGTCAATTGTATGGATATACTACGCTTTGCTTATCCATTTGTCTGTTGATGGACACTTGGGTTGCTTCCACCTGTTGGCTATTGTAAATAATACTGCTATGATTGTTGGTTTACAACTATCTGTTTGAGTCCCTGCTTTCAATTCTTTTGGGTATATACCTAGGAGTGGGATTGCTGGGTCAAAACTTTTTCAGGAACTGTTAGACTGTTTTCCACAGTAGCTTCACCATTTAACATTTATCATTCCCACCAGCAATGTACAAGGCTTCTAATTTCTCCACATCCTCACCAACACTTATTTTCCAGATGCCATTGAAAAAGTTTAAGCAGAGATGCGATATGTGCTTAGAGATCACCAATGCCATTGTGTGCCAAATGGATTGAATGGCGGCAAGAGAGAAGTGGTGAGAAGTTAGAGAATCTTTGCTGTGTGCGGGCTGAAGACGTCACTCAGTCTTACTCTTTTGGACACCAAGGAGACCAAGACAATGGGCTGGAGCTCAGATATGTTTCAAAGGTTAAACTTATGAGACTTAGTGAGAAATTGGATGTGAAAGGGAAGCTGATGGAGTTATCAGAGAGACTCCCAGGTGTTTTGGATTCTGCAACTTGGTCTTTGGAGGTAAGGACTAGAGCATGAGCAAGCTGAGAGCAGGTAGAAGAAAGAGTTCCTTTTGGGATTTTGTAAATTTTGAGACACCTGTGGAATATTCAAGTAGATTAGTTACATAAGCTGCTAGAAAATTAATTTAAAGTTTATTTTTAAAGCCTGGATTAGGAATATAGATAATAGACTGACAGACAGCTATAAATGCATAGATACATAGATGTTTAGAGAGATGATAGTTTAGATAGAGGGATGAATAGATAGATAGAACATATATATGTGTATATGTACCATAAGATGATATTAAAGCCATGGGCATGATGAGGTCACTGAGGAGAGAGCACAGGTAAGGAGAAGAAGAGAGCTCAGGAATGGATACATCGAAGAACCGAGTGTGTGGGGAACAAAACTCGGTACTACTGGAATAAGGGGTTGGGCGTGGAAAGGGATGGGGAAGTATGGAAAGGAAGGAATGGAATGGTACAAAATGAGGGAGGGGAAACTCCTGGGAATTTGTAGTTGTTCAAAATTGTGATTGAAGCATGATGGCGGGGATCAGGGATCCTTTCCAGGTTTTCAGCTTATACGAATGGAACAGATGCCACTATTTAAAATAGTTGACTCAGGAGAAGGTTAAGAATAATTAAGGACAGTGACTTCATTTTTGGTTATGTTGTGTTTTAAGTGGACCTGGGATTTCTAGAGTCTTTGAAAGTAGGAGACAGAAGCTCTGGGAGGAGGGCAGTCTGGACTTGATACAGTCACCAGGTTATATGGGACAGCTGGGAGCCAGGAATGGGCTACCCCAGAACAGCTGCAGATCAGGACAATGACTCGGGCATCAGCCATCTTTAAAGGCACTTGGAGGAGAAGAACTGGAAGACAAGGCTGAGAAAGTAGTCAGAGGTCACAGAGGCTAAAGGAGGAGCAAGTGCCATGAAGTATGTGGTCATCAGTCAAAATGCAGCTCAGAGGAACTGGAAATCAGGACAGCAGTGTGTCCTGTAGATGTGACTGCGTGGAGCCCATGGTTTTGGCAGGGGATATCCAGGGGGAATGGGTGGAGTGTGGGGAGAGAAGGGAGGAAGGCACGGAGATTGCTTTGTCCAAAACACTAGACTGAGAAACAAAGGCCTTCATCTGTATCATTCACTTTGAAGGATGCTGAATTCCTCTCCTGCCCCAGTCAGTAGAGTTCCCGCTGAAATGATGAAGCCACAGCAGGCTGCACCCTTTAGGGCGACTCTGGTCATGCCTGTTCTTCATCATAGCTTGGACGACTCAGGAACCAGAATGAATGCCCCTACGCCTGCCCCTGCTGTTCATTCTCCTCACATGCAGAGTCTGGGACCAGTGATGCACCACAGTGCCAGATGCATTCAGCTCGGGCCAGTGGATTTCCCCACCACCCAAGGAGTGATGTGCCGGAAGGACAGTGGCCTGAGCAGTTCACACCGTGATGGTGTTTGCAGCCTCAGCAACTTCCCTGATGACACTGCAGCGAGAGCAGCATTTCCTACTCCCTTAATGTTTTGTTTTGTTTTGTTTCTTCTTTTTTTTTTTTCCTTTCCCTCTTATTGCCCTCTTGGCTTTTCTCACCACCCTCTTTGCACTCTGGACCCCTGCTTTTCTCCATGCATTTGCTACTTTACTAGGGAGCCTCCTCAGGCATTGACATTGCTCTCCGTTGAGCTCTGTGTGTTCTTCCCCTGTGGCTTGAGAATTAGCCGGGAGATGCACTGATCAGAGCAAGGCAAGACAATGCTTTCATTCATTAAGTTAGATCAGACTAATTGGGCTCTCCCAATGGTTTGAATATTGTTGCATTTGCACCCTGGAGTTTGTTTGCTGACTAGCTCAGGGTAAAGGAGATTTGTCTTCACTGCAGACAAGGGAATTGGTGAATCTAAGAGAAGATTTGTATACGATTGTTGAATTAATATTGTTCTGAGAAAAGCTGCTCATAACAGTGTCTGTTTTTGCCACTGGGGCTTACTTCTTCACCACTATTGAAACTAAACCAGAAGTTAATGATATTAACTTCATGTTTAAATCTTTGAGAACCATCAATGGATGGCAGAATTAAACTTCAATTAACCTCTTTAATTACTTCAGCTGTGGAATTAAGGAAACTTCCAAAGCAACCTATGACATGCTTTTTGATGCATACATCGCCTGCTACCTTGTGACTAGATCACATTTGAAAGCACAAAATCTAAGATCTGTCAGAGAGCTGGTTGCCTCAATAATATCGTGAGCTTACTTGTTTCATTATAGCTCCCTTTATGATCTTTTTAGCCTTTACTATCGCCTCCAATCTCAAATTTCATTATTAGCAAATGAAATAAAACTAGCATGTGGTATGAGCTCACTTTGTACAAAGCACATACTTTTCTAAGCACTTTGCATGTATTAGCCTCACAATATCCATATGAAGAATTAAGCAGTCAATGTTGACTTCTAGCTAGCATCATCCCTCTCCCTTTCTACTTTGTTCATAGAATCCCAGTTTTTTTCACTTATTCTCCCCTGATAAGGGAACTCTATCCCTACCTCAGATATAAATTCTGAGTAGCCATGGCACCCTGTTCTCCTTGCCAGTGATTTGGTTAGATGGAGACCATGTAATCCAGTTCTGGCCAGAGATGGAGGCATTCTGATGGGGCTGGTGTGCCTGGGAAAGATACCTTTCTCTTTAACAGGAGTGACAGGAAGACAGTACTGTATGTGAAGCAGTGGTATATTATGTGTGATATGATGCCTTGCTCTGCATGGCCATATTGCAGCCAAGTGTGGTGCTAGCCTGAGGAGTAAGACAACTTCCGGGAAAGAAGAAACCATGACCCCAGGTCTTTGATGACATCATTGAGCCATTCAATGAAACAGCTTCAAGACTTCTTTTGGAGACGTATCAGTCAGCTATTGCCACGACACTGCATAACAATCCAACTAAATGCAGCTGCTTAAAACCACAATGACTTTTTTCAAATTCACATGTCTGCAGGTTGGCTGGAGGTTGGCTGGTCTAGACTGTACTCGAGTAGGCTTGGCTCGAGGTCTATATCTTTCATCCTCTGGGCTCCTGGGCTCACTGGGACATGTGAAGAAAGAAGTGCGAGAAGGCAAGCCCAACCACGCAAGCACATTTCAAGGCTTTGCTTGTGTCATGCCCCTAGTGTTCCATTGCCCAAAGCAAGACCCACGGCCAAGCCAAGTATGGATGACAAGAGAGCATCCCTGATGAAAGTCTCTGCAAAGTCATACGGCAAAGAATATGAATACAAGGAGGAGTGAAAAATTGGAAACAAGAATACAGTCTACCAAAGGAGATAGATAATTTTGTTTACTGTTTAAGTCATGGACACAGGCTTTTCTGTTACTTACACCTGGAGGCATCCAAAGTAATTGAGGTAGGTTATTTCTAGATGCCTCATTTATAGGTAAGGAGACATGACACAATCTATCTACAGAGATTGTGTTCTTGGTGTTGTGTTGGATAAAGGCAAGATTATCAGTTCTAGGATATTTGCTCTGAGTTTTTTAGAATTAGGTATTTATCCTATTTGCATAGATTCCCCTCTCCCAAATTGGCTTCTTAAATAATACTTTGGGCAATAAGGGATAACACATATTTTAAGAAGACAGGAAATGGGGAAACAGAATGTAACCCTAAAGGTAAAAGAAACACACACACACATACTGGAGTACGAAATAAGAAAATTTTGGAGCAGTGCTAACTTGGTAGTTCAGATATTGCTATTGTATTAGGAAATCCATAAAACACCCTCTTTCTTGGAATCAATTAAGAAAGAGGTAGTCAACTGGCTAGAAATAAAAATATCAACTTTATTACTGCTGAAGCCTGGATTGGAGAATATGTCCATGATATACATAATCATTTCTTAATGCTCTCCCATTAAGCTCCCAGTCAAAGCAGCACTAGAAGGCTGAGACTGCAGAATCTGGCTTCAAAGGAGAGAGGGCAATGGGCTGAGCCCAGATGGCCCATGTGTCTAATGCCCCACTCAGCAGTAAGATGTGTTACCCCAGTCCTCATGGAGTGAAAGGGGAGGGGGAGAGAGCAGGAGTGATAGCCAGGCAGACATCTCTCCCGCAAATATATGATGTCCAAGGGAAGAAGCTCCACCCTACACTGGGAGGTCAGGAAATGCATAGTAACAAATGAAGAGCTGAAGACTCAAATTAAACCTCATTGTACAGTAAAAGAAATGAAAAATTATTTGGACTTGGTGAACAATAGTTGTGATTTTAGTAAGTCACATAATAAAGATAGTACTTTCAGAAAATTAAACATGAATATGTTATTTAGGCTTGAAATTTAGGTAGAGACTTAGTCCTCATTTTGAACCTTGAGGACAATCCAATATGCAGAAAACCACAGCCCTGCTCTGAAGTCTTGGGCTGGATGTTCTGGCATCCCTTACTTTGTAGACTAAATCCCTGACTGTAGGCTGGGTCTGCTGAACTTCATCTCTCTTTCCTCCCCTAGATCTTCAGGCAGGACCTCTCTCTCCTTGGCTCAGCCTCTCCCTCAACCATTTCATAGGCCTCAGAGTCCCTCCTGCCCCAGCTTCCTGGGCTCAGCTTCAGGATCTGGGATTAGGCCTGGTTGGCTCCACCTTTTAACCCTTTTAATTGCTAAGAAATCCTGAGCAAGTTCATTATCCCAAGTCTGTTTTCTCACCTGAGAAACTGGGGTGATAACAACGCCTGCCTTGGAAAGTAGCAGAGAGAATATATGTAAAGTGCTCGGCATGGCACTGGACACCAGATATGGACAATCTTAATCTAATTATCATTCCAAGCCCATTGTTGGGTTGCTGAGAGTAGCTAGAAAATCACATAAACTTCCTGACTAGTCCCACTACAAATGTACAGTTCAACCTCTGTTGGATCCTCAAAGCTCAGCATTTTGATTTGGTTTCATCCCAATTATTGCTAAGCAAAGAGCTGGACAGTTTTATCTTACTAATAAAATATCTCCTTTGTAGAAACTGTGGAAATTACAAAATAATATTAAAAATTAAAATTAAAGATCCATATGCCCAATCCCCAAAGATAGTCTGACTCCCATATGTCCATATTTTAGTGTATTTTCATATAGGTAGATGGATGATATATATCTATATCTATATCTATATATTTACTTAATTTCATACACACATATTGTATACTTGATATGTGCCTATATATACAGCCTGTGCCCTGCTTTCTTCCTCAGACTCAGAAAAGTTTCCTTTCTCCCCGTCAGCTCATTTATCCTGTAGCAGCCGTTCAAGAACCTGACACGTCTCCTTTGTTTACCTTCTTTCTTGCCCCTCACTCTTACCAAATGATCCAGCTTCTTGAGGAACACAAGGGTGATACAGACAGTCCTGCCACCTCCTCTGTCCACCTAGCTCCCTGTGTCTTCTCCCATATCCCACCCCCCACCCAGATGTCTTCATCTTCCCCCACCTCCCTGGTGCACCTAGACCCTCTGTATCTTCTTTACCCCTAGCCCTTTCGTCAGCTCTTCATCTCAATGGCTGGCCTCTACATCTGCATCTCCACTTACGTTTTCAGGGCTGGGATCCTACTACCATCCCCTTCCTCAGCACCAAGAACACTGCTATCTCCCTGGTACCCCATCAGTCATTCACATTCAGCAGGTTCCCTTCTTCTTTCCACCTACCTATGGCCCAGAATCCCAGCCACTGCTTCTTCTTCCCTTTCCCACTTGAGTGTAACCACAGTCCCTACATTGGCCATTCTTTCTCCCTCCTCACCCTGCTTGTGAGCCCTTGGGTTCCTGCCCTGATGGTTCTTCTGAAACTGGCCTCATTAAAGTGGCTTGTGACCTTCCAGTTCCCCATATCCATGGCCTCGCCTTAGATGGCCTTGCCTTTCCTTTCCTGCCACTCCAACTCTTAACTACCTGGAATTCCCACTCCCCAACCTTCTGCTGCTTTATCACTGCTCCTCCTCACCAATTCATAATTGGTCATTGTTCTGGTTTGCTAATGCTACCAGAATGCAAAACACCAGAGATGGATTGGCTTTTATAAAAGGGGGTTTACTTGGTTACACAGTTACAGTCTTAGGGCTATAAAGTGCCCAAGGTAACACATCAGCAATCGGGTAGCTTCACTGGAGGATGGCCAATGGTGTCCAGAAAACCTCTGTTACCTGGGAAGGCACGTGGCTGGTGTCTGCTCCAAAGTGCTGGTTTCAAAATAGCTTTCTCCCAGGATGTTCCTCTTTAGGCTGCAGTCCCTCAAAAATGTTACTCTCAGTTGCACTTGGGATATTTGTCCTCTCTCAGCTTCTCCGGAGCAAGAGTCTGCTTCCAACGGCCATCTTCAAACTGTCTCTCATCTGCAGCTCCTGTGCTCTCCCCAAAGTGTCCCTCTTGGCTGTGGCTCCTCTTCAAAACATCACTCACAACTGCACTGAGTTCCCTCTGCCCATCAGCTCATTTATATGGCTCCACTGATCAAGGCCCACCCTGAATGAGTGGGGCCATGCCTCCTTGGAAATATCTCATTAGAGTTATCACACCCACAGTTGGGTGGGGCACATTTCCATGGAATCACTCAAAGAATTACAATCTAATCAACACTGATAACGTCTGCCCACACAAGATTACATCAAAGATAATGGCATTTGGGGGGACAATACATTCAAACTGGCACAGTCATCCTCTGCCATTTTCTTAAGAGAAATAAGGTTCTCACTTCATACCTCTCCTCGGGTGTTTCATGCACTTCAGAACCTGCACTGATCTTAATCTTCAGGCCTTGGTTCCATCTTCCACATGCACAGGAACTGCTCCTACTCATCCCATCTATGGGTACCTACAAATGTCTGTATACAAAACAGAGTTCATTTTCCTGTCCTGCTTTCTCCACTTCCTTACCAAGATAGACTCCCATTGTCGTTCCTGTTTCTGGGAGGCAGCACAGGAGGTGGCCATGCATGTGAATTTCCTTGCATCCATTCCCAGAGCTGACTTATAGGCACACCTTCCGGACCTTTTCTATAGCCACAATGCTCTAGCCTTGGTCTTTGTTTCATCTTGTGAGGACAATGGCCTCTTCGGTTTACCTTACAGCCTGCATCCCAAATTATCTTCTTACAAATTAAAAATGCAAAAACTCAAATTATACTGCTTCTAGATAAAGACTGACCTTTGCACACATCTCTTTACTGAGAATGAATGCCCTTTCTCTTTGACAAGCAATTTACACAAATGTGAGCTCACACAAAAATGAATTAGAAATCAATCTTAGACCCCAAGGTAAGAAGGAAAACTGTAAAAATCTTAGAGAAAAAACATAGGATTAAATCTTTATAACTCAGCCAATACTTCTTAGATGGCATGCAAAGCACAAGGGATAAAAGAAAAATGGATAAATTGGAGTTCCTCAAAATTTGAAACTTAAGCTGTTTGAAAGACTGTTAAAAGAATGAGAAGCAATCCACATCCAGGGACGTAATACTTGCAAAGCATATAACTGATAAAGACTTGTATCCAAAAGACATAGAGAGAACTCTTACAACCCAATAAGAAAAACACATTAAAAAATGTTAACAAAGGTTATGAATAGAAATTTCTCCAAAGAAGTTATATGAATGGCCAATAAGCAAATAAAATTACTGTCAACATCATCAATCATTAGGGAAATGCAAATTAAAACCACAATGAGATACCACTTCATACCCACTAAGATGGCCATAATAAAAACAAAAACAAACAAAACAGAAAATAGCAAATGTTAGTGAGGATTTGGAGAAATTGGAACCTTTATACAATGCTGGGTGAATATAAAATGATGCAGCTACTTTGGGAAAACAGTTTGGCATGACCCAGCAATTCTACTCCTGGGTATCTACCTAAGAGGAATGGAAACACATGTCCATACATCAGTACTCATAGCAGCATTATTCGTAATACCCCAAAACTGGAAATAACCTGAATATTCACTAACTGGTAAATGGATAAACAAATTGTGGTTTAACCATACAATGTAGTGATATTTGGCAATATAATGGAGGGAAGTACTGATACATGCTAAACATGGATGCATGTCTGTACATAAAAACTTGTCTGGTCTTTGTCCAGTTCCTTGGGTGGTAACTTCTACATCTTTGGAATTTCCCATAATAGCGGTGTCTTTTTGTCATTTGTGGTGGGCCCAGGACCACACCTGATAGTTCATATTCTAAGGAGGTGACAGGGTGCGGCCAGCCACACCTGTAGTCTTAGGGTGTGGCAATCATGTGATTGGACGGCTGACATTAATTTCATCAATCAACCTCAATCAATCAACTAATCATCAATCATGAAACTCCATATAAATTTGGGACTCTTGAAGCTCATGGGGAGGACCCAGAAGCTTGCATTTGAGTCCCTCCCAACCCTTGCCCTGTGTCTCTTCTTTTGGATAATTATTTTTATCCTTTCACTAAAATAAAACTATAATCTTAAGTATAGTGCCTTCAGTGAGTTTGGTGAGTCATTCTAGCAAATTATCTAACCTAAGGGGGTGGTGGGGACCCTGACTTTGTAGGCAGTTGGTCAGAAGTGTGGGTGGCCTGAACTCCCAAACCTGTGATTGTGCCTAATCAATCATTAGGAAAATGCGAATTAAAACCACAGTTAGACACCACTTCATATCCACTAGGATGGCCATAATAAAAACAAAAACAAATAAACAAACAAAACAGAAAATAGCAAATGTTAGTGAGGATTTGGAGAAACCAGAATCTTTGTACATTTCGTACAGGATGGCCCTAAACCAGTTGGGTCTGACCTAACTAACTCTGGGTAGAATCAGAATTTAATTATACTGAGTTACTGCAAGATTTTCAGAAGATGTCTGAAGCTGATTTTTGCAACCTTTATTAACCTCAAAAATACTACACTAAGTGAAAGAAGCAAGACAGAAAAGACCTCATATTATATGATTCCACTTATAAAAAATGCCCAGAATAGGCAAAACCATAGAGACAGCAAGTGAATTAGTGGTTGCTAGGGCCTGGAGTGTGAATGGAGATTCATTGCAAAAGGGATGTGGTGATGAAAATGTTCTAAAATTAGATTGTGATGATGGATGTGCAAGTTTGTAAACTTACTAAGAAAATCATTTAATTGGACCCTTAAAGTGAGTGAATTTTTGGTATGAATTTTTTTAGTATACCTCTGTAAAGTCATTAAAAAATAGATATTCATTATTTGGTGAGGTGATATTGAAATGTGGACTGAAAGGCTGTACACCAGACCACACACAGGGCTGATTTTTGACAAGAAGTATTTAGAGATGCTTTCAATTTTCTCATTTTAGCTCATTTTCTAATTTTACTACAAATCTATAGAGTAAAATTTTCTTTGAGATTCCTTTGTAGGCTCAAGTGGCCCCTCAGACAGTCTTTCTGTTAATAGCCTATAAGCCGCACATGAAAACCATGTAGTTTACATCCTTCCCATTGTCACCATCACCACCTCCTCTTTCACTCCGGATGTGGTAGTGACCTCTATTCTCCATACAACAGCAAAATCAAGCCTCTAAAATGCAAATACAACACGTACAATAGCTTCCTAATGCTTTTCAGACAAACCAAAATTCTTGCTGGTGCCCCTTTTCATGCCTTCCTCTCCCAACTTGAACATCCTTCCCTTTATCCTCCCAGTCCCCCTGGACCCACTGGTACAGAATTCCTGCCTTGTGCATCCTAAAGCACTTTAGGAAGCTGCCCCAACTCCCCAGCACAGTCACAGCCCTGGGACCCTCTCCTGAAGGTGCTTCTGACAGTTACACTTTGCTTAGGCTCCTGTGGGTAACTTGTTCGTTGTTGGCCTCTCCCACTAGATTCTAAGCTCCACTGGGGCCATGTCCACTGTCTGCAACAGAGAAAGTATTAAACACTTGTTGAATGAATGAAAAGAGGAATGGATTGTAATGCACATATTTGCATGCTCTTTTCTTTTGCAAGGATCTAAGCAAGACACTAACATTGACATTTCTCTTTAAATTCCTAACCACTCTCCCATGGATTGGTATTGGCATGTGGTAGGTAATCAGAAATGTTTGTTAGATAAATAAATGCAAAAGTAACAAAGGGGTGAGAAGTTCACACCTCAGAGGCCAGACTGATCCTCCAATGTAGGAATACGCCAAGGTAAGAACCGGTGAGGTTTGCCCTCCCCTCTATGTGGGACATGACTCGCAGGGGTGTAAATCTCCCTGGCAATGTGGGACATGGCTCCCCTGGATGAACGTGGACCCGGCATCGTGGGATTGAGAATATCTTCTTGACCAAAAGGGGGATGCGAAATGAAACAAAATAAAGTTTCAGTGCCTAAGAGGTTTCAAAAGGAGTCAAGAGGTCATTCTGAAGGGTATTCCTATGCGCTATATGATATCCCTTTGTAGTTTTTAGTGTGTGGAATAGCTAGAAGGAAATACCTGAAACTGTCAAACTGCAACCCAGTAGCCTTGATTCTTGAAGACAATTGTATAACTATGTAGCTTATGTGGTATGATTGTGTGATTGTGAAAACCTTATGGTTCACATTCCCTTTATCCAGTGTATGGACAGATGAGTAGAAAAATGGGGACAAAATTTAATGAAAAATAGGGTGGGATGGGGAGGTGGAATGCTTTGAGTATTCTTTTTTTACTTTTATTTTTGTTCTTATTTTTATTTTTATTTTTGGAGTAATGAAAATGTTCAAAAATTGATTTTGTTGATGAATACACAACTATCTGATGGTACTGTGAACAGTTGATTGTACACTGTGGATGACTGTAGGGTGTGTGACTATGGCTCAATAAAACTGAATTAAAAAAAAAAGAACCAGTGAGGTGAGCCCCTACCACATACACTCACTGAGAATCAGGCAAAGGGCCAATGAATACTGAGGGAGTGTGGTGCTGGGGTGCGTGTTGTTTCTAGTGTGTACCCCTGTGTCCTGGGTTTCAAGATAATGCTGCTGATAACCACATTGGCCCCTGTGCATTTGACTGGCGCCCACAGCTGATACTTTGAGAGTTTGCTGTAATAAGTGACTCTCTCCTTAAGGGCACACGTTTGCCTGATGGATATCCTCAAAATGGGCACTTTGTTTGTCATTTTCCATTGTTTGCTCTTCTGTTTCCCAGCACCCCACAACCCCCTCATTCTGTGTCAACATGACTGTAATCAGAATGACATTTAAGCTGGTATGGATGCACTGGGACGTTCATGAAACCAGTAGAGAACGTTACTTGGTAAATTACTATATAAGGCCTGTGATATTTTAGGGAATCATAAAATGTTGGGATTCAGCAGACTTTTGCTGGGCATCAAGGATCGCCTCAGTTCAAGGGGGAGCTGACTGGATCCCCAGTAGGAGAGAGTGAGTCTGAGGAGGCTGAACAGTGGAACCATACCTTGATAGCCCCTCACAGAGAGGCCGGGTGGAGTGCAAGGCTTGTGCGACCATGAAAACCTAAGCAGGACGAAGTCTGGAGAGATCAGGGGTCTAGGAGGGGCATCCAACAGACTGGCCATATGGAACAGGAGGAAAGCAATCACTCAGCTAGCGTGGGGCAGCCCGGATTCATAGTGACACAGTGAACAGGGAGAACCCTCGGTTTCTTGAGGGAAACAAGCTCTGGGTTCTGGCATGATGCCATCAGTGCCCGGTTCTTCACAGGGGCAGGACACGTTGCCCTGGCAGAATCCACCTGTCAGAGAACTGGCAGACACTGAGCCCAGGGTACGGGGAAATGCAGGTGTGCAGGCCCAGGCAGGACCTTGGAGCACGGTGGACATCAGGAGAGGAGAACCTGTAGTCCCAGACTGGGTTCCTCTGTCATGCTATGATGCAGGCCCCAGAGGAGGCAGGGCCATTGTGAGGACCAGGGGCTGCTGCTCTACCCTCTGTTCCAACACGTTCCCCAGGTGAACCTGCTTGGAGGCTGGGGGGAAGCTGTCCGCTGCATGGTCTGAGTTGGAAGGAAAAGATGGACCTATAAAAGACTTCAGTGAAAGAATAGAAGGGGCTCACAGAGAGTGTCTACATAAAACTTTCAAATACCTTGTGGACTGAGCCCACAGAATAGATTTCTTTTATAAACTTGGGGAGGCAAATATAATAAATAAATTAGTAAACAATGATGAATGAGTGAACACAATGACTGAATGATAGAGTCCTTGATTAAATGAATTTACGTCAGAACTGCTCATCCATTGCTCATCTTTCTTGTATATAACTCATAATATTTAAAACTTACAGTTTGGTGCCACTGTCTGCTTTGGGGTATATATATGTATATGTACTGTTCCAGTTTGCTAATGCTGCTGGAATGCAAAACACCACAATGAATTGGCTTTTGTAAAAGGGGATTTGTTTGGTTACACAGTTACAGTCTTAAGGCCATAAAGTGTCCAAGGTAATGCATCAACAATCGTGTACCTTCACTGGAGGATGGCCAATGGTGTCCGGAAAACTTCTGTTAGCTGGGAAGGCATGTGGCTGGCGTCTGCTCTGGAGTTCTGCTTTTAAAATGGCTTTCTCCCAGGATGTTCCTCTCTAGGCTGCAGTTCCTCAAAAATGTCACTCTTAGTTGTTCTTGGGGGCATTTGTCCTCTCTTAGCTTCTCCGGAGCAAAAGTCTGCTTTCAAAGGCTGTCTCCAAAATGTCTCTGTAAGCTGAAGCTCCTCTCTCAGTTCCAGTGCATTCTTCAAAGTGTCCCTCTTGGCTGTAGCAAGGTTGCTCCTTCTGAGCTTATATAGTGCTCCAGTAATTTAATTCAGACCCACCCTGACTAGGTGGGGCAACACCTCCATGGAAATTATTCAATCAGAGTCATTACCCACAGTTGGGTGGGGTGCATCTCCATGGAAACACTCAAAGAATTACAATCTAATCAACACTGACATGTCTGCCCACACAAGTTTACATCAAAGAAAATGGAGTTTTGGGGAACATAATGCATTCAAACCAGCACATGTACACACACACACACACACACACACACACACACACACACACACATCTATATATACACACAAATATATGCATTTTCCCCATTCTTCGTACTCTATGCTACTTCATTACTTCAGGACAAGCTGCAGCTGCTTGTGAACCTTGCTGTCAGCTGCCCCTTTACCAGCATGTAGTTCTGGCACATCTGTGCACCAGTGGACAAGTGCATGGACAGTGGGGAGGTGTTACTTGGAAAGCTTTGCCTGCCCTTGGCAAGTTAAGTGAAGCTCACAAGCAGTGCTAATGAAACCAGTCAGAAGTACATATAGTATTCCTCTCAGCTCCAGGGATTTCAGCCATGGACTGTGGAGGGGCGAAAACGTAATTCTGGAAAACTTAATTCTGGCCACGTGTTTGTATTCCAAAACCCACAGTCACTGGCCCCTTGTAATTCAGTGTCCTTGCACCTTGATGTCATCTTTGAACCTCAGCTACGCTGGTGATAGTTCGTTTGTCTCTCCTTTCACTCTCCCACCATCACTTGTCCAAGTGAATGGAGCACCAGGTAGCTGCAGCAGCGCTGCCCAAAAGCCTACTCCTCAGACTCTCCTAACATTTGCTTCCCACCCGGAAAGCAATAGCAGTGGCCAAGTCCTAACCTTGGTCCTTTGTCAGAAGGCAATCAGATCACTGCAGGAAGTTATTCAGAAAAGCAAATCTGATCATGGGTTGGAGGGGCTGCTTTGTCTGCCAGGGCTGCTGTAACAAAGAACCAGAGATCGACTGGCTTGAACAACAGAAGTGTATTATGTCATTGTTCAAGAGGTGCAAAGTCCAAAGTGAAGGTGTTTGCAGGGCGAGCACCTGCTGACCACCAGTGAGGTCTGTAGGGCTCTGGGGTGATTGGCTGTCCATCCACAACTCAGTCCCTGCTTCTGCTACATGGCTTTCTCTCTCTGTCTCTGCATCAGTCACCTGTGTCTCTATCCAAATTTTCTCTCCTCTAGTAGGCTAGTCTTATTGGATTAGGGTCCCTCCTAATCTTGTTTGGCTTCATCTTAATTAATGACGCCTTCAAATATCCTATTTACAAACGAGTTCATTTTCACAAGACCGGGAGTTAGGACTTGAACATGTCATTTGGAGGGACAAAATTCAACCTAAAGCAGGGGCTGAAAAGTAAATTCCAAGGATCTTTGTAGATGTATTTCACTCACTGTACTGTTCTGTTTAATGTAGCCCAGGTGGACTCTTTAGGGCATGGAGTTAAATTTGAAGTCAGAGCATAGCAAGAGACCACCAAATAGATTGTAGCTGTCTTGACATCACAGCCTATACGTGTTTAAATGTCCGGTTTCACCGGTTTAAAAGTGAGTGTGAAGCAATTGAATCATGACTGATTAAATTAGCGGGTCCTAATTGTATTGCCAGTTATAAATTATAAACTCAAATTGCGAAGAGGCGGGACAAGATGGCAGACTGGTGAGCTGTATGTTTTAGTTACTCCTCCAGGAAAGTAGGTAGAAAACCAGGAACTGCGAGGACTGGACACCACAGAGCAATCTGACTTTGGGCATACTTCATACAACACTCATGAAAACGTGGAACTGCTGAGATCAGCGAAATCTGCCCACTTGCAAGTCTCAGGAGCCATACACCAATACCAAGGACTTGTGGGTCAGTGGCAGAGAAAACTGTGGCAGGACTGAACTGAATGATTAGACTATTGCAGCAGCTTTAAAACTCCAGGATCAACAGGGAGATTGGATTGTTAGAGCCACACCCCCTCCCTGACCACCCAGACACACGCCCCATATGCAGGGCGGGCAACACCAAATACACACGCAACCTTGGTACACCAATTGGACCCCACAACACTCACTCCCCCACTCACCACAAAGGCAAATCAGGGGAGAACTGGCTTGTGGAGAACAGGTGGCTCGTGGACGCCACCTGCTGGTTGGTTAGAGAAAGTGTACTCCACGAAGCTGTAGATCTGATACATTAGAGATAAGGACTTCAATTGGTCTACAAATCCTAAAAGAACCCTATCAAGTTCAGCAAATGCCACGAGGCCCAAAACAGAAAATTTTAAAGAATATGAAAAAGCCAGACAATATGGATAACCCAAGCCCAAGCACCCAAATCAAAAGACCAGAAGAGACACAGCACCTAGAGCAGCTACTCAAAGAACTAAAGATGAACAATGAGACCATAGTACGGGAGACAAAGGAAATCAAGAAGAGCCTAGAAGAGCATAAAGAAGACATTGCAAGACTAAATAAAAAAATGGACGATCTTATGGAAATTAAAGAAACTGTTGACCAAATTAAAAAGATTCTGGACACTCATAGTACAAGACTAGAGGAAGTTGAACAACGAATCAGTGACCTGGAAGATGACAGAATGGAAAATGAAAGCATAAAAGAAAGAATGGGGAAAAAAATTGAAAAAATCGAAATGGACCTCAGGGATATGATAGATAATATGAAACGTCCAAATATAAGACTCATTGGTGTCCCAGAAGGGGAAGAAAAGTGTAAAGGTCTAGGAAAAGTATTCAAAGAAATTGTTGGGGAAAACTTCCCAAATCTTCTAAACAACATAAATACACAAATCATAAATGCTCAGCGAACCCTAAATAGAATAAATCCAAATAAACCCACTCCGAGACATATTCTGATCACACTGTCAAACACAGAAGAGAAGGAGCAAGTTCTGAAAGCAGCAAGAGAAAAGCAATTCACCACATACAAAGGAAACAGCATAAGACTAAGTAGTGACTACTCAGCAGCCACCATGGAGGCGAGAAGGCAGTGGCACGATATATTTAAAATTCTGAGTGAGAAAAATTTCCAGCCAAGAATACTTTATACAGCAAAGCTCTCCTTCAAATTTGAGGGAGAGCTTAAATTTTTCACAGACAAACAAATGCTCAGAGAATTTGCTAACAAGAGACCTGCCCTACTGGAGATACTAAAGGGAGCCCTACAGACAGAGAAACAAAGAAAGGACAGAGAGACTTGAAGAAAGGTTCAGTACTAAAGAGATTCGGTATGGGTACAATAAAGGATATTAATAGACAGAGGGGAAAAATATGACAAACATAAACCAAAGGATAAGATGGCTGATTCAAGAAATGCCTTCACGGTTATAACGTTGAATGTAAATGGATTAAACTCCCCAATTAAAAGATATAGATTTGCAGAATGGATCAAAAAAAAATGAACCATCAATATGTTGCATACAAGAGACTCATCTTAGACACAGGGACACAAAGAAACTGAAAGTGAAAGGATGGAAAAAAATATTTCATGCAAGCTACAGCCAAAAGAAAGCAGGTGTAGCAATATTAATCTCAGATAAAATAGACTTCAAATTCAGGGTTGTTTTGAGAGACAAAGAAGGCCACTACATACTAATAAAAGGGGCAATTCAGCAAGAAGAAATAACAATCGTAAATGTCTATGCACCCACTCAAGGTGCCACAAAATACATGAGAGAAACACTGGCAAAACTAAAGGAAGCAATTGATGTTTCCACAATAATTGTGGGAGACTTCAACACATCACTCTCTCCTATAGATAGATCAACCAGACAGAAGACCAATAAGGAAACTGAAAACCTAAACAATCTGATAAATGAATTAGATTTAACAGACATATACAGGACATTACATCCCAAATCACCAGGATACACATACTTTTCTAGTGCTCATGGAACTTTCTCCAGAATAGATCATATGCTGGGACATAAAACAAGCCTCAATAAATTTAAAAAGATTGAAATTATTCAAAGCACATTCTCTGACCACAATGGAATACAATTAGAAGTCAATAACCATCAGAGACTTAGAAAATTCACAAATCCCTGGAGGTTAAACAACACACTCCTAAACAATCAGTGGGTTAAAGAAGAAATAGCAAGAGAAATTGCTAAATATATAGAGACGAATGAAAATGAGAACAAAACATACCAAAACCTATGGGATGCAGCACAAGCAGTGCTGAGGGGGAAACTTATAGCACTAAATGCATATATTAAAAAGGAAGAAAGAGCCAAAATCAAAGAACTAATGGATCAACTGAAGAAGCTAGAAAATGAACAGCAAACCAATCCTAAACCAAGTAGAAGAAAAGAAATAACAAGGATTAAAGCCGAAATAAATGACATAGAGAACAAAAAAACAATAGAGAGGATAAATATCACCAAAAGTTGGTTCTTTGAGAAGATCAACAAGATTGAGAAGCCCCTAGCTAGACTGACAAAATCAAAAAGAGAGAAGACCCATATAAACAAAATAATGAATGAAAAAGGTGACATAACTGCAGATCCTGAAGAAATTAAAAAAAATTATAAGAGGATACTATGAACAACTGTGTGGCAACAAACTGGATAATGTAGAGGAAATGGACAATTTCCTGGAAACATATGAACAACCTAGACTGACCAGAGAAGAAATAGAAGACCTCAACCAACCCATCACAAGCAAAGAGATCCAATCAGTCATCAAAAATCTTCCCACAAATAAATGCCCAGGGCCAGATGGCTTCACAGGGTAATTCTACCAAACTTTCCAGAAAGAACTGACACCAATCTTACTCAAACTCTTTCAAAACATTGAAGAAAATGGAACAATACCTAACTCATTTTATGAAGCTAACATCAATCTAATACCAAAACCAGGCAAAGATGCTACAAAAAAGGAAAACTACCGGCCAATCTCCCTAATGAATATAGATGCAAAAATCCTCAACAAAATACTTGCAAATCGAATCCAAAGACACATTAAAAAAATCATACACCATGACCAAGTGCGGTTTATTCCAGGCATGCAAGGATGGTTCAACATAAGAAAATCAATCAATGTATTACAACACATTAACAAGTCAAAAGGGAAAAATCAATTGATCATCTCAATAGATGCTGAAAAAGCATTTGACAAAATCCAACATCCGTTTTTGATAAAAACACTTCAAAAGGTAGGAACTGAAGGAAACTTCCTCAACATGATAAAGAGCATATATGAAAAACCCACAGCCAGCATAGTACTCAATGGTGAGAGACTGAAAGCCTTCCCTCTAAGATCAGGAACAAGACAAGGATGCCCACTGTCACCACTGTTATTCAACATTGTGCTGGAAGTGCTAGCCAGGGCAATCCGGCAAGACAAAGAAATAAAAGGCGTCCAAATTGGAAAAGAAGTAAAACTGTCATTGTTTGCAGATGATATGATCTTATATCTAGAAAACCCTGAGAAATCGACGATACAGCTACTAGAGCTAATAAACAAATTTAGCAAAGTAGCGGGATACAAGGTTAATGCACATAAGTCAGTAATGTTTCTATATGCTAGAAATGAACAAACTGAAGAGACAGTCAAGAAAAAGATACCATTTTCAATAGCAACTAAAAAAATCAAGTACCTAGGAATAAACTTAACCAAAGATGTAAAAGACCTATACAAAGAAAACTACATAACTCTACTAAAAGAAATAGAAGGAGACCTTAAAAGATGGAAAAATATTCCATGTTCATGGATAGGAAGGCTAAATGTCATTAAGATGTCAATTCTACCCAAACTCATCTACAGATTCAATGCAATCCCAATCAAAATTCCAACAACCTACTTTGCAGACTTGGAAAAGCTAGTTATCAAATTTATTTGGAAAGGGAAGATGCCTCGAATTGCTAAAGACACTCTAAAAAAGAAAAACGAAGTGGGAGGACTTACACTCCCTGACTTTGAAGCTTATTATAAAGCCACAGTTGCCAAAACAGCATGGTACTGGCACAAAGATAGACATATAGATCAATGGAATCGAATTGAGAATTCGGAGATAGACCCTCAGGTCTATGGCCGACTGATCTTTGATAAGGCCCCCAAAGTCACTGAACTGAGCCATAATGGTCTTTTCAACAAATGGGGCTGGGAGAGTTGGATATCCATATCCAAAAGAATGAAAGAGGACCCCTACCTCACCCCCTACACAAAAATTAACTCAAAATGGACCAAAGATCTCAATATAAAAGAAAGTACCATAAAACTCCTAGAAGATAATGTAGGAAAACATCTTCAAGACCTTGTATTAGGCGGCCACTTCCTAGACTTTACACCCAAAGCACAAGCAACAAAAGAGAAAATAGATAAATGGGAACTCCTCAAGCTTAGAAGTTTCTGCACCTCAAAGGAATTTCTCAAAAAGGTAAAGAGGCAGCCAACTCAATGGGAAAAAATTTTTGGAAACCATGTATCTGACAAAAGACTGATATCTTGCATATATAAAGAAATCCTACAACTCAATGACAATAGTACAGACAGCCCAATTATAAAATGGGCAAAAGATATGAAAAGACAGTTCTCTGAAGAGGAAATACAAATGGCCAAGAAACACATGAAAAAATGTTCAGCTTCACTAGCTATTAGAGAGATGCAAATTAAGACCACAAGGAGATACCATCTAACACCAGTTAGAATGGCTGCCATTAAACAAACAGGAAACTACAAATGCTAGAGGGGATGTGGAGAAATTGGAACTCTTATTCATTGTTGGTGGGACTGTATAATGGTTCAGCCACTCTGGAAGTCAGTCTGGCAGTTCCTTAGAAAACTATATATAGAGTTACCATTTGATCCAGCGATTGCACTTCTCGGTATATACCCGGAAGATCGGAAGCAGTGACACGAACAGATATCTGCACGCCAATGTTCATAGCAGCATTATTCACAATTGCCAAGAGATGGAAACAACCCAAATGTCCTTCAACAGATGAGTGGATAAATAAAATGTGGTATATACACACGATGGAATACTACGCGGCAGTAAGAAGGAACGATCTCGTGAAACATATGACAACATGGATGAACCTTGAAGACATAATGCTGAGCGAAATAAGCCAGGCACAAAAAGAGAAATATTATATGCTACCACTAATGTGAACTTTGAAAAATGTAAAACAAATGGTTTATAATGTAGAATGTAGGGGAACTAGCAATAGAGAGCAATTAAGGAAGGGGGAACAATAATCCAAGAAGAACAGATAAGCTATTTAATGTTCTGGGGATGCCCAGGAATGACTATGGTCTGTTAATTTCTGATGAATATAGTAGGAGCAAGTTCACAGAAATGTTGCTATATTATGTAACTTTCTTGGGGTAAAGTAGGAACATGTTGGAAGTTAAGCAGTTATCTTAGGTTAGTTGTCTTTTTCTTACTCCCTTGTTATGGTCTCTTTGAAATGTTCTTTTATTGTATGTTTGTTTTCTTTTTAACTTTTTTTTTCATACAGTTGATTTAAAAAAGAAGGGAAAGTTAAAAAAAAATCAAAAAAAAACAAGGAAATAAAAAAGATGCAGTGCCCCCTTGAGGAGCCTGTGGAGAATGCAGGGGTATTCGCCTACCCCACCTCCATGGTTGCTAACATGACCACAGACATAGGGGGCTGGTGGTTTGATGGGTTGAGCCCTCTACCACAGGTTTTCCCTTGGGAAGACGGTTGCTGCAAAGGAGAGGCTAGGCCTCCCTATGGTTGTGCCTAAGAGCCTCCTCCCGAATGCCTCTTTGTTGCTCAGATGTGGCCCTCTCTCTCTGGCTAAGCCAACTTGAAAGGTGAAATCACTGCCCTCCCCCCTACGTGGGATCAGACACCCAGGGGAGTGAATCTCCCTGGCAACGTGGAATACGACTTCCGGGGAGGAATGTAGACCTGGCATCGTGGGACGGAGAACATCTTCTTGACCAAAAGGGGGATGTTAAAGGAAATGAAATAAGCTTCAGTGGCAGAGAGATTCCAAAAGGAGCCGAGAGGTCACTCTGGTGGGCACTCTTATGCACACTTTAGACAACTCTTTTTAGGTTCTAAAGAATTGGGGTAGCTGGTGGTGGATAACTGAAACTATCAAACTACAACCCAGAACCCATGAATCTCGAAGACAGTTGTATAAAAATGTAGCTTATGAGGGGTGACAATGGGATTGGGAAAGCCATAAGGACCACACTCCACTTTGTGTAGTTTACGGATGGATGAGTAGAAAAATAGGGGAAGGAAACAAACAGACAAAGGTACCCAGTGTTCTTTTTTACTTCAATTGTTCTTTTTCACTCTAATTATTATTCTTGTTATTCTTGTGTGTGTGGTAATGAAGGTGTCAGGGATTGATTTGGGTGATGAATGTACCACTATGTAATGGTACTGTGAACAATCGAAAGTACGATTTGTTTTGTATGACTGCGTGGTATGTGAATATATCTCAATAAAATGAAGATTAAAAAAAAAAAAACTCAAATTGCGATTAACACAGCAGCTAATTAATTGACATCTTTGGTGATGCTAAAACTGTATCTGGCATGCACAATTCCTGACTCACAGGGAGGAAAGTGTATTTATAAGCTGTGTAATCAGCTGCACGGAGACCGAACGCTAGCTGTGTCCCGAGAATCCTTGCAAAATAACGGGAAACATAAAGGACACAGTGAATTATTGTTCCCACACTAAAAATAGTCTAGCTGCTATCCAGTATGAGGCAGTTCACAAATGGAAAACCTGTATTTTAATATCCGACATTACTCACAGAATCAGGAAAATGTACAATTAACTTGATAGTTGAGGCTCTAACCAGTGCCTTGGTGAATAGGGACCTTTTGCTACTTTGAATCACCATCTGGATGCTACTTAACATTTGCTTTCAATGGCCTGGAACCTGCTTAGCAGATCCTCAAGTCTGTGTCATAACTCATTTGAACTATTTTGAGTATGAATAGTGTCATGATATGTTTCAGTTTAACAGGACCACAACTCCCAGCTGAGAGAATACACTTGCTTTACTAAAACAATGCTTTTCCTTGAGAATAATTTAATAGTTCATGTTCAATTACCAATGTCCAAGCAAAACAGGAGCATTTTGACAATCAAATAATCCTTTCCAGATTTTTATTGGCACCACAGACGTTCCACCTTCTCCTCGTGAAACCTTAATCTTCCATGTTTATGAATAATATGCCTGAATGTACACTGAAAGGGAGTAATTAGAAACATCTGTTTACATTTGCCAGGAGCCGATAATAGAAGAATTGAAATAAGCATAACCATCACCCAAAAGCATAAAGAAATTGGATTTACAAGAATGTCCAAACATGGTGAGGGTGCTGGAGTTTCTACCACTACAGGGGCATGTTTGTATGTGTTTAATTTACAAGAATATCCTTTATGAAACTATATAAATCAGCAAGAAAAGTTAATTTGTACTGCACAATTATTTGGAAATCTTCATGCCTATTCTTTTTTTTTTTTTCATTTTTATTGAGATTGTTAAGATACCATACAATTATCCAAAGATCCAAAGTGTACAATCACTTGCCCCTGGGTACCCTCATACAGCTGTGCATCCATCACCACACTTAATTTTTGTTCAATTTTTAGAAACTTTTCATTACTCCAGACAAGAAAGTGAAAGATGAAAAAAGAAAAGAAGAAAAGGAAACTCTAATCCTTCCCTATCCCTAAACAACCCCCCTCAGTTGTTGACTCGTAGTATTGGTCTAGTACATTTGTTACTGTTTATGAAAAAATGTTAAAATACTACTAACTGTAGTATATAGTTTGCAATAGGTATATATTTCTTCCCTATATGCCCCTCTATTATTAACTTCTAATTTTATTGTCATACATTTGTTCTGGTTCATGGAAGCGATTTCTAGTATTTGTACAGTTGATCATGGACATTGCCCACAATAGGATTCAGTTTTATACATTCCCATCTTTTGACCTCCAACTTTCCTTCTGGTGACATATATGACTCTGAGCTTCCCCTTTCCACCTCATTCACACACCATTCGGTGCTGTTAGTTATTCTCACATCTTGCTACCAACACCCCTGTTCATTTCCAAACATTTAAGTTCATCCTAATTGAACATTCTGCTCATACTAAGCAGCCACTCCCCATTCTTAAGCCTCATCCTATATCTTGGTACCTTATATTTCATGTCTATGAGTTTACATATTATGATTAGTTCCTATCAGTGAGACCCTGCAATAATTGTCCTTATGTGTCTGGCTTATTTCACTCAGTATATTGCCCTCAAGGTTTTGTCATCAACCCATTTTTTTTTTTTAATATGGTTTTGTTCACTCACCATACATTCCATCCCAAGTAAATAATCGATGGTTCTCTGCATGGTCATACATTTATGTGTTCAGCACCTTCACCACTATCTATATAAGGGCATCTACATTTCTTCCACATGGCAGGAGGGAGAGTCAAAGAAGGTAGAGAGGCAAAAGAAACAGGGAAAAAAAATGACAGCTAGGAAGCAGCAAAAGGAAAAATAACCTTAAATCAAAGTAGAATAAAGAATCAGACAATACCACCAACGTCAAGTGTCTAGCATGACTCCCCTATCCCCTCCTCTTATCTGCATTCACCTTGGTATATCACCTTTGTTACATTAAAGGAAGCATAATACAATGATTCTATTAGTTACAGTCTCTAGTTTATGCTGATTGCATCCCTACCCCAATGCCTCCCCATTGTTAACACCTTGCAAGGTTGACATTTGCTTGTTCTCCCTCGTAAAAGAACATATTTGTACATTTTATCACAATTGTTGAATACTCTAGATTTCACCAAGTTACACAGTCCCAGTCTTTATCTTTCCTCCTTTCTTGTGGTGTCTCACATGCTCCCCACCTTCCTCTCTCAACCTTATTCATAGTTACCTTTGTTCAGTGTACTTACATTGTTGTGCTACCATCTCCCAAAATTGTGTTCCAAACCACGCACTCCTGTCTTCTATCATTCTGTAGTGCTCCCTCTAGTATTTCCTGTAGGGTGGGTGTCTTGTTCTCAAAGTCTCTCATTGTCTGTCAGAAAATATTTTGAGCTCTCCCTCATATTTGAAGGACAGCTTTGCTGGATATAGGATTCTTGGTTGGCGGTTTTTCTCTTTCAGTATCTTAAATATATCACACCACTTCTTTCTTGCCTGCATGGTTTCTGCTGGGAGATCCACACATAGTCTTATTAAGCTTCCTTTGTATGTAATGGATCGCTTTTCTCTTGCTGCTTTCAGGATTCTCTCTTTGTCTTTGACATTTGATAATCTGATTATTAAGTGTCTTGGCATAGGCCTATTCATATCTCTTCTGTTTGGAGTATGCTGTGCTTCTTGGATCTGTAATTTTATGTCTTTCATAAGAGATGGGAAATTTTCATTAATTATTTCCTCTATTATTGCTTCTTCCCCTTTTCCTTTCTCTTCTCCTTCTGGGACACCAATGATACGTATATTATTGTACTTTGTTTCATCCTTAGTTCCCGGAGACGTTGCCCATATTTTTTCCTTCTTTTCTCCATCTGCTCCTTTGTGGGTAGGCTTTCAGGTGTTTTGTTCTCCAGTTCCTGAGTGTTTTCTTCTGCCTCTTGAGATCTGCTGTTGTATGTTTCCATTGTGTCTTTCATCTCTTGTGTTGTGCCTTTCATTTCCATAGATTCTACTAGTTGTTTTTTTGAACTTTCGATTTCTGCCTTATGTATGCCCAGTGTTTCCTTACAGCCTCTATCTCTTTTGCAATATCTTCTCTAAACTTTTTGAATTGATTTAGCATTAGTTGTTTAAATTCCTGTATCTCAGTTGTAGTGTACATTTGTTCCTTTCACTGGGCCATAACTTCGTTTTTCTTAGTGTAGGTTGTAATTCTCTTTTGTCTAGGCATGGTTTCCTTGGTTATCCAAATCAGGTTTTCCCAGACCAGGACAGGCTCAGGTCCCATAGGGAAGAAATATTCAGTATCTGGTTTCCCTGAGGGTGTGTCTTAGAAAATTGCTCCACCCTGTGATGCCTCAGGTCACTGTGCTTTTTTGCCCAGCAGGTGATGACTGTTAGCCTATAATTCTTGACTGGTGTGAGGAGGTATGACCGTGTTCCCCCAGGCTCTGGGATCTGGTTCTGAATGGACAGGGCCCCACCCCTTTCCTCCTAGAGAAGACAGAGCCCCCAGGTGGAGGTCATTAGCATTTCAATGGTCTCTCTCTCTGCTTGTGCTGTCTCCACCCTTCCCCAAGTCACAGCCCTGGAAACTGAAAATGACTGGGGCTTTCTCCACTGAGCCAAAAAAGAAACAGATAGTCCCCTTCAGACCCAGTCCAAGGTGACCCTCCGGCTCTCCAAGGTCAGCCATCACCCAAAGCTTCTGTCTGTTTTTTGGGGATTCGTACCTGTAGTGAGCAGTTCACACTCGCTACTTAAAACCCCAGTTGGAGCTCAGCTGAGCTGTATTCGCTTGCTGGGAGAGAGCTTCTCTCTGGCACCATGAGGCTTTGCAGCTCGGGCTATGGGGGAGGGTGTCTCGCGACTTGGATCCACAGGTTTTACTTACAGACTGTATGCTTTGTTCTCAGGCATTCCTCCCAATTCAGGTTGGTTTATGATGGGTGGATGGTCTCGTTTGTCCCCCCGCAGTTATTCTTCATGTCTATTCTTAATTTACGAACCAAACCATGTGGGTTTGAAGTTAGCCGTGCAGGTAGGTTGGTGGCCATAGTTAATTACAGCATCAGGATGAGGGACGAGGTAAGACAAGGACCAGCCAGAAGTCCCTGATCCGAGGCAGTCCTCGGTGCCTGTGCTGGGCGGCTGTCTGATGGCTGGTGAGCTGGAGTCAGGACCCGTGTCTTCCCACTGTCATGTAAGCTGTTGACATGGAGTTAATGGGTTTTCTTTTGAGACCTGCTTGAAGTCGTTTACAGCAAGGGCATATTGCTGTCTGCTAGACGTGAGTGGGAAGACTCCGTCGCTCATGAGGAGAGACTTTCCGAGGTCCATCTCTGCAGACCATGGTAGGAGCTGCTCAGAGGTCTGAGTTTCCAGGCACACTTGCATGTTTTCTAAGTATAGACAACTGATTTCTGGAAATGGTGTTTCCTGAGTTTAGTGAGGTCAAATGGTTCCATATGTTTTCAACTGAAATGGTGATCAGAATATGTAGTAATGGTGTTGTATTAGTTAGGGTTCTCTAGGGAAACAGAATCAATGAGAGGTGTCTATGACTATAAAATTTAGAAAAGTGACACTCAACTGTGGGTCTGCATGAGTCCAAATTCTGTACGGCAGCCAGCAAACTGTCAACTCCAAGAAAGATGTCCGATGAACTCCTCAGGAAATAAACCGGCGACTTTGACGAACTCCTCGGGAAATGAACTGGGATCTTCAACAAAAGTGTTCGATGAACTCCTCAGGAAATGAACTGGCAACTTCTACAAACTCCTCAGGAAATGCTTCGCTGGGCAGCCGAAGAAGAAGTGAAGGTCCTCTATCTGTCTACCTTATAAATCTTCAACTGATTAATTGGATTAAATCCAGCCAATTGCATTCTCTCATTGTGGCAGGCATGCCCTTTGGTGAGTCATCAGTCACAGCTGCAGCCAATTGACTGATAATTTAATAAACCAGCCTGTTGTTTTATTAACCAGCCACAAATGTCCTCACAGCAATTGTTAGGCCAGTGCTTGCTTGACCAAACAGCTGGGTACTATCACCTGGCCAAGTTGACACATGAACCTAACCATCACAGGTGTAAAAGACTATATGCAAAAATAAGAATCACAAATGGAGCTTGTTAAAAAAATCCTAGTGCTGGGACTTAACCTCCTGTGATTATGATCCAATGTAGCTGGTGTAGACCCTGGAATTGTAGATTCTTACTGGTCCTCAGATGGTTCACATCTTCATTCAGGGTTGAGAACCCACTGATAGATTTGGGGTGGGAGTTGGGAGGTGGGGAAAGGAAGATCATGCAGGGCCTTGGGTCATCCACCGAGATTAGCTTTTAGTCTCAATTCCATGGAAAGCATTTCTTTGTGAAG
Source organism: Choloepus didactylus (assembly GCF_015220235.1). NCBI lineage: Eukaryota > Metazoa > Chordata > Mammalia > Pilosa > Megalonychidae > Choloepus > Choloepus didactylus. Next base: position 69,240,877 of record NC_051310.1, read on the forward strand.
TGTAAGTGTGATCTAATTTACATTGAAACACATCACTTTGACTGGTTTATGTAGAATGAAAAGGGGTGGGGGTCATTAGCATTGAATATGTGGAGAACCATTAGCAGGTTATAGCACTAATCAGGCAAGGGAAGATAGTATCTCGAATACAGGGGTTGCCTGTGGAAACTGTAAGCAGTCAATTGACCTGAAAATAGAACAGAGTGGCTTTCTGATGGTTTGGCTATGGGAAATGACAGAGAAAGAAAAAAGATGACAAAGGGAATAGAAAATAAGATGTCAAGAAAGCCATAGGGTAAGGAATCAGAGCTCAAAGGGATAACTCGGATTCAGACAAAAATGGGGAGTTATCAGCTATAGATTTTGTTAAAAGAATTGGGAATGAACACAGTCACCTTGTGTGCCAGTTTGAATGTATTATGTCCCCCCAAACACCATTATCTTTGATGTAATCTTGTGTGGGCAGACCTATTAGTGTTAATTAGATTGAAATTCTTTGAGTGTTTCCATGGAGATGTGCCCCACCCAACTGTGGGTGATGACTCTGACTGGATAATTCCCATGGAAGTGTTGGCCCACCCATTCAGGGTGGGTCTGAATTAAATTACTGGAGCTCTATATAAGATCAGACAGAAGGAGCAAGCTGCTACAGCCAAGAGCGACACTTTGAAGAAAGCACAGGAGCTGCAGATGAGAGACATTTTGAAGATGGCTGTTGAAAGCAGACTTTTGCTCCAGAGAAGCTAAGAGAGGACAAATAACCCAAGTGCAACTAAGAGTGATATTTTTGAGGAACTGCAGCCTAGAGAGGAACATCCTGGGAGAAAGCCATTTTGAAACCAGAATTTGAGAATAGACACCAGCCACATGCCTTCCCAGCTAACAGAGATTTTCTGGACACCATTGGCCATCCTCCAGTGAAGGTACCCGATTGTTGATGTGTTACCTTGGACACTTTATGGCTTTAAGACTGTAACTGTATAACCAAATAAACCCCCTTTTATAAAAGCCAATCCGTCTCTGGTGTTTTGCATTCCAGCAGCATTAGCAAACTAGAACAGATTTTGGTACCAGAATTGGGTTGCTGCTGAGTTTGCAAATACCAAACACATTGGAGTGGCTTTTTAAATGGATAAGGGGAAGATTCTGGATGAACTGTGAGGAGCTTGATAGAAAAGGCCTAAACTGCTTTGAAGAGACTGTTTGTGGAAATATGGACTCTAAAGGTACTTCTGATGAGGTCTTGAGCAGAAATGATGAATGTGTTATTGCAAACTGGAAGGAAGGTGATCCTTGTTTTAAGTGGCAGAGAATTTGGCAAAATTGAGACCTGGTTTCAGATGGAGGGAAGAATTTGAAAGCAACAACCTGGAATACTTAGCTGAGGAAATCTCCAGACTACGTGTGGAGGATGTACCCTGGATTCTCCTTGCAGCTTATAGTAAAATGTGAGCAGAGAGAGAGAAACTTAGAACTGAACTCTTTGGTTTAAATATACCAGAAGCTGATGGCTTGGAAAATTACCGGCTTCCAGGGGATGGAATCCCAGAAGTTACAGCTCAACGTGAGGATGTAACCAAACATGGAACCCAGCTGCCATTTCAGTACAAGCCAAGATTAGAGATGGAGTTATCCAGAAAGGATTTGTGGAAACTCCTGTTGTCTGACAGGCTTTGAACCCTGTGTGTTCATGCGAAGCCAACAGAATTTTTGCGAGATCTTTATAAATGGAGCCGCTGCCAGTCTGAATTGGAGGGGACAGACAAGGAACAAATTGAAGGAAAAATTTCTTCAAAGACAGATCCATGGAGGTTGAGGTCTGGAGTCAAGAGGTCTTGGACTGGGAGAGCAGAGTGGCCCACACACATGGAAAGGGTGAGTTTGCCCCAGAGGTTGAGGGTGGGCCTTCCACCTCGATGCTCCAGAAGAGTTTTGCCACCCCTGGACCCAAAGAGGGTGAAGCACATTCCCAGGGGAATGAGGAGAGCCTGTCTGCCACCACACTCTTCTGAAGGGGTTGAGTGTGTGCCCCAGAGATGGAAGAGAATCCAGGTGCTGCCCCATCGTTTGAGGAGGGTGGGGCCGAGAAGGTGGTCTCCCCAATGTGTGGATATGACGGAGCACTCAACCCAGGCTTTGGAGAGGAAAGGGCTGCTGCAAAGGCCCTTAGGAAGGGTTAGATTCTCACTCTCTCAAGCCCCAAGGATACAACCTCGTTTTGTTAATGACTCTCAGACTTTGAAATCTAATGGAGTTTGTCCTGCAGGTTTTAGGAACTGTTTTGGTCCTGTTAACCCTGTTTTCCTTATTGTTTCTCCTTATGGCAATGGGAAAGTTTATCCTATGACTGTCCCTCCTTTGTATATTGGAAGCACATAACTTGTTCTAAGTTCACAGATCCACAGCTAGAGGAGAATTATGCTCTAGGACTGACCATGTCTATAGATTTTGATGGGATCTTATACTTAACTATTGTTACTGAAATGATTTAAATTTCTCTGATATTGTTGTGGGATGAATGTATTTTGTATATGGAAAGATAATGTCATTTTGGGGTCCAGGGGGTGGAATGTGCCAGTTTGAATGTATTATGTCCCCCAAATGCCATTATCTTTGATGTAATCTTGTGTGGGCAGACCTACCAGTGTTAATTAGATTGAAATTCTTTGAGTGTTTCCATGGAGATGCACCCCACCCAACTGTGGGTGATGACTCTGATTGGATAATTTCCATGGAGGTTTTGGCCCACCCATTCAGGATGGGTCTGAATTAGATTACTGGAGCCCTATATAAGCTCAGACAGAAGGAGCAAGCTGCTACAGCCAAGAGGGACACTCTGAAGAAAGCACAGGAGCTGCAGATGAGAGACAATTTGAAGATGGCCGTTGAAAGCAGACTTTTGCTCCAGAGAAGCTAAGAGAGGACAAATACCCCAAGTGCAACTAAGAGTGACATTTTTGAGGAACTGCAGCCTAGAGCGGAACATCCTGGGAGAAAGCCATTTTGAAACCAGAACATGGGAGCAGATGCCAACCATGTGCCTTGCCAGCTAACAGAGATTTTCTGGACACCATTGGCCATCCTCGAGTGAAGGTACCTGACTGTTGATGTGTTTACCTTGGACACTTTATGGCCTTAAGACTGTAACTGTGTAACCAAATAAACCCCCTTTTATAAAAGCCAATCCATATCTGGGGTTTTGCATTCTGGCAGCATTCACAAACTAGAACACCTTATAAAAGAGGAAGAAGGAAAACAGGGCCAAGGATCAAGCCTGAGGCAATCTAACATTAGACAGAGACAGAAGGTGCCACAGCCAGTGGAGTAGACTTGCAAGAGGAGAGAGTATCAAAGAGCTTACCAGAGTATCTCAAGGAGATGGAGTTTTCAGCCACGCTGCCAACAGCCTGGGTACCAAGTCAGATGGGGACAAAAGAGTGCCCTTTGGAGGTCTTTGGGCGAGCTTTTTGGGACCATAGGACATTGGTTTGTGGACTAGAGATGGAAGCAAGCCCCAGGTAGGCCGATTAGGGGATGGAGACTTTTGTGTCCAGTAGTATGTTTTAAAATAGAAATTCTAAAGAAATCTCAATATAAACCATTAGAAATGATGAATAAATTATAACAAACATTGTTAAAATGCATCACCTAATTCACAGAAAAATAAGGGAAATCCTCAGGGCTGAAAAAAAATGAAGAGGGATTGGGAGTAAAAGCTGTAAATAAAAGTACTGTAAACTACACTTGAAGGTTGAAAGCTCTGGGGCCCTTTGCCCTTGGTAACCAAGTGGGGTGTTGTTTAATGTCAGCCAGAAACAGGAGACTAGGCTAGGGAACTCAACAAAGCAGAGTGTTGAAATGAATCTTCATAGACCTGGCAGACTCAAAGGGCCATACTGTCTGTGAATGGGTGTGCCCCAGTTTGCCAGGGCTGCTACAATACATGCACACGATGGGTTGGCTCAAACAATGACGTGCATTGTCTCATGGTGTTGGAGGTTGGAAGTCCAGCCTCACGGTATTGTCTGGGCTTGCTTTCTCCTGGAGTCTGTAGCATTCTGGCAGTCCTCTACCACAGAGCAATCTCTAACTCTCTCCTTAGGTTTGTTCCTCTGATTTCCACTGACTTCTGGCTACTTCTAACTTCTGGCTTCTTCTGACTCACTACGACTGAATTTTCTTTGCTTATAAGGACTCCAGGCATATGGATTAAGGCCCATCCTGATTCAACTTAGCCTCATCTAAGTATGATCTTTGAAAATTTTATTCACAAATGAGTCTGCACCTTAACTAGTAATCAGACCTTTAAAGGTCCTGTTTACCAAGGAGTTCACACTCATTTGAATGCAGTTTAAGATGCAACACGTCTTCTGGTGGGGGGGGGGAGGGCATGATTCAATCCCTACAGCGTGTTCCAGAAAAAAATCCAGCCATCAAAGGAAGATGACAAAGAAATATGTCTGTCTCCTCTGGGCCTTAGGTAGCAAAGGAAATATCTAACCTGAGAAATTGTATCTCAGGCCTGCACAAATCTGGATTTGAGTTTTGAATTTAAACTTCATAAAAATTTTCATTGGAAGGGATCCAGTTATCAACCATTCTGGAACACACGGTGAAAGCACATGCAAAACTTTTCAGAAGAGACTTACCTGCCACCGAGATAACACAGCACGTCTACTCACTCATTCAGCAAATATTTATGGAATTTCTGTTATGTGCTAAGCATTTTCATAGCCATTAGGGATATATCAGTGAACAGAGCAGACAAAAGTTCCTGATCTTATGCAGCTTACATTCTAGTGGAGAGGAAAAGAAATAAGCATACTAAGTAAATGTCATGAATAAATATATAATCTAGAACATTATCAGGGGATGGGAGGGTGTAGGGGTTGAAGGTTGCCATTGTAAAAACTAGGGATCACCGAAAAGGTGACTTTAAGCAAAGACTTGACAAAGATGAAGAGTCAGATCAATGGTTATTTGGGAAAAGAGGGAACATCCAATACAAAGGGCATAAGATGGGAAATTTTGGGTTTGTTTATGGAACAATAAAGACAGCAATATTTCTAGAATTAAGATATCAAAGAGGACATTGGCAGGAGATGAAATCAGATGAGGGTGATGACTTCAATCTCAGTGAAACAAGGGAGCTGCTGGATAGTTTTGAACAGAGGAGCAAATGATCAGACTTAAATTATTAAAAATCACTCTGGCTGCTGTGTTGAGAACAGACTGTGGGAGAAGAGGCATCCAAGGAACCAGTTAGAAGGCCACTGTATTATCTAGGAGGAGAGAGGATGGTGTATGACCAAGGTGATAGCAATAGTAGTGATTAGAAGTGCCTGAACCTGGGTCTGTTTTTAAGGTAGAGTCAAGAGAATTTCAGATGGACTGATAGAGAATGTGAGAGAAGAGTTGACTCTAAAGAGTTTGGTTTGATAAAATGCAGTCCGGTGAATTGGGAAGACTGCAAGTGGATCAATTTTGAGGGTAGAATCAGCAATTCAATTTGGATGTGTTGAGTTTATTTTTGGATTTTTATTGAACATTGGGACTGGAGATAAAATTTGGGAATCATGATCATATAGAAGGGATGTAAAGCCGTGAAGCTAGAAGAGATCATCAAAGGAGTGAGTACAGATAGAAAAGAGAAGAGACCAAGGTTTGGTTGACTGAGTGCATAAACAGTAGTACAGAAAGAGGAGTCCTGGAGCTGTCTAATATTAAGAAATCAGGAAGAACAGGAGAGAGCAGCAAACAATCCCAGAGATGGACCAGTAAGGTAGGAGGAAAAACAAAAGAGTGTATGCCAAAAATGGTGAAGGGTCTGAGATCTTACCCTACTTGCAAGCTAACAAAGTAGCCTGCCGCAGTTCCATGGATGCTGGAAGAAGACACAAACCACATGGGTTAGAGACAAATGACAGTATATTACTCTGATCCAAGGCCATCTACATAATTGGTGGGGCTCTGTACAAAATGAAAATGTGGGTTGCTTTGTCAAAAAGCAAGAAAATATTGCCATTACTCTGATACAAAGTTTAACACTTGTCTTTCTCCCTCCTTGGGTACTATGTTTGATTAGGTGTATGGAAACCTGCATTGTTGTTACTTTCTGGCTTTGATTTATAGCAGTTATATGTATATGGGAGGGATTCTTGGGTTAAAACAGACATATTCATTTTTTGTAAATAAATTTCTGTTCAAGCATTATTTTGACTTGTCTGCCCTGTTGAAGGGATGAAGAAGGAGGCAATTTGAAATGATATTCATTTCTGAAAAATGTAATACTGTAAACTCGATAAACCAGGTAACCTAAGAGATAACCTTCACTATCTGAAAACAGAATTTTTTTTACCTCATGGTCTCCTGCAGTCACTGTGCTCAAGCAAGGGAAAGCACAGAGGCCTGAAATATCTAAGTCAATAAATGATGCGCAGTCAAAATATAGAAAGATCACTCATGATTCTCCAGGTGTAACATTCTCCCAGCTGTTCAAGTACCATTTAAATATATAGGGTCTGAGGGTTCCTTGCCCAAGCAATATGACTACTTTCTCACAACCAATTGTCAGAGCGCCTTTGGATGGATGGCAGCTTTGGGAGTCATTACATCCCCTTTTGGAAGTCTATGAATTGAACATAGTTAGACACAAACGTATGTATGTATGTGTGTGTATGAATGAATGTATATATGTTATGGGTTCATATATATATACCGTTTCCTGAACAATTTGGTGTTTTTAGTGCATAATGTTCAGATAAACATTCGTTTAAAATAAAGGAGAATCTGCACTGACTCCCCAGTTTACCAGCACCTTATACCAAAAGTTCATTCATATGGTGTAGTGTGGATATTGGATTATCTGCTCTCTTATGGAGTATAGTCATCTGGTCATCCTGCATAGTCTTCTGTCTAACCCATAGTATTTCTGAGGTCTGGTGCTGCACTGGGAGTACTCTAGACTTTTGATGCCCTGGGTGAGCATTCTATTGGGATGCAATCTGGGAGCCCAGGATCTCATTCTCTAGCTATTACTGTGGCAACATCAACGGAAACACCCCAGCCGTCACTGCTGCTGCTGCTGATCTCACGCTGGTTCTAGATGTGAAAGATATTTAGGCAACAGGATAAACAGAGTGCAGTGATTGAATGAACATAAGGGGAAGAAGAGGAAGACAGAAGAGGCTGGTATACAACCTCTGTTTTTTGTTTGGTTGAGTGAGTGGGTGGATGGTGGTGGAGAATGAGGAACAGATTTGGGGCAGAAAGTTAATTTTGGACATGCCGAGCTTGGCTTCCTGTGGGGCATCTGGATGGAAATGATCAGAAGTAGCTGGATCCATCATTTTCCAGAATCTCAGGAAAGTAGAATGGGCCATAGACAAAGTTCTGGAGGCTGGAGTCAGAAATGGGGAATGAGGGGATGCTCTTCTCTGCCAGCTCCTCACTGCCAGGTTTGAGAAATAAGGGACCTCCTATAAGAAAGGCTACAATAGGATCACCAATATACAATCAAAGGAAGCTGTGCATGGGACATTTAGTGAAAATATTCCATATCTGGAGGGGTGTGGTAACTATAAAATGGAGTAGGGATGGGTAGGTTGGATGGAGCCCTGGGTAAGGTCAGGGGTAGTCAAATTCCCCTGCAGGTCAAGCCCTGGTTTGTTTTTTGTTTGTTTGTTTTCGATAGTGCTGTAGCCATTTTACAAATTTGGGTTATTTTTTATTTTGTAATTTCAAAATAGTTCAAAGCAGAAAAATGTTTCATGGAAAATCTAGTGGCTTGACACATTTCAAGGAAAAAGCTTGTGTCTGTGTTGCATTTGGATAATGAGTAGATGTGGGAACTTTAGTAGAGGTGAAGGGTGAAGCTGGCTTCCAGCGGTGCTGAGAATCGTGCATGAGAGCATTCAGCTGAGTCTTTACCTGCATCGTAGAAGACAGCACATTCTCCTTTGCCGGTTGATGTGTACTTGCCATGGAACAATGGGGCTGGGGCTCTAATGGGAATAGAATCCTTTTTCACTGGCGGCAGAGGGACTTCTTACAAGTGGTGACTGCCCATGTTCTGGGATGATGGAAGGGAAAGTAGAATTTTCCAAATGCCTGTTAGGAGCCAAGCACTGTGTTAAGCATTGTCAGTTCAATTAATTGCAGTAGTGCTTTTTTGTCAAATGAGCATATTTATTCCCATTTTTACCCAAGAGGTTGCTGAATAGGTAATCTCCCCAAGTGAATCCCACGGCTGAGGAACAGCAAGGTGAGGTTGCAGAATGGGTGCTTCTGACTCTTCCTGCTACACCACACCCTACAAAGTTGGAGATCCACTTTGGGGAGAGTTGATTAAGCCAAGGGCATCTCCCTTACAGGTGCCTGGCTCTCATTTGCTTAGGTTGAATTTTCAATTTTTTCTAATACTACAATTTATTTGTCCTCTGAATACAGAAGGTCAGTACAGTCATTTTGCTTTAGTGTGTAAGTGGGTTAAAAAAAAAAAGGCATACTGTGGGCCTTTTGGCAGACATACAGGTTATAAGAAGACAAGAAAATATCTGTGGCCTCTCTCCAAGTCTCACCACAGCTTCTTCCCCTGCCAGCCCTAGACTGAGTGCACGTCCCTTAAAAATATACTTTTGCATTATCCTACAAGCAATGGCCAACATGTACTGACTACTCACGTTTTGCCCTCCACCATGTTAACCATGTTAGCATGTGTGGCATAGTCTTACGATCTTGGCTTCACAGAAAAGATAACTGGATGCACACAGGAAGGTGACACACCCATGTTTGCCCAGCCAGCAGGTGGCAGGCTTGAGTCCTGGGCCTGTTTGACTTGAAAGCTCCTTCTCTTATTCAAAATAATTCTTTTGGTTCCAGTTTGTGTCTACTACACTGGAAACCATTTGCAGGTACACATTATGTCTTCCTCATCTCTGGGCCCTAACATAAGTGCCGAGACTCCCCCAGCCTAAGCTCAGTTTCAGAAATGCCTTCAAAGGAAGTTACCACCATGTAGGGCTTATGTAATCTTCTTGGGATAATTTTCCATCTTCCCTAGCCTGTGAACAACTTACCTACAAGGTTTTGTATAATAAACTTGCTGAACCAGATGCAAATGCAGGTGTCCCGTGGCTTTCATAGCTGCAATTAAATATTTAAATTGGGTTTAGAGATTGCATTACTTTCTCAGGGTTAGTAAATTTTTTCTTCATTTCCTGTGCTGCAGATTCTAGTCAATTACTTAATTGCAGAATAATGAGCAATACTTCCACATTTAAATATGTATTCTTGTCATTTTAGTGCAATAAATGCCAAGAAATTTCCACAAGCAGACAGAAATTTTGTTTATATCTTACTGCAATTTATTTGAGGTTGAAAACTGACAAGCTGCTTGAATTATCCACTTAAAGATGAGCCAAAGTTTTATTTTGTTGTTTAGTTGCTGCTTCTGCTGCTGCTTGTATACTCTCTGGAGATTTGGAAAGACACCTATAAATAAATGCTTGACCTGAGTGACTCCTATTCAGACATGCCTGCACCCCAACACCTGTAAGTGGGGCTTCTCCTGGAGCTAGGAGTGCCAGTGGTCACCCACTAGCCTCCCCGAAACAGCCTGCCCACCATTGCTGCTTCTTCCTGCTCCACCCCCAGCTGCCCCACAACACACTGGATTGTCCCTGAATGCAGTTCAGACTTCAAGCCACTGGACCTGGGTTGGCCTGGGGTCTGACCAGGGAAGTATTGCATCTGACTTTTGCATGAAATAGAGTTTTGTATTCTGAGGTAAAGCCTAACAATCCTTGTGTCATATTGCTTCAATGGGAAAGCATTATACAAATTCTAAACAAATGATTTACAAAACTTTGGAACTCTACCCACTACTATTTGCTATTACTTTGTGCAGGCAATCTGAAGTTCTAAGAACATGTATCTTGGGGAACTTCAGTATTTCATGCTGATTAATTATATATCTATATATATGAATTAATGTATGTGTGTGGGGGGGGGGGCGGAGAACACGTTTTCTGTGCAGAGGCCTGTGATTTCATTAGATTATCACAGGACTTTATGGTTCCTAAAAGAAGCCTGGAGGAAGAAAAGACCCTATATTGAAAATGATTATATTTGTAAGATTCTTTTTAAGAAGACCCTTTGTTTTGAGAATAATTACTTCAATATTTCTTCATGCTGATCCTTAATTCTTCATAAGACAGAGAGAGAAGAAGAGAGAGAGAGATTTATCTTGTCTAATGATTTGATGAATTACCATAGCTCAAATTAACTATAATTAAACTAAATGACTCACATTTATACATTATACCCCCAGAGAGTGCTGGTAGCCTGGAGAATTCTGGCTGAGGATATACTCAGGAATTCCCCCTCACTGCTGGACCTCTCCCCACTGAATACCAAATCCCCAAGCTACAGCATAAGTGGGAACCTGTTCCGGTAGAAACCAAAGCATTGCCTCAATGCCTGCCTTTCCGTGGGGTGGACACTGCTCTCACATATGGAATAACCTGGTAGAGACAGGCTCCGAGGGTCTCCTCTGCACACCCCACACACCCTCAAGGCACTCTGTGATGCATGCTGAGTCCCAAACATCCTTGGAAGTGTGGCTGAGCTTATCCCAAGAGTCCAAGGATCACTGCTTTATGGAAGGCGCACCCAGCACCCTTGCCTGCTGAGGATTAGGGGCTGGACTGGTGGATAAATCAAACCTCCCAAGTCTTGGTGGAGGGGCTGATGGCCAAGGGCAGGGAGAGGGGGCTGGAAAATTAATAGCCTTTACCTAGGGCAATCCCCTTTTCAGGATTACCTGCATCTTACCCAGAGCCGAGTATTTTCAGGGTGCCCAGGGTTGTTAAGACTCCGGCTAAGAGCTCAGTGCAACGAAACACACGTCTTCAGTGTGCATGCACACACACCCAATTTATTCATTTGTAGGAGAGAGATCACAAATGCTTGAAAGCTGCAAATCTCAAGCCTCACTCCAAAGGTTAGTCTTCCAAAATCAAGGTATAACAAATTGTCATTAGAGGGGCATTGGGAGCTTGTGAGCCTAGAATTTGAACCAGGGCTGAGGAATTGGGGTGTGGGGGAGGCGAGGCGCCTTATTCCCCTTGGACCTATGAGGCCCACCCACACAGACAATGGTTCGGTGTTTCTCTGGACACAGGACACTGTGCAGCGGTGCTGCAGGCGGCTGTTCTTTCTGCAAGCTCTGCTTTCTAGGCTAATATCCCTCCTCCCAAGCCAAGGCTCTCTAGATGCGATTATGTCGCTGGCTGTGCCACAGCAAACCTCAGGCAAGGAGAACCCTGTCTCTCCACAGAGTGCTTGCAGCTAGTAAATTCCCTCCTCCAGGGGCTAGGAGTCCGAGATCATGGGAGGGAGGCTGCAGTGCCCCTTTTTCTTCCTCTCCATGCCTTGCCCATCCCCAGACACCCCCTCCTCCTCTTTCCCATGTGCTACTACCCTTCTGATGCCAAGCCCCCCCCTCCCCTGATACCCTCTCCCTCCTCCTCACTATGCCCTTTTACTCCCTGAGGCCCCTTCCTCTGACGCCCCTCCCCATACCTCATTCCTTTCCTCCAGGAGTTCTCCATCTACCCGTGAAGGGCCGAGCTGGGAAAAGAGGAGAGCAGCCCCAGGCCCTCCCATGTTCTGCTACCCTTGTTGCTTAGGAAGTTCACTGCCTCCGGTGAACACTCAGGGAGAGGTCGCTTCTTCTAGGGGAACTCTGATTTCAAGGACTGTCAGGAGCTGCGTTTGTGGAGACGTTTGTGGAGACCTCCGGATCCGTCACTAGCCCACTTCCTGCCATATCTCTTGGCCTTGTTTCCTAGGGCTGCTGTAACAAAGGACCACTAGCTGCGTGGCTTCAAACAACAGGAATTCATTGTCTCTCAGTTCTGGAGGCTTGAGGTCCCCATGCAGAGCCAAGCTCCAGCTGAAGTTAGTAGTGAAGAACCTGTTCCACACCCCGCCAGCTGCTGGTGGTGGGTTTGCTGACAATCAGTGGCAGACTCTCCTCTGTCTCTGTCTCCCTGTGTGCAATTTCCTCTCCTTAGCTGGCACTGGGTATACTGAGTCAGGGCACACTCTAATCCAGTTTGTCCTCATTTTAATTAATCACATCTTCAAAGACACAGTTTTCAAATGAGGTCCCATTCAATGGATGGGCATTAGGAGTTGAACATGTCTTTCAGAGGGACGAAATTCATTCCATAGCATGGTCTGAAAAGTTTAAGTCCAAGGATCTTTACAGATGTATTTCACTCAGTGCTGTCCTATTTAACATAGCTCAGATGGCCTTTTCAGGACATGGAGCTAATTTTGAGATAGAGACTTGAGCATGTATTTTGGGAGGACACACTTTCACCCATACTGGCCTCACCCCCAGCCTTCATGTCCCTTTAAACCCTCCCTCTCTTCTCCAAGGTTTAGTTCAAATGATACTTTTCCCAAGAACTTGTCATTGATCATTATACCCAGAAATTACTTCCTCTTAGTACACACTTACTTCAGATTGCTTTTCAATTACTGATTGGTGTAATTATTTCCTCTGCTAGATGGCCAGCCCCTCAAGGGTCGAGATTGCATCTTACTCATCTTGGCATCGCAGGCGTTGCCTAGCATGCGGTAGGCACTTGATAGATACTTTTGAAGGAATGAATATATATCTAAAATACGCAGAATTTTCCTTGTGCAGTCTCGGGATCTGGCAAAAGAGAGGGGCTTTACCGACCAACTTGTTGGAGGGTCTGGGAAGGTATAGCCTGATGCTGTGAATAATATTTGCTTTCTCGAATTTCAATGACTATTGCTACCTTCTGAAGTCCCTTCTCAGCCACCAGTGACAACAGCAGCACATGTCCATCCTTTGTCCATCATGTCCCAGGGTGGCCAAACTCACTATTCCTGGAGGGGCTTATCTCCTGCCCCCCACCCCCACTTCCTGTCCCATTTCTTACCTCCCTGCTCTTTTTCATACCAATTCTTGTATGTCACTAAGTTTACCTTGCACTTTTAAGATTAAAGAACAAAAGCTCAACTCCTGATCTCCATCTTATGATCTATGAGAAGTCCACTGTCCCCCTACCCCATCCCCCACGTCACCAAGATTTGTTAATTCTTGAAGCTGTTTAGTCTCAAGGTCTCTTCTTTTTCTGAAAATACGCTCAATATTCAAGTTCCAACACTCTCCATCCCAAGTAAATTGTGTCTTCTTGTGTCTTTCTTCTCCTTAGTCCAGGCCACATCACCCCAAAGATAAAACTCAGCTCCTTTTCTGGAAATCCCCCTGGGGGGGCACACTCACAGGAGTCGTCTGTCTGTAGTAGCTGTGGTAAATGTTTGGAAGGAGAGGATGTACGAGCTTTGATGGTGCCATATATCTTGATACTTCTTGCCCCAAGATGACCTTACATTATCTAATTCTCCACTCTCCTAGTGCAACCCATCACTCCACCAAACTCATTTCATTTCATGCATAACTGTGTTAGCTCTCCGTCCCTTAGGTCTTAGAGGTTGAGCAGAAGAAGGCAGCCTGACTTCAGATCTCACTTCCCCCAGTTGCTCGTGGATAAAAAGCAACAAATTACTTGAGCTCTGTAAATTGTTGTTTCTTCATCTACATAGGAATAATGATGATGCCTGCTTTATACTTAAATGAGTTGATGCATAGCATGAGGCCTGGCTCATAATGAATGAAGGGTCAGAAAATGTTAGCTGCTGTCGTCGTAGATGAGTGAGGACTCATCACTGCACATCTCAAGACTTAGCCATGTGCCTCCCTGAACAGGGAAAATAGAGAATCTCCATTAGAAGATTCACCCCACCCCAAATGCACGAGAGAACAGATGAGGTACATCTTTCTGCCTTGCCCTTTCCTTCTGTATCAGTCAGGGATCACCAGAGAAACAGAATCAGCTGGATAAATAGATGGATGGATAGGTAGGAAGATAGATAGATAGATAGATAGATAGATAGATAGATAGATAGATAGACAGACAGATCAGAGATTTATTTTATGGGATAGGTTGGAAAAATTCCAGTGAGTGTGATGTTGAATTCTTGAGTCTGAATTCCTTAGGGAGGAAACTCAGGAAGGCGTAGAGGTTGTAATCTTGAGGTAGAATTCCTTCTGATCTCCATAACCCTCAGTTCTTGCTGTTAAGGCCTCCAACTGATTGGATGAGGCCCACCCACATTGCTGAGGGTAATATCCTTTACTTGAAGTCAGTTGATTGTGGTTGCTAATCTCATCTATGAAGTACGTCCACAGTAACCCCTAGGCCAACGTTTGACTAAACAGCCAGACACAATAACATAACCAAGTTGACACATAAAATTAACCATCACACCTTTGTCTACCTGTCTCTGCAAGGGATACAGATTTGAGTCCCCACTGACAAAATTATTCCTGAAGGCAGAAGCAGATGCAGCCAGGTTTGTATACAAATGCTATTTTTCTCTCCCTCTCCTACCTCTTTCCACTCAGTCCACTGAAGTCACTTCAGAAAACATCAAAGACCAAAACTAAAGGGTATTGCTGATGGCATGGGGAGCTACCCAGCATGAAATAAGATCCCAAGCTTTCAGAATATGAATCGTAACTGGGTTCCCACAGCAAACCCACAGACGTCTTCCTTTCCCATGACAGCCTGGGTGCAAAGGGGAATCTGCAAAGAAGAGTGCTAGATTTCATGACTCAGCATAAGGAGGTGATGGACAGTTAGAAATCAAAGAAAGGAACAATTGAAACTCTAATGTTTGAATGAGAATATAAACTGGGAGTTTATATTCAGATAGAAAATATTTTAGATGCTACCGCCAATTTATTCCCTTCTCCTTGCTAAGCCATCAAAACCGTGTTTCTAGTAAAATGCATTGCCTGCATTAACCAAACTTAATGATAATGGAGGGAGTATCAGGTGATGCACTTTGAAGATCCATTTTCATGCAGTGTTCTACATCAAACCTAATGGTCTCTGTTAACATTTAAGGTCTTCTCTCATCCGGCCCAGCCTACCAGTTCCACCCTATTATTCACCAAGGAGCCCTCTCCACTTCACTTAGGGCTTTATCTTCGTCATCCCTCTTGTCCATTGAACACACCCTTGCAAATGGATCTTCTTCACACAGCTTTGCTTATGTCACTCCATCACCCGGAAACCTTCGGTGACTTTCCTTGGCAACTGAGCTGGCATTTGGGTTTTTCCACCTCTGGCCACTACCTCTGGATCCAGCCTTGTCTGTATCCTTCACCCTTTCTCCCCATGTCCCCCATGTTCCAGCAAAACACACTTCTTGACTTTTCCCAAAAATTGCATTAAAATCAATACCCATGTGTGTTTTTCATGCTCTCTACTCAATATCTAGCTAATTAAGGCCTATCTTTACTATGATCTACTCCATGAGAATCATTAATTGGTGGAGGCAGAGTGGGGAGGTTCACACAAGTAATGCTATATTTAGACCACTGCCCATAGGAATGCTTGGGAAAAAAAAAATTCGTATCTACTCAAATGTTACCTCTCTTTCAAGTTGCAGATCAATGCTTTATAAAGATTCTCTGGCCCATTCCATTTGAATTGTCTTAGCATTTCCTTCTTTGATTTTTACGGGCCTTACTGCTTTAAACTTAATTGCTCGTGACCTTATAGTATTTCTAATCATTTTGTATGTATTGGTTTTGTCACCTCTTCTTGCTCATAAGTACTAAAGGCCAAAGTCCGTACCTGCTCTTTGTCATTCCATAAGCTTCTATGCTCCAAACCCATTTAGGGCAGTAATGAATATACATTGCTTGATTAGTGACTCTGAGACCTGTCCTGTGAGGTACTGTAAAGAATATTGGATCAAATGTCAAAGTCCTATGTCTAGGATGGGTTCTGCAACTGATTTGTCATATCACCTCTCGATGTCTCATTTCTTCCGTCTATAAAATGAGGGCATATGAAGACATAACATGAAAATCTGTGAATCTACAAGTACTTTGTGTGTGACAGCAGCTGTCTTAACCCTCCATAGTTGCAGAGTTTTCCTGTTCACCTTTAGTTTTTCGGCTCAGATCCTTCCACTGTAGAGTTCTGAATGCCCGGTGAATATCACCAGACTTTCAGATGTGATCGTTTTAGACCTGAATAGTGATTGACAAAAAATTCTATTTTTTCCTTGCCCAGCCTCTGATTTGCCTTTTATCCACTTTATTCTCACTGCACTGACTACTTCACAAAAACAAAAATTCTGTAGGATCATCTGTCTAGATACTTGCTTATTTTGTTGGAGGGCAAGGAGCCCATGGAGCAGCATCTCCCACCTCCCATGGCTTAAAGCTCCCATTTTTCCCCAGACTGGTATGTCATTATCTCCAGGTGGTGTTATGATCCAGTTAGTGTAGAAATGGCCATGGATGGCAAGCTGGAAGAAAAAGAAAATGTGATGGGTCGGGCATAGAGACCTCCCACGAGTCATCACATATCCACTGGATGTTTATACAAGGTTTGTACTTACAGCCCCCACAGAGGGCAGAACAAGGGGAGGGGAGGAAAGCGTCTTCAGTCATGGAGAGAGAATTTGTAGATGGAGCTCATTCTTCTTGGAGGGTTGAAGCACAGGTCTGCCTGGTGTAGACAGAGGATCCAGAGGACTGCTCAAGTTCCCTGGCAGCAGCCTGACCTTAGGATGACATTTTGTTTTTGGCCTTTATTCTATGTTGTTATCTCTTAAATGTCAATCTGTCTAATCTGCTCCTTACCTATGTAAAACCCAGGATTTATATACACGAGAAAGCTATTAAACCTGGTTATTTGCATTCAGAAGAAAGCAACCACCGCTTCCTACCCTGTCTTAAAAAATGACAGCCTTTACTTCTGGCTCTTCACTATTGAGCTTAGATTTCACCTTGAATATGGCAAATCGTAGAGGAAACACATCTGTGGCTGAGCACAAACTAATGTTTTCTTTTTTTCTTTGTCCCCAGGATTACACTTTAACCATGTATTTTCAACAATATTGGAGAGATAAGAGGCTGGCCTATTCGGGGATCCCCCTCAACCTCACGCTTGACAATCGAGTGGCTGACCAGCTGTGGGTGCCCGACACATATTTCTTAAATGACAAAAAGTCGTTTGTGCATGGAGTGACAGTGAAAAACCGTATGATCCGCCTTCACCCTGACGGGACGGTGCTCTACGGGCTCAGGTCTGTCTGCCCCTTCACAGCTCCTTCTGCAGTTCCGTGGTGTCTTGGCACTGAATTTCTCACTTTACTTGATTGTTGTAAATGAGGCCACGTCCTCAGATTAATTAGAAAACATCCATGAAACAGTTTGAGCTTTCAGAAAAAAAATACCCTCATAAATGTAAGACTTGGGGCATTACTGTTCCTATAAATAGTCATGCAGACAATTGACAAACAGCTTTGTTGGACTGATTTTGTATAATTGGGTCACTGTATCTAAGAACACAGATTTCCTCAGGACTGAGTTCCCATATGACAGCCACAAAGTCCTGTAATTAATACTGCCCTGGCACTGAGGAGGCTCTCAGTGAAGTTTTCCCAAAGCTTTTTGCACAGTTGATAAAAAAATGGCTGTTTTGCTGAAATAGAGTGGGTCTCCACTGAGCTTTATTGAAGAAGGTGCCACCAGTATTTATGGGATTGGCTTTATCAGAGGCTTCCTGCTGAGACACATCTCTCACTCAGGTCTCATCCTGAAATTGCTCGAATCGGAGAAGGGGAGGCTGCTGTTCTGACCCCCCCCCCCAGCGGGTTCTCTCCCGGGTTCCCAGGTTGCCCTACCCCGGAATACATCAGGCCTTCCCAGTATGCTCTGCCACTGCTGGTGGTTAATTATTTTGAATATCTGCCTTGCTAAATGATCCCCTTCTTAAAGAACTTTTCCTGTCTTTTGCATTGATTTTGCACTGACTTTTATTTTGTGTTGTTTTACAATAGTATCTTGGGTTTATGTGTGTGTGTTTCTTGATCTCTTGTCCTTGGGGACTTCTACGAGTTGTCCACTATTTTGGTGCAGTACATGCTTATGTCCTGGGGAAAATAATTGTCTCAAGATATTATGAGAACATAGCCCTGGCTATGACCCCAGAAGCTATATGTGAAATCATGAAAGTATTGTGTGTTTAAATCCAGACAGCTGTGACTTTTGGTGCTTCAGGATGAGTTAAGGGAACTATTTAGAATTGCTTTAAATAGAAAATGTTCAGTGGCTTTCTAAAAACAACAGTATAGAACACGAGTTGGATTTTAGAAAAATCAGACTTTTTAAACTATAAGAATAAAACATGGCATACGTAAACCAAGGCATGGTGTTACTTTAAAAAGCATCTAGCCTGAACTTTCTTCAGATGTTTTTTACATTTTATATTCTTGCCTGCAAATGAGAGATGTGGTTGGAAGTCCCTGGAGGTTCTGACAAGTACTTCAGTTATATGAAGGATTGTCTAGAAATCATGTGAACATAAAATGAGGAACTATGTTCTTAATTTACCTGTTCCCCCACAGCCCCTAAAAAGAAGAAGCCTCTATGGTGTGTGAATGTGTGTGTGTGTGTGTTGTGTGTAGAAGTATGTGGAATAGGGAGAGTGCAAAAAGAGATAAAGATCAGTAAAGCTAGGACATTTTGGCTTTTTAAACAAAAGTTGCTACCTGGATTCTCTCCATTTTCATGTTTACATTCTTTAGTTTCTTATCAGAAGAACAGTACATAATATTATATAATACATATGAATTACTGTAATAAATTTCCAAACTCCATTTGAAAATGTTGGATTTAGCACCATAAAATTGGTAAGAGTAAGAAAGACCAAGAGAATAAAAAATCTAAATCTTTAGCTAATTATCTGCTTGTGAGTGTATTTATATGTATATATAAAATGAATTAAATAAAAATGTAATAATAAGGTGTGGGAAACTTTCAGTAATAAACTTTGTGCAATGACATAAAAAAGTTATCTCTAGTAAAATTTACATCCACTGTGCACCTCAACCAGCCTCTTAAATCAGTAATTGGATTTCTAAATAATAGCTGTTTTTTTTTTTCAAGTGTATTCCCAATATATTCCTCAGATCTTTATTTAGAACCTAATAGTTTTAAAGCAGTTCTTCAGCTCTACATGGACGTGGTAAGCTGTCAGAAAGAAAATCTCCCAACAACAAACAACCGCATTCTTCATGTGCTTAGCAGCTACACTCTGACAATTGACTCAAAATTTGCTAATCTAGAAATTTCTGCCATAAGATTTAAGAAATACACATAGGTATATGAAAAGAGATCAATTTGAACTTTTTGGAGAAAAAAAGTACATAAACAATTCAAAATATTGATAATTTTATTGAATTCATGTATCCATATATTCTATGCTATACTTATATGTGAACTTAAGTGCCATTTATGCATATATTCTACATGCTATTTATATTATGTGCCTTGTGGTGTTTGATTTTAAAAAACGTGGTGTGAGTGCTCACATTGGTAGACCACTCTCTGCCTTTCCCTTGTTCCTATACCCACCTTCTCTCCTCTCCTTGTACTCATATACCTGTTGGTGGCATGGTAAGCTTGGAGTGGACTATGCATCCCCAATGATACATTGTCTCTTTGGGTAAATAAGTACTGTTGCATGGCCAGTGCCTCCCTGAAGGGCCTGGAGGAGGCCTGGCACTCCTGACAGTTCTAGTGGGTTAAACTCCCCATGGCACATGGTTTGTGGGGAGCTGAGATTGTGCAGTCTCCCCACCCCACTGCCAACAGAAATTACTTTCCTGCTGTTGGAATAGCTGTATCCCCGAGATCCCCTTAAGATCTCAGGGATCTCACCACTGGATTCAGAATTGAAGTTTCAGGCTAATGTCAATGCTTCCCAGAGAAGTCTAGCAGTTGGGGCTCACTGTGGTTGGTCACCACCCCGTTGATCCAACAGTAACCTGCAATGGTGGGTCGGTGGATTCTTAGTTCCTCTGGGCTCCTTTTTTGGATTTCATGTGCAGCCACTGCAGTAACTGGATCGATGCCAACCTTTAAATTTGTCTAGGGTAGATGAAGATCTCTGGCTGTGGATGAGTGGCCCATGACGTAGGTTCATATGTCACCCTGTCTTATTCTGGGAAATCATCAATCCATAGCACTGATGATTCTGCCAGAGTAGCTGATGACTACTCACACAGATACTTGAGAGCGACCATGTTCTCATGGAGATAAAATTTTGTTTCAAATTATGAACCCTTTTTTTTCTCTGCCTCTTATAACTCATGGAGCTTGAAACACGGGCTAACACTAACTTGTGCTTCACCAGCTTGAGCTCGCCTGAATTTGACAGTGAGCTGAGCCATATGTCCATGTTACCTGTGATGAGAGAAAATGTTCTAGATAGGGCTTCACACCATCTGAAAATAAAACTTGGGTTCTTTGAAAATTCGTTTGGGCAGCCCAACCTTTTCAGGAGCTAGGAAGGTCTTGGCCAACCAAGCAGCCCATAGGTTTGGTCCTGTCCCTGTCACAGCTCTTCTGACTTCTGAGGATTGTCTGTGAGAAGGCAGTGTCCTTTCCATTCTCCTGTCTCTCTTTCTGTCTGTCGGCCACTTGATGTCTTTGAGGGTCTCACCTTACACCATTAAGCATTCTTGGTAACATGATTTTTTTCTTCTTGCCATGCATTATGTATCTTAGACCTTTTTTGTGATGCTAGGAATTGGTAAGAAGTTCACAAAACAATATGTGATTTGCTTCCAAAAACACTCTGGAGTCTGAAAGTGTTTTATCTTCATCAAAACCATGTAGCCAAATTTTCCCTAAGAAACTTACTGCAATTTGTTGGACAATATTTTGTAAATTTCCACTTCTTACTAAAAATTGTTTATAATTGTTAGAGTTGCCATTTCTATACTTAGAAAGTTGAAAACAGTATTAAAATGAAACTAGAAACTTATTTCAGAAGACTCAGATTAAGTCATCTACTTGCTTTGGCTGCTATCTTATTCCAAAGCTCTAATTTTATACAGTGGTTCTGGTCAAACATCTTTTCCCCCCAGAAAAGATGTAAGCTCACAGAGGTATTAATGCCCATGTGATTTGAATGCAGGCGTCTTAACCCCAAATCTTGCTTTTACACTACTACTCAATCACTTTTATGGAAGTAAGTAACATATTGATAAATTGCTTTCTAAAAGGGATTAGGCCAATTTATACTCTCACCAGCAGTAGAGAACATGTTGTCTTTATGGTTGTGATACCCGCTTTGGGTTGTGTCATTATTTAGGCTACTGTGAACAACTATCCATTTTCTCCATCTCTACTGCACACTTCATAAGACTGGAGAAAATCATTGGCCTCGTTTTAAGTTCAGGCCTGTAAATTTCTCTGCTCCCTTGAAATACATTCACTCTTTCCCTCCTTCTGGGGCCTCTCCATGCTTTTTCTTCAGACTTCTCTGCTTGCTCTTGGTTGATGACATTACCTCCTACTTAAGTTGAAAACTTCTTCGTCTTCCATTTCCAAAGAGACAATTCAATATGCCTGTTCTCTCTTGGCTTCCTCTCTGTCAAAATGGAGAGCAGGCCCCTCACCATTTCAAAAGACATCTTTACCTTGGCATCTTCACCTTCATCGAGGATTTGGCTCCAGCACTTTTAACCTTTCTCTTTCTACCACTGCTCTCTGTCTTCATCGTACTTCCAGCATACAGACTTTCCTCCCACACTCCAGAAATACAAGAATGTCTTTGTCTAAGGGCTTTGCACTTGCTCTTTGCTGGATATAGAATACTCTGTCTCTAGATATTCTTCTTCTCAGCATCATAATGCAAATATGTAATTGAGGACAGCTCAAATGGTGTCTCCTCAAGGGGAGCCCTTCTGTGATCATCTGTTTACCTTCTACTGTATCACCTTGTTTTTTATTATGTCATAGTACCTATCCAGATCCAACATTATCATATCGATTTATTGGATTTCTTATTTATTGACTCTCTACTCTCATCCAGAATGGTGGGGAAGCCCCCATGGGAATAAAACTCTAAGAAAAGGGCTGTTTCCTTTGGTGAAAAACAATGTGTAGGGATTAAATCTGAATTCCAATAATTTCTGTAATACTTGTATTTTCATATTTTATATTTAGATTTGTAATCCATTGGAGTTTATCTCAGTGTAGGATGTGAGGTAGTTAGCAATTTTTTTGTTCTCAAATGGTTAGCCATTTTCTCAGTATTTACTAATTTATTTTTCCACATGAACTTTAGAATAATCTATTTTAATAAATTCTTAAAAATATAGTTTGACATATGGGTTACAATTTTGCTAATTAGAATTCCTTTGGGAAGAATAAATGTTATATCACACTTCATCTTTCTCTCATGAACATGGCATGTCTGCATTTATGCATGTGAATGTTTATGGCTTATAGTAAAATTTTGACATTTTCTCCATAGAAAGTCCACTCATTTCTTGATAAGGTTAAAGGTGTGTTACTGTTAGTAAAAGGGATTGTTTTATTTTAATTCAATTTTATTGAGATATAGCCACATACCATACAAACATCCATGGCGTACAGTCATTCACAGTACCATTATACAGATGTGCATTCATAACCATAGCCAATTTTTGAACATTTTCATTACCACACACAAAAAAGAATAAGAATAAAAGTTAAATTAAAAAGGAACACCTCAAACATCCCATACCCCCAAGCCCTCCCTTTTATTCATTTACTTTTTGTCCTAATTTTTCTACTCATCTGTCCATACACTGTATAAAGGGAGTGGGAGCCACAGGTTTTCACAATCACACAGTCACACAGTGTAAGCTATATAGTTACATAATTGTCTTCAAGAATAAATGCTACTGGGTTGCAGTTCAGCAGTTTCAGGTATTTCCTTCTAGCCAGTCCAATACACTAAAAACTAAAAAAGGGATATCTCTATAATGCATAAGAATAACCTCCAGAATGACCTCTTGACTCTATTTGAGATCTCTCAGCCACTGAAACCTTATCATTTCTCTTCCCCCTTTTGGTCCAAGAAGGCTTTCTCAATCCTATGATGCCAGGGACAGCTCATCCCCATAAGTCATGTTCCAGGTTGCCAGGGAGATTTACCCTGGGAGTCAAGTCCCATGTAGATGGGAGAGCAATGAGTTTATCTAGAGTTGGTTTAGAGAGAGAGGCCACATC
This sequence comes from Choloepus didactylus, assembly GCF_015220235.1. Classification (NCBI taxonomy): domain Eukaryota; kingdom Metazoa; phylum Chordata; class Mammalia; order Pilosa; family Megalonychidae; genus Choloepus; species Choloepus didactylus. The sequence continues at coordinate 69,264,074 of NC_051310.1, forward strand.
TGAGCAACAAAGGAGGTTCTCTGGGGTGACTCTTAGGTGCAATTTTAAGTAGGCTAAGCCTCTCCTTTGTAGTAACAGGCTTTCTAAAGGCAAGCGCCAAGACTGAGGGCTTGGCATTCTACATTGGTACCCCCAGTGCTTGTGAGAATATCATTAATTCCCTAGGTGGGGAAATTTAATATTTCCACATTTTCCCCCAGTCCTTCAGGAGGGCTTTGCAAGTACATTTTTATCCTCTGCCCAAATTACTCTGGGATGTATTGTGGCTCCACACTAACCTGTACAACCAACCAGATTTCACTCCCTGTTCAACGTTCCATGTAATTATGTTGTTTGAATAAACTGACCATACAAGTTAAATTATATAGTGTGTTACAAAAACTATATAGATTTTGCACCTAATAAACATTTCTTCATTTGGTCTCACACAGAAGTTGAAGTTTTAAAAACACTGTCACTGTCATCCTTTACCATTTAGTCTGATTTACCTCAGTCTTAACCAAGTCCATTTTGTTCATATCTCTAATTGAAGTCTGATCTCTTTTTTCTGACTTCTTAACATTTGCTGTATAGGGTAATCCTGACATTCATAGCTGCCAGACTCTGGATCTAAGTCTCAGGTGTCACACATATACCCAAAGATCCAGAGATCAACCAGGTTATACACAAGCAGTTCAGCATCTCAGAGTTTAGAAATAACCATTACAGCTCAGGGATAGATGTAACTGCTGCATGAGCTCACAATCTAGGAGGCTTCACAATACGCCTTCCCCTGATAACCTATGCTCTCAGACTCAATTCTTCGAGTCTGCATATTATAGTTAGTCCATGTTAGTGAGGCATTATGTTTCTTTTTCTGTTTCTGGTTTATTTCACTCAACACACTGTCCTCAATGTCTGTTCACCTCATAACTTCACTCCTTCTCGTAGCAGCTCAATATTGCATTGTATGTATACACCACAGTTCAGCATTCTGTTCATCAGTCGATGTACCCTTAGGCCACCTCAATCCCCTGCAAATCAAGAATATTGACACTATAAACCCCACTATGCAAATGTCCATTCATGTCCCTCTTTTGAGTTCTTCCAAGTAATACCCAATAACTGAGTTGAGGGACCATATGGCAACCCCATGCTTAGCTTCCTGTGGAACCACCACACTGCCCTCCAGATGCTCTTCACCATCTCCTTCCTCACCAAAAGTGATTAGGTACATCCCTTTCTCCACATTTTCTCCAGCAGTTCTCTCCTCTGTTTATTTTTCAGATGGTTTTATTCAAACATCATATATTCCATCTTAAGTAAACAATCAATGGTTCCCTGTATAATCACATAGTTATGCACCACTATTTATATCAGGACATTTCCATCTCTTCCACAAAGAAAGAGGAAAAGGCAAAAAAAGTAAAAAGAAAAAAGAAAAAAGAAAGAAAAAAAATGACACCTTAAAAGCAACAGAAGGAAAAATAAAATTAAAATGGAACACAATAAAAAAGCCAGACACCAACACCCACACCAAAAATCCCATACCCCTCCTTTAAATCCCCCTCTTATAGATATTTACTTTGGTATATTGCCTTTGTTACAATTAATGGAAGCATATTACAATGTTACTGTTAGCTATAGACTCTAGTTTGCATTGATTGTATTTTTCCCCAATACCACCCAATTTTTAACACCTTGCAAAGTTGACATTCATTTGTTCTCCTCATGTAAAAATCACAGTCATTGTCCACTCTAGGTTATGCTAAGCTATACAGTCCCAGTCGTGATCTTCTATCTGTCCTTTTAGTGACTTATGTGCTCCTAACCTTCCTCTTTCAAATGTACTCACAGTCATCTTTGTTCAGTATACTTACATTATTGTGTTACCATCACCCGATATTGCACTCCAAACCTCTCTCTCCTGTCTTTACCTGTCTGTCTGTAGTGCTCCCTTTAGTATTTCCTGTAGCACAGGTATCTTGTTCACAAACTCTCTCAGTGTCTGTTTGTCTGAAAATATTTTAAACTCTCCTTCATTTTTGAAGGAAAATTTTGCTGGATATAGAATTCTTTGTTGGCAGTTTTTCTCTTTCAGTATCTTAAATATATCATACTACTGCCTTCTCACCTCCAAGGTTTCTACTGAGAAATCTACACATAGTCTTACCAAGATTCCCTTATATGTGATGGATCGCTTTTCTCTTGCTGCTTTCAGAATTTTCTTTGTCTTTGACGTTTGCTAATCTGATTATTAAGTGTCTTGGCATAGGCCTATTCAGATCTATTCTTTTTGGGGTACACTGCACTTCTTGGATCTGTAATTTTATGTCTTTCATAAGAGATGGGAAATTTTCAGTGATAATTTCCTCCATTATTGTTTCAGCCCCTTTTACCTTCTCTTCTCCTTCTGGGACACCCATGACACATACATTCATGTACTTCATGTTGTCTTTCAACTCCCTGAGTCCCTGCTCATATTTTTCCATTCTTTTCCCTATCTGTTCTTTTGTGTGTAGGATTTCAGATGTCCTGTCCTCCAGTTCATGAATCTTTTCTTCTGTCTCTTCAAATCTGCTGTTGTATGTCTCCATTGTGTTTATCATCTTTTCTATTGCACCTTTCATTCCCATAAGTTCTGCCAATTGTTTTTTCAAACTTTTGAGTTCTTCCTTATGTTTGCCCAATGTCTTCCTTATATCCTTCATCTCTTTTGCCATATTTTCCCTCAGCTGATTGATTTGATTTTTAATTGATTTAGGGGATTTGTTTGATTAATAATTAGTTGTTTCAATTCCTGTATCTCAGTTGAGGTGAGTAAGTTTGTTCCTTTGTGCCATATCTTCATTTTTCCTAGTGTGATTTGTAGTTTTCTGTTGTCTAGGCATTTCATTTCCTTGATCACCCCCATCAGATTTTCCTAGACCAGATGGGCCCAGATCTGTAGGACAGGCCACAAGCTGGAAACTCTGATGAAGGTTTTTGGTGAATTTCCCAGAAGAAACTGGCTGGCTGAATTAGAGATGGAAATTTCTTCTTCTGACTTCTGAAATCATCAATTCTCCATTTATGGCCTTCAACTGATTGGATGAGAGTTCTCTAGTTGCTGAAATCTGTCTCCATAGCTGATTGTAGATATAATCAATCATAGATGCAATCACCTTAATGATGATTGAATTAAAGTATAGTAACAGTTAGGCCAGTGCTTTCTTGGCCAAACAACTGGACACCATAACCTAGCCAAGTTGACACATGAACTTAACCATCATATTCCATCTTGTAAACTTGACACCCATACATATCTCTTTAAACCAATACTTAATGTCTAAATAAAAAAAAATACAGTCATAATTTTGCCTAACATAATTCAACTGTCCTGCATACAACCAGAAACTCTTCTCTTTCCCCAGAAGAGTGTGCAAGTCTCTGGGCAGTTTTCACTCTTAAACTTGGTATCCTGCAACTTAAATACTATGACATAAAGTTAATACAATTTATAATATATATAAGGGGATATTATAGGGAAGAAAACAAAGATGTATGCTTTGCTTTATGTATATATGCCTATGTATTCATAACAAAATGAAGAAAAAATATGCATCAGCATTTCAATTCTTATTTCTGTAATTTGTCATGTGGTCATATGGCTCATTTCTATAGTAACTTTCTTCCATTATCCATTCCATATTCCCTTTATTCTCAGTAAGCATGTTTCAGTTTTCTAAAGCTGCCTGAATGCAATATATCAGAAATGGATTGGCTTTTACAATGGGGGTTTATTAGTTCACAAATTTACAGTTCTAAGGCTATGAATATGCCCCATTTAAGGCATCGACAGGATGATGCCTTCTCTGAAGAAAGGCTGATAGCATCTGGGGTTCCTCTGTCACACGGGAAGGCACATTGTCGGAGTCTGCTTGTCCTTCTCTGCCAGGTTTTGCTTCTGGTTTCTGTTGCTTTCTCCAAAATGTTTCTAGGCTTCTGTCTCAGCTTCTTCTGTGGATCATTCCTGCTTCTCCTGGGGCATTTTTCTTTCTCTTTTAGCTTCCCAGAGCTCTCTCTGTTTCATCTGTCTTTTATCTTCTCTTAGAAGACTCCAGCAAGGGGATGAAGACCCTCCTTGAATGTGTGTGGTTACATCTCCATGGAAACAACCTGATCAAAAGGTCCCACCCACAATAGGTGTGCCCCCACAAGACTGGATTAAAAGAGTATAGGGTTTTCTGGGTTACAAAACAGATCCAAACCAGCATGGCTGTGGTTCTTTGCCTGATGAGTGACCCAAACTTTCCTGAAGTTTTCTGGGCTGTTAGAAGTCCTGCCTGCATTGGGTTCTTGAAGTGATTCATTGACTTTAACCATAGGGCATGGTTGTAATAAAAGATTCCCTAGGGTATCTCATGCATTCTAGGCAAAATCTTGTTTACCTATGTTGTATAGTAGCAGTCCTATTTCCACTTGACAGTTAGGATCAATTACCCAAAGATTAATCATCCCAGTCAACACAGTAATTCCCTTCTGTGTCTGTTGGTTCAGAGGCATGAAAAGCCCAAAATGCCAGGTGTCAGTCTTAGCTTCCAGATCATTGGAATCTCTGTGTCTCTTGGAGGAAGCCCTCCTCCTTTTGGAAATAAAACCTGTAGACCAGAATAGTTTAAGTTGGCAGGGACAGGAAAGAAAAATTTTTCTAGTGGATCACTAGGGGTGATAGTGAGAGGTGCCACTTACATTTCCACCCCTTGATTCCTGGTCCCATGAATCCTGGCTATGGGAGAAACAGCCCCATAGAGTGGATGCTGATTCAAAGCATACACAGCCTCCTGGAGAACACTGCCCCAGCCCTGCCAGGTATTGCCACCTAGTTGACACCATAATTAAGTCTTCAAAAGGTCATTCAACAGTTCTATCAACCCAGCTGCTTCAGGATGGTGGGGAACATGAAAAGACCAGTGAATTCCATGAGCATGTGCCCATTCCCACACTTCATCTTCTGTGAAGTGGTTTTCTTGATTATGAACAATGCTGTGTGGAATACCATTGTGGTGGATAAGGCATTCTGTAATTCCATGGATGGTAGTTTGGGCAGAAGCATTGCATGTAGAGAAAGCAACCTGTATCAGGAGTATGTGTCTCTTCCAGTTAGAACAAAACACTATTCCTTCCATGACAGAAGTGGTCCAATGTAAACAACCTTTCACCAGGTATTAGAAAACCTTGGAACTGATTGTGGGTCTCTGCTGCTGGCAGATTAGACACTAAGTAGTGGCTGCAGCCAGGCTGGTCTTGGTGAGTGGAAGTCCACGTTGCTGAGCCCATGTATAACCTCCATCTCTACCACCACAACCACTTTGTTCATGAGCCCATTGCAGCATTCACTGAATGGGTCCTCCTGTCCACTTAATTATTAAAATAATACTCAGATGGAGTCACCCTCTGGTGAGCATTCACATGGGACACAAATATCACCATGTGTTTTGCCCACTAAGAAAAGTTTATCCACATACCTCTCCCTAGACCTCTTTGTCACCAATGTTCTAATCATGTTCCTTCCAAGTCCCTGACCATCCAGCCAAACCATTGGCCACAGCCCATGAATCAGTATACAAATGCACCTCTGGCCATTTTTTCTTCCAAGTGAAATAAACATCTGGGTGCAGTGCTGTTAGTTCTGCCACCTGGGAGGATCTCCTGTCACCCCTGTCATGCAGGAATGTCCCCAAATGGAGCTGTAGTGCTGCAGCTGTACACTTTCAGGTGGTAATGTATATCATGCAGAACTATCAGTAAGCCAAGCCTGAGTTTCTCTTCCTCAGTCAGCTCATCATAGGCAACTCCCTACAAGGCCAGAGCTGGGCATTTGGGCCACTTCCTCATGTAACTTACTTGTGTCTTCAGGGCCTGCTCGAGCCTCATATACCACTACCATTTTATGATGGGGTGCTGCTGTGCATGCTCAACTTTATGATTTGGTGAGTCAGACAACACCCAATTCATGATGGGCAATTCAGGTCTCATGGTAACTGTTGGCCCATGGTTAAGTGTTTGGTCTCTACCAATACCCAGTAGCAGGCCAAAAGCTGTTCCTCAAAAGGAAAGTAGTTATCTGCAGAGGGTGGAAGGACTTTTCTCCAAAATCCTAAGGGCCTGCATTGTGATTCTCCTATAGGAGCCTGCCAAGGGCTCCAGACGGCATCTCTGTTTGTTTGCCACTGACACTTCCAGCATCACTTGGTCTGCTGGATCATATGGCCCAAATGGCAGAGCAGCTTGCACAGCAGCCTGGACCTGTTGCAGAGCCTCCTCTTATTCTGGTCCCCACTCAAAATTGGCAGCTTTTCAGAGTAATCAGTAAATGGGCTGGAGTAGCATACACACAGGAGGAATATGTTGCCTCCAAAATCCAAATAGGCCAACTATGCATTGCATCTCTTTTATTGTAGGAGTGGCCAGATGCAACAGTTTATCTTTAACCTTAGAAAGGATATCTTGCATGCCCCACACCACTGGAAGCCTAGAAATTTCACTGAGGTGGAAGGCCCCTGACTTTTTGTTGGATTTATCTCCCACACTCTGACAGGCAAATGTCTTACCAATAAGTCTGGAGTGGTTGCTACTTCGTGCTCACTAGGTCCAATCAACATGCTGTCATCAATATAATGGAATAGTGTGATGTCTTTTGGAAGGGAAAGATTATAATATAAGGTTAGAGAGCTGATATTCCCCTGAGGTGAAAGTATATATATATATTTCTGGTGGTGTTCTGGTGGTGTTTACTAACAGATATGAAGAAAAATAGCATTTTCCAGATCTCTAGCCACAAACCGGGTACTGGGGAATGTATTGATTTGCTCAAGCAATGATACCTCATCTGGAACGGCAGCTGCAATTGGAGTCACCACCTGGTTACATTTACAATAATCCACTCTCATCCTCCATGGTCCATCCATTTTCTGCACAGGTCAAATAGGAGAGTTGAATGGGGATGTGGTGGGAATCACAACCCCTGCATCCTTCAAGTCCTGAAGAGTGGCATTAATCTCTGCAATCCCTCTAGGAATCCAGTATTGCTTCTGCTTTACCATTTTTTCTAGGCAGGGGCAGTTCTAGTGGCTTCCACTTGGCCTTTCCCACCATAATAGCTCTTACTCCATGAGTCAGGGAACCAATGTGAGGGTTCTGCCAGTTGCTGAGTATGTCTATTCCAATTATGCATTCTGAAACTGGGGAAATAACCACAGAATGGGTCCTGGGACCCACTGGACCCACTGTGAGATGGACCTGAGTTAAAACTCCATCAATCACCTGACATCCATAAGCCCCAACTCTGAGTTGTGGACCAGAGTGGCATTTTGGGTCTCCTGGAATTAATGTCACTTCTGAGTCAGTGTCTAATAATACCTAAAATGTCTGATCATTTCCTTTTCCCCAATGCACAGATACCTTGGTCAAAGGCTGTTGGTCCCTTTGGGGAAGGCTGGGAGGAAGATTAACAGTATCAATTTTTGGCAGTGTAACAGGGTCCTTCCCCAAGGGTACCTGGCCTTCTCTGTGATGATTAAGTTCATGTGTCAACTTGGCCAGGTGATGGTACCCATCTGGTCAAGCAAGCACTGGCCTCACCGTTACTGCAAGGAAGGCTGTTTCATGGCTGGTTAATAATCCAGAATGCTGGCTTATTAAATCCTCAGTCAGTTGATTGTATCTGTGGCTGATTACATCTATGATCAATTAAGGGTGTGTCTTCTGCAATGAGAGAATCCAGTCAGTTGGATTTAATACAATCAGTTGAATCCTTTTAAGAGAGAAGAGAGAACTTTCATTTCTTCTTCAGCCAGCCAGCCTCTCCAGGGGAGTTCATCAAAGACCTTCATTGAAATTGCCAGCTCATGACCTGCCCTATGGAATTTGGACTCATGCATCCCCACAGTTTGTGAGACACTTTTATAAAATCTCATGTTTACATACATCTCCTGTTGGTTCTGTTTCCCTAGAGACCCCTGAGTAATATGCCCTCATTAAAGGAGTTCTGGGTCCATAAACGGTCTCAAGTCTGGGAATTTATTAAGGGGCCGCAACTGTCTGGTTTTGTGATTCAAGTCAGATTTTTGTGCAATTGACCTATAACTCTTCTGCATATTCAGATCAAGTAAGAATTTAGTAGACTGCCAATTTATTTTATTTCTAGATACCTCATGATCTATTAGCTAATTCAATATTATTGTTATATGTCAGAATTTCCGATTACTGCTTTGACTTTGCTGTCCATTATAGTAGCCATACCCATCTTGTGTTTGGCAATTAAATGCTGCCATTTAGCTTTTGCCAACCCGGGATCTGATCATCACATTGTGTTTAAGAATCCAGCAGTTCCCATGATAATATCTGACCTTCAGAGAAGTGCAACCCCAGAGGTCTTCAGGGATGATGAAGTTAGTGTCAGAAATTTATTCCTCAAGTCTTGCTGAAAGGTGCATCCTCTGGACCTTTCTGGGGTGAGTGAACAGGTCTTACATGATAAATCCACTCTAACATTCCAATAGCTCATCTACATTATACCAAGGCAGTTCTGGCATTTTAACTTCAGGCAATGCAGGCTACCTTTTTTCCATGTATCAGCCAACCAACGGAACAAATTGTTAGAGCCCTTTCTTTTCCCTCTAGCTACAACATTGAATTTAAAATCTCTACTTAGTGGGCCCATATTAATAAATTCATCCTGATACAATCTTATATTCCTTCCATCATTATCCCACACCCTTAATACTCATTCCCACACATATTTCCCTGATTTCTCTCTATATAAATAGGAAAAGTCATGCAGTTCTTTTGAAATGTAGCACACTTCCTTATGGTCACACTTTGTACCTCACCCTTTGGGATGCTGGGACTTAGCAGTCTAGTTATAGGTCTGGAAGAAAAGAGGGGCAGTGGAGGTGGGTTATGAGATGAATTAGCAGTGTCTTGCAAGCCAATACCTCAGGGCATTCCATGGTAAAACAGGATTAATCTATTCAGACAGAGGTGTGAGGACTGTTTCCTCAGAGGAGGTGGTTACAGGTTTATTAAGGCACAGCAGGCTTAATCTCTTCAGGTAAAGTCTGGATGGCTGGTTTCTCAGGGCCGACTAGAGATTGGGTGGCTTATTCCTCAGAACAAGCCATTACAGGTTTATCTGGCAAAGGAGACTGAGCAGAATCTAGGGTTTAAATGTCCCCACTGTCACCATTATCAAACTATATATCCCTGTTTGAATTTCCAGGCTGTCATTCCTTTGCAGGCAACACCCTCACTTAAACAGAAGACATCCTGCAAAGTTGGGAATTTAATTTATGTTGTAATGCAGCCACTTATACAATAAGACTCTGGGTCTGGTTTTTGTAAATCTCAAGTCTGTGCCTACAAGAAAGAAGAATTCCTTTCAGGAAATTTTTATGTCCTTCACAAGGCACTTAGGCTGGGAATCTCAAGCCTTGAGCTCATCCCTTTATTTAACAACTATGTCCAGGGTATTTAGAACAACCAGCCAACATTTTTTTTTTTTTTAACTCCACTCCACAGACCTCTGTTAAGGTGTCAAATACACCACCACCCAGAACCGTGCCTCTTATAAGCATTTGAGTAGCCATATCCAGTGTTGATATTTTGCATGGCTCTATTGTCAGTTCACAACAGGGACTGCTAGTGCCACCTTGATCATTGGAAACAGTCATTAGTTGCCTTTGAATCTAATCAGAGTAGAGGACCAACTCCAAAAGTCCTAGAACCAACTCCGAAATCTCATCCTTAAGATTCTCTTTCTCAAGAACCACTATGCATATATGTACAATATATGTAAATACGTACAAAATAGTTCTTATTAGGAATTGACTGACTTAACTATGGGGATGGGTAGGTCCAAATTCCATAGGACAGGCCACAAGCTGGGAACTCAGATGAAGGTTTTTGAAGAATTACCCAGGAGAAGCTGGCTGGCTGAAGTAAAGATGGAAATTCTCCCCCTGACTGCTGAAATCATCAGTTCTCCACTTAAGGTCTTCAACTATTTGGACGAGACTTCTCTCATTGTTGGAAGCAATCTCTTCAGTTGATTGCAATCAGCCATAGATACAATCAACTTACTGATGATTTAAATGCATGAACTATCCTCATAGTAACAATCTGGCTAGTGCTTGCTTGACTGGACACTATAACTTTGGCCAACTTGACCCATGAACTTAACTATTACACCCACCCATGAAGCACAATTTGCACTTTTTTAGTTTAAGGTAATTATTACTTATTATTTTTCTTCCGGTAAATACATAGAGACTGCCAATTAGTTTCTGGGAACTATGTCATAGGTTGAGATACAGTGGTGAATAACACAGATAATAACACCAATTCATGGAGTTTATATTCATTATATTTATTAATGAGATGGCAGACCCTAGATTATTCTTATATGTCAGCAATGAAAATAGATTTTGTTAATTCATCTCTAGCATGGAATTCAGATTTAGCATTAAATATTTTCCCTTCTCCGAGTCCAGCCGTATTTCAGGCTGGAAGCCTGCAGTGGATAAGGAGGTGTTCCAGTTTGCTAATGCTGCCTTTATGCAAAATACCAGAAATGGATTGGATTTTATAAAGGGGATTTATTAAGTTACAGATTTGCAGTTTTGAGGCCATAAAAGTGTCCAAACATAGGTATCAACAAGAGGACACCTTCACTGAAGAATGGCGGCTGTAGTCCAAAACACCTCTGTCAGCTGGGAAAGCACTTGGCTGGTGTCTGCTGTTCCTTTGCTCCCAGATTGCATTTCAAAATGGCTTTCTCCAAAACATCTCTGGGTCTCTCTTAGCTTCTTCAGCTTCAGTGCATGTAAGCATCGGGGTCCTCTCTTAGCTTCTCTGGAGCAATCTCTGGGCTAGTATCTCCAAACATCTCCAAGTTTCAACATCAGTATCAGCTCTTAGTTTCTCTCCAAAATATCCCCCTCAGCTGCTCTGAGTTCCTTCTGTTTGTGAGCTCTTTTATAGGACCCCAGTGATTAAATCAAGACCCACCGTCAATGGGTGGGGTCAAATATCTCCATGGAAATAATTTAATCAAACATTTTTCCCGTAGTTGATTGAGTCACATCTCTATGGAAGCCCTCAATCAAAAGATTCCAACCTAATCAACACTAATATGTCTGTCCCCACAAGATTGCATAATATATCCAAACTGGCCCAGGGAGAGTAGTTGTCTTCCCAGCCCTCAGCCTCTACTCCTCCTCCATCCCTTCCAAGCCCAGCTTGATAGACTATATATGACTCTTCCAATTTTGAAGGTTGTTTGAGGTGGGGGTGAGGGGTGGAGAGCAAAAGAGTAAGAGAAGTCTTACATGAACTGTTACCATTTTGAAGTGCCTTCAGACTCTGGTCCTGGAGGATACTGAAACAACTCTTCTCTGAGTTTCCCACAGCTGGGCACCTCTCTCCAGCAGTTTCCTTGACTGGGTATTTTTTTGTGGGTGGTTGGGTGGGCAGTAGCAGGATGCTTTTCTATTCCATGGTGTCCTTTGAGATTCTTTCCTCAGCTGTAAGAATCCATCATTCATAGCCACCCTCCATCCCTCCACTCCTCTAGGCAAGTGGAGGGAGGAGTCCTCTGTTTGAGAGGACTTGAGATGACTCCAGGCCCTCTATTTTCCCCATGTAACTCATGTCTGGTCCACAGGAAATATACCTATATTCCTAGTCTAGTAGGCTGAATCCCATTCAGTTCTCCTGTCTCCTGAGACCTCAAGGCTACTTAACTTTCCCAGATGTCAGGTGGAATTCAGCCCACCCCAGATTGAAAGGCAACTAATGACTTCCCTTGGAAGGAGCCAACCTCCGTTGGGGATTGGCAGGAGCTCTCCCAGGAGATTTACTCCCAAGTTCCCACTCTCTCCTTGTTTTGACTGCTGTTAACATCCATGATTCCAAGAACCACAAACCAATTCACTCAAATTTCTTTAGCAAATTCTTCAATGGGGAGGTGGTGTTACAGGGTCCTTTTACAAGTTTCTCTGATATATACCGTTTAGATTTGGTTAAACATACTAATAGATTATGTTTGTCTATGGATTTGTGTATTTTATCATGAGTCAAGCAGATTTTTCTCTTTTTCTATGTTCTATAAATGATTATATTTTATGAGAAATATCTGTTCTTAAAAGGGCTGAGGTTCTTTTCAAGTATTTGAATATTTCCCATTAAATCTTGTTCAGGAGTAGTATTGTATAGTCTCAATTTCTTCTATAGTTATGAGTCTCTTCAGGTTTTCTTCTTGTTTCAATCTTGAGAATTCATGTTTTTTTGGGAAAAGTCCTTTTTTCTGGACTTTCCAATTGATTGTATATATGTGTATTGACTTCTCTTATATTTTAAACTTCTGAGAACATATTATGTTCTCTTCTTCATTTATAATTTTGTTTGATAACATCAAGAAATACTTTTCTATTTTATTTATATTTTGAAACAGCTAGCCTTTAATTTTGTATCATAATTCTGTTAATTTCTGCTTCTATATTTATAAACATCCTCTTCCTCTTGCTTTTAAAAGATTGGTTTATTGTTTAATTTTAATTTGTTGACTTGGATGCTCTTTTTTTAATTTTTTTTAATTTTTATTCATATACCATACAATCATCCAAAGTATGTAATCCATTGATCATATTACCATCATATAGTTGTTCATTCATCACCCCGATCTATTTTTTTAACATTTTCCTTGTACCAGAAAAAGTGAAAGCAAGAATAAAAAAAGCAGGAGTAAAAACAGAACACCCAAATTGTTCCCCCATTCTTCCTTTAGTTTTTTTTTTTTTTTTTTTTTTTTTTGCCCCCGTTTTTCTACTCATCCATCCATACACTGGACAAAGGGTGTGTGATCCACATGGTTTTCTCAATCACATTGTCACCCCTCATAAGTTACATTGTTATACAATTGTCTTCAGGATTAGAGTGTTCTGGGTTGTAGTTTGATAGTTTCAGGTATTTACTGCTAGCTATTCCAATTCATTAGAACCTAAAAAGGGTTGCCTATATTGTGCATAAGAGTGCCCACCAGAGTGACCTCTTGGCTCCTTTTGGAATCTCTCAGCCACTGAAGCTTATTTCATTTCCTTTCACATCCCCCTTTTGGTCAAGAAGATGTTCTCCATCCCATGATGCTGGGTCTAGATTCTTCCCCAGGAGTCATATTCCATGTTGCCAAGGAGATTTACGCCCCTGGGAGTCAGGTCCCATGTAGGGAGGGGGGAGGGCAGTGAGATCACCTGCCAAGTTGGCTTAGCTAGAGAGAGAGGGCCACATCTGAGCAACAAAGAGGCATTCAGGAGGCTCTTAGGTGCAACTATAGGGAGGCCTAGCCTCTCCTTTGCAGCAACAGTCTTCCCAAGGGCAAGTCCCGTGGTAGAGGGCTCAGCCCATCAAACCACCAGTCCCCTATGTCTGTGAGCACATTAGCAACCATCGAGGTGGGGAAGCAGAACACCCCTGCATTCTGCACCAGCTCCTCAAGGGGTCTCTGCATATATTTTCATTTTTAAAAAATTAACTATTAACTATATTAAAAAAATTGAAAAATCATTCAATATAAAAGCATTTTCTATTTGTTTTTCTTCTGTTTGTCTAATAAAGATTATGTACCTGTTTTCTGTCTTCTATATCTATCATCTTCTCTGTTTTCAAAGCCTTGTTTCCTTCTTCTACTGTTGGGAAAATTTACTGAGGTTGCCATCCCCTTGCTGCTCACAGTTATCTCTAGGCCAACAACATCAACATCAGTATCACCTGGGAGTGTCATCTGGGAAATTCAGAATCTCAGGCCCACCCCTTCTGACTCAGTATCTGGTTTTTGTTTTTGATTAGAGCTGTTATAATGTTTACAGAAAAGTCATGCAGAAAGTGCAGTGTTCCCATCAGAATCTGCATTTTAACAAGATCCCCCAGTGAATTGTGTGCTAAAAGTTTAAGAAGCCATCCATGTCATTAAATGGTGTTCACCTGTGTCAATTCTGCTGTCTCTGTCTTCAGTTCAAATTTCCATTCTGTGCCCGTGGCTGAGATTTCTTGCACTCTCTTCTCAGTGTCACAGTTTCTTTTATGTTTCTCTGCCTTCCTTGCAGGCTGTTTCCTTCTGTTCCCCTGTTCTCATTTTAAAGAGGTCACATTCATTCATATCTTTTGACCATTGGACATATCTCTTCTGAATTTTTCAACATTCATTTGCTATGCTCCCATAACTTTTCATAGAATACCTCCTTTTATTCAGAATGTTTATCCAGAGGGGGCACAGATCCAAAGTGATTTTGTAGTGACATGCATACATGATGATCTTGGCCCCTTCACTCTCAGCTTTTGGGTTGGAAGCTTTAGCCTCTAAGGTATAAATCTGAAGATCAGGTTAATGTGCTCAGTTAGTAATGCCTAATTGGTATCCATTTAGGGCATCCATCCCTCTGACAGCTGAGTTAACTGATTAGGTCATGAGGTTTGTGCTGGTTTGTATATATTATGTCCCCTAGAAAAAGCCATATTCTTTAATGCAATCTTGTGGGGGCAGATGTATTAGTGTGGATTAGGTTGGAACCTATTGGTTCAGTATTCTCATGGAGGTGTGGTCATGCCATTCAGTGTAGGCCTTGATTAGTTTATCAGAGCCTTATATAAGCTCAGACATAAGTAGCTCACAGCGGTAGCTGAGACAGACATTTTGAAGATGACCGTTGGAAGCTGATGCAGACATTTTGGAGAAAGCCATTTTGAAATGCAAGCTGGGAGCAAGCGGACACCAGCCACGTACCTTCCCAGCTCACAGTGGTTTCCCAGATGCCAATGGCCTTTCTCCAGTGAAGGTACCCTTTGTTGATGGATACTTTATGGCCTTATGATTGTAACTGTGTAGCCAAATAAACCCCCTTTTATAAATGCCAATCCATTTCTGGTGTTTTGTATTCCAGCAACATTAGCAAACTAGAACAAGGTCAGACACAAAGTGTGATACTTTGAATAAGGAGTGATACTGTTTAACACCACTGCATGCATAATTTCCATTCCCTTTGGATACCTGCCTTTAGTTGGGATGGCTTTCCTTAGAGCCTCCGGCTCCCATGCATTTGACTGTCCCCACTCCCCCAGCCACGTTCATGCTCGGAGTTGTGTTCTCTAAAGCTAAGAAGCCTGAGAGTAAGAGTGAGAGAGAGAAAAGAGGAGGAGCTGGTGGGTTAGAGAGCAGGGGCAGGTCTCTCATTCTGTCTGGTTCAGAGATATTTTGCCAGCTCTGTCCAATGGAATTTCTGTGGTGATGGAAATGTTCTACATCTGCCCTCATATAGACTCAAAATGTGGCTAGTACCTCTGAGGAACTGAATTTTTAATTTTATTTCATTTTGTCTTATTTAACATTTAAAAATGAAAAGCCACATGTGGCTAGTGGCTACTATATAAGAAGATACGGTTCTAGATTGTGAAGCTTCAAGCACCATAATTAGATATAGATATTTGGGATGAGTCAAAGTGCTTTCCTGATTCTTTCCACTTCCCTCCTCGGAGGACTGAACTGGTGGTGTTGCCTTTGGGAACACTGGGTGCACTAAGGTCCAGTGTAAACTCTTCTCTTACTTTTGGTTTCTAGCACTATCATCTCTTTTGGTTTTTATATGGCTTTATCATCATCTAGTTTGACAGTTGGGAGGGGATACATCAGGCCTGTCTACTTTGCCAGATGTGACGACTCATTTCTAAAGATTATATGCCTAAAAGGAGAGTGATTTATGCTTAAACAAAGAAATAGATGCTCCTTGTTTCAGCTTGCTGAAGCTGCCAGAATGCGATATACCAAAAATGGATTGGCTTTTTCAATGGGGATTTATTAGATTGCAAATTTATAGTTCTAAGGCTATGCAAATGTCCAAATTAAGGCATCAGGAGGTAGATGCCTTCTCTGAGGAAAGGCCAACAGCATCTGGGATTCCTCTGTCACATGGGAAGGCACACGGCTGGCTCTGCTGGCCCTTCTCTCCTGGTTTTAACTTCTGGTTTCAGTGTCTTTCTCCAAAATGTCTCTGGGCTTCTGTCTCAGCTTCTTTCAGTTACTGTGAGTTTTTCTTGCTTCTCCCAGGGGCAAACTCTGGATTACATCTCTTAGTTTCTCTGAGGTCTCTCCAAAGACATCTCTGCCTTTTGTCCTCTCATAGAGGATTCCAGCAAGGGGACTAGACCCACCTTGATTGGGCAGGGTCACATCTCCATGGAAACAACCTAATCAAAAGGTCCCACCCAAAATAGGTCTGTCCCCACAAGATTGGATTAAAAGGACATAGTCTTTCCTTTTAATAGATTCAAACCAGCACACTCCTATTTTGGAAAAATGCCATCTACTAAGGGCTTTGCTATCTTCTGACATCCCTAAGAAATACCAGGTTGTGCTTTGCATTTATTTATAAAATAATTTATGCTTTTCTGTCTATGCAGTTACTTGTATTGATTATTGTGTCAGTTATCTCATGCCACTGCAATGCCGTGTGTGTGACAAACAGCTGTAAAGCTTCACTGTCATAGCCCATTAGCTCCCCCAGGGTGGTCTGGGCTGGGCTGAGTGGGGACTTCCATCGGTCCTGCTTCCTGTGCCTCCCATTCTCCTCCTAGGACCAGTAGACTGGCCTGGGCACTTGAAAAGGCCAAAAAGACAGAATGTTTCTGAGGGCCTAAGCTTGGGACTGGCACACTGTCACTTCCACACACACTGTCAGGCAAAGCCACTCACAAAGGTGACCATGATCCAATGGGTAAACCAACAGATGCTCCTCTTTAGTGAGAAGAATTGCAAATGAATTGCAAATGAGAGTGCATAGCAGGAAGGGAGTAAGAAATAGAACTGCGAATGGAACCAATCTTCCACTATGAGTTTCTCCACCAATTTCCTCAAGGAGTCTGCATAGGAAGGGCCTGTGGACAGTTGTGTGACTGTATTTTCTTTTGTGAAACAAAACAAAACAAAAATAAAGATAACTTAAAAGTTGGCTGATGTCCCGTGCTTTCTCCACATTGATCCACAAGCACTTATTTTAGAAAAATGCTCCATCTGAATTATTTGAATTAGGTCCTTGATTCTCACATCTAGTTCCTGTTCCTGGGGAAGTGGTAAAAGCCTCAGCCACCCAATGTGCTTGGCATCTGGGGAACCAGGAAATAAGACGAGTGTGAGTTACTGTAAAGCTCTAGAAAATGGCTGATTGGTTGTCTGGAAAGCAGTGCCCTGGGTGTGTTTCTGCCCTGTGGTTGCAGCATTGCCACTGCCCAGAGTTCTTGCATGTTTAGGCATCCCTAGTGCAAGCTTGCAGTCACTCAGAAGTCACTGCTAATTGGCTCCTGGGTCATTGTGAGTTTAACAAGACAGTAATCAGAGAGCCAGGAGACTTGACACAGCCTTCATTCCTCCATGACCCTCACTGCTGCTCAAGCCATTGAAGCTTGCAGGAGTCAACATCAGCCTGCTAAGGGCTCCAGCCTTCAGTGTAAGGACTGGGAGAGACCACTCATCGGTGAAAGCAGAGGACACCTCATCCAAGCATAATGACCAAAGAACACATGGAGGCTCTTGGAGGGTGGGTGACTGTGTGGGGCCAGATATTACTGGGAGTGCTTGTTAGAGGGCAGGAGTCCCTGCTGATGCTGACGCTTGGAGATGGAGCCGAGGAAAGCTAAGTCACCTCCTTTCTCTTTCTACCTTTTGCTTGAGTCCCATGCTTCTTGGTTTCACCTGGTCCCAATATGCCTGAAGTCCTTCATTCAGAGAGTATCTACAGGCAACTTCTGTGCGTGGTGCTGTTCCAGGCACTGGGGTGATGGCTGTGACTACGAGAGATGCTCCCTGCTCTCTTGGCTTCCCCTGGGGCCGGCAAGGTGCAACAGGTCAACAAACGGATGAACTGACAACTGTAGATGGTTCCAAGTGTGATAAAACTTGAAGATGGGGGGAATGTGGGGAGTGTTAGCTGGGAGCTAGGATATTCTTTAGTGCTGGGAGCTGGGATAATTTATTTCTGGAAGGGCTCTCTGGGAAAGCTGGTCAAGGAAGGGGCCCATCCTCCCAGGGTCAGTCAGGATCATCCAAATCCACATGTGCATTGAAAACTTGAAGCTCTTCTCCTGTGAATGTACAGTGAATCTAAAGATGCATGCAAGTGGGAAAAGAGATTGTGTGCATTTCCCACGTTATTCATCGTAAGCGTAAATCTTAGACTCAGCTCCTATCCAACCCTCCACCAGCAGCACTGGCAAGGAGTATTTTTGTACCTTGGCTGGCAGCAGTGGGCATTCCAGGCAAAGTCTGTGGCAGTAAGTCATCTCCCTTGCCAGCGAACAGCTGCATTTCCACAGGAGCCCCTACCAGGTGGTCTGGGGAGAAATCTGTATTTGTGCAATTACTTGAATGGCTTGCATTTGCCCTCATTAATCTTTTTAAATTGGTGGAAATTAAGAAATGGAAGTGCTGATACCGGAGCACATCTCAGAAAATTAATACAATTGTGTCAAAATGAAAACCATTGACACACTGAAAGCCATGAATCTTGACCTCCTTTGAATCGAGTTTCTTCACTGCCCCTTCAGTTGTGTAAAAAAAGGACATACACACATAGTGTGAAGTGAGTATCTAAAATACTGCATGTCACAATCATTTCATAGTGGGATTTCAAATTCTGTGGAGATAGTACGCCCTTGTAACCTTCAAGTTTATTGCTTGAAAGTTCACAGTTTGGATTGTTAAACATATCTTTAAGAATATAGTACTTATGAAAGCAGAGACTATCTAATAAATTCTACCCTATTCTACAATGGATGGGAAACCATTTGGATTAAATGTCACTAGAGTTACTGCAGATGTGCCATGTAGAATAGTTATTTTTTGCCATTACATATTATATTTTCAACTTGTCATAAATGTAAAGAGAATATTATGCGTATGTATGTATTATCTACATGTAAAATGTATATATATTTTTATATATTTTTTAAATGAAATTTCTGTACCCTTTTTTTTCAAAACAAGAAACTCACTTCCTGACCATCTTCTGAAAAGTTGAATATGCTTTGTCTTTTGTAGGGCAGAAGGGGTATCTGTGAGATCACAGGGTATAGGGTCAGACCCCTGGGTCTGAATACCATCTCTGTTCTTCAGCAGCAGTGTGAGTATAGCCAGGTGACTTGTCCTTTACAAGCCTTGGTTTGCTCATCTGCAAAGTGGGAATAATGAGATCCCTTCCTAGAGAGGCTGTGGTGAGACTACCTGCATGCATGTTTAAGAGCTCAGCACAGGGCTGAGCAGGGAGCATGGTCCACAGCCATTCCATAAAGAAGACATACAAGCAGGTGACATCCTGGTCCCCAAGAGTGTAAGTCAGCACCCATTCCTATAACGTTGTCCAGTCCTCTAACCCTCATCTCTCCACCTTCCCACCGATATTCGTTTTGGTTGGTTTTACTTTCTACTGTCAGCATCCCTAAAGCATGACAGTGAAAAAGAAGGGACACATTGAATGTGGACAGCTTCTCCATGACATGGGTGCAATCTTCCACTGCTTTTCTATCAGACGTATGCAGTGCAGACATAGAGACTTTAAACACTGCTATATCTCCATCAAAAAAGCAAAAAAGAATCTATTACAATAACACAAAGAAATACTACAAAGATCTACATCCAGGGGCTCTTTATTAGACATACAAGTGGCACTCTCAGATCCCAGAGGGCTGGGGACATGGAGCTGGATGGTGGTTAAGTTCTCCTTCCTGGGCAGATAAAAATTATTCAGGAATAATATGAAGGGATGTGTGTGAGTGTTGGGGATTATGCACTCTGAGCCCAGATGTCAGTGGACCTCTTTGCCCTCAGTTGATCTCTACTAGCAAGGCTTGAGCTCTTGCATCTCCAGACTGAAATTCCTCAGCCCTCCTATGGTTTCTGCAAAGTCTCAGGGGTGCAACCTTCAGTCAATTCACACTGAACTTTCACTCAACCCCAAGCCTAGTATGAGTTTAGCTAACTTGAGTGAGGGTTTTGTGGCTCAGAGAAGGGTTCCAACATACCACACAGCCTTCCAATCTCTTCCAGTTCCCCTCCCTAATTTACAACTTTTCTTTGCACTCACTTTGTCCATTAGAACAACAGACCCCTTTCCTTTGTCCACTGTAGCATCTTGGAGCTCTTCTGTAGCTTGAGCAGGTTCTTGCGTCTCACTGTTCACCCTAAAAGAGTTTTCTCTGTATTTCTTCCACATGAAGAAGAGTAGCGAATAGGTGTTTCTACTTTATTCCACAAGTAAACAGGAAAAGGACTCCACTTAATATCCAGCATACCACCAGAATGAGAACACCTGGACAATGACTGTACTTTGGGAAACCATAGTAGTTGCCTTTGTGGGAGGAAGGGGATCCTCTCACCTGTTGTTCTAGCTTTGTGTCCCCCTTCCAGAAATTCCTGTGGAGCACTCTATATAACATCGCAATAAGCATGAGCTTGACACATAAGTCGTCTCCAAACAATTTGGGCAAGTCTATGTGTGTGTGTGTGTGTTGAGGGTGGTATTGGGAAGTGAATAAGAATACAAAAAGTAAAAAATAATATTCTTAATTATGGATTCTGTTCAGGTGAATAGGTAAGTAGGAAGAATTTAAACCGTTGAACACTTTCAGTAGAGGTCTTCTCTTCTTCCTAAAAGTTCATGCTTTTAGCAGAACTTATTTCACTCTTACTTCATAGGCATCTTTTATTGATGCTGAGTTGTCAATGTGCTGTAGAACATGACAGAATTTAAAACTCTGAGGCTTGTACTTCAACAGGCCAGCAGGTCAGAGGTTGTAGAAAAAATATACCAGTGCACTGTGGATCTATTTGGAATATAGAAGGTAGGCACTTCTTGGAATGATGACCTGGAAGGTTTATGGGATTTTGGAAGGACACACTTCTAACCACTTGGATGACTCTTACAGTGTATGTCTACATGGCATGTGCATGATGTTGATAAAAACATTAGTTCTTACTAAAAGTGTTGTCCCTCAATGTATGTTTGGCTTTACCATTGGATGGTGGAGGTTTAACTGTCTTTGGGCCATGATATAAATTCTTCCCCTGGCTGCAGCTGGGCCCAAGGGAAACTAACCCACCTGGTTATTATTCATGATCAATAACATGTAAGCCAAATATTCTCTTTGAAAAGATAGGTGATCTCATGGCAAAATACCCTTGAAAGTTAGAATTGAGCCCAGCAGACAACTGTAGTACAATAGTAGAAAGCAGAAGCTTGTTTTATAGTTCTTAAGTGCAGCCTGTGGATCTGTAGCTGATTTTGACACTTCACATGGAAAGTCAAAGAACTGGAATCTTAATCCAATCAGAGTTGTCCCCTCATGTAAGTTTTGTCCTGTACTATAAGGTTTAGAGGAATACTAGACAAGGAGGCAGAATAAAAATTGAAGATGGGGACATCATCCAAAACCCCTCTATTTTCCCTTGGTTATCCAAAGTCAACAAGATTCATTGAATAATTTTTATAGGATTTTAAGTTACTGTTTTGTTTTTCTTAATGAGGCTGGCCTACAATATCCTGCAAAGAGTTTCTTGTTCATTCAAGCTCCTCAGCATATATTATGAAATGACTTTGGTCCAGGTGCACTTTGGGGGATGGGGTTGTTTATCAAGAAGCAGTTTTCCCTGGTGTGTTTCTCACCCCTGTTTAACATCTTCCCTCCCTTTGTGTGTTTTAGAATCACCACAACAGCAGCTTGCATGATGGACCTGAGACGATATCCACTGGATGAGCAGAACTGCACTCTGGAAATTGAAAGCTGTGTGTATCTACATCTGCATTTCATTTTCTTCCACTTTGCATTTTAAGCTTTATTGTCATTATTTAGACTCTTTTCCAAGCCATAAATAATTTTTGACATAGTTTTTTTGCATGTGTGCTCTCATTCTCATACTTTAATATCATGATTTAGAAGATGCATATGTTATTGCCTATATGTTATTCTATACATTTCCACTGATGTTCGGGAAAACACTTTGCATTGCTACTTAATTTACACCATAATTACTGGGCTACAGCTTTAGTTCACTGGCAATTTTGGAAGTAATGTCTTTGAAAGCTATGGAAATTCCTGATATCTGTTTAAATTGGAACCCGTTTAGAGACAGTCTTGGCAGTTTGCACACTTCCATCTCCCGCTGCACAATGTTTTCTGCATGCCTGTTACCACGAATGCAGAGGTGTAAGAAATGCTCTTTCTGTTCATCGTCACAATTATTGGCATCTAGGACTTTGTGAATTCCCCAAAGTCCCCCCAAAGGTTGACATAGTTTTTAACTATCTCAAAGATCAGAGGTATGTTCCTCCATTCCGTAAATTTTACTTCCATAAAAAAATAGACTCAGAGGTGAGAGTCAGTGTAAACGAGTTCTCCTTCCTAATCTGATTAAGTGAGTCTGTTTGCTTTGCTGAAATATAAGAAAGCAAATGCTCTCCATCTTGGTCCATTCAGTGAGAAGAGAACAAGCACTGGGGTGCAATTTTCTTATAATATGCTTCATCATGCATGAGTGGCTGAGCTGCGGGGACCCTGGGCAGCCAGAGTAAAACTCATTTCCCGTCAGGAACTCAGCTCTACAAGCAAGCTATTTCTGTATCTTGGCAATTTTCTTTAATTTGAGACGTACTCAGATGCTTTATTGAAAATTCAGTGTTGAGTGCTCCTATGTGAGGGATAAGAGCTGCATCTATATCATGTAGCAAACAAATGTCCCATCTGCTCCACGAACCACATCTCCTGGCGTATAGGGATGTGCTTGTTTTAGTTTTGCTATTGGCAACCTTGGTCTCTCATAGACTGGTTCATAATTAGTCTCAAATAGATATAGGCTTCTCCATACTTATACTGGATTTTTGTGGTGGTTAAGTGCCTTTGAAGTGTCACCTGGTGTAACTGTGTTGCAAAGTGAACCTGTCTTTGTGAATAAACATATTGGGGAATTGCACTGGTAGTAGGCTGGTGTACGGAGCAGCCCCTCTGCATCCCTTACTTCCACACCTCCACCATGATTGCGTTTTCTGGGAGCTATGCTTTCAGAGGAGGGGAGGGACATGAAGTCATGCCAAATGATGCACAGTTGAACCATCTGGGGATGTTTGGCATGGAGAACAGATGGCTCTGGGGAAAGGTGAAGACTATTTCCCAATAGTTGCAGGATTCTCCTAGACTCTGGGTTATGAGAGAGCCCAAGGTGGACTAGTGAATGAAAATTTTGGGAAGGCAAATTTGGGGTCTATGTAAGGAAGAAGCTCTTATTCCAACTGTCTGAATATATGAGTGGCTTCTAAAACTATGGATTCTGTCTAAGCTAAACAATTTCAATTGTAAAAGAGAGTCCCTTGGAGTGTGTAAGATCCATTTCCACTTGAAGAATCTGTAGGTAAAGCATTTGAGTGGAACACAAGATTCTCCCAACTATCTCGTGACCTAACTTCACACATATCTGTGTTGTGAGTGGTATATTAACAAAAAAGGTGATTTCAAGCTTGAGAGTAAATTCATTGATCCACTAAGTCATTCACCAAATATCTCCATGTGGGCACCAAATATCTCCATCTGAGTTCTCCTAGCCACAAGGGTAGTATAGAGAAGACAGACCAAGTTCTTACCTGCATGGAGCTTATATTCCAGAGGGAAAACCAAGAATCAAATGGACAAAAACAAGCAGTGATTAATGCTTTGAAGAACATAATGACCCAGAAAAGGAGACTGAGTTACTGTAAGGTTGTTGTTTCAGTGGGGCTGTCAGGGAGGGCTTGGGGAGAAGGCTTTACTTAAGCAGAGATGTAAATGTGCTGAGGAGTGAACTCCGGGGAGATCTGGGGGGTGAGAAGCCGTGGGCCCAGCATGCTGGGCTGGGAAGCAGCTGGGGGTCTAGTGGGGTTGAGCCAGGGTAAGGAGGGGAGTGGATGTGCTGAGAATTCATATTGGGCACAGTTCTGTGGGTTCTTGAGGTCCCTGTAAGGAGTTAGGACATGTTCTGCTAACTGTACTGGACACATTTGAGGATTTTAAGCAGAGGAGTGATGGAGTAAACGTGTTTTACTAAATCACACCATGGCTGTGGGGTAGAGAATAGAATAAGGAAGTCAGGGAAAAGAGTGGAGACAGGAGGTGGCACCTCCAGTGACCCAGGGAGAGAGGGTGGTGTGGATCAGGCTAACAAGATAGCACCGACAGTGCAGACACATCATCCCCACAGCTCGGGTCCCCCTGTTTGTCTAATGTCAAATATCAATCATTTCCCTTTTGGTTGTACTACATGACCAAATTTTTTTAAAAAGTCTGCTATATTGAGATGATCTGTACTGATAAAGTTGCCCTAGTCCTTTAGAAGATTACTGGGTTGTTGCAAATAAAATAGTTTCATTGGTCCTAATTACTCATTTGCAAGAAACATTGATTAATTACTCAGTGAGTGCCCAATGCAGTGTGAACATTTGAGTTTGGAGTATATCTTGCTAATGTCCCCTCCTCTTTCTGATGAGACCACCTGCTCAAATCTCTAAGGGTCACGATTGTCCCAACAAAAGGTGTTTATACGTTTGGAAAGCCTCATGGCTAGGAATGGCCACCTGGTATAACCATCCTATGATGCTGGGGAGAACAGTACTTTTGTAAGAGTTTCTCATCTTATTCAACTTTGATTGATTAAGCTCATCATCAGTGTTTTGATTTTTCAATAACTTTTGAGGTGAGCTGCCTTTCCACAATTCTGCATGTTTGAGTTCTCATTTTCTGCATGATGTCCAGGCAAGCTATAAAGTCATGCTTTGCAAACGGGACTCTGATCAAGGCACCCTGAGATCCTCAGTGCTCCTCTACTTCTGAACACCAGCTTGGGTGCAAATCAAACAGCAGAGTTCACAAGCATATCTGAAAGGTAGTCCTGTCCTCCAGTGACACTTCTGATAGAAAAGCACGTTAATCAAACCTTTCACATATAGGAAAGATGTCACTTCCAGTCTACTAATAAAAGTTCCTCTCAGCCTGCATTTATATGAAATGGAAGAGCTAGGAGAGATGAAATGGCTTCATGTTTCCCATGATCCTGCTTCTCTCTCCTGGCAGATGGCTACACCACGGACGACATTGAGTTCTACTGGCGAGGCGGAGACAAGGCTGTAACGGGCGTCGAGAGAATCGAGCTCCCCCAGTTCTCCATCGTGGAACACCGCCTGGTCTCCAGGAACGTGGTCTTTGCCACAGGTGAGTCCTGCTTCTGCTCCTAGGTCCCCACCAAGGTTCTCTAGCCGCACTGGCCTGACAATCTGCTCATGACACATGCTGTAAATCACTTACCATGGTATGTTGTCCAAAGATGTACTGTGATCAACAGTTCATCTTGATGCACACACCCCTTTTCTCCATAGCTAAAGGGAACCAGTAGTGTTGATGGGTAGGAAGGAGCAGCTGAGGAGATGCTTTCTGGAGCTGGCTATTGGAAACTTAAGAGTAAAGGAGAATTTAGCCAACTGATGTTTAATGATATAAGAGACTCTTGTCTCTGGGAAGCCAAGAGAACACTGATGGTCCTTGGAAATGGGAAGAAAGGGGAAAAAAGAAAGCCAGAAGGAAGTGGGCCCTTAAGTGGGGATGCGGACTCTATCCCTCCTCTCACACCACAACAGGACTTCTTATCCTTCTGGGAGAGCAGTCAGCTCCCAAGTTCCAGGGGCTTGGACACTACCCTCAGGGATGTGGCCATCTGCAATTTGTGCTGCCTCTTTAGGACAAAGCCATCTCTCCCAGGCATTCTCTAGTTCAGGCTTCCCTAGGTTTCACTGTCATCTTTGGTTCAGCTTTCCGAAGACTGATACTGTGTCTTCTGCTTTTCTTTCAGCTCTTGCTGTGCTTTTGCTAAACTACATCCATGTATGTTTTCTAATGATAATGTATTCTTCCTAAAATGCAATTCTCAATTATTGTTTATTGTGATTGAGATAAATGCAAGTGCTTTGTCACCCCTAAGGCATTCTGGGTTGAAAAAGCTAAGTGAAAGCTGAACTGGGACTCGTCCCCCTTGACTTTCTCCTGCAGGACAGTTTAAACAACAACCGTGGTGTAGAAATGAGCCCTGTGGCATCCCTGAAACCCACAGCCTGTTCTGTCTGCGGAGACCCATAGCTGCCCCTCCCCCCTTGGCCTGCTGAACTCCCGGTGATTCTCAAGCAGCCCCTCTGCCTCCCCACCGGCTCCACCCACTGCTTACTGTGATAAAGTCTTCAGAGACGTGTTATCCTTGGATTGCAGCTTCCAGGGAGGAGGAACCAGGCCTCTCCTGGTCATGGTTTTATGTCCCACCCCCCCAGCTTGCCTCACGCCTGGACTTCCTAGGCACGTGAATAGCGACAGTCCCTGGATACACGACCAGTGAGTAAGGGTCCTCACCAACTCCCTCCTCTCCAACCCCAGCGTCTAAGAGTCAGCCCTCATGACAACTATAGACAAAATCCTGAATTTTTAAGACACAAAGAGGATCACTTGCGCAGGGCTGCTGTGTACTCTGTCCCTGCAGTCCCCAGAGAGGACACGAGGAGGCGCTCACCTCTGGTGGGCACAATCTGCAGGCTGTGGGCTGAGCGTTCCTAGGTGACTTACAAGGAGCCGAGTTTCCACGACGAAGAGACTTGCCCTGTGGTGATTTGTACAAGAGGATGTATGACTTCTAAAAGTGCCACTCGAACTGTTCCATGCTCCAAGTACTATCAGCAAACGCTCTGCTCAAAACCCAGGGGTAGTCTCAGAGCAGAACTGTCCTGCCCGTTCCTGCCTTCCTCTAGGAAATTAAGAGATGCTGCCCCGAGGCACTCTCACTGCGTTTTCACGGGGCCCCATCAGAAAGTCTCAGGAAGTGCTGCCGGAGGGCACCTCCTTTCCAAGGGGAGCCATAGCTGCTAGCGCTTTTTTCTGGGTGCAGGTCTTCTCTGTTTTTTCTGTTAAGTATGCATATGTATATACCTGTGCACATTAATATGCATATGTATACATATCCTAAAAACACCTGGAGAAAACATGCACCCCAGGTATGGGGAGAATATGTGAACTATTCCTGGAGAATGCAATGTCACATATGGTTCTTTCCAGCACGTCCTGAGCCCCCACATTTCTCGGCACAGGGCTCCATGTCCTTCAGTCACAAAACCTTCCATCCCTCAAGGAGCTTGCACTTTAAAATTATTCTAATTCACCTACATAGGAATAAAAGGCATAAGTCACTTTATTTTTAAAATATTTTGAAATTAAATATTATATTAATTTATTTTCTTTTCCAAAAATCATCTGAATTCATGAGATTTTGATCAGTAAACTGGACCGAAGGACTTTCTAGCCCAAGACAGAATTCTCACAAAAGAGATTAAGAAAGAACAGAAGCTCTGGAAGTTTGTTTGGACAGTTAGAGTCAGGTGGAAGATCTAATGTGAGTCCATTCACCCCACTTTCCCTGGAGTGTGGCCCGCGGCAGCCTCCTTGGACAGTGGGTGGAGTGGGGAGGTGACACGAGCCCTCATGGGTGGCACGTTTCAGAAGACACTCATTGTCAGGGTCAGGCCAGGGGGATTTGGTGCCTCACTTGCCACACCCTAGTCCTGGGCCCCTTCTGTGGTTTTCTGCAGGCAGCAGCTCTAACCCATCTTCTGCGTGACCTGGGCCTAGAGGTGACTGGGCAGGGGGCCTATGCAAATGCAAACCATGAATATTCACTAAACTGCTGCCTTGAACAGGGCTAGGGCTGGACCTTGGGGACAGGGGTTGTCCTGAGAATTCTGTATAATTGTCAGTCAGGGTTCTCCAGAGAAACAGAGCCTACAGGATCTATATATGAAAAGAGGTTTTATTTTAAGGAATTGGCTCACACGATTGTGGGGATTGGCACGTCTGAAATCTATAGGGCAGGCTGGCAGGATGAAAATTCCGGTAAGCGTGAAGTTGCAGTCTCTGGGCGGAATTTCTTCTTCTGGAAACTCAGTTCTTTTTCTCTTAAGACCTGCAACTGATTGGATGAGGCCACCCACATTGTGAAGAAATGTCTCCTTTTCTTAAAGTCACCCGATTGTATTATGCTAATGCCATCTGTAAAATGCCTTCACGGCAACATCTAGCGCAGGTTTCCACCAAACGACTGGACACCATAACCTAGCCATGTTGACATAAAAATGAAGCAACGGAGGGGGGATGGAGGGGAACAGGGATGACCTAGGCTTGTGGGACACCTTGGTTTCAGTAAGATTCTCCAAGTGAGCAGGAATTAAGACTATTTCAATAAGAGAACTCACTTAAATATATTTTAGAGGTAGTATGTGTACACTATTTAAAAACTCACATCCTGGAGCCAAACGGTCTGAGCTTGAGTCCTCAGTCTGGAACTTTCTAGCAGGGTGAACTTTGCAAAGTTATTAATCCTCTCTAAAAAAAAGCAAGGTAGTCATAATATCCATGTCCTAGGGTTGTTGAAAGGATTACATGAGTTAATATAAAGAAAGGGCCTAGAACAATGCCCAGCCTACAGTCAGCACTGATTAGCTATCATTAAATTAAATCATATGGAACCAGGAATGAGGTATAGTCTGAGGGTTTGAGAATAAATGCTATAGTGGCTGACCAGTGCTACATATTAGAAATAATTGCACATGATGTAGCTGACTCTTCATTGTTTGTTTAAGGGTTTCTTAAAAGTAGGGGTTGTTCAGGGTTCATATTCGTATTGCCCACTCAATAAATACTTTGAAAATTGAGCAATTTTATTCAATTGAGAGAGGAATCCTATCATTACTAACTATATAATTAATCTAATCACATGAATAATTTGTATAAAATAGGTCAAATATAAATTCATGACTAAATACTCAAATATATAATGTACTAAAATATTATATTAAAAAAAATCCTTCATCTCTGTATCTGAGAGGAAATTAAGAACCTTTGCCCAGAGAGAGGGAGCTATGTTCCATAAGTGTGTTTTACAAACAAAGAAGTAGTTGTGTTGGTTAATATCAACAAATAATTATTTAGTTCCCACCATTACTTAGCAAAAATACATTGGAAAAAAGAATTTCAGACCCTTTACAACTCAAAAGAAAATGAGACAAGACTGCATACTTTAACTTCTAACAGCAATAATGGTATTCCATATAATTTGTATAGCACCTTGTTTTTAAGGACTTATGTCAACAAGTCAGATAAATAGATAAATCAGCCCCAGTAAAAATATAGGAAAACTGAAATTCAAGGAATGATAATGACTTGACCAAGTTTATACAATGAAGCTAGAAAAGACAAACAGGAATCCCTGATATATTTTGAGAAATTTTTGATATAGATTACAAAATTTTTCTGTTTAAGCTTTACTTAAATTATCATTTCCACATATTTACATGTATTCTTGTATGGATTCTTACAAAAAATGTAAATAACTACGATGAACCTTATATTTTGGGATAATTAAATGGCTCTTCTTTAATGCAACATTACGTTTGTGGAATCCATCCATGTCACTGCACATTTTTCTGATTGTGATCCATTTATGTTCCTTGGTATTCTACTGTGTAAACATTCCACAATTTATTTATACACTCTACTGCTGAAGGACATTGATAAATAATGCTATTATGAATGTTCTTACACATTTTTTTTGTGAAAATATGCAGCATAAATATTGGGTGTAGACCTAGAAGTGGAATTGTGAATGCCCAAATTTCATCAATTATTTCAAAGTGGTTATACAAATTTACACACAAATCAGTAATGCATGAGATTTCCCCTTGCCCCACATCCTCGCCCCACATCACATTGATGTGGAACTTGCCTGGTGTGTGATATCTCACTGTAGTTTAAATTTCCATTTCTCTGATTACTAGTAAGGTTGAGCAACCTTCTATTTTGGCTACTTGGAGATCCTCTTTTGTGAATTGCTTGCACAAGTCTCTTTTCTAAATTGTCTGTCTTATTAATTTGTAGGAGTTATTTATATATTATGGATGCATACTTATTATAAGGTATATATGTTGCAAAAATCTGTCATTTAGATCCACAGTCCATGTAGAATTGATTTTTTGTGTGAATGATGTGAAGTATGGGTCAGGTTTCACTATTTTCCCCAGCTCTATTGCTCTGCAGCATCATCTTTTTTCTAAACTGTGAGTGCATGGATCTGCTGTTAGGCTTTCTATTTTATGCCGTTGTTTTATTTATCTTTGTACCCTTACCTCGCAGCATTTATAGCTGTAGCTTTCAGAAAAGCAGATCCTTCCTTCTTGTTCTTTTTGTTTGCTATTGGCTTGGTTATTCTTAGCCACTTATATTTCCAGATATATTTTAAATTGGATCATTAATTTCCATTAAAATTGGTTTGGCTTTTTATTAAGGCTGCTTTAGTTAATTTGAAAAGTGGTATCTTCATAATTCTTCCTACTTGTGTATATTTTATCTTTCCACTTACTTAGGTTTACTTTAATTTCTCTCAACAACATTTTATAGATTTCTATGTAGGAATCTTGCACATCTTTGTTAAATTGTCCTAGGTATTTGATATTTTCCAATGTTTTTAAAATATAATTTTCCCTTTGTGGCTGACTTATAAGAATATAATGATTTTTTTTTTCTTTTTTAAATGAATATAATGATTTTTATTGAACAATAAAAAAATTCTTCCAATAATTTGTCTGGGATGGTCCTTTGACCTCTTCTCAAACAATGAAGAGAACTTTGTACACTTTAATTCCATATTTCCTCTTTCTTACTTATTATGCTATTTTATTATGTACCATAATTAAATATATTATAAACCCCACATGATATTATTGTTGTTAAATGCAGTAAATGTTCTTCAGTTTGGTATAATTATAAATATTCTCTTTTCTTTGGGATTCATTTTCATTTTTACAAGTCCCCATAGGTAAATTATTTTTTCTGCCTAAAAAGGAACATTTTAAAAATATTTTATTTAGTGTTGGTCTCCAGGCAACAAATTTCTTCAAGAATTTTAAAAATCTGAATATGATCTTATATCATATTTATTCTCATAGAATGTATCTGCTGGTTATACAATTTTTGGTTGGCATTTTTTTCCTTCTGCATTTGAAGATATCATTTCTTTGTCTGGCTTCCATTGTTTCTCTTGAGAAGGCACTTGTTGGTCTAATTAGCACTACTGTGAAAATTTTTCTCCCCCCTCTAGAGACTTAAACTTTTTTCTTTTGCTTTGTTTTTCATCAGTGCTATTATGTTGTGCCAAGGTGTGACTTCCTTTATAATTATTGTTACTGGGGTTTATGGTGCTTCTTCAGTCTTTGGCTAAGGCCCTTCTACAGTTTTGAAACATTGACAGCCATCGTCTCTTCAAACATTTCTTTTTTTAAAATGCAATTTTATTGAGATATATTCATACACCATATAATCCATCCAAGTATACAATGGCTCAAAATATCATCATATAGTTGTGCATTTATCACCACAATCAATATTTGAACATTTTCATTACTCCAAAATAAAGAAAAAAGAAAAATAAAAAGGAACATCCAAAATATCCCATACCCCTCAACCCCCCTATTATTTACATATATTTTTGTCTTTATTTTATTACTCATCTGCCCATACACTAGATAAAGGGAGTGTCAGTCACAAGGTTTTCACAATCACACAGACACACAATAAAAACTATACAGTTATGCAGTCATCATCAAAAATCAAGTCTACTGCATTACAGTTCAACAGATTCAGGTATTTCCTTCTAGCTATTCTAATACACCAGAAACTAAAAGGGAATATCTATATAATGCATAAGAATAACTCCCAGAATGACCTCTTGACCCTATTTGAAATCTCTTAGGCACTGAAACTTCAATTTGTTTCATTTCTTTTCCCCTTTTTGGTCCAAGAAGGCTTTCTCAATCCCACTATGCCAGGCCCAAGTCCATCCCTGGGAGTCATGTCCCACGTAGTGGGGAGGGCAGTGAGTTTATTGGCAGAGTTGGCTTAGAGAGAGAGGCCACATCTGAGCAAGAAAAGAGGTTCTCTGGGGTTGACTCTGAGACATAATTATAAGAAGACTTAGCCTCTCCTTTGCAGGAGTAAGTTTCATATTGCAAGCCCAAAGATTGAGGGCTTGACTTATTAAATTGGGAGTCCCTAATGCTTGCAAGAATATCAGGCATTTCCCAGATGTGGAAGTTTAATATCTCCACATTTTTCCCCTAGTCCCTCAAGGGAACTTTGCAAATACTTTTTTATTTTCTGCCCAAAATACTCTGGGATGTTTCAGGGTAATACACAAACATTGATTTTGTTCCATTTTATTTCCCTCTTTTAAGATTCCAGTTGCATATTAAATCTTCTCACTATGTCTTCTATATGTCTCACCCTCCATTCTGCATTTTTCACCGTATTTTTGCCCCATGATTCACTTTGGAAATTTTCTACTGACTTACGTATCAGTTCAAAATTCTCTTCTCATTTGTGTCTAATCTGCTATTATTATCCATTGAAAAATTGTAGAAAAATTCAAAGCCTATGATGATTTTTTCTTTCTTTGGAGCAGATCTATGCTTGCTCCTGTCAGGGAGCTAGAGACATTCACAATCCAGGGTAAGCTGCATCCACTTTCTGGGATTTGGGTAATTGAGAGTTCAGACTCAGGCTTTGTGCATGCTGGATGCTTTCTGGTTTATCTTTATATCTTGGGAAAAGCTCTTTTGGGTCCCAACCCAAAGTGTAAGAGGCTTTAATTTGTCTCTCTTTCTTAATGGTCTCTTTCTCTGGTTTTTGCTCCCCCTGGCCCATGAGTCTGTCAGATGTTCTGCTTAGCTTCTCATCTTATGTCTTCTAGACTCTGCAGCTACTGAAATGTGGGGTTCACCTCTCCCAGCTTCCTTCTCCTCCCAGATGTTGGCCCAGATTTTTACTGGCTTGTTATCTCTGATGCCTTCAAGGATATGTATTTAAATTTTGTCCATTTATTTCTAGTAGTCTCCAGGATAAAGGTTATGTAGTCCACAATACTTGTGTGGTTTATTTTTTTACCCCTATTTATTTTTTCGAAAGAATTGGTAATTGTGTCAATAGTTACTTCTTATTGCGTTTGGGATATTAATACGGGAGAGTAAAAAGAAGAACATTTAGGTAACATTTCTCAAAATCATATTTCATCAGAAAATATAAATTATTTAATTCTGTATTTTTCTTAAACCATTAAATAGAGGTAACATTTATCCACAGCAGTGTGCTATAGAGGGAAGTGCTTTAAAGCTGAAGTCAAGAAACATGACTGTAGAACTAACAGCCTATGAAAATGTGAGCAACGTGCTTGAATAGTGACAAGGTAAAGGATCAGGTTAAAGAAATACTGAATTAAATATATTTCAACAAATACTGTCAGCCAACAATCAGCGAGCCCCTTAAATATCTC
The DNA here is from genome assembly GCF_015220235.1 of Choloepus didactylus. Lineage (NCBI taxonomy): Eukaryota > Metazoa > Chordata > Mammalia > Pilosa > Megalonychidae > Choloepus > Choloepus didactylus. The sequence goes on from NC_051310.1 coordinate 69,297,555, forward strand.
TCTGGTTGCAGGGACAACCAGACTGTGCGGGCTTTTGTAGTGGTCCTGTTGTGTGCCCTGTTGACCAGCAAAATTTGAAATGTATAGTTCATCCTGAATCTGAAGTTTACTCATAACTTTTTAGTTTTCTATGAGCTGAAGGGGTGAGACTTTGGCTATATATGGAGAACAGATTTTTTTTTTTTAATGTGCTTCTTAAATTATGTGGTGTTTTTCTTTCTCTTCCTTTTTCTGGGGTATATTTGGACAGTGATATATTCTAACTTTAATTCAAAATACTTCTGCCAAAAATGAATGATTATGACTCATTTCAGTAAAGATATGTGAATTTTATATTCTTCAAAAGTTAATTTTCAAAACACTGTTTTGCTTCCTCACTAATGATTATGACAAGCTATGGATTTCTTTTAAGTCTACACTTCCCACTGTTAATAAATGCACTTAAGTTTCTCTAGCATCTATTCATGAAGCCAAAGCTTTAGTTTTTACAAAACCAAATCCTTATAATGACATAATTGCCCACTGGTTCTGTTAATGATATCTACCTTAGGACTAGAGGAGAATGTATATGGAATGTTAAAAGAAGAGAATGCAGTCTGTATCTCAATTACACTTTAATTTAATGCCAAATTCCATAAATGCATTCCCACCCTTTTTCCCCATTGTTTTTCTTAGAATAATTTGTAGAGACCAGTTACTGAGGTTACTAGTGAGACACCACCCTTAGTTCCCCAGTTCAAGACGGCAGGACCACAGCTAGACGCACCCCTAGTGTCACAGGGGAGCTAGCTATCTCATCTTGTTGCTGTGAAGCCAGCTTCCCTGGATGGTCTCTGACCTAGCAAACAAGTCTCGCTACTAGGAACTTTCCTAGGAACTTAGGTGCCCCACACCTCCTTTAGATTTCTTAGGAACTTTGGTGCCCCACTTCTCCTTTACAAAAATAATTCTTGCTTATCTTCATCTTTGGCATCTTTGGAATTGCATTTAGGATCTCCAGCAAAATTTTAAAAATATGTTCAGTGGTGTAACTCTTACATTCCAGAATCCTGGGCACAGAATATGCCATAGAGGGAGAAAAAGGAAAGGAGGAAGGAGCTTGCATTTATTGAGTGTGTATTTCAGTCCAGGTATTGTTTCATACTTGATATGAATGAAGCTACTTAATTCCAAGTAAGATATATGTAGTAGGTATATCATTTAAAATATAAAGCATACAAGTCAGTGGTATTTAGTATATTCACAGAGTTATGCAACCATAAACACAATCTACTTTAGAACATGTTCAACACTCTAAAAAGTCCTGAATGCATTAGCATTCACTCCCTACTGCCCCCTCCTCTAGCCCTAGACAATTACAATCTACTTTCTATACAGATTTGTCTATTTTGGACAATTCATATTAATAAAATCATTTAATATGTGGTTTTGTGTGACAGACTCCTTTCACTTAGTGTAATGTTTTCAATACTCATCCATGTTGTGTCCTTTTTAATGCTAAATAAAATAGCACTGCATACACATACCACATTTTGTGTATCCATTCATAAATTGTTGGATATTTGGATGGTTTCTGATCTTTGGCTATTATTAATAATGCTGTTATGAACATTTATGTATAAGTATTTGCATGAATTTATGTTTTCATTTCTCTTGGGTATATACTTAGGAGTGGAATTGCTGGTTCACATGATGATTCTATGTTTAACATTTTGAGGAACTGCCAGACAGTTTTCCAAAGTGTTGGCACCATTTTGCATTCCTACCATGAGGGTGTCAATTTGTCCAAATTCTTGACATTTGCTTTCACTGACTTTTTGTTTATAGCCAACCTAGTTGGTATATAGTGGTATTTCATTGTGTTTTTTGTTTCTTTTTTTTTTTCACTTTGCATTTTCCAAATGAGTAGTGATGTTGAGCATCTTTTCATGCACTTGTTGGCTATTTTTTTTTTTTATTAAATTCAGTTTTATTGAAATACATTCACACACATACAATCATCCATGATATACAATCCACTGTCCACAGTATGATAACATAGTTATGCGTTCATCACCACAATCTATCTCTGAACATTTTCCTTACATCAGAAAGAACCAGAACAAGAATAAAAAATAAAAGTGAAAAAAGAACACCCAAATCATCCACCCATCCCACCCCGTTTGTCCTTTAGTTTTTATCCCCATTCCTCCACTCATCCATACACTAGATAAAGGGGGTGTGATCCACAAGGTCTTCACAATCACACTGTCACCCCTTGTAATCTACATTATTATGTAATTGTCTTCAGGAGTCCAGACTGCTGGGTTGGAGTTTGGTAGTTTCAGGTATTTACTTCTAGCTATTCCAATACATTAAAGCCTAAGAGGTGTTATCTAAATAGTGCATAAGAATGTCCACCAGAGTGACCTCTCGACTCCATCTGGAATCTCTCAGCCACTGAAACTATTTCGTCTCATTTTGCATCCCCCTTTTGGTCAAGAAGATACTCTCAGTCCCACGATGCTGGGTCCACATTCATCCCCGGGAGTCATACGCTGCATTGTTATTGGCTATTTATATACCTTCTTTGGAGAAACGTCTGTTGAAATACCTTGCTTATTTTTAAATGTGGTTATTGGGCTTTTTATAAGAGGTTTTAAAGTATTCTGGGTAACATGTTTCTTATTGTTTTTATGATTTGAAAGTAATTTCTCACATCCTCTGGAGTGTCTTTTCACTTTTGTAATGGTGAAATAATTTTTAATTGTGATGAAGTCATCCAATTTATCTATTTTTTTCTTTGATTGCTCGTGGTAGGAGGCATTCTGCCCTGGTTTCATACACAGGATTCTGAGGGTTTGATAGGTTAGTCAGCATCTTAAAGGATCTTCCAAATAACAGTGACCTAACCTGAATCCTCAAACATCCTGTTCTTGGCCTGACATCATGTCATCCAACTCTGATTCTACTGTGGAAGATAAGAGGGGGAGTTGTTGCCTGGAGGAGACAACCCTTGAAGGAGTCCTTGAACTCCAGCCGTGTTTTCTCTCTCTCATCACCTTTCTTTCATGGATTTTTTTAAACAGATGATACTTCAAGTGTTTAGTAAAGAAATGAGAAAATCCATGTATTTATGGTGAAGCAAGCTGATATTTTAGTAACTACAGAAAAGCTGGGGCACGTACGCTATGACTCTCTCCTTTATCACCTTATATCTAGATCCACATTTTTAGTAAGTTCTTCAAAAATATTAAAGCCTTGGGGAGTGACGTTAATTTAGGTGGATTAGAGATTGAGATCCTTGTATTGGGCCACTACTTTTAGTGCATCTGGAAAGAAAGGGTTGTGATCAGCATCTTTCAAGGGCTGGTTTTGCCAAGGAAGCCCTGAATTGGAACAGTGCACTTGTGTTTCAGGGACGGTGTCTCTGTCAGTCCAGCATCCAGTTGGGAACCTCTGCAATGGCACACAGGCTCCAGGAATTCTGAGCTCTTCTATTGTAATTTTTAAGCTCCTGTTGCTGTTTTGAAGGGTATGACTTGGTGCAGCTGACTTGCTACTTCTCAACTTTAAAGTATTAGCCACTAGCTATGATCATTTTGGAAGTTTTCCCCACAGATACAGCATACATCATGTCGTTCCTTCCTGCCTGTGAAAGGACCTTGCCCAACAGATGCTACAAAAAGACTTTTACAAGTCCTTTCAGCTGCACATATAGTGGCAAAAGCCTTTTCCCCTCCCAAAAAGCAGATCTTGGTGTCTCTGATACTTCCTATATTTAGTAGCATTCCGAGGTCTCTGTCTTGTGGCATCTTTGAAGGTACTTCTTGGGCCCTGCTCAGTCCTCCTTCCCAACCATCAGTATCATAACTCAGGTACACCAAAACCTCTGTTCACTTCACTCCACCCTTGAACCTCTCGCGTATTTTTGTGTCTCCAGTATTGCACTCACCTCAGTTTGTCCAAAGTCCGTTCTGTAGGACTCTCTCCCTGGCATTGATTAGGAGCAGGCTGAGGGAATAGACTATATCCTCATTCATCTTTGTCTTCTCCACTCGCCATCTCCAGCTCGGAGGCTGGGATGGGATGAACACATGCTGAACATGTAAACATCCTGCTGATTTGAAGCAGCATTTCACTTTTCACAAAAAGAACGTATTTACTAAGTGAAAGAGTATGAAAAATGGTATTTTCTCTTCCTTATAAGCTCTGCATTAAATGAGCATTTGGTGAATTGCCAGAGATTAAGACATTTTTGAGATTGGATTGGTATTCCCTTGCTCAAGGTCTCTAATTATCTTCTAAATGTTTGACTTTACCGTCATGTTATTGGCCTCCCACGTTGCTGGGTGCAAATATTCACAACATAGTTTCAGCTGTCCTTCATTGCATCAATGTCAACATTTCACTTTACTGGGAATAGTTTCCCTGAAGAAGATCTACTTTAGAGAATGTTAAGGAAGTTGGAGAAAAGAAAGCTGGAGAGCGTGGTAGATGGGATTATCATTCAAAACCGTTTGCTGCCTTGCTACCTTTCCCTAGGGGAGGATGATGCTTTCCCACTCCCATGACATAAGGATTGGCAGTACAGCTTGCTCTGGCTGATGAAGTGGAGGGGAATTTTGTATGGCACATCTGTGAATGCCCTTTCCCTCTGACACAGTGTCCAGCAGTGTCCAGACAGAGGAATCTAAGTGGGTATGTTACATGAGAAACAAACAGAAAATTTTGTTGTTGTAAACTACTGAAATTTGGGAGGGCCATTTCCAACAGCATAATCCAACTTTTGCTGACCAATACACATATTATTCCTGGGTATAATGGATATAGTGAGATGTATGTGAATCAAGGAGAAGCAAATGATAAGTGATAAGAAAGGCATTTGTTACTGGCCTTTTCCATGGCATTTCCAAGCTAAGATTCAATAAAGATTTTGAATGTTTTGAATATTAAACTCACTAAGGAGTCAAATAAATAAACCAAATAGTCCTATTTTCATTCATTCAGCATACAGAAATATTTACTGATAACCTATGATGTATTAGACATTTACCTAGGCATTGTGGTATTTATAATCTACATTACATCACAAACTCTGCTTGGGGGTCTATACAAGTTGCTAAGGAAGACTGTACCTTTCTAAATATTAATAATTACACTTATAATGAGAAACAAAAACTCAAGAGGGTGATCATTCATGTTTGGAAGGAAGAAGAAGAAAGGATTTGTGGGAGTGTAGTATTTGATTAAGGCCTTGAAGTTTATATAAAGGAAGAAATTACTTAAGGAAGGAACAGTGGATGTGAAGGAGAAGAGGTAGGAAATATGGACAATTAGCTTGGGGCAGTGAGAATCCTCTTTGGCTAGAAAATGTTACACTTAGTTTGGAGATGTGGTGAGTAATAAAACTGAAGTTAATTTGGGGAAAAATTGCAGTGAAACTAAAATTCCTATATGAGTCTTTTGACTTTTATGGGAAGCAAGAAGCCACAGAAGATTTTGGGTATGGGCTGCCAGTGAGGGTCAGAGCTGTGCCTCAGGAATGTATGGGCCCAGTGGAGGGCTGGGGACCTGGAGATGGCTAAACCTTGATGAGGCTCTCACCCAGCACAGAGGCACTTCATATTCGTGATCCACTTACATACAGAATGTAATAAATACCATAGAGTGTCTCAAATCTATTTGAAGGAACTCTTATAACATTAATTCTCTTGGAAACATTGGTTATTTTTTAGGGAACAAAAATCAATGTACATCTTCACGTCATATCAAACACTGAATAATTGCCGATCCTCAAAATAAGTTCATGGCTAAGTCTCTACTGTGAGCTTTTCTAAGCCTAAAAACAAGTTTTAAATAACCTCAAAGAGAAATGACAAGGATAGTTTCAACTATATGTAAAAATTTAAGTATTTATATGTCTTTTACTCAAATGCATCAAAAGTTGTAAAACAAACAATAAATGCTTGCAGAGAATACAAACAAGGATCTCTATAAAAAACATAGAAGTGGTAAAAATAAGAAAAATGCTTAAATAACATAATCAGGTAATTTATGAAATTAAATACAGAGAACAAACAAACATATAGGAAGTATTTGATTGAAAGGACAAATGTTTCCAATGGGAATTAGCAAAAAATTATTTTTAAAAGGTGTTATGCAATGTTTGCAAGGTGAGATAGACTCTTTTATAAAGTATGATAGTGGCAATACACATTGGTATGATTCTTGCAAAGTTATTTGACAATATGTATTAGAAGTCTTAAACACTGGCTTAGCAATTCCTGTTTTGGAACATTCATCCTAAAGAAATTAGTCTAAATATAGCAAAAGGGCTTTGCTTAAGATACTTTAAATAGTATTTGATAGTTTAGAAGACATAGAAATAATCTAAATCTACAGCATTCATGAATATGTACTTGTAAACTATGGAATATGTGTATATATTTGATGGTAAATCAGGAAAAATTTTAAATTGTGTTTATAAAGAACTTGTATCTACTATGAATATGTTTATGCTGTGATGACAATATGGTATATGCATTTTATCAGAGTCATGTAAAACTTGCCAAACAAAACTAGAGGAAATTTTAAGATTGACAGCCCTTACGTGCTGGGTCAAGAAGGTGATTTTTTTTTTTGTCCTTTATATCCTTCTGGCTGAAAATATGGTTGATTCTAAAGTAAGAGGCCTGGAGATATATGTCTTTCATCTTCTACATAGAGGCAACTGTTGCAGTAATATGAGTCAATCTGACTGCTAAAGAAAAGAATGCAGGGATAAAACCAGAAAACACAAGGGCAGAGTCTAGAAAATGCACACATTAGTTTTCAGGAGGAAAATGAGAGCCAGTCAGGATGAAACAGAAGGCAGTCAAGAAAAGCAGGGTCTCTGGAAGCTTAGAATGTAAGCAGTCTCAAGGAGGAGAGGCCTTCTGTCAACGGGGTGGGGGAGTGTCAAGAAATTTGACGACCAGAGACGGTCATTAGGTTGTCGCTGGCTGACCTTAAAGCAGCTTCATTGGAATCCAGAAGTGAAGGAGCTTAGAGAACTGCAGCTGATAAAGTGGACCGCTGAAATGGACAGGGGTAAACGGGGACCATACTTGCCTAAACAAAAGAGAAAAGGTAAATATAAAATTAAATGTGGCATAGCAAATGGGCTGTCTTCTCAGTCTTTAACGGTGGTGGTGGTGGTGGTGGAGGAGTTCCGACATGTGTTAAGTAGGATGTACACATCTGAGGATTACCACTGGGATTCACACACAAGAAAACAGACACAGGCTTCTCCAGGACTCTCGAGTGCCTTTTCTGTGCTCAGAGCAGAGGCTCTCTCTGCTTGTTCTGATCCTAGAACCACGTTTCTGCTTGTTTCAGGGTGGCCCCTGAACCATACCCCTAGATCTGCATCGATGCCTCCAACAAGCCCTTCAGCACAAAGGGTCATTGATGAGACAGTCCATGGGCTGACAATCAGTCAAAACCATTTTTTTCCAGAAAAGCCTGAGCCCAATATCCTTGTTGACAATGGAGAATAAAGGGACAGTCATTAAAAGATAAGCAAGATTTGGGGCACTGTTTTGTATTTGAAGCTAAAAACTTTCCCACAGTTTTCCCAGGGATTGCTCTCGGTGGAACCTGAGCCTTAGTAGTTTATCCCCATCATTACCCTATAAACAGGCTGAAATACCCCACCCCTCCGTGGGCGCCTATAAATACAGTGAAGCAGACAGACGCGCACTGCGACTTCGCAGTGCCCAGGGCATCAAACACGTGCTCCCTTATGCAAATCAAAGGAACTACTTTGCCTTCTTTTTGCCAGTGCAGTGACCCTTCTGTGTTCCCCTTAGGCGCGTATCCTCGACTTTCTCTGAGCTTTCGGTTAAAGAGAAACATCGGATACTTCATTCTTCAGACTTACATGCCCTCCATACTGATTACGATTCTCTCATGGGTGTCCTTCTGGATCAACTATGACGCATCTGCTGCGAGAGTCGCCCTCGGTATGTGTCGTTCTTAAGTCACATCTAGAATGTAAAGTAACCATATTATTACAGTATTAAAGCGGAGTTCAGAGGCTACAGTTCAATTACCACTTTTTGATATCATGACACCAGTTTTGCCAAGAGAGTCACATTTTCTCTTGAAACACTAATTTCATGCACAGTTCCCTTGATGTGTTAATTTAATTATAAGGCTCAAATGTGAGTTTTCATGCCCATGAAAGGGAAAATATGCTTGCCGAGTACTTGCACAATAAGACTATTTTTTGACACTAATTTTAAAGCAAGGATTAACATTTCCTGTTCAAAATTATTCTGGGGCCCAGAAAAAAGGCTTGATTAATTGTGCATTCTTCTTTTTTAAGTGAGAAAAATAGGCAAATATTATGGCATGTAATTGGAATTATACGATTTAATGAGCATTAAAATGTGTGATTAGAATCTGAGTGATTCCTAAGAACTCTGATGATCTTTTCTAGCCACTGGTCATTTGACAATTAGATAATTAGAGTATGTACAATATACACTACAGATTATAATATTATTTTTCAATTTTTAAGGAAAGGCTTATATTTTAAGAAGCATTATTTTCTATTGCTAATTATTATGAAACTGTATTAACAAAGTAATCATGTAAAGCATGAACTTCAGATAAATACAGGGTTGAAGAGAAATTTCTCAGTCCATCCTCTTCTTTAGGTAGAGTTAAATTTAATTCCTGAAAATGCGATTATCGGTACTACTTGGAAAAGAATTACCAACACATTTGATGGTAAAGTAGTTTGCAGGTAACCATAAAAATTCAGGCTCCAGTTATCCCCTTATGTCCTCCTTTCCCTGTTTAGCCAAGACTTTAAGCTGATTAACATTTTTTTCTAAGAGAATATGTATATATGTATGCATGTGGATCTCTGGTTTAGACCCACAAATATGTGACTTGCAAAGTTGCAATAGAGATTAAATTTTTCCTAAGAAAAACCACACAGCTATGAATTAAGAAAACCAGGAACTATTCCTAAAGGTGTTAGGCAAATGGAAAAAAGGTCTTAAGAAGAATAAAGTATCAGAAAAACCAATAATGCTATATTAATTGTAATGCATTTCTAATGATATTAGTAAAAAAAAGTCTCTAAAAAATAATCTCCAGGATTTCTCTATAGCCTGGAGAGGTTACCCAACAGCCTCAGTCCTTCGGGTGGGTTTTACTTTTTTTTTTTAATGTTATTAGATTACTCTTTGTTAAACTACTTTCTCTTTTCTCAACTGGAAAATTCAGGGAGATAAAATGAATTTACAGGGGCAGATCCAAATTTTGTGGCACTAGTAGCTTATACAATTTTGGAAACTCTTTTTAAGAAAAAGAATATAAAATGTACAAATAGAAATTGACCTCTCCCCACCCTGTGCAGATGGAGCCCTGGAGCTGCCTCAGTGAATTTGTCTTCCCTGAAATAACCAGAGAAATCTAAATACCAAAGAACCAGGGTTATATGTCATCCCTAGGAGTGAGGTGTTCTGAAAAAGTGAATTTCTGAATTTTCTGGTTATAGAAAATCTATAATTGTCTTCCACCATATTAAATAGATAATCTATCTGTAGTGGGTTCCCTTCAGCCCAACCTCATTGCACTATACGAACGTCGATTCTACTTTTTTGTAATGTCGCAGCATTATTATCGTAAGCCTACATCATCCGTCTGGAACTTTGCTGGGACCAAAGAATGGTCTGGCTGGAGTGACCAAGGCTTTGCCACTGAAAGAGAGGGCTAGATGAACACCAGGGCCAGAGGGACACCGTAAGTCTGGGAGGTAGGAGTAAGAGGCGGAAGTGAGTGGGGATTTTGCCAACATCAAGGGTAACCTGAGGCTGGAGATCTAGACGGCAGTAGAGGTCCTCGGGCCGCAGAATCTGGGCAGACGAGTGGCGAGTCCAACAAGCCCCAGCTCTAGGAGTGTGACTGCAGCAAACTCATTCTCTCTGCCCCTCTTTGCTCGTCTAAGACATGGTCTCTGAATCTGTGTCTGCATATATCGGGTAACATCACTTGGCTAACTCAAAGTGTAAGGAAAAGGATATTATAGGGTCATGAACACTGAATACAGATAACGCAAACAACAGCAGCAACATCACCACCACCGCCAATAATAATAATGGCTAAAAACATACAAATACCTTTGTGCCAGGTTCTCTGCTGAGGACACTGATGTAGTTACCTTACCTTATCTGCAGAAGATCCGTATCAGAATAGGCAGTATTATTACCCCCATTTTACAGATCAGGAAATTGAGGTACAGAGAAGCTAGGTAAATGGCACAAGAATATAATTATTAAATGGCAGCAGAAAAATTTCAATCCAGTGAGTCAAATTCTAGGGCCCTCTCCCTTAACCGCTACAGCCAATTCCCAAAATGTTGATAGACATTCTATGGAAGAATTATTTGGTCCAGTATGTTGTCAAAACCATGGGTTAAAAAAAAAAATTAAGCGAGGTTTGCTACCATTATTACTATTGTGGGATCACTCAGAACCTTTTAGAGGCTCCTTAAGATGCCATGACTAGAATTTGGAGGTCTTTGTTTGGAGAAATCACCCCAGCCCCAGCCAAAATAGCTTGTCTTGTATCATTGCTTGTGTCCATCCTAAATGGCCACACTGCGATCTTTGCACCTTATTCCTAAACGAGGTCAGAACCAGGCAGCTTCTGCAGAGGATGCTTGGCAGAGACCTCCAGGGACACTATCCCTTCGACTCGGGGTGCTGTTGGGCCAGAGTTGTGTTGTGGAGATTTGAGGCCTGTTCCTGCTTCTCCTAGCAGGAAGGAATGCAGACACCACGGGCAGCCACCTGCTGTCCTGCAGTACAGAAGGCGTCCCCCATAGAGAGAGAAGTGATGCCAAGGCAAAGCTGTCAAGAAAGACTAGAGGTTCCTATGAGGGCGCATCAGCAAGCAATTTTCAGGAGTTACATTTAGACTTCTCAACAGCCCCAAATGATCATTACGAACACTTCGAGGCTCCTTCCAGTCACCCCTCTCTCTGGCAGGGTGGGCTTTGGGCCTGGCCATGTGGTTCTACAGGATGGGCTGTGGCCCACCACAGTCTGCCACTGTCCATGGTGTTCTAGATGGAGAAAAAAAAACTATAGAAGGAATTTGGAAAATGCAGTGGTCTTGTGCTCATGTGAGTAAAAACTAGAAAGACCAAAACACTCCCTTTGAAATCTTATGGCATGCATGTCCATGCAAAAGAGTCACCTGCAGAGGAGAAGCAACCAGTAAAGCTAAACATTTAGGCTTCCCAGATCCATTCTGGAACTGAAAAAAGGCAATGGGAGCAAACTTACAAAATTTTGGAAACATGGTGAGAACACATTTTTTTTTAGCACTTGCATGGTGTTTTTATATTTATGTGTAAATTGCAATTATCCCATTGCCACTTAAAATTTAAAAAGTCCTAAGCTGCCTATGAATGATATGTTTAACGGAGAAGCTTAAAATATTCTGAGGTCTCAGATTTCAGCATATTCAGTAAGCAATCCGGTTTGCAGTTTTATATAAAAATTGTCTCAGCTCAGTTCTCTTCTATTCTTTTAATACCAGTCAGAGATCAGGTGGAGAAGGGCCCTCTGTTTGAGTCATGCATCTGGGCTCTCTTCCCCATTCAATGGGTGGCCCATGGGGTGGGCTGAGCTCTGCACCCTGAATGGGGAGGATGGCTCCAAAATCCAGAGGAAATCAGTCCCTTCTTCCAAACCCTCACTGGATTGCTGGGAACATGCCTGAATGTCAGAAATGTGCATCTGGTGAGGTCTGGGTGGAAGTGATCATAGTTCTGGGCTTAGGCTCTGCCACAGAGCCTGTATCCCGGAGCTCTGACCTCTCAGAGAGCACAGCCTCCTATCCTCAGATGCATCGTTGGTTTTGATAGATGCTGTGGGTGTTGGCCCATGGCTAAGCTTACCTCTTGCACAGCAGAAAGGAAGTGCTTCTCTTCACTGGGTCCCGCAAGACACTTTCAGTGGCATCTGTTGCATTGGTTTAAAGAGCTCACACTTTGGAGCTGCCTGGCTTCCTAGAGACGTACTAATATTTCAAAAAATGTCTCCAAGGAGCATGTCAGCTGGAGTAGTTTCTGTCCCTACAATAAGTAAGTGGTCCATGCCTTCCTGCAAGTGTGGCTTAACTCAAGTCAACAAGTCTCACTAACTGATTTGCTCCCTGATCTCTATGGCTTCAAAGGATTGACACTGAATCTTTGTATAGCAAGAACTGTGTCCATTGTTGTGGGAGAATTGCAAGATGTGGTTCCCTGTCCTTCTGTGCTTCTAGAGACTAAACTTAGCTTCTATCAGGGAAATGGTGAGACCATTCATACGATGCTGTGCAAAGAATTCCAGCATAATAACATTCCAAAAAAAATGAACGTGGTCAGTTGCCCCAGGATATGTTATGATTGTACACTTGGAATAAAATCATTAAACTTTAACGTTTACAAGTATTTCCTGAGCAGCTTGTGTTCAAGTCTCTTTCGTCAATGCAGAGGGAAGATACTCTGTGAGATAATCTACCCTCAGGAGCTTTTACTCAACTATTCCTTTCTCTTTGAACTCAGGACTGGATCACATCCTTAATAATTAAAAAAAAAAATAAATAAACATTGCCACATTCCTCTTACTTCATTTCTTCCTGGGAAGAATTGTTTTCTTAGGCCTGGGGATCTCACTGAGCTCTTTGCTGCTCTAAATCTCTTTCTACTCTCAAAACTCTTCTCTTCATTGGCAAGGTCCTGTGGAGTAAGCCCCTGCCCAGTTTACCTCCTTTGGAAGGGAGGTGTGACACATTCTGCTCAAGTGACATTTTTACGCTCTACTGTATTTCAATTGCCCAATAATATTCCACCCGTTTTCCTCAACTAAATCAAGCTGCTTGAGAACATATAAAAGGGCGATGAAAAAGGAAGGACAACACAGCCAAGGGTAACCTTTCACCCTTCTGTTTCTTTTTTAGGGATCACAACCGTGCTAACGATGACAACAATCAACACGCACCTTCGGGAGACTTTGCCCAAAATCCCTTACGTCAAAGCCATTGACATGTACCTGATGGGCTGCTTTGTCTTTGTGTTTCTGGCCCTTCTGGAGTATGCCTTTGTCAACTACATTTTCTTTGGAAGGGGCCCCCAAAGGCAGAAGAAGCTTGCAGAAAAGACAGCCAAGGCGAAGAACGATCGTTCCAAGAGTGAAAGCAACCGGGTAGGCCCTTCATTGCCTTGAATTTCACGGACACCACCTTCCCCCTAAAAGCTAAGGAATTATTATATTTACTTCTGCGACCTTTGAGTAGGAGTTGTGTGGTCTAGCTGGTCATAATCTGACAAGTTTCCACACACAAGTCACTGAATTTTATATAAAGCCAAAAATTAGTGCAGAAGCTGGAGATACCAAAATTTCCCTAGTTCCCTTTAAAAAGAACAGAGTATGTGAATGCCAGAAATAATGAAACTCTGGAGTGTGGTGCCTGACCCTGGCACACAGAAGCATTTTTCCAAAATGTTTAAATATTCATTTGGTTGCAAAATTACAAATTTGATTATCCAGCATGCTGTTTTTCCCAAGGAGTGTGCAGAACACTCTCTTATCCACTCAGGTCCCATGGTTAAACATCCCTAGCATGAAAAGAGTGAGCAAGGAAGGTGCAGGTGTTCAGGCAAGATGCTGCAACCTGGTTTTGTTCTGTTAAAAATCCAGGAAGACCTCACAGGTCATTAGGAAGTCTCTGGATGCACTCCCCACGGCAGAGAATGAATCGGGTCCACGCACTTCCAGCCCAGCCTGATTTGCTGTCACACGCTTCCAATTACAAGATAACCTGATGTCATTTCTGATTATTTCTAATGAAAGCAATCTGTTATTGCAGTCATAAACAGTATTTTAGCAACAGCACATTCTAGATTTTATCCTTTTTTCTTTTCTCCTTCTACCTCCTTCATCTCATCAAATCCTCAAAACTATGTTCTCACCAGTTTACACGATGGGTTTGTTCCCACATTGCTTTGTTTTTTAATTCTTCTTGTTAACTTATCTATGTCTTAAGCCCGGAGGGTTTTCCCACTCCTTCTTGATCTCTCAATGCCACCGTGTGTCTGTGATCCCACAAAGGAGTGCAGTGAGCTCTTTGGAGTATTGGCTTGGTGCACCTTCCCAGGAGCAGGACTTGATAGGCATATAGCATTCAAGAAGGAATGGTTGCACGGCAGATGAATGTGGATGGCTTTTTTCTTTTCAGCAAAACATGGAGTTGATCAAAGAAATCTAGACTCTGTGAATAAAACCAGGCTTTCCACATGCAAAATTATTCTGAATTTCTTACTGAAAAATGTACCCACCCCCCTATGCCATTATGCTGCTAAGTCAGCCTGCATCCTACTATTACACACCATGCTTTGGTCATGCTGTTTCCAAGGAAACGGGAATTCACTTGTTATTGTTCCCATCACACAGATACACAATACACATAATGCTATTTTTTTTCCCAAATTCCCTACTACAAGTCCTCTTCATTTAAACAGGTTATATATTTTTTCCTTTCTTCTAAATGAGATTGTTTAGAATTGTCTAATGGTTGTGCTGCAGAAATACCATTTGAATGCAAAGTTTAAAATTGAAAAAAAAAACACACACACACAAAAAAACCTCCAACATCCACAGGGAAAAATTAGCAGAAAGTAGAGAGAATATATAAATCAGATGCAGAGGAAAATTTCAGTTTATTATGAGGCCATTTTCATTGTTTGTTTTTCTGAAAAAATTTTTTTCTGTTTTCCCAACACTTTTAAAACATTTACACATTCATATTTTTAAAAATCTTAATTGTAAAATTTCTAAATCTTAAATCTTAAGGTTTAAAATCATCATACAAATGCACGTAGACTAATTTTAATCACATATTCTGTGCTTTTAAAGCTAAGCTTTAAAAAAATTGTTCCTTACTGCCCCTAAGAATTTAGTGGTGATTTTTAAATAGGAAGAAACCTCCCAATAAGTTTAGATCAGTTGATATGGATGAATTAATGTGAAAAAAAATCACAAATTTTATGCAAAACAGAAGTGGCACTATAACACTCCAGTAGCTTGATAGGCTACACATTCCTTTTCAATTACTGAGTCATTAATTTACAAAGATATTTCTTGGGAGTGGTTATCAGTGTGGCTCTCTATGTTAAAAATGGCATTATTTTTGAAACAATAGACGCAAGGAGGCCCTTTCCAGGTTATACATGAGAGATGAAGGCTCAGGGGTGCAGTTTTTCCAGGACCGACAGCAACCAGACAGAGTAAGGCTTGTGCTGTCACTGTCTTCCTGAGACCACCTCAGTTCCCACCAAAGCCTGCCAGGGGGAGACTGTGAAGTCACGGCACTGCAGGTCACCAAGCAGGGCTTTGGCATGGTGATTGTTGACCCTAGTGTAACACAATGAGTAGATTTTCCCTGTATTTATTCCTTATACAGTATTGTATCTTAGTAGTCAATTATTGAATGACAAGATTTTTCTCTTGTTCACTTAGCTTCTTCTCAAACCTGTGATAGGTATCATATAAGCCCTGCCCTTAATTTATTTGTGCAGAGCCTCTATTTGTTCCTGAGTTGTTTCTGTACCCAGGAGCTAGTTTTTGGTTGGAATGTGTAAATTATTGTCACAAGCCTTGTAGTATTTTGCAAGTTGATCAACTGGTATTTGAATTTCATGAGGTGGCAGAAAGTCGTAATTTTGTCAGGGAATGGGAGCCGCAGACTTGGCATCTGTCTTCTTACTAGAGAGCAAGGTTTATTTTGTCACATGAGAAATAATTTCTTATTCTTCTAAAATGAGAGTATTTTACTTATTTAGAAGCTTGAAGGTAAGTAGAAGATGAGATATCAATTATATGCCAATCTGGTGGCAAACTGTAGGGAAAAAAAATTCCTCTGTCATACATTCTGCAGTAGAATATCTTTGAGTATTTGCAACTCTCAAAGTTATAGAGCAGGAACAAAAACTACATTGAAATCAATGATTCTTGTTATAGTCTATGTGAGAAAAAACCCTTCAGAATAAAGAGTATTAATTAAATAATTTAAAAATTGCATGCACCTGTCATTCTATACAGAGCATTTCAGCTTTGCATTTCACCTGTAATGTCCATCTAATTTCACTTAAATTCTACATAATAGGAAAAGATTAGCATCTCTTTTGTAAATATTTGTTAAACATGTTTGATTACAAAGATTTAACTGATTTTAATAACCACTTCATTCTCTCAGAAAAATGTAGTAATTTTAGTGTAAAATTTTCTATATATTGGTTCATGTTTAATATTTAAAAATAAAATTAAAATAAAACAGCCAAGCTATTTTACAGCAAGATGTTATTAAATCAGTATATAATCAGATTCCTTCTAACACTAGAATAAGTGTTACACACCTGCATTATTGTTTTCATTACAATAAGTCTTTGCCCACTCTGAATAAGGAAAATTTAAAATGTTATTGGTTCCTGAGACCAGTCTTGCATGAGCTATTTCTTAAACTAGCTACAACTAGCCATAAGTGTCCAAAGTATCTGAGAGCACTTTAATTTTGTAAATAATAATGATGTTGGTAGGGAATGGAGTAGAGGAGATTTGCCTTCCCTCAGTATAGTTCTCCTCTCTTAGATTTCAGGGGCGCAGACAGTAGATTTCTGCACTTACAAGGTTGTTTCCCAAACCCATGACATTCCCTACAAAGGACTGGAGAAGAAGGGCATCAACTCATGCAATTTTGTCACCAAATCACAAAAAATCGACTCAATATTCAGTTGGCCTTATCATTATTATTGTTAATTATTTGCATCTTCTTCTCTCTCCCTGGACTGTTTCTGAAATCACCATATAAGTTACAATCTCCTCGCCATCAGTTTTTCTGTTCTTTCTCCCCACACTCCTTTTCGTCCACGTTCTCCCCTCCTTAAGACCTAAGCCAAATGCTCTCCTCCATAACGTTGTCCTGGCCTTTTTCCTCCGACTTGCCCCATCTTGCCACCATCGTTCCCTGCTCCAAGCAGTTGGTTTGGTCCTTGCTGTCTCAACTTCCAAAGCCTGTGATCAGTGCCTGTTCAGTGGCATGCCGCTAATATTTCATGTACCCACCATGTCTTCAGTAACCAGCATCAGGGTCTTTGTCCACCAAAACACCCACACATGACTCGAGCATGGTAAATAAGTCATGCAGATGGGTGAATGGGTACTTACATGGGTTAAGGAATGAGTGATATTTGTCCTCAGTTTGCTCCCACTGAACTGGTATGTTTTTACACTTCTCTAGCAGGAAGAGAGGAGAAGGTTCATAAATGAGTCTTTTAAAAAGCGAGGTGAAAGTATGAATCATTAGGACTGTCAAAGTTTGTCTGAATAAACAGGTCACAAAATACTTCCCTCCATTCATTTAAGAAAAGACATTTCTTTATTTGGTATTTCTTTGAAGTTGCTAATTATAATCCCCTGGATTTTGATAAAAGGCACTTTTCGGATGGTATTTTTGATAACTAGAAAAAATGGTATTGTCAGCATGTGTTTTAATGTGTTTAAAAGGCAATATGTGGTATTTTTAAAAATACATTTGCTGGCTATTTGAAGCACTCATCACTAAACTCCTAAGGTCAAGGACTATTTCTTATTCATGTCTGAGGCCCCACACCTAGCACCATGTCTGGAACATAGCAGGTGTACAGTATTTTCTTTCTTTAATGAATAATCATAAAGAAACTGGATCCTGGCAGCTTTGTGTGCACATCTCCACTGAGACACCCCATCTTTCTATGTGGAGAGCTGGGCTCTTCATCTTGTGATTTTATTCTATATAAAACATTAAAGAGGATGTGGACAGTATTTTTAGAGCTGAATCATATTTTCTGATTTTTCTACCATCAGGAAAGTAATTTCATTCTTCTCAGATTCTAATAGGCAGTCAACCCCTCTTTATTATTGAAAAGAATACAGTTTACATTATCACTTGAAAAAAAAACACATCAAAGTATTGGTAATTATTCTCTGGCCCAACTTAAGATAAATTTTAGATTTAAACTTATGAGCCTCCCATGTAAGTTGATCTTTTGAAAATGTTGGACATTTAAATAAAATCTAGTTTATTCAGTACCACCTCAATTTATTCATTTTCTTTAAGGGATAGCCTAATAGGTTTTCTTTTATGACTCAAAATCAATAAATGTGTTGGGGCATCATGTTTATTCACTCCAGTACTAGAATAACTGAATTTATTAGATCATCCTGGTCAACAGCCTCCACCAATCCCCTGTGTGATGCTGTTCTTTCACTTACCATCAGCACTGTAGAATGTGCTGGAAGGTGATGGATTCAGTAAAGGGGGTTCTCCCCTCTGGAGTCTTGCTTTTTTTTAATGCAGTTTTATTGAGATATATTCACAAACCATACAGTCATCCAAAGTGTATAATCAGTTGTTCACAGTATCATCATATAGTTGTGCATTCATCACCCAATCAATTTTTTGAACATTTTCATTACTCAAAAAAATAAAAATAAGAATAAAAATAAAAATAAAAGTAAAAAAGAACACCCAAAACATCTCATACTCCTTTCCTCCCTCCCCTTATTATTCATTTACTTTGTGCCCCCCTTTTTTCTACTCATCTGCCCACACATTGGATAAAGGGAGTGTGAACCACAATGTTTTCAGTCACAGTCACGCTATATAAGCTATAGAGTTATATGTTCTTCTTCAAGAATCAAGGCTACTGGGTTGCAGTTCAACAGTTTCAGGTATTTCCTTCTAGCTATCCCAATACACTAAAAACTAAAAAACATATAAGGATAACCTCCAGAATGACCTCTCAACTCCATTTGAAGTCTTTCAGCCACTGAAACTATTTAGTTTCATTTTTCTTCCTCCTTTTGGTCAGGAAGTCTTTCTTAAGCTTACGATACCAGGTTCAGACTCATCCCCAGGAGTCACGTCCTGTGTTGCCAGGGAGATTTACACCCACTGGGAGTCATGTCCCATGTAGGGGCGGAGGGCAGTGAGTTCACCTGTCAAGTGGGCTTAGGGAGAGAGAGAGAGGCCACATCTGAGCAAGGAAAGAGGTACTCAGGGGATGACTCTTAAGCATAATTATAAGTAGGTTTAGCCTCTCCTTTGCAGTGACGAGCTTCATAAGGGCAAGTCCCGTGGTAGAGGGCTCCGCCTACTACAATGGTAGTCCCCAGTGCTTGTGAGAATATCAGGAATTCCCCAGGTGCAGAAGTTTAATATTTCCACGTTTTCCCCCAGGCCCTCAAGGGGGCTTTGCAAATATTTTTTATTCTCTACCAGATTACTCTGAGATGTATCAGAGTTTCACACTAACCTGTACAAACCAACCAGCTACCCCGCCCCCCACCCTTATTCAAAGTTCCAAGTAATTATGATGTTTTAATAAACTGACCTGGAGTCTTGTTTTTAATGTTCGATTGTGTAAAGCCACTTCTGCTAACCCTTCCGTGCTGCCTCCCTGCTGCCTCAGGGACTGGCTGTCCAGGGCACTCAGAGCAGGTTCACATCACCACCCTTCTTAGCGACAGTGAGCCACTCCTGCCTCCCCCAAGGGGACATGGCCTCCAAAGGCAGGTCTGGACACTTCTACTCTCTCTTCTGGCCTTACATACGCTTTTCTCTCCTTCTTCAGCTACACTTTAATTTATCTGCTGAGCTTTTTCTCCCTCATCCTCTTTGGGAAGCAGTCTCCCAAACCACCAATCCTTTACTGGCCCTGAAGATCGGCAAATGGACTTCTGTTTTAAGGCTTTTGCAGGGAAAGTAACAAAAAAGACCAAACGTAAGTCAGAAGTCCAAACTCTTACAAAGATCTCAGATTCTTGGTACTTTTGGAATTGAGGCACCATTAGGATTCTTCCTTCCACTGGATAAAAAAAAAACAACAAAACATTAATATTCTTCTGTTAATGCTCTGGGGACAACTTGTCTCCAGGAAGCCCTTCTGCCCAGCATGTTTGGTGCAGCAGATGTGGGAGAGAAATCAGTGTCATCTTCATCCATGCCCCTGTCCGAGCCCCTGCAGGCTTCTGTAGTTCATCCTATGGAGATGTTGCCCCCTCTGCATAGGTCTGCGTTGTGGCCTCCTACCCTAAGGACACAGTCTTCCTTTCCCAAGACACCTTATTATCCTTCCTGGGGCTGCTCGGGAGGGGTGGGAGCAGCACGACAAGAGGTACCTGGGATTTGGTAGCATCATTTAGGAAGCCTGAGCTTCTGATGAATGAGCCCTAGGGCTCTCCAGCCTGTGCTAATGGGGTGTCCACTGCTTAGCCATGCATCGGCACATGCAGCCCTGGGCCAGCAACCCTCGAGCCGATGTGGGTGTCCCTGCAGGGAGCCCAGAAAACCAGGAGGCTGTGGGTGGATGGGAGCAGCATGGTGAACATCTGTCTCTGTCCTTCCTCCCCATCTTCTCATCTGCTGGGTGATGGAGGGAGCTGCTACTGCGGATTCCTGAGTTCCCTGGTTGCGCCTGGAGGAGATGTCTGGATTTGTTGCAGAGGTGGGCACAGAAGCATTACTGACACCTCTGGGTAGTTCTCTTCCAGACACATATAAAGAGGTCAGGGCCAATGCCTACTGATTACAGTCCCTCCCTTCAGTTTCTCCTCTCAAAATTTAACTTTTACTCTTTATCCTGCAGCTAGAGCCATGTTTCAGAAATATGTTACTTTTTTACTTTGAAATCACTTTTGCCTCCCATTGCCTGAAGGGTAATGTTGAAATTCTTTAAGCTCATATACAGAAACCTTAATGCCTTAATTCTAATCTTCTTTCCCAAGGTTCATCGCTGAGCACAGTTTCCTACTGTGATAAGATGAAGGGAAGATGATGACGATAGTGGTAGCAGTAGCCCCGTCTATTGAGGACTTAGCATGTGCCAGAAACCGTGTGTTATGAACCCATTGTCTCCAGGACATTAGTCCCACTCAGTTAGTTTGCCTTTTTCAAAACTCTCCCAACCTTTGCTTGTGATGATCTTCCTGCCTTCTCCCTGGAAAATTTCTACTCATCCCTTGAGGCCCCACTCAAATGACATTTCCCTCCTAAATTTTCCCTGTTACTCCTGTGTCAGTTTTGATTGCTTCTTTGACAGATTACCACAAACTCAGCAGCTTAAAACAGCACCCCTTTATTATCTCACAGTGCTGCAGTTCCAAAGTCCACATGGGCTTGGCTTGGAGATTCCTTGGAGAATCTCACAAGGCTGAAATCAAGGGTCAGCAGGGCTGTGTCCCCTTCTCGGAGCTTGGGAGGAATCTGCTACCAGGCTCATTTGGGTTGTTGGCTGAATTTGGTTCCTTGTGATCTTGGACTGAAGTCCCCGTCTCCTTGCTGGCTGTTGGCTGGGTGTGGTCCTCGCTTCTAGAAGCTGCTCGCAATCCTTTTCACACTTTGCAGCTGGCCTCCACAAACAAAAGAGTGGGTCAAGCCTCCCCATGCTTTGAACCTCTCCTTCTCCTTCTGCTGCATCTCTCTGACTTTCTCTTCTGCTCCCAGCTGGAGAAAGTTCTCTGCTTTTAAGGGTTCCCGTGATTAGACTGGGCCCACCAGATAATCCAGGATCATCTCCTTGTGTTGAGGTCCATGACTTCATAATGTCATGTCTGCAAAGTCCCTTTCACATGTAGGGTAACACATTCATTTGTTGAGGGGAATAAGACATGACACCGTTATCACACCTGTCCTTTGCCAAGTGTAACATTTCCAAATCATGCTGTGGGCATCACAGAATCTTTATTGACATCTTTTTTTCCTAAAGCTTTGCTGGCCCCTGAGTGCTTCATTCTTTTCTCTGGGGTTTGGTCCCTACTGCAGTCCTGGGACTGTACAAAGCTCTGCACACATCCCTGCTTGTTTTGAGTGGGAGAGACTCTCTTCCTATCTCACCTCCTACACATCTAGTTTAATGTCTTCAATGAAATTTGTTGGCCCCAAATTAAAGTATCAATAAATTATCCACATCTAGTTTAATGCCTTCAGTGAAATTCATTGAACCCAAATTAAACTATCAGTAAATTATACTTCCTCAAAATAATTAATTTTGTGAAAGCCTCATTGAGGAAGCTGTAGACACTTAATCTAGTTCCATAAGAAAGGGGAGAGAATCCTCGGACAAAGAAGGGACCTGCAGTCCAGGGTGACTGTGGGGTGGGCCCCAGAGGCCCTGAGGGTGGTTGGTAGCCTTCAGAAAGGAGTCACAGCTCCCTGGGGACCCTGAGCTTCAGGTGTGTTCCAAGGAGTGTTCTGTAACAGACAAACGGCTTAAGCACCCATCAGCATCAAATAGTTCTGAAGCTGTATTTAGCACAGAATAAAATGTTATGATTTTAAAATTTAGTTCCTATGTGGGGGGGACTTTAGTCTGTTTTAAATATAGCCTTCTGCCAGGACCAGGGCTGGGTGAGGAGCTTTTACCCGGTGGGTGTCTGGCTTACGTGTGCGTCTATCCCTGTGAAGTCATCAGAGTGTCGTCCTGCCACAGGAGTGTTTGTTTGCTTGTTTCTCCAGGTATCTTATATCATCAGAAAAGGGGATAAATTGAGTTTCAAAGAAGAATGGAAGAATAGGAGAGTATATGTGTAGGAAATGGTTTTAACACTCAAGTTAGCATCTTAGAAGACATTAGTACATTGATTTTCTCTTCAGTAAGGACTTGTATCCAGAATGTAAAATTTCAACATGAAAAGGCCCCCTTATTTTTATCAAATCTTCTAGTGAGAATTTTTATATCAAGGAAGCAAAATCTCCAAACAAGCAATTAAACCTCCGAAATGACATTTTCCAATAAAACAGAGAGCCGAGTTTGACAGATGTGCAATTTCCCATAATAGATGTGATATGATCGTGTGACATAGCATGCCCTGGGTTTGCATATGGAAATTAGATTTATTGGCATTCCAGTCATCTAATGATGTGAATTTTCTTCCATTTAGGTGGATGCTCACGGAAATATTCTGTTAACGTCGCTGGAGGTTCACAATGAAATGAATGAGGTCACAGGTGGGGTTGGTGACAGCAGGAATTCAGCAATATCCTTTGACAACTCAGGAATTCAGTACAGGAAACAAAGCATGCCTCGAGAAGGGCATGGACGGCACATGGGGGACAGAAGCCTCCCGCACAAGAAGACGCATCTACGGAGGAGGTCTTCACAGCTCAAAATCAAGATCCCTGATTTAACCGACGTGAACGCCATAGACAGATGGTCCAGGATCGTGTTTCCATTCACTTTTTCTCTTTTCAACTTAGTGTACTGGCTGTACTATGTTAACTGAGTGACCGTACTTGATTTTTCAAAGACTTCATTTAACATTGAGTGAAATATTACTCTGCCTGTCCGGTTTTTATACCTGTACACACACAGACACACACACACAGACACACACATATATACATACGCAATTGTATATATATGTGAACTTTCTCAGCATATATATAAAATACACGTGTATATGAGGATGTATGTGTATATGTTTATGCACACAGGTGTAATTGCCATGCGTGTGTAAAACAAATACACATACATATATACATTTTGCAGCTACGGACAATTTAACACAGAATGCATATTGAAGAAAGTCATAGTTTTTTTCTTTTTTTAATTGAAAGGGACAAGCATCATCTAAATATTAATGCCTTGAGAATGAGGGCGTGAAACACAATATCATCCCACGTTGTGTCTTTTATTATCATAAATTAGATGTTTTAGTTTAAAATTCAGAACGAAACTCTTAGTTAATCTTCAGTAACTCACACAGTGGTACTGCTAGTTTAAAATGAGTCACACACTTCATGTCCTCTCTTTCAGTTTAGTAAGCAAAGACTTTTTGGCTTTTTTTTGGTGATGGGTTTTGTTTTCATCAGGCGTGTACTTTCTCTGTGACGGTTTGTTGGATGAGGCGATCCATGGGCAGCACGCTCACCTGCCATCTTAAACGTAGGTAGAACCCATGTTGATGTTTGAACATCTACCTTTTGAAAACCCATCGGGAATGAATGGCATCTCATTGTAAGTACTCTAATGTACAGTGTGTTTTTTTGTTCACTTGGAGTGGATCCAGCTTAACTGTCACGTGGGAAAACCGTAGCACATTTTGGCAATGCTTAGTTGACCTTTCAATCTTTGAGAATGTGCTCTACGTTGCATATGGATTTCTAGGCCTGATATCTAACGGGAAGGATAGACGTCTCAGGTTATTCGTTACTCTAAGGTAAAACCACCTAGAATGATTCCCCCCTTGCATTTACATCATCAAGCATTCTTATAACATTGTGTGTTAATATGAAATATATTTGCATAATATGCATATATATGTATATTACCAAGATTTTGTTTCTTATGCTTGCTACCATGGCAGCATGTGATGTCGCATTTTTCTTTATGGGATGTAACTACTTTCTATTATCTAGACTTAAGATTGAAGCTGAAACACTTCTGCTATTCAATTTCATGCCTTTTTTTCTGTATCTGACTTTGCCATAAGCATATCCAACTCCTAGACCAACTAGGACGCTGCAGGTACACAGCCAGTCCACACCGCACATCACCCAGAGACCCGTGATCACCCTCTCGAGGCTGAGGAGAGCAACCTGTCAACAAACCCGGTCACTTTCGGTTCCTTCCGATCCGCAGCCTCATCAGTATTTGGACTTTTTAAAGCTCGTAGAAACAAGACAAGGTGCACTGGTTTCATAGACGCAACCTTAACTTACTATTTAGATGAGATCTTTCTAAAGAAAAAAAAAAAGAGATGATATATTTTTTGTAAACAATATTTCTATCACAGGCATCCATAAACTGAAATGACTGCAGTCGTGCAAACAAGTGTCACAGTAAAGTTAAGCATTTGGAGAAAAAAAACAAGCAAAATATGCAGGAAAGAACTACTAAATTAATATTTTACCCCAAAATGATACCTATGCCTCACCCCCTCTTGTTCTACCCAAAACCCAAAGTCGAGTCCAGTCCTCTAGTGTGTGGCCCTGGTTTGCTCATGCACACAGGCTCCTCTGGAGGATGTCTGTGGGGGTGGATGATCACACAAGCTGGCCACTAGTGGATCTTCCTTTGGTGGCCTCAGCCTTTTATTTGTGATAGTCTGTAACAGTTCAAAACCCACTATTAGGCTAAACAATCCACAGCGTCTCATGCTAGAAACAATGACCGACTTTTACACCCCCTTCCTTACTTCATTCCTCTCTTTCTTCCAAATCTTTCTCCAACTGCACTCTCTGGTTTTATATCATTCTGGAGACTATCCAGTGATTTGTTGGCCTTTGGCTTTTCTCTGACCATTTTTTTTTTTCCCATGGGTAAAAATGGGGGATCCTAAAAGTTGAACAGATTGGGAAAAACCTTGTAAGTGGCCTTATCATTGTTAACATGTTAAAGAAACAACAACAAAACATTTGTGAAGACCTTATCCCTTTCAATACTTCAGGTATCTTTTTCTGTATCCAGTGACTCAAGGTGTGACTCCACATGCAGAAGAGTGACCCCAAAATGCAAATGAACACGGACAAGAGCAGTGAATACTCAACGTAATTGTACAATTTATAATATTCAGAACTGTGACATTAATTCTTTCTGGGAGAAAAGTGATTCAAGAACTTTTTTGATGTATAGTTGAGGTACCCAAATAACAAAGGCAGAGACCCCATGGGATTCCAAAGAGATGCAGTTCTACTTTCCAGGGTTTTCTGGATATAAATTTGCATGGTATAGTCATAATAGCTTTTGAGCTTTTTATATGCATTTGGCACCAAGATTGGGATCCACAACTTTGTAGACACTGCGATGAAGTTAACATATTAGCTATACTATAAATAGTGTTTGTAACTACACACACACACACATATTCACACATACACAAAAATACATACATATATTCTGTAAAAAAAAAAAAACAAAACTTTTTAAGATCCTTGGGTATGTGTTTGCTTTACTCATCTCAGAAGAAAATTACTTTTCTTCTAATAAAATTATTTGATAGCTTCTCCATTTTTAAAAGTTGTGAGACATACTGAGAAGCAGGACTTCTGACTGTGCTAACAGAGGAGAGCTGAGTTTGGTTCCCTGTTTTGTTAAAATGACCTCTCATTACCCCACAGTAGTAATCGAGCCGGGGAAAGAGCCATGTTGATGAATTCTGAAACCCAATTTCTGGCATTCATATGAGGTGGCTGTTACCCACTTCCAGGCATGTTGAGTAAGGAGGGACTAGTTTAATTGGAGATATAATGAGATTTCTTTCTCAACATCTGAAAGTAATAAAGAGTTAATTTTCTAAGTAGCCCTGTCTTTCCAAAATGCTTGACAGGGGCTCAAAATGTACAGAGGAATCTTGTTTTGACATGGTTTGCTCTTACCCAGATTCAGATACACTTTAAAAAATTCAAGAGCCCAACTACCTGAATACACACAGAGAAAGACGGATGGGACTTCATTAATCTTTACAAGTGGTATTCCTGTTCACCAACCCCAGAACTGTAGAGGGGTTTCACTGTCTATACCATGAGACACCCATTTCCCCCTGAATCCTAAATGAACCAGAAAGTGAGTCCTAATATAATTCCCATTAGGTTTGAAAGTTACACAAGCATCTGCAGTATCGTGTGTTTTTAATGCCAGCACCGAAAAGTTTGGCATTTTCTGCCATCACATCAAAGGCACTTCTCTTCTGTACACCATGGAATTAACATTTTCAGCAAGGATATCCTCTTGGAGGTGATGCCAAACAAGATTGGGACTGGCTTTAAGGAGACAGGTACACTGCAGTCATAGGTGTGCTTTTTCAGCTTCTGGTAGATAATTCCATTGGTGTTTGTCCCACCCTGTTGTTATAAGAAAAGGATGTGTCCAATTTTGAATCTCCTGGCTTGAAAGTATAAACCATTCCATAGTTCTTATTTTAGCTCTCCACCTGAAAACTGGCTCATATTCTTGGCCATTTTATGTAAGCAAAACGGAACCATTGGTGAAATATTTTGTTACTCTTTGAAACTGACTCTGGCTCTTAGTGTGAGTCTTCGGTCAGAGTAACACTGAATTGTGGGGCATAAAGCTGCCCAGGTGAATTAAATTTTCCCAGGACACTAGCTAGTGTGCCTTGGATTGATTACCTCTTCTACTGCATTGAAAGGTGCCATGTTTTCCTGAAATACTCAATTCCCAACACCTGGGTAAATAGCAACCTCCCAGAAAGTGACTCACGTATCACACTCCTCCATCCGTCCATCCCCTGAACACGTTTTGTCGTTCCTGTCCCACATTTTTACTTCACAAGTCGGTGGGTGTATTCAAGGTAAGTACAGGGTCGTTTTAGTAGGAATAGACGATTGCTGTCATGATCAATTCCCATGCTGATTTCATTTCATTGTAAAGATAAATTAAAACCCAGTTTTGCTTAAGCACATTGATGTAATCTTTTGGTATTATTTGACATGAAAAAACACAAAACAACAAACTTGAGTGATAGATACAATATGAATCTTGTTGATGAATGAATTCAAATTTATTAAAAAAGGACTAACTGAGTTAAATGTGAAGACTGTTTTTTTTTCTTCCTTGGCTACGTGTTGTTGGAATGGGGTGGTTATTTTAATTCTAAGCATTTTTATTCGCACATGACCATTTGGGTTATACTGAAGGTAAGAAAAATATAAGCCTAAAAATAACTGCATGTGAAAACCAACTGAACCATTTTTATGCATTTTTCATTGTGAACGCTAACATAAATACATAATGGTGATGACTTTCAAAGTATGAATTAACAAGTAGACAGCAAATTTCAAAGAATGCTATAGGTTACAGTTCCACCTTTTCAGTTATTTCCTCCTAGCTATTCTAATACCCTGGCATCTAATATATATATACAAAGTTTCAGTATTAGTAATCCTTTTTTAAATCCTATCTTGACTGTTTCTACCACTTCCTCCCATTTAATCTCCATCCTCAGGGGTGTCTAGGCAGTGAATAACGTAACTTGTTCATATTGAAAGGGGGTGTCGACAGTATGGGGAAGGAGGTTGCATCTAATTGATGTTCTTAAAGAGGCTGTTGTCTCTGGGTTTTAGGACTTGTCTGGCATAAGAACACTCTGGTGGATTTAAGTTTCTGTGAACCATTTTTTTTTTTTAATCACAATTTCCTCTGAACTTCAAAGGCCAACTAGAAACAGAGATCCAGCTTATCCCTGCCTTCAAGTAAGCACTTTAAGAGAGAAATATTCTTATATTAAAGTCAAAGAAACAACCTACTAATGACCTCCTGGAAAAGGTGCTATTGGTCCTTACTCTTTTATTTTTTAATATTATAAGGCAATTTCTCTTGCTCACTCTTCAGTGAAAAATGACAAAAAGACAAAAAGATGTCTCAAAATGAATGAATGGATGAATAATGATGAATTCAGATCCTTGGACACCTCAAACCCAGACAAAACTGTTTTGAGAAACATTGAGAAATATTTCTCTAGACCTCTGGGTGGGCTGCTGGCTCACCTGTAGATACATTAAAAGGAAAGTTTCCCACAGTGGTTATTGCCAGTCTTAAAAGATGCCTTCAATCATTTAGTATTTCATGGGGGGTTATCTTCAAATTTATCTACTGTAAGCAAAACTACACGAATTTAATTATTTCTTTCCAGGTCCTGTTTTATTTCTTTTTCCATCTCTATGGGAATTTTTTTTTGCACCATTCTTCTTCTACTTTTGGACTCTGACTTAGACATATTTCACTTTAATTCTTTGTCTAAGGCCAGAAAATCACTTTGGGAAAATTTCTCACTTGCTCCACTAGGCTAAAACAAAATTCATCCCGATGACAAATTTTGACTCACAAGAACCCTGCAGAAGAAAGACTTTTCCAATGTTGACTGAATTTCTGAAAACTTGAAAAAAAAAAAAAAAAAAGGCATCCTACTTTGGATGAACTTTTGATGAGCTGAGAAACCATCACTGCCAGGTCATACCCAGAAAGCCTCTCCCAGAGCTCTACTCCCTCCCTGGTCCCACTGCTGCCCCTGCTACATGCATTCTTGACACCGTTTTACAATTCTCACTCTACCTCCTTGACTCGCTCTAACAGGATGGAGATTTTCAACTTTCCTTTGAATGGGGAAAATATTCTTTAGAAAAGATTGACTCTTTGGAACCCATGATAACATTTCTAAACCAGCCATGTGTTATTGAAGCACTCCTAGGATCCATGGTCCTTGCTTGATGGGTAAACAGATTCCGTTTAGAATCAAATGGCAAGTGCGTCAAAGCGTATTTGTAGGTAAAACTTAGTTCATTGAAATGGCAGCTTAAAGCATGTCTGCTATGAGTCTGAGTGCATGTGTGTATGTATCTTGAAACCAAATAGGAAACTGTCTGGTGGCCTTAGAGGCCAGATGATTGCAAGAAAAAGTCTTTACAATTTGAATTTCCATTTCTTATCTCACTGGGTTTAGTCAGTTGTCTCTTGGCTCTCCATTTTTTTAGATAAATATATGAACACTCCTATCCTTCCATCTGTTTCTCTTCCCCCTTTCCGCCTCCCACCTTCTGTTATCTGTAACTACACTTTTACTTTACTTCTGCATTATCAAGGTTGAAAGCCTGTAATCATAAAATTATATTTTAGCATTTAATAGTATGTTTATAGATTGATTAAAAAAGTTGAAACTTGTGAACAACCCACATTATTGAGTTATACTTTGTAAGGCCAGTTCAAGGGCTAAGTTTATTCATTTAACCTTAAAATAATAAAGGTTGGAAGAAGAAAAAAGCAGAAATACCAAAGTTGAGTTTTTCTGCCAAGAAAGTGAGACCCACTGAGGGCATGTGAGGGAAGAGATGTCACGTCAGCTGCCGTCATCAGGGTTAGAGCTTTGGCATTCAGCTCTTTAAAAATATCTCAATCTTCAGGGTTTTGCTTCTAAATTAATTCTAAATGTTGAAAAAACAGTTTAAAACTTTTATATTATTTAGATTCTATAAATACCATTCAAAACTGAGTTTTCTTTCCTTCCTTTATAAGTCCAGTGTCACAACCTTGTGCTATTTGAAGAACATTCTTAAGGTCCAGGTCAAATGAATTTTTTTCTTATTCTCTCTGTTGATTCAAACCATGAAACCTTATATTTTCATCAAGACTCACCTAGTTATAACCCTTCCTTAGCACCCACGATCACCCATTCTGAGATTCGTAATTTGTGTTCAATTTTGAAAATGGGGAAAGAACGATATACTTTCTTGGCCATGTAACCTAATATTACCCACCACCTTATTATTAAATTTACTTTTTGGTGTTCTTTCCATTTTTCTTCATGAAGATATTCTTCTTGGAGTTGACTGGCTTCCTGCTGTAATTAGGACTGCTTATGTTTTGGATATAAATCAGCAACATCTATCCTGATTCCCTTCCACTGGACTCCCTTGTCTCCCCCTTCCTGGATTTTTCTTTTATTTTGCCAAAGTTCATCCTTAGTAAATGTCTCCAGGAAGTGTTTATGGTGCAGAAGGCTTTCTGAGGCTGGGTATATCTGAATTATTTCCTTGGTCCTTTATGCTTGATTGGTAGTTTAGTTTGATACTGATTTGTGGATTGAAATTTAATGTCCCTAGAACTTTGAAATCATTGTCCAATTGTGTTTTGCATTTTTATTGTGGTAAATTGTATACAACATAAAATTTGCCATTTTAACTATTTTTAATTTGTCCTACTGTACTTTATCATCCAGTGATGCTGATAAGTTTGATGTCAACCAGATTATTTCTTTTTAGATGACCTCATCCCAACTCTTCAGCCCCCTCCCTGGCCCTGGGTTAAGGGAGCTTTTATGCCTTTATCTTTGTCTTTATAGTATTCCAAAAGGGTATTTTTTTGTGTAAGTCTTCTTCATTTTTTGTTTTTAGAACTGGGTGAAACTTTCATTCTTAATATCTACATATCTTCGCTCTAACTACTTCTGTTACTGTTGTAGAAAATTTTTCTTATTTTCCTTTAACTTTTTTCATGAACTCCTACTAGTCATATTTTTCCTGTAGTGGTTTGATCCTTTATAGCTTATCTTTCTCTCCTGTTGAAGGTTTTTGTCCATTAACCATGTGTTCTGGGAGATTGATTTTATCTTTTAACAATTCTATTTAATTTTCTAACAGCTTTCTTGATGCAGGATTGACATACAAAACTGCAAATATTTAAAGTGTACAATTTGATAAATTTTGACATGCGAAACCATCATTACAATCAAGTTGGTGAACATTTTCTTTCCCTGAAAAAAGTTTACTTGTGTCACTTTGTAATACTCCCTCATCTGTCCGGCGCCGCCCCGCTCGACCCCTGCTCCTCTGCCGGCGAGGGGAGAAACAAGGGATGGGGAAAGAGAGAGATGCAGACCACGCAAACCGATCTGGCTGGAATTCACGACTCGAGCCACACGATGGTTGTGAGAGCAATTCTTTTACTGAAGCTAGACAAGCATTCCTCTGTTACAGACTACCACGCGTGGCAGAGTGCCTCGCGGGGGAAACAGCCTCGATGCGGCCGTCAGGTACGGCTCCTTGTGGGCTGTCTCCCCGAGCTCTGCCCGGGAACTTTCTTATAAACCTTGCGTGTATCCAATGGGCTAACGCCACGCACACAAGCATGATTGGTGAATACAGCGGGTGGTTACATACATCAGAAACCGGAAACGGGATGCAGGCGCCATCTTGGCTCACTCGATGGGCGGGGGCAACTCCAGAGCAGGTCGCGGCGTGTCCACTAGGCCCTAACTCTAGAGCAGGTCGTGGCATGCCCGGGCATGTCCGGGCATGTCCGCTAGGCCCCAACTCCAGAGCAGGTCGCGGCATGTCCACTAGGCCCTAACCCGGAAAGCGGCTCTCCACATCTCCCCCTTTTTTATATATTTCAACCCAGTGTCTCCATTGATGAGTGTACTCCCGTGGGCTTGAGTGACCCACTACATGTTTTGGTGCTTTGGGGAGTCTGGACTAGGCCCCTGCCATCTCACGGCGGAACCTCTGGCACCGACCAGAATGCTTACCTCATATAGAGACCGGAGAGCCCGTGAGCTGGAAAACGACGTGACTCTCCCTACAGTACTTCGCCTCGTAACTGGGGAAAGATAGCTGGGGCAGGAGAGTGGCAACCAGCGTCAAAGGCGTCACTAGGCGTCTCTGTGCAATGGCCAGAGCCCTGTGCGGCCGCAACCAGGGCCCCGCCTAAGAGACTCGCCTGAGACAAAATTAAAGACTGCTGGAACTACCTGCTAAATCCAGGATATGGCCATGGACTTTGCCGCGAACCCTGCCCCAGAGCGCCCCACCCCGAAGGGGATCGACCAGTCGAGTGCCTGCTGTCCAAAGTGAGGGAGGAGTAAAAGGAATCAACGATAGTTCAGCGAGGTGGGGGCTCAGCAGTGACAAGGCGTTCGGTCAATTGTCGATGGCTTAGCTGCTACAGGCTAGGTGAAGGAGTCATAGGCGGGGGGAAGTTCAAAGTTCAACAGTTCAGAGAAGCCGGAGCGCGATGTTGGTGCGATGCTGTTTTGACCGAGAAAAGCCTCGTGGTCGTCGAGTCGACCGATGGCGACGGGGTCGTGGAGGTTCGGCTGGCCCTCCGGAGCAGTGGTCATCAGAGGTGGCGAGTTGCTGGTAAAAGATAACATCAGCTTGTTTTCTTACTAGTTGGACGATTCTGCGAATAATGCAGGGTCCTAAAGCGAGAGCTAGAATGATTATTATTAGGGGGCCAAGAAAAGGAAGGATATATGGGAGGATGGGAGCGAAGAAACTGGACCAATAACTGGTAGCCTCACGATCTCTTTTGCGCTTTTCCAGTCCCTCCCGGACCTTCTTTAAGCTGTTCTCTGCAAGGCCTGTGGTATTGGCATACACACAACACTCTTCCCCTAGGGCGGCACAGAGGCCTCCCTCTTTGAGAAGAAGAAGGTCGAGACCTCGGCGGTTTTGAAGCACCACCTCAGAGAGGGAATTGACAGAATTTTTAAGATGAGAAATAGCATCTTGTAAGTGACGGATATCCTCGTCGACAGCCGCCCGGAGGTGAGTTAGGGCAGAACTTTGGCCAGCTAATGAAGCAATTCCGGTGCCAGCACCTGCAAGACCTAGGATTAAGGCAATCGTGAGGGCGGTGATGGGTTCTCGCTTTTGCAGAGTGGCAGGAACTGCAGTTGTTTCCAGGCGGAGGAAGAAGTCTTCCTCACTGTGGTATAGGACCCTAGGGATAAGGACAATCAGGAGGCAAGTTTCGTTTTGTTCCTCGAAGACATTCGTGCTGATACAGGGGGTAAGTCCTGTGGAGGAGCAAAGCCATTGGGAGGAGTTGTGGGGAACAAGAAACTTAGCAGAGCTGTTGGGAATCGTGTAGCTGGCGCAGGCTGTGAGGTTGGGGGAGTTACCTGAGCGAGGGCGGATGCACTTTCCTGTAAAGGAGACTTGATGAAAGGTTAGGGGGATAACCGAGGCACTCCAATTGCATCCCGGGGGGTTGTCTTCTGCACTGTCCGAAAAAGAGAAGTTGGAGGCGATGGGTTCATACAGTGAGGAAGAGGTGGAGAGGCAAAGCCAACAAGAGGAGGTAAGATTGGGGGAGGAGACCTTTAGTGAGGTGAAGGCTGCCTGGATAAGGCTGAGGAGGGGAGAGGAGTAACGAGAGGGGGGCAGAAAAGATTTGGGGGGCGGGAGAGGTTGTGGTGGTGGTGTTGGTGATGCGTTGTTTGCATCTGAGGTGCGGCTGGTTGAAGCTAAGGTGCGGCTGGTGGGCTGTGAAAAAAGGGGGTTAATGACTTTATTAGGACCGATAGCAGAGGGGTTTTTTAGTACAGCCTCCTTTTTTATTAAAATAAGGGAACCTGGGTCGCCTCCTGGAACGTAAATTCGGAAGCCCCAAGTTCGACCGAGTAGCCAAGAGGGATCAGTAGGAAGCTGCACGGTGAGCATAAGCTTTTTTGGGCAGGTGAGAAACTCAAACAGACCGTCTCTGGATTCACAGCTATTTGCAATTTCAGTAAGGGTTAGATAACGATCAGAAACGGTAGGTTTCCAGCCTGTGGCTATTGTTTCACACCCCCAGTAAGGGCAGTAATAGTCCTTTGGGGAATTGCAGTACGATTTTTCAAGATTTGCTTGGGGACACATGTAATATTGGGCCTGGTTAAGACTGGTAGGGAAACGACCTGGGGAGAACAGGTCGGAGGCGTAAATGGAAAAGGAGGCTTGCATAGATGTATTGGTTCGTACAATTATGTTATCTTCCCACCGCGCTAGTGTCCATTTCCAGGACTGGTGGGGTTTGGCCTGGGTAGAAACAGAGAAAGTAAACATGACTATTAAAAGGGAAACCAAGCTCGGGTAGGGGTTGGGATCACCGTTCCTCCCTTTGGACGACAGGGAGGCGGTCAGGATCATTCTCATCATCTTGCTGGTCATCTTGCTGATCATCTTGCTGATTGTCACCAGCATTGAAAGTTGGGTCTCTTGTATCATGTTGGGGTTTTCCCAATTTGTCAGGCTGCAGCTTCTCAGCGCTCTCGGGCGTTGACACGGTTCTCACCAATCTCTCCGGAACCCACACTGGTTGACGTCCTGGTTCCTTCTCGCGTTGATCAGGCGCGGGAAGTCCACCCTAAACCCGATGCGCAGCGCTGCTCTCCTCACGGAGGGACCGTCGAGAGCGAGGCAGGAAAAGGAGCGTTCCCCGTACGGGCCACCACTTGTCCGGCGCCGCCCCGCTCGACCCCTGCTCCTCTGCCGGCGAGGGGAGAAACAAGGGATGGGGAAAGAGAGAGATGCAGACCACGCAAACCGATCTGGCTGGAATTCACGACTCGAGCCACACGATGGTTGTGAGAGCAATTCTTTTACTGAAGCTAGACAAGCATTCCTCTGTTACAGACTACCACGCGTGGCAGAGTGCCTCGCGGGGGAAACAGCCTCGATGCGGCCGTCAGGTACGGCTCCTTGTGGGCTGTCTCCCCGAGCTCTGCCCGGGAACTTTCTTATAAACCTTGCGTGTATCCAATGGGCTAACGCCACGCACACAAGCATGATTGGTGAATACAGCGGGTGGTTACATACATCAGAAACCGGAAACGGGATGCAGGCGCCATCTTGGCTCACTCGATGGGCGGGGGCAACTCCAGAGCAGGTCGCGGCATGTCCACTAGGCCCTAACCCGGAAAGCGGCTCTCCACACTCATCCTTCTAGACTCCCAGGCTTTTCCTGGGTGACAACTGATATGTTTTCAATCATTATACATTAGTTTGTATTTTCTACAATTTATATAGGTGGAATCAAAATGCAGTACTCTTTTTTTCATTCAGCATAATTGCTTTGAGATTCATCCTTGTTGTTATCAGCTGTTCACTATTCTTTATTGTTGAGTAGTGGTCCATTGTATGGATATACCACAATTTTATCCATTCACCTGCTGATGGACATTTGGGTTTTTTCCACTTTTGGGGTCTTACAAATAAAGCTGCTATGATCATCCAGGTACAAGTCTTTGTATAGACATATGCTTTCATTTTTCTTGGATAAATACCTAAGAGTGGAATACCTAGATCCTATGGTAGTATGTTTAAATTTTTATGAAAACAACCAACTGTTTTACAAAGTGATTGTATCATTCATATTTCTACAAGTGATGTATGAGAGTCCAATTCTCCCACATAGTCTTCAACACTTGATATGGTGAATGTTTTCAGTTTTAGTCATTCTAATAGCTGTATAGTTGTATCTCATTGTTTTAATTTGCATTTCCCTAATGACTAATGATGTTGAACATCTTTCCATATGTTTATTTGCTGTCTGTATGTGCTCATTAATAAAGCATCTTTTCAAATCTGCCCATTTTTAAATTGGCATGTTTTCGCATTGCTGTGTTTTCGTAGTTCTTGATATAATCTGGTTAAAAATCCTTTATTAGATATATGCTTTGCAACATTTTTCTTGCATTCCACAGCTGTCATTCTTTTTATAGTTTTTCAAAGAACAGAAGCTTTTAATTTTGGTGCAGTCCAATTTAACTTTTTCTTTTATGGATAATACATTTGATGTTGTATTTAAGAAATATTTTCCTAACCAAAGATCACAAAGATTTTCTCTTACCTTTTCATGTTAGTTAACTTTTATGTATGTTGTAAGGTATGAGTCAAAGTTCACTTTTCTACATATGAATAACCAATTGTTCTACTACCAGTTGTTAAAAAGGCTATCTTTTCTCCGATGACTTTCCTTTGCATCCTTGTTGAAAATCAGCTGTTCATACATGTGTGGTTCTACATCTGAATTCTGTTTGGTTCCATTGATCTATTTGGCTATGTTGAGATTATTACCACATTGTTTTGATTAGTGTAGTTTTATAATAAACCTCAAAATCAGGTATTATTAGCTTGCCAAATTGGTTATTCTTTTCAAAGCTGAATTAGATTTTCAATTTATACATGAAACTTTTCTTGGAATTTTATTGGTATTGCATTAAACCTATAGATTGATTTAGGGAGAACCCATATCTAAATGGTGTTTCGTATCCTGACCTATGAATGAGGCTTATCTTTCCATTATGTCAGAGTTTCTCAACCTTGGCATATTGGCAACTTGGACTGGATGATTTTTTGTTGTGGGGAGCTATTGTGTCCCTTTTTAGGACTTTTAGCAGCACCCCCACCATTCCCCACTAGAAGCCAGAATCACACTCACTCCTCTGAGTTCTGGCAAACTGCAATGTCTGCAAACACTGACAAATGTCTCCGGGCACACAAAATCATTTCTGGATAAGAACCACTGCAACACATCTTTTTAAATCTATTTCTTTTTGCAATGGTTTGTGGTTTTAAATTTACAGGCCTTGCATGTATTGTCAGGTTCATCCTTATATATTTCATATATTGTACAATATGATAAATAGAAGTTTTAAAATTTCTGATTGTGGCTACTATATAGACATTGATAGACAATTGATTTTTGTGTATTGATCTCGTATCCTGAAATATTGCTAAAATCACAAATTAGTTTTAGTAGCATTTTACAGATTCCAATAGATTTTCTACATAGACAATTTTGTTGTCTCCAAATTGAGATCTAGTTTTTGCTTTCCAATCTGGGGCCATTTATTTCTGTTTCTTGCATTATTGCACTGGCAGGAGCCTCCAATACAATGTTGATTAGAAATGGTGAGAACATTCTTTCCTATCCCTCATCTGAGAAAGCATTAAGTCTTTCTTCAAGTTGGTGTTAATTGTAGGTTTTTCATAGATGTCCTTTATCAAGTTGAGAAAATTTCCTTCTATTCTTAGTTTGCTGAGAGTTTACTTAAGGAATGGATATTAGACTTTGTCAAATTCTTATTCTGCTCTCAATGATATGACTGTGAGATTTTTTCTGTTTTCTCATATGAACTATATTGATTGATTTTAGAATGTGAAACCCACCTTGCATTCTTGGGATACTCCCCACTTGGTCATGATGGGTTAACCTTTTTACATATTGTTGGGTTTAATTAGCTAAAATTTTGTTGTTGTTTTCACCTATGTTCATGAGTGATATTGGTCTGTAGTTTCTTTCCTTGTAATGTTTGTGTCAATTCCATTAGCAGTATAATGCTCACCACATAAAACGAGTTAATTATTTTCTCTTCTTCAGTTTTTAGAAAGAGTTGTGTAGAATTGGTAATATTTCTTCCTTAAGTATTTGGTAGAATTTATCAGTGAAGCCATCTCAGCCTTGAGTTTTCTTGATGCAAAGGTTTTTAACTACAAAGTCAATTTCTTTAATAGATTTAGGGCCATATAAATTATCTATTCCTTTTTTAGTGAGCTTTGGTAGTTTGCAATTCTCCAGGGATCATTCCACTTCATCAAAGTTGCTGAATTTATTGATGTGATTTTTTTCTTATTTCCTCATTATTCTTTTAATATCTGTAGACTGTGCAATGATATAATCTGTTTCATTTCTGATGTTGGTAATGTGGCCTCTTTTTATTTTGATCAAACTGGGAAGAAGTTTATCAGCTTTATTGAGTGTCTCAACAATAGCTTCTCATTTTATTGATTTTCTCTACTATTTTTCTATTTTCTGTTTTATTGAATTCTGCTTGGCTCTTTCTTCTTTTTCTTCTTCTTCTTCTTCTGCTTCTTCTTTTTCTTCTTTTCACTGTGGGTTCATTTTACTCTTCATTTTCTAATTTCTTAAGGTCAAAGCTGAGAACATTGTCTGAGACTTTTTTTTTTCCTTTTTAACACAGGCATTCAGTATTACAAATTCCTCTCTAAAAGAAAGGTTTGTTCACCAAATTATTTTTTTTCAAAGTTGTTTTTCACTACTCCAGCACATTTGAGTTTCCATATGAATGTGAGAATCAGTTTGCCAATTTTATATTTTAAAAAGCCTTCTGGAAACTTTATTGAGAATGCACTGAATCTATAGATCACTTTGGGGAAAACTGATCTTCTTAACTGGGGGAGTACCATTTTAGTGGCACCCCACATGTGTTTATAGATTGTGTTTTTACTTTTATTCAGTTCAAAATACTTTCCAATTTCCTCTTTGATATCTTCTTTGACATATGGGTTACTTAGAAGTGGTTTCATCTAGTTTCCAAATATTGGACCTTTCCCAGATCTTTCTGTTAGTATTTTCTAATTTAATTCTATAGTGGTCAGAGACCATACTTTTTTGTCAATTAGGTTATCTTGGTTGACAGTGTTATTGTTCAACCCTCTATATTCTTACTGATTTTCTATCTATTTGTCCCAGCAATTATTGAGAGGCAGGCTTTGAAATCTGTCTATAATTGTGAATTTGGCTACTTCTTACTCTATTTGTTTTTGCTTCATGTTGCAGGTGCATAAACTTTTAGAATTGTTATGTTCTCATATAAATTGCCTGCATAATAGAATGAAAAGACATTCTTTATCTTTGCTAATTGTTTTACTCTGAATTTTACTTTGCCTCATATTTCTTTCGATTAGTATTAGCATAGTGAATAATTTCTATCCATTTACTTTTAAAATATTTGTGTCTTAATTTTAGAGTTGTTTCTTGTAGGCCCATATAGTTAGTTAGGTATACATAGTTACTGCTTTATCTAATCTGACAATCTATGCCTTTTGATTGGGACATGTTGAGCAGTTACAATTAAAGTGTATGTTACATCTAAGTCTGTCATCTTGCAATGTTTTCTCATTCCCTTATATCATCCTATTCTTGATTTACATATTCTTTATTTTTCTAAATCTCTCTGAGAATAGTAAAGTTCGTTTTGGATCCCTAAATTATTCATTTTAATGCTATTTTTTCTGTTTTGTTTATTGTGTGTGCCTTGCCTTTTTCATGCCAGTGGGTTTCTTTGTAAGACTGATAGACTCTTGGAACCTACTCACATTTTAGAATGGAACACTAGCTTGAGCTTTCTAAGTATATGCCTGGGTTTTCTTTGTTTATACAAGCCTTGTATGGAGCTCTTTTACAACAAGGTTCTTCCTATAAATATCAAAACTAAGTAAGAGCTCTGGGCATGCTCCTGGGATTTTCTGCAGGAATTCTTTATTTGGAGGTGATCAAGCAGGAATCTGACCTTAATGCTGGGAACCCTGAATGTTAAAATAAAAAGAGCCTTATTTATTCTGGGCCATTTATACCTTCTCTGAGAGGCTAGTTATTCCTAGGTAATTATTTTCAAACTTTTTATGAAAGGTGTCTGCAAAGATTTTTGTTGTTGTTGCTGTTGCTTTTTTGCTTGTTTTCTTGTGGTGATGAAATGCTCAGTGCATGGGGTTGGAGAGGGAAGGGGCTGGGGCAAGTGTGGAGAGCCACCTGCACCTGCTTTTCCACCTGGAGATGGCCTCGGCGCTCCAGATGCCTCTCCCTCACTTTGCCGCCATCCCTTACGTCCACACTTGGAACCGGGCTTCTCTTGGTTTGTGCCTGGAGGAGCAGTTTTCTCCTGGGAGGCAATGCTCTGTGTTATGTTCCAAGAGTGTTTTCTTCAATTTAAATTAGTCATCAGCAGGCTGCCATTCATTTTCTTCTTCAAGAATTCAGTTGAAATTTCTTTGCTACTGATGTTTAACTTCATTTTAATGTGTTTATTCCTTTCAATAATCTTACTTTAGTGAAGGAGGGGAGACAAGTACTTGTGCTGGGTCTTCCAGAACGATTAACAACCTTTAGAAAAATGTAATTCAGTGATGGAGAACTATTAGTTTTATATATTTGTTTAAGGTTATTATTGATGTGTTGAGATGAAACAGAGTGCATATTGCTATCTTTACTTTGATGACATAGCCTCTGGATCAGGGTTCAGCAAACTATGGCCAGTGGGCCAAAACCAACCAGTGCCAGTGGCAGTAAATAAAGTTTTATTAAAACTTGACCACATCCAGTCATTTATGTATCGTCTCTGGCTGCTTGCAGGCTACATTGGCATGAAATCAAGATGTTGAGACAGAGATCTATCTTTTGGCTGTAAAATCTGAACTATTTACTCCCTGGTCTTAACAGAAAATGTTTGCAAACCCCAGCTGTAGATGAACCTGTAATCAAATTGCAAATGGTTTGGAAGGTAGCATTTGAATTAACAAACACATTCTGGTGTGTGTCTCCAAAGGTTTTACTCCTCAAATAATTAATCTTATCTTCACAATCATGGATTGCATCCAATACAATTTTCCAGTACACTACATTGGATTAGCTGTGGATTTGTCTTTTCATCATATCTGTTTGTAGTCATAGATTTAGACAACAACTTCACTTCTTGCTCCGTTGATCATCTTTTGAGAAGTTCCTTTAGAAGTTAAGATTAACAATATGACTTAAAATAAAAATTCAAATTTTATTTTTAAAAGAAGCCAAGTATGAATTATTTAGTATCCCTGCTTCAGAACTGACAATTATATTACTGCCATAAATGAAAATGAGTAATTGCTTGACTCACCAGTTTGGAAATTTCATCACTCTTGACAGAATAAACCTTGCAATGAAAGGAGGAAAAAACCACTTTTGTAGGATCTACCATGTTGGGTGATTTACAAACTTTATATACATTATATTCACAGAAAATAATATTATTTCTTCAAATAACATGAATAATTTTGAACTAAAGGGAAACAAATGAATTTCAGAGCCTCTAATATACAATGTCCTGCTTCCATGCCCCATCCACCAAAGGAAAATATGATTACATGTGGAGATTTCTCACCAGATATCACCTTTTATTCTGAGTATGTCTCTGGGGATTACAAATAATTGAAAGAAAGATGACCATCTCTAACAGTAAGAACTGAGTTGTCTAGTAGAAAAGATAGTAAAGTAAAATAATAGTGGTTTGAATAAGATGTAAGTTTATCTTTTCTCACATTCAAAAGGTCTGCAAGTAGCCAGTTCAGGACATATTCAGCAGTCCTCAGTTTCAGGAACCTAGGTTCTGAGCAAGATAAATGCTGGGGTGCCAGCCATCACATCTGGCATTTAAACAACAAGGAGAAAGGAGAAAAAAGTTCATACCCCATCTCCTTTTAATAATACATCTCTGAACTGTACATACCACAATTGGCCATAATTTAGTCACAGGACCATACCTATACAAAAAGGGGATGGGGAATGTAGTCTTTATTGCAGATGACAATGTGTCAACTAAAAATCTTGTGCCCAGATAAGAATCTTGTGTCCAGACAAAATCTTGTTATCAAAGGGGAGAAGAACAGTTCTAAATGGAAAACCAGCAATCACTGACATGTCTACAAAATAGATTATTCTCAGGGCAGCCATAAATGCTATAATGTTTTACTAAATATAAAATGACTTTATTGGAGAAAGGCAGAATATTTAATTAAAAATGCAAAAATTATAGCAAAACTACAAAATTCTATATCAGGGACTCTGAATAGCACATATTCATTATAGTCAATTATCAAAATAAAGGTTTTATAAACTACAGAGAACCAAGCTTAAGCTTTAAGAAAGGAGCTGATTTCAAGGGTTTCTCCACAAAAGACAAGGCAGTTAAAGTGTGGGAGTATAAATAAAAAGAAAGCTCAGATCAATTAAATGTTCAGAAAAGATCTATTTCTTTTTATACCTTTTCTTTCTTTGCTTTAATAACATAGACATGTTTATGAAGGAAAGCATGTCATGAGTGAAGACATTTGGGAATGAAACCTCTTTAACGTGACATATCCTACCAGTCAAGACAAAGCTGATATTGGTGCAGTTAGAAAGACAATTTAATCCACAGACCCTATTTTCTGCCTGATTTTGAATATTAACAAATTTGACAGTGTGTTGGGAGGATTTAGCAGTCAGTATTTTTGTTAGCTGTAATTCATATTTTACATTGTGGGGTTGTTATCGGCCTTACTTCTGTCAAGTAGTGTAAATAATCCAGGAGGAACCATTTAATAACCAGCAGAGATGTTGGTATCTAATGTGGGATCATTTTTAATTGCATTCTAAACTAAGTAAAACAATAAATTCGTATCCCCTACATGTAAATTCTTAAAAACTATCATAAATTAAATACCTATAAGCATTATAAATGGTAGCTCACAATAATAAAATTCTAGAAAATTGAAGAAACTCATTCATGTGTAAATCTTATTTGCAAATGTATGGGGAAAAATAACACACATATATATAAGAAGAAAGAACGAATTACCCTAACTTTTCTTTAGCTCTAGGAAGATGTGACTGGAATTATGTTTAAGAACATTGGATGAACCCAAAAGAGATTGGAGTTCAATATCACCTTGGCTATGTTAACTTAGTTAATTAGTCTCCCTGAGCTTCACTTGCATCTGGAACAGAAATGTAATGATCCACATCTTACAATGAAAGGAGATCACTGACCTGCTTGGAAAATAATAAGTACTAGGGAATCCCCAACCCACCCTTCTTCTCTCCTCGTTTATGATTATAGACCACAATCCTCAGTAGAATGTAAGTCAGGGCAGTGGAGAATTTGGAAGGTCCAGTCACGTAGCTCCCACGTTTACCTTAGTCCTTCTGTTACCTGAGATCTGCTAACACCTGACACCGGAGCCAGTGGAGCTCCGAGCTCTGCTTCAGGCTCAGGGTCTTTTCTGAGAAAGCAAGTCATAGCGAGCAGCAGGATTTATTAAAAAGATGGTACATGCTAGAGAAGCTAAGCATGGACATGTTCAAGAGCGAGATGTGCCCTTGGTAGGGCTGGTTCTGTTAGCTTTATAGGAGCCCTCATTCAGCAGTAATTTTCTATTTTTGCCTCATTATTTTCAGGTGCCTACATTTGATACAATGCTCATTGTTCAAAGGAGTTATGTATTTGCAGTTTTTCTGTTATGTACTTACTGTTTTTTTCAATTGGTCTGCTTGGAAATGAGTTTTGCAAGCTTCACAGCCTTGGGCATGTCTCAATTTGCCCCGGGGTGTTGGCATGGAGACTTTTAACACTCTGAGAGCCCAGTGTAAGACTGGAGACCGTGGCCTGGTGACCCTATTCTATCATGTCTCACTTCTTTGGTTCACAATTTAGTTGAAAATAATGTTGATGGAAGATGCAATGACCAAAAGGAGGTTCTCTGCTGACATTGGTCCAGGAGTGTTGGATTTCACAACTGTTTATCTTCGGGGCATACACAACTCTTAATCGGCTTCAGGAGTTCTCCTGGCTGAAAAGGCTGTGTTAGAAGTATAGAAGCCAAATTTCCTTTCACTCCTGCCCATTGGCTGGGTGAGCTTAAAACACTGAGGAGATTTTCCATC
The DNA here is from genome assembly GCF_015220235.1 of Choloepus didactylus. Classification (NCBI taxonomy): domain Eukaryota; kingdom Metazoa; phylum Chordata; class Mammalia; order Pilosa; family Megalonychidae; genus Choloepus; species Choloepus didactylus. The sequence continues at coordinate 69,341,377 of NC_051310.1, forward strand.
CCTTCCTTTCTCTACATGGTGCTAACTACTGTTATGGGACTAATAAGCACATTCAGATGAATGACTAATAATCTCTCTACCATCAGCTCTCATTTATCACAGCCAGATTACGTGAATTTCAAATGATGCCCAGAAAGCCTCCCTTTTGAATATTTACTGACATTTCAACAACTCTTCTTAATTAAGTACTTTATTGGAATCAACAAGATCTTTGTTTACTCTAGTCCAGCAGAATTGCAAAGAGGCAGACTAAGTAACACCGTCCCTGCTCTGTAGAAGTCACCAAGGAGCACGCTGCCAAGAAGTCCTTGTTCTGCTGTGTGTTTGTTATTCATTTGTCCAGCTGATTATGAGTGCTTTCTGGGTATATATTAATGAAAAACTGTATTTGCTGCCCTCAGGAATCTAGAATCTCCCGAGGAGACAGGATTGTGAGTGATTATAACATAGTAATAAGAAATGTGCTTTATGGAAGATGCAGTGGAGAACAGGAGGAGACTAATGGCAGTCTTCCAGAATCAGAGAAGTAGCAAGAGGAGATGGTGCTTGAGCAAGGCCTTCAGACGAGGGCAGAGAATGACACGTGTAAGCTGAGTGGCAGACAGGAAGGAGCAATCCGTTCTTTGCTTCCAATGTACTCCTGAGGGGGTGATGCAAACCATTTCCAATAGAGGGTGGGTCACAGAAGCTGAATACCCATGGGGTTTTGCTCATTAACATAACAGGTTGTGAATCCTCAGACTATGAGAGGCTCCCGCTTGCATATGTTGATGTTAAATAAATCCAAATAATTTAATTTTTTTGTCATTTGTTATCTCAGGTATTTCATCCTTCATGCACTGTTGTATCCCATTAAGCTCCACTAGAAATGTTATATGGTGCAAAGCTTATTCTGAGAGTAAAGCTACTTTTGTTGCCATCTGAGAAACTGTTGATAAGGGATAAGCAGAGGGCCCCATGTATTGAATTCTTATATATCTTGTCTCATTAAACACTATATACTGGTATTTATTTTTGTTTACAGTTATTTTCAAATCTTTGTAAATCCATTGCCAGCTGAAAAATGAAATGAACAATTTCGTGGTTTTCCATGTAAATTTTAGTTTTTAAACAAAAACTAATATCCTTTTAATTGAACCAATAATTCTATTCTGGTTTATTATGATCTATAAACATATTATGGATAAAAATTTTTTCCTTGGAGTTCATTCACCATAGTATTATGTACCTTATGTGCTTATTTCATACTTCCAAGTTTTTTTTTATGATGGATGAAATGTTGAAGAATAAATGTGTCTAGAAAGTTATCCATCTCATGGGACAGAGAGACATGATCTGATATAATCCTAAGAATCAGAACGTCTTACTGTGGTAAGAAAATTTTTTTTTGTTTTTAAATAAAAGTGGCAGCTGAGCTGGCCAATCTATGGGGTTTTTATTTTAATTGGTGAGTTCTTTAATTTTTTATTATGAAAATTTTCCAACATACGGTGAAATTTTATAGTAAGTAGACCTACTACCTAGATTCTACCATTAACATTTTAGTATATTTCATTATCACATATCTATCCATCATTCCATCACCCTATCCTTCCATTAATCCATCTTACATAATTTCTTTAAAAAATTTGATTATGGTAATATATATACAACTCAAAATTTCCCATTTTAACTACTTTCAAGTGTAATTACACTCACGATATTGTGCTACAATCATCTCCATCTATTACCAGAACTTCTTCATCATCTCAAACAGAAACTCTGCACCCATTAAGCAATAACTCCCAATTCTTCCTAACCCCTGCCCACAGCACCTGATAACTCATAATCTACTTTCTGTCTCTGTGAATTTGACTATTCTAGGTATTTTATGTGAGATCATACAAAATTTATCCTTTTATGTCTGATTTATTTTACTCAACATCATGTCTTCAAGGTTTATCCATGTTGTAGCAAGCATCAGAACTTCATTCCTTTTTATGGCTGAGTAATATACCATTGTATATATGTACCACATTTTGTTTAACCATCCGTCAATGGACACTCAGGTGGCTTCCACCTTTTGGCTTTTGTGAATAATGCCACGGTGAACATCAATGTACGTATTTCTGTTTGAGTTCCTGCTTTAATGCTGTGGTGGGACTGCTGGGTCATATGGTAATTCCGTGTTCACTGGTAAGAAAATTTGAAGGTCATCATTGCCTGCAACCAACCAAGGCCTGTGTGAAACCACAACTCTTTCTCTCCATCTCACCTTTCCATTCAGGATTTTCTTTTGTCTTAAGAGCAAGTCATTTTTCAAACATTGGATTTTAGTAAAAGGATAGAAAACGACTAACCTGGGAGTGGAAAAGATGGCAGGTCTGGAGGCTGTGAATCAGTTGCTATCATAAGTTTCATGTGGACAGTTTTCTTTGATTTTTCTGATCTCCTGCCCATTTACTTCTCCTAATTGGAATTGTAAATTAGAAGATGATATGGGCATATCATGAATATCCTTGATATGTAAATGGCTCTGTTTCTTCCGTAGCTTCTGACTGATTGATGTCAAACAGTTTTTATTGCTCTTGGTAACTGGATAAATGGAAGAATTACTTAATGCCACTTCCTCAGGACAAATATTAACAGTGGGATCGTCAGTGAGAGAAACAGAATCTTTTAAATCAAAATATGAAGGACAATCAACATTATGTAATTTTGCTGACAACAAATAGTTTGAGTTAGATTTTTTTCCCTGTAAAAATTTTTAAAAAACATATTGCTTTATAATTATGATGTGATGGAAGGGTTCCATTTTAACTTATCTTGCACATAATCGTCTACTGCAGATGCTTTTCTTGAAACAAAGTTCATTAGATCGTCTGTATTGACAAGAAAGTACACTATCTTCTGATTGTCAGTGAATCCAGGATTAAGAATATCAATTTTGAAACAATGTTACTGCTCTGCTGAAAATCACAGCCTTTATTTTCCAGTTACCTATATTTCAGATTTAGTTGACATGGATGAAAATAATGGCCACAAAACAACATGGAACAAAATCTCATAAAATATCCAGATTGCTTTTGTGAAGTTAGAATGGTAAATAGCTTTACTAATCACCTTGACTTGCTTAAACTTCCATTTTTACTCAGGAAACTACAAAGAAGAAACAAAAAGCAACTGAGGCAGGCTGACATACCAACAATCCTTTGAGGTGCTAATGAAGACCCCTGCCTCTGTGGGAAAGGAGGAACTGTGATAAAAACTCATGCTGTCACTTGTTTCATGTCTGCTTGTCTGCTTCTCTTCACTAGACCAGCCCACTCCTACACAAACATTCTACCTGGGCAGCTTTTGCAGCTTTATAATACCCAAAAATGCCCTGCCCCAGACAACTCACATAGTTCAGGTCCTCCTTGCCACCCCTCTCCATTCCTCCCCATTCCCTTTCTTTGTTTTAAGCAGGTATTTAAATTGTTTCCCCACCACTTTTCTATGACCAGTAACTCTCTTTTTGTTCTGCTCCCATGCATGCCACTTTGCTCAATAAACTTATTCTGCACCTTAGTTTTCAGAGCCTGTTTTTTTTAATTAACTCTTTCTTTTTTTAAATTAACTATATCAAAAACAACAACAACAAAAAATACAGTAAAAAAAAAAAAACATTTCAAACAAACATAACATAACCATGGAGTAAGAAAAAGACAACTAACCTAAAATAACTACTTGACTTCCACCATGTTCCTACTCAACCCAAGAAAATAACCAAATATAGCAAGATTTCTGTGAACTTGTTCATACCATACCCATCAGAAATTAACAAACCATAGTCATTTCTGGGCCTTCCCAGAAAGTTGAATTTACCCACAATAGCTCATCTGTTCTTTTTGGGTTATCATTCCCTTTCCATTAATTGCTCTCTATTGCTATTTCCCCTACATACTACATTATAAATCATTTATTTTACATTTTTCAATGTTCACATTAGTGGTAGCATATAATATTTGTTTTTTTTGTGCCTGGCTTATTTCGCTCAGCATTATGTCTTCAAGGTTCATCCATGTTGTCATATGTTTCACAACATCATTCCTTCCTACTGCTGTGTAGTATTCCATCATGTGTATATACCACATTTTATTTATCCACTCATCTGTTGAAGAATATTTGGGTTGTTTCCATCTCTTGGCAATTATGAATAATGCTGCTATGAACATTGGTGTGCAGATATCTGTTCGTGTCACTGCTCTCCGATCTTCTGGGTATATACCGAGAAGTGCAATCGCTGGATCAAAGGGTAACTCTATATCTAGTTTTCTAAGGAACTGCCAGACTGACTTCCAGAGTGGCTGAACCATTATACATTCCCACCAATAATGAATAAGAGTTCTAATTTCTCCACATCATCTCCAGCATTTGTAGTTTCTTGTTTGTTTCCTGGCAGCCATTCTAATTGGTGTTAGATGGTATTTCATTGTGGTCTTAATTTGCATCTCTCTAATAGCTAGTGAAGCTGAACATTTTTTCATGTGTTTCTTGGCCATTTATATTTCCTCTTCAGAGAACTGTTTTTTCATATCTTCTGTCCATTTCATAATTGGGCTGTCTGTACTATTGTCATTGAGTTGTAGGATTTCTTTATATCTGCAAGATATCAGTCTTTTGTCAGATACATGGTTTCCAAAATTTTCCCCATTGAGTTGGCTGCCTCTTCACCTTTTTGAAAAATTCCTTTGAGGTACAGAAACTTCTAAGCTTGAGGAGTTACAATTTATCTATTTTTTTCTTTTGTTGCTTGTGCTTTGAGTGTAAGTTCTAAGAAGTGGCCTCCTAATACAGGGTCTGGAAGATGTCTCCCTACATTTTCTTCTTCTTTTAAATTGAGGTCTTTGATCCACTTTGAGTTAATTTTTATGTAGGGTGTGAGGTAGGGCTCCTCTTTCATTCTTTTGGATATGGATATCCAACTCTCCAAGCCCCATTTGTTGAAAAGACTATTACATCCCAGTTCAGTGGCTTTGGGGGCCTTATCAAAGATCAGTTGGCCATAGATCTGAGAGTCTGTCTCCAAATTCTCAATTTGATTCCATTGATCAATATGTTTATCTTTGTGCCAGTACCATGCTGTTTTGACTACTGTAGCTTTATAATATGCTTCAAAGTCAGGGAGTGTAAGTCCTCTCACTTCATTTTTCTTTTTCAGAGTGTTTTTAGCAATTCAAGGCATCTTCTTCCCTTTCCAAATAAATTTGATAACTAGCTTTTCCAAGTCTGCAAAGTAGGTTGTTGAAATTTTGATTGGGAGTGCATTGAGTCTGTAGATGAGTTTGGGTAGAATTGACATCTAATGACATTTAGCCTTCCTATCCATGAACATGGAATATTTTTCCATCTTTTAAGGTCCCCTTCTTTTTCTTTTAGTAGAGTTATGTAGTTTTCTTTGTATTCGGAGCCTGTTTTCAACTTAACACTTTCCGTTAGAGATCATCTTGATTTTATCTTGGGCTGGGTGCCCTGGAAGCAGAGCCTGACACAGGGGCTCCTGTTCAACTGATTTATTGGGTGTGTCCTCAGGTGATGATGAGTAAGGGTGGCAGGGCTAAAAAGAGAAACATGAGTGTGAACTCTGCTTTCACTGACTCCTTTGCAACCTGCAGATCCCACGGTGCACCCTGGCACCCACGGCACAGGAGCCCCTGAGGTAGGGGCTGGCTCTGCACTCATATCAGCCACTGGCCAGGCCTGTACAGATGGGGCTCCTGCTTGGAATAAGGCAGAGTTCTGAGAGTGGGAAGCTGTGCACCACCACCAGTAGCTTTCCCACAAAGGCTTTGGGCTGCCCATAGCATTTACCCTTGAGGGAGGATGGGAGTAGATGCACATGGAGCTGAGCAAGGCAGTGGCTCTCCTTGGCTGGAATTCTCAGAGGTGGCTTCCATAAACAGCACTGTTTCCAAGTTAGACACAGTGACCTTGTCTGCTGGATGTTCTACTTATACCCACACCTATGCAATTTGCCCACACCTATGCAATTTGGGGCATAAATTCAAAGGTGTTTTTCATACATGTTCATGCTTAATTTTCTGAAGAGGGAGGAGGTTGAGGCTACTGCCCCAGACCCCTGGGTCTGGAAGGCTGGAGTAGTTCCCTCCCCTGTAGCCTTGGCCTGAAGGCAAAGCATCCAGGTGGAGCTCCCACTGCCACCAGCATCATGGAGGGCAGGTGCACCAGCAGCACTCAGCAATGGTGCCCTCTTGGGGGTACAAAGCCCTTTTCTTCCACTATTTCCATACAGGAACTTTTCAAAGGAACAAAAATGGACTTTGAATGAATTTACCACTCTTGAGCAGTCAAGTAATGTTTTATGTGAACTCCTTATTGAGCAGCTTTTCAGCTCAGCACTATGCTGGTTTCGTGAGGCATAAACAGGCAAGTTTGGTTTGAATCATGGGGCCTCCTCCATGCAACATGTGAGATTATTAGGTGATGGGTAACTATTGGAAAGGAGGGTGTTTTTGAAGGAGTCTCTGAGTGATGGGAAAGAAGTGAGGAAGTTATCGCAAGGGAGCCCTTGAGCATCTGAAAGGAAGCAGTGCAGGGGGAGCAGCAGGAGCAGCTGAGATGCTGACCTCACTGAACGTGGGTCCTGGCTCATTCCTCTGCTCATCGAGTCAGAGGAGCCAAGAAGGAGCCCCCAGTGCCCTCTAGCCACCCAGGCTCCAGGTGAGGAGCTGGATAAGTGCACCATCATTCAGAGACTGGCAGGCAAGAAATGAAGGTTGATGTCCTAGCTAATAAATAATGGTAGCACTCAACATCTCCATAGGGTAGATTGGCACTGAGAAAATGAAAAGCAAGCAGCGCTAGAATATCCTCTCCTTTTTCCCAGTCCTAGGAAAAGTGTAAAGACATACCTTCACAGCAGGATTAATTTAGGCACCAAACAGGGGTGTCTGAGTCTTTTCTTGGGAATCCCTACCAGGGTGAGAAAGAGCCAGAGAAGAAAATACTATCAGGTGCTGCCTTGCCACGAGCTTTCTCTGCTGCCTTCTTCTTCACCTTTGCTTTAGAAGCTGCAGATCCAATCCTATGGCAGGATTTGAGTAACTGCTTCCTGGTGGCTTCTGCTTTATTCTTGCAATGTAGCAAATAGCCTCTTCTCAGCTTCAGATGTATACCTGACCTCAATTGAAAAGAGGTCAAAAATCAATTTAAAAATAATCACTTGAGATTCTTTCTATACACTGTACAGTGTGCTGATCACTTTCATATGTATTATTATTTTTTTCTTAAATACTCAATTATAGGAGAGAGGCATTATTAGCTAGACCTGACAAACAAGAACCCTTCAGCAGATTTGCCAAAGTTAAACAGAAAGTTGCAGAGCTGAGATATCCAACCTGCTGGTGGAAAGTGAATGAGACGGTGCTGGTAGATTAACGATGATTAATTCCCTAATTTTATATTTGTTCATATGTAATTAGAAAGCCAGACATTATGGGAGCACAGTAGAGGGAGATCAAAATCAATCTCAAGGAGACAAGGAATCCCTACCAGAATGAGGAAAAGCCACAGAAGAAAAATACTACCAGGTGCCACCTTGACATAAGTTTTCTCTGCTGCCTTCTGCTTCACCTTTCCTCATTTGGACATGGGGACATGATCTGGGGCCTGTCAGAAATGCAAATTCCAGGGCCCCATCCAGATCTATTGAATAGGACTCTCCGGGAATGGGCTTAACAAGACATTCAGGTGTTTGCTATGCATGCTGAAGATTGAGAATCACTGGTTCTACCTCAAAGTCCCTGTATGTTTCATTGATTAAGTTATATGCACCTGGGTAGGCTGGCTAAGTACCTCAAGCCAGGGTGCTGGATGATACAGCTGCCAGTCAGAACCATCCTCAAGTTTACCCATATACATTGAATTTCAATCCTCTTTCCTCAGTTATCCCTGAGATAATTTTATAATGGTGATCTCATTGATGTGCAATCTCTTTTTCTTTTTATGTTGCAGAATTATAACATTGAAAATGTAGGTGACAGTTTTGACATTCACAAGAATGCAGTTTTAATTATCATGTTGATTACTTGAGCTAAAAAGCCAGATGCCTAAATATCATGAAAGGTTGCATAGAATAAATCCTAAAAGTTCTCATCTTTCAATATTCTGATTTTATGGATAGAAGTGATTTTAGTTAGTTGCAATAAAAGATGATTTAATTTAGTTTCCCATCCTCTTTTTTATGCTTTAAGATAATGGGTGAGCCCAGAGACATTCAAATCTCATACAAGGAAGGGGAAAAAATGTTCACTCATGTCCTAGCTATATCAGTTTTCTTTCCTCTATCTCTCTGTTCCATCCCAGATTAGCCCCAAGACCAAAGAACACACCTGGCACAGAGTCACCCATGAGTTTAGGGACTTACAAAACAGGAGATGATGTTTCCTAGTGACAGCAGGTAGGAAGAGTGAAGTCAGTGTTCTGCCATTCCACACACAGAGAGAGAGAGGAGTGCCAAGGCGGGGTCTTATAAAGGGTTGTGACACAGGAATTTCTCATGCAATTTGGTTACAACAGGATCTCATGAGACTTAGTTACAACAAGGTCTCCTGAGGTTTGGTTACTAACAGCGAGTAGGGAGGGAAGTTTTATGTTTCCCCCCAAGGGAGGGGCCCGATGCCTGGTCTTCTAGGCATCTGTGTGCATCTCAGTAATGGAGGGGAGGACGGGGACCCAGGCCCTGGGTCCTCACACTTTCCAAGTAGCAAATGTGCTCTCTTAAAAGCTCATTAACTTCCCCTTCTGAATAAAAAATTTGCAACAATAGAAATATAAAGAAGAATGCTTTGCTTTATGCAAATGATGAAGATGAGGCATTCAAAGAAAGTCTCATTTCAAAAATGGGTTAAATACAATTACTGATCTATCTCCATTTGGTTATCAGTGTTTCAAGTTTCTAGGGTAGACTTCCAACTTGTAAAAGCACCATGTTCAGTTAGGTTAAGCTTCCAGAGTTTAACTTGAAATTAAATATTAGGAACACTCTCTGTACTTCAAATCATGTAGTTTGCCAACAGAATTAAATTTAGTTGGTGCTTATTCTTCGGTAAATCCATTTAAGCTAACCCAAAACTGGGTCCACAGAACATTTTCACATAGTTCTATTCTACCCCATACCAGAAAAAGAAGACTAAAAACTAATGGGAGAATAAATGTGAAAGTTGAGATTCAACCTAAATTCATACTGGAAAAATTTCAATTTTGTTGTGTAAAGGGACCCTGGTTGTATTAGTGGTTCTAGAATGCTTCATCTCTTTGAATCTCAAGGCTTTGGCCTCCCCACCAAAGATATATTGAAGTCCTAATCCCCAGTACTTCAGAATCTGACCTTATTTGAAAATAGGGTCATTACAAATAATTAGGCAAGTGAAAATATGGTCATATTGGAGTAGAGTGACCCTTAATCCAATATCACTGGTATCCTTATAAGGGGAGAGAAGACACAGACACAGAGAGAAGACAGCCATGTGATGAAAGAATTAGAGAATGAGTTATGCCATAAGCCAAGGAACACCAAGGATAGCCAGCCACTGCCAGAAGACAGGAAGGATGCATGGAACAGATTCTTGCCAGAAAAGTGCAGCCCTTTTCACACATTGATTTTGGACTTCCGGCCTCCAGAACTGTGGAGAAAACAAATGTCTATTATTTTAAGTCATTTGGTTTGTGGTACTTTGTTATGGCACCCCTGGAAACTAAGACTATCTTGTAGCTTTCTCTTCTAATTGCCTATAATTTGCTGGGCAGTAGTAATAATTTGTTTTCCTGTCTGTTCCATCTTGAATTAACAATTGAAATTTTAACTTTCTCTGATTGGATCTTGTCTCCTTCATATAATGTAGGAACACCTGATTGAAAAGAACCTCAGATTTAGGCATTTAATGAATTATAACTTTCTGTAATGCAAATAATGAACTACTTATTAAAAGTGAGATATATGTGCTGATTACAAACCTCCTGCCTTAGTAGCCACACCTTGAAGGCTATGCTGTACCAAAGCACAAGCTATTTGATGCTATTTGCTCAGAACCCCACATTGATGTGGGCAAGAATGGAGCCTTGGTCTCCCATTCTCAAGTCAACATTCCATTGAGTAAACCATAGCAGGACTCTGGTTTGAAGTCATCACTCACATACTTACCATAAGAGAAAAGCTGACAAACATAAATTCAATGACATATTTTGGACCTACCAGAGAACTAGAGTCCCAGTACAAAATGCCACCTCCAAATTGGGAGAGACAACTGAATCTGGAGAGTCACTGCTTGCCCGGAGCAGAAGCTGCTGGACCTATAAACTGGTAGGAGCATTTTATGAGCAATTACGATGGATTGCTAGAAGCTAAGAGTGGACCATCGTAAGAGTGAGAATGTGGACTAGCATGCAGCCTTGGGGGAGGTGGCTCCTGTCATGACAAATTTCTATCCCTCCTGGCTCTGTCTGGGGAAGGAGAAGAGTAATCCCTGGGATCTATGCCTACAGCTTTCTCCATCACAAAGGCTTAGTCTTCAAGGGAAGATACTCCGTGAGCCTGACCTAAGCTTGACAAAGGACAGTCCTCCAACTTCAGCTCCCTCTAACTTCCTGTTTCACCTAAGGGAGGCAAAGTGGAAAAACATATTGTTTTCTCTTGGAAAATGCCAACTCCACTCCAGAATATATGCTATCTTTTAGTTCCCACTCTTCTCAGAGTTTGCCCAGCTTCTCGCTGTCTTAATTCTGACTGCTCTAGAAAGATAATGGACCCAGCTTGGGTCAAAAGTCTTCTGATGTTCCTGCTATGGCTGGAGGGTGGGTCAGGTGACCCACAGGGACCTCTAGGGGTGGTGGGCAGGAGCAGTTTTCAAAGATGGGGTTTTGGATATGGAAGAGATAATTGGCATATCTGTCTACAGAATTTCATGTGAATGACGGCTATTAACATCCATTACAGATGGCGAACAGTGGGAAACAGTAACACAGATAGGATGGTGGGTGGACAGAAATGATCTGTGGTGGCAAATGATATGAAAACAAGTTCTAACAAGAGAGGATCTGCTGGATTGGGTTTGTACATGGATTTTTGTATTTGCCTCTAATTTCATTCAAGAAAGTTGTAAGACACTTTCACGTAGTGGGCTATGTTGTATGTTTAATGGAAAATTGTGGGTGGTGGGAAGTGATATGGGTTCAAGATAGAAATTTGTTTGGGAACAAATCACCTCCCCCTCCACTGACTTCTTTGTTGAGGGAATTTATGTGAAAAGGGATGAAAAACTAGATGAGACCCAGGGGCTAATTTTGTTAAAGATGAGGAACGGCCTCATACTCTAATACAAAACTCTCTGGTAAAAGCTGAACTTGTGTCTGTGATCTGAGTTGGGAAACCTCAGTGGGATCTCTTGCTTCCCTTGTCTCTGATCATTTTGCACCCCTGCGTCTCCAAGCATTCATCATAAAAGATCCTAACCACTGTGATTTGAGCAAAGACCAGCCTGAAGTCCACCCACGGTGTTAGGGAAGGAGTAATGAGAGAGACAGCAAGGAACAAAGGGTTGCCCTGATGTCTAACACCAAGAAAGCCTAGACTTCCTGACCTGAATCCAAGGCTGGAGCAGGATGACACTCTGAAACAGAGAGAAGACAGCTGCCTGCTCTCACAAGAGCCTGCTTCTCCTAGCACCCCAGAGCATGCCTTTCAATAGCGGAAGGCACAGGAGGAGCCCCTACTCCATGTGAATATCAACCTCCAATGTGGTGGCAGGACTCAGTAATGACACATGGCCCATGCCTGTCAGGCTCTAATCAAGCAAACCTTCTCCCTCTATGTGGGAATGTTCTAGCAAAGGGCAGAAAGAGAGCTTGAATTGTTCCCTCCAACCATTTTCCACTATAGGGAGAAGCCTGGGTCAAAGTTTCATCTTGCCTATAGCAGAGGCAGAAACATGATGATTAGGGGAGAACTGTCCCCCTTCCCTGACGTTGTACTCTTCTATATAAGATGAGGCAGATGCTTATTAAGTGCATGGCCTTGTGCCCATTACCTGACTTGGTGGAATTTCAGTTTCTTCATCTATAGAATAGGCATAGTAAGATAAATGGTTATATATATTCAAATGGTTATGTGAAAGCTCTAAGTGTTTGTAATGCATGTGTTCTAGTTTGCTAATGCTGCCAGAATGCAAAACACCAGAGATGGATTGGCTTTTATAAAAGGGGTTTATTTGGTTACACAATTACAGTCTTAAGGCCATAAAGTGTCCAAGGTAACACATCAACAATCAGGTATCTTCACTGGAGGATGGCCAATGGTGTCCGGAAAACCTCTGTTAGCTAGGAAGGCACGTGGCTGGTGTCTGCTCCAAGTTCTGGTTTCAAAATGTCTTTCTCCCAGGATGTTCCTCTCTAGGCTGCAGCTCCTCTTCAAAATGTCACTCTCAGCTGCACTGAGTTCCTTCTGTTTCTCAGCCATTTATATGGCTTCAGTGATTTAATTTAGACCTACCCTGAATGGGTGGGGTAACACCTCCCTGGAAATTATCCAATCAGAGTCATCACCCACAGCTGGGTGGGTTGCATCTCCATGGAAACACTCAAAGAATTACAATCTAATCAACAGTAATACATCTGCCCACACAAGATTACATCAAAGATAATGGCATTTTGGGGAAAATAATAATTCACACCGGCACAGAATGTCATGTCCTTGTACAGTGCTTGGAAAAAAGAAAGAGCTAATAAATGTTAACTATTTTTATTGCTAATACATCACATTTTATAAAGATTATGTGCCTTATTGTATGTCAATCTATGTATTCAATAAATAGTATGTCTTTGTTTCTTCTAACCATAAGATGACTTAAATAGATAAGTAAATTGAATAAAAAGAATCAAATTATTCTAATGGTTCACAGGGTGTGTGAAAATACTTTAACATGATGTCTGAAAGAATGACTTATGCTGACCAAAAATGAAAATACTAAAAAATATACAAGATTAACTGGAGTCTAAGGAAAACAAAAGATATTTCATTAGGTATTCAGTTCTGTATACTATTGTCATAGAATAACTATCATATCTACCTGACAAATGCATTAACTTAATTGACTCTTGTCATAGCAGGATAATGAGCCATAACCCTTTATCATCTGGGTCTGACAAACCCTTTTTATTTTTTATATTTTAAGTCATTTTATGATTAATTTATTAAGAATAAGGTTATAGTGAAAAACAACTTTCATCAAACTTTTAAAATAATAATTTGACTACTACAATGCCACATTTTTAGTCCATTTTCCTGTTTTTTTGAAAATGCCCCATTTGGATATTCTTCAAATGCAACTAACCCTTATCAACTGTCACATATGAATGTATAAACACTCATTCCAGGTTTAAAATACATCTCTAGGTTATCATATTCTCATCGTCTGTTTGCATTACCAAAATGAAAAAACATTTGTATAGGTTGACAACTCTTAATGATTTGATGAGAGAATAGCCATCTTCCTTGCTCTATAGTTGCAAAGATTTTCATTTTTAGATTCACAATACCCATTGCAATGATCAATTCAATGATTCTTTTCAACTCTGCATTATTTATTTCATTCCAAATGCCTATTAATACAAACCTTACTTCAGCATTTTTCCACTTAAGAATCATATCAAGTAAATACTTGTGTACACACATCATAAAAGATGAAAGATTCCTGTCATGCATCCTTTAGCAAAATAGGATGGTCAAGATTCTTGTCACAGAATATTTTGATGAAGTCTTTCCAGTTGAATGGCTAACTAGATGAAAATGCTATACTTCATGTTTGTCCTTCAAATATATTTTTCAGTCATCAGTTCTTGAATTTGAGAAAATTTGTCTAGGAAATCATCATCTGAAGCCACATAGTTTGAAATTTTGATTATTGGTTAATTTCACATTATCGATAGAATCTAGAGTGCTGTTATCTGTTTCTGTGCATTTGTCTTCTAATGCACTTGGAAATAATTTGATCTTTTGGGGTGTCGTTTTCAAGCCTTGTTAGGTCAAGTTGAAACTGCCTTATTGTAACCTAGAATGACACTCAGGGATTGGGAAGCATTTAAAGATTGTCTCTCCTTCTGCCTTCTCTGCATATTGCTTCATCTTCCCTGAAGACCCACTTCTCTAGCTCTCTAGTCCACACAGTGGGCTAAAGAAGACCACCCCACAGCTCTCCTTGTTTGGAGAGCAAATCCTTCATTTTTAACCTAATGCCAAATGCCTGAGGAACAAACACAGCCTGGCAGAACAAGCATAAGGAGCTGCTCCTGATTCTGGTCAACAGAGGTCAGAGAAGCAGGGACATTTGGAGATATGATCCTCCCCCAGCTCAGCTTGGAAAAGAATGATGATTCGCAGAGATAAGGGGTAGATAGATAACCAAGAGTGGCCAATGCTAACAGGACAGGGTTCTAAGAATGAGCTGCTGCCTTTGGGTGGAAGCTCGTTGGCGAATTGAACTTTAGGTGTAAATGTAGAATTGGATTGTCCCCAAGGGACCACTAACAGTAAGAAGAACAACAATGAAAAGCTAACCTGGAAATATGCTTAGAAATGATTCTATCCTAGAGCATTCTTATTTTCTCAATGACAGTGTGGTTGAAAGCACAAAGGAGACTTGGGAATTGATGGCATCACCAAGTCATCTGCCGCCACATGGCTCTCCACATCACACGTTCTATGGCAGCCACAAATGAGACCACACACTCTCTACCTCAAACCAGCTCTCCAACCAGCAACTCTCTTTCCCACTACTTCCCAGGCTAATATCTACTCAACTGTAGGCTTTCAGCTTAAATGTCATTTCCTCAAAGTCTAAATTGGTCCTGCTAGTTGATCTCTCTTCAAGAAGGCTTCACTTTTACTTCAGATCTTTCATAATGATTTTTAACTATATCGCTCATTCAGTGCAAGGTTCCTAAGGTTAGAGGCAATGGCTCTATTTTATTTGCCATTATATACCCAGTACCTGACACAAGGAACTGACTCAAAATAAACACTAGATAAATACATTTTGAACAATGGTTGAGGGAATGTGTTACAACTCCTCCATTTACTAGCTGGGCCACCTACTAGTTGGATGATTCTGAGCATACTTTAAACCTGAGCTTCTTCTATTATAAAATGGAATAATATTAGCAATTATGTATAAAAAAATCTAGCACAGAGTATACACATAGTAAACACCCAAAAAATGCTGGTTGATTGGGATGTTAGCTCCATACAAAATGGTATTTACTGAAATTACATCCTGTCAATGAAAAAGTTGCACCAGACACAGTTAAGCAAGGATGAATTTTTCCAGAGGCTGGTATTTATAGAAGAGGAGCGAGAATAGAGCTTAACTCTGTCAAAACAAAGGGCATCAAGCCTTTTAAGGGCTGGGAGTGATTGGAAAAAAAGCACTGGAAGCTAGTAATGGGGACTTGATCATGGAGATGGCTGAAGAAATCACTGAGGTTGTGATTAGGACCACTTGGTTCTGAATGTTTTCCTTTGTGGTGACTAGGACACCTGGAGTCTGAAGGTTGAGAAGAAAGATAAGGAACTATCATGGGTCCTCTCAGCACCTGATTGTGTCAGTATCTGAGAGAGAAGAAGGTCAGAGAACCAGAGTCAGGGAGAAGCCTATTTAAATTCAGTCAAATTAAAGGGAAATTAAGGCAGTCTGGTCAATCTCAATAATCACAAAATCTACAGATGAAAATGTCTGTTTTAATATTTTTTATTATACTGGGGTTTGGATGTCAATATTTTCCCCTTGAACTTAGTAGAGTGAGTAAACTGCACAAAGCATGTTTGAGTGGTGACTTTAAGAATGTCCACATTTGAGAAGTTTCCAATTACCCAATGAAAGCTTGCAAACCAGTCTCATATACACCTGCAATGCAGACTTTTCTAAATACATTGTTTGCCTTACTTCACACCATGCTTCCAAAGATATTTTGAAATCCTTTGAAATTTAGCACTCAAAAGTAGCCTAAAGCAGGAATGTCCACTCTACCAATGCCAGTAAGTTATGATGTTCTCAAAATTTTGCATGGTTGAAGATTTTCCTCCTCAGAAACATTGGAAATATATATTTATACGATTAGTGTTAAGGAAATATATGTTTATATGATTAGTTTTAAGTGGATGCAAAGAGAGAGCTTTGGAACAAGTTGGGGCAAAGGAATTCTAGGCAGATAGGAAAGTCTGGTCTACCACATGTCAAGGTGGCCCAATGGAAAGGCCTCAATACTCTGACCCACAGATTCATTTAACAAAGGACAACAAGCTGTATGGCTGCCCTTTCATGTTACAAACATGGAAACTTGTGTTGATTTAAAGAAGAAGGTTGGAAAAATGTTTGGCCTAAAGTGTATTCTAGACTTCCCTTGAACTTTCTACCATGGCTAGGCTCTCAGTAATTCCTAAGTATCTTAGTTTGTATAACCAAGTACCACAGGCAGTTTCCTTAAACAATAAGAAGTTATTCTCTCCCATTTCTGGATGCTAGAAGTTCAAAATCAAGGTATTGACAGGCCATGACATCTCCAAAGTCCATAGCATTCCAGGAGTGGCATTCCTGCTGATCAGTCTCTGCCTCCACCTCTTCAATCCCCTTCAGTCTCCTCCTCCTGTACTATTATTATGACCAATTTTCCCTGTTTATAAAGTCTCCAATCATATTGGACTAAGACCTATCAGATTCAATTCAGTTTTATCTGAAGAAGATCTTCAAATGAGTCATCATACACAGGACCAGAGTGGAGGCAGGTAGGACTTGAACGTGCTCTGTGGGGAGTATGAGTTCATCTATCACACTAGGAAAGGCAAGAAGATGCACCAAATCCCAACCAACCCTCTGTCCACCTTGCAAATTCTCTCAAACTTCAACTCCCTAGAAATTTTATGAACCTATATCAAAAAGAACACTTAGAATATTCTCATCATTAAACTCTTACTGGATATTTGGTTTCCAAACATTTTCTCCAATTGTGTAGGTTGCCATTTTACTTTCATAATAAAGTCCCTTGAGGCATGAAAGATTTTAATTTTGTTGAGGTCACCTTTATCTATGTTTTCTTCTGTTTGTGCTTTGTGTATAAAGTCTAAGAAAGCATAGCCTAACACAAGATTCTGAAGATGCTATTCTACATTTTCTTCTAGGAGTTTGATAGTTCTAACTCTTATGTTTATGTTTTTGATCCATTTTGAGTTAATTTTTTTATAAGGTGGAAATATAAAATGGTGCAACAACTGTGTAAGACAGTCTGGTGGTTCCTCAGAAACCTAAGTATAGAACTACCATATAATTTGACAATCCCAGCACTTGATATATATTCAAAAGAATTCAAATCAGGGAAACAGATATTTACACACCAATATTTATAGTGCCATTATGCACAGTTGCCAAGGATGGAAGCAACCCAAGTGTCCATCAACTGATGAATGGACAAATGAAATGTGATATACATGCAATGAAATATTATTCAGCCATAAAAAGAAATTTAGTTCTGATGCATGTAACAACATGGATGAACCTTGAAGACATTATGTTGAGTGAAATAAGCTAGACACAAAAGGACAAATATTGTATGCTCTCATTGTATGAAATAATTAGAATAAGCAAACTCATAGAGTCATAATCTAGAATATAGTTCACAAGGGGATGGGTTTGCAATAAAGAATGGGAAGTTAAGGCTTAAAATCTACATGTTGAGAATGATGTTGTGAACATGGTGACATAAGATGTCCCAGGAAAAAGCATCCCCCGAGATTCAGTGAACAAAAGGACAAATTCCACTTGCTTAGAACTCCAGAGGATGGTGGAGACTAGGGAATGACTCCACAAATGCTGAATTGAAAAACAGACGCTCCATCCTGGTCCAATGTTTGGTTTCTGTTTGTCCTCCCCCTCACTTGGTCCTGTGTGGTTTTTGCTTCCCACAGGGGCAGCATGACCCAGCTCCCCCCTACCATGGAGAGAGACTGTAGAGCAACTCACAGCAGTGAGTTAGAACTCCATGCATGTTGAGGTACAGGAACCTAAGTCCACAGAGACTAGGGCAGAACACAGGTCACTAAAGGCCCTGGGCTGGGAGATAAAAATAAAACAGAGGGACCACCAAATAAAGGGCTGGAAAGAAACTGTTGTGACCCCACTCAAGCCAGTTACAGTCAGCTGAGCCAGCTAAAGGCAAAACAGACTTTTCTGAAGTGACCAACCTTTCTGGATTAACCCTACCTCATGGGGAAGAAACCAGAGGCAGAAAAGCCCTCACAGAAAATAAGAGGGGCTAAACTCAACTGCTTTAAAGTAGGATGAGTGAAAAGTATAAGGAAAACGGGGCACTGAGTAAGAGAGAGAATTTAAACAAATCATTGGCACTGGGAGAAAAGTCTGCACAAAAACAAACAGAACAGAACAAGACTCCAGGAGAAGGAAGAGAGGAAAGGAAACTGTCTCCTGGAGGAGAAACAATTGCGCAAAAGTGCAACCTTAAAAACTGCACCACATATCCAGGGGAAGAATCATATGAAGAAGGGCTGAGAAAATCTGAACCATTTAACATGGAATATTCTAAAGGTCTAGAATAAATTTGAACAAGTGTCAAAGAAGAGCCCTGAACACAAATCCAGTCAACAACCAAAACCCTAGACAAGAGAGAGAAAAAAATTATCAGCGTTAACTTATCAAGATAATCAGATGCCTAGGCATCAGCAAAAAATTTCAAGCTGTACTAAGAAACAGGAAGTTATGGCTCAGTCAAGGGAACAAATTAAAACTTCAGAGGAGATTCAAAAGTTGGAACAATTAATAGATGATGTTCAAACAAATCTCCTAAATCAATTCAAGGAAATGAAGAAAAAGATGCATAAAAAAGATAAAAGATACTAAGAAGACAATTAATGTACATAAAGAAGAATTTGAAAGTATGAAAAACACAACAGAAATTATAGGGATGAAAGTCCCAATAACAGAGACTTAAAATACACTAGATGCATACAACAGCAGATTTTAACAGGCAGAAGAAAGAATCAGCAAACTAGAAAACAGGACAATTGAAATTGTACAGTCAGAAGAACAGATAGAGAAAAGAATAAAAAAAAATGAAGCAATGTCTCAGAGATTTGACTGACAGCATGAAGTGCACAAACATACGCATCATGGCTGTCCCAGAAGTAGATGAGAAGGAAAAGGGGCAGAAAGAATATTTGAAGAAATAATGCCCCAAAACTTCCCAGCTCTTATGAAAGACATAAATATGCATGTCCCCAAAGCACAAATACTCCAAACAGAATAAATTCTAATGGACATACTCTGAAACAGGTAATAATCAGAATTTCAAATGCCAAAGATAAAGAGAGAATTCTGAAAGCCACAAAAGGAAAATGATTATTCATATACAAGGACACACAATAAGACTAAGTGCTGGTTTCTCATCAGAAATGATGGAGGTGAGAAGGCAGTGGTATGCTATCATTAAAGTACTGAAAGAGAAAAACATCCAGACAGAAATTCTTCATCTGGCAAAATGGTCCTTCAGAAATGAGAGAGTTTAAATATTCACAGACAAACAGAAACAGGGAGAGTTCATCAACCAAAGACCAGTCCTACAAGAATTACTACAGGGAGTTCTGCAGGTTGAAAGGGCAAGAGTGGAGAGAGTTGCTTGAGGTACTGTAAAGAAATAAAGATCATCAGTAAGTGTAACTAAAAGGGTAAATGCAAACCCCAGAGTACCATGCCACAGTATCCAACTCTGCTCTTTAATTCGTAAAAGAATCAGAATAGAATTGAACAAGAAAAAAACATATTTCCTGATAACAAATGTGCAAAATATGAAGTGGTAAAGATGAGTCAAAAGCAATGTAAAGAGGGGAAACACAGGTATACAGGATCACAGAACATGTATGCTATTGAAACTGAGTTGGTATCTTTTCAAATTTGTAGGTTATAGATGTAGCTGTATAATACAAAACCCAGGGTAACCACAAAGAAATGATTTTAAAAATATACAGAAACATACCTGAGAAAGGGGTCAGTCAGATAGATACATTACAAAAGATCAACTATACAGAAAAGGAGGTTACAATAAAGTAAAAGAGAAAAAATATATGACAGCTAACAACCAAGGGACAAAATGGCCTTTATAGTAATAATATTAAATTATAATGTATTAAACTCCCCCAAAAACACAGGCTGGCAGATTGGGTAAAAAAAAAAAAAGTGTGATCTGGTGTTTACAAGAGACTCACCTCAGACAGACACACACAAACCAGTTGAAACTGAAAAGATGGAAAAAGATGTTCCATGCAATTCATTACCAAAAAAGAGCTGGTGTTGCTTACTAATATCAGACAAACTACACTTTTGTAGGAGACAATGGGCACTACCTATTAATAAAAAGACAATCCATTAAGAAAATATAACAATCATAAATATTTACGTACCTACCCATGGTGCCCCCAAAAACAACATGGAACAAACACTGCCCAAACTAAGGGAGAAAAAGATACCTCTACAATAACAGTTGGAGACTTCAATACATCTCTCTTATCAATTGGTAGAACATCTAGATGAAGAGCAATAAAGAAACAGAGAACTTAAATAATATGATACATGAACTAGATCTGATGGACATATACTGAACATTGTACCCTAAAACAGCAGGATATACATTATTCTCAAGTGCATGTGGATCATTCTTCAGGATAGACCTCATGGTGGGTTACAAAACAATTCTCAATAAATTTACAAAGATTGAAATCACACAAAGCATCTTCTCTGATGGTATTGGAATAAGACCAGAAATCAATAACAAGTGGAGAACCAGAAAATCCACAAATATAAGGCAGTTAAATAGCACTCTTAAACAATCAGTGGGTCAAAGAAGAAATTGCGAGGGAAACCAGTAAATATCTTGAGATGAATGAAAGCAAGAACACAATATATCAAAACTTATAGGATGTAGCAAAGGTAGTGCTGAGAGGGAAATTTACAGGCATAAATGCTAACGTCAGAAAAGAAGAAAGGGCTAAAATCAAAGACCTAACTGCACATGTGGACCAACTAGAAAAAGATGGCAAACTAACCCCAAAGAAAGCAGAAGGAAAGAAATGACCAGGATTAGAGCAGAAATAAATGAAATCAAGAATAAAACAACAACAGAGAGCATTAACAAAACCAAAACTTTATTCTTTCAAAACATCAATATAATTTTCAAACCCTTAACTTGACTTACAAAGTAAAAAAGAGAGGAGACAACTAAATAAAATCAGAAATGAGGTGGGGAGCATGACTACTAACCCCACAGAAAAAAAAAAAGTAGCATAAGAGGATACCATGAACAACTGTATGCCAACAAATTAGACAGCCTAGATGAAATGGACAAATTCATAGAAACACACAAGAACCTATACCAACTCTGTAAGAAATAGAACTCCTCAATAGACCAATTACAAGCAACAAGATTCAATCAGTCATCAACAACTATCCAATAATAAAAGCCCAGGATCAGATGGCTTCACAGGTGAATTTTACCAACCATTCCAAGAAGAATTGATACTAATTCTGTTCAAACTCTTCCAAAAATTTGAAGAAAAAGGAACACTACCTAACTCATTCAAGGAGGCCAATATCACGTTCATTCCAAAGCCAAGTAAAGATACTAAGAGAAAAAAAAAATTACAGAACATTTTTTCTTATGGATAGAGATGCAAAAATCTTCAATAAAATAGTTGTAAGTCAAATCCTACAGCACATCAAAAGAATTACGCACCATGATCAAGTTGGTTTTATCCCAGGTATGGAAGGGTGGTTCAGCATAAGAAAATCAATTAATATAACACATCACATCAGCAAAATGAATGGAAAAACTCACATGATCATCTCAACTGACAAAGAAAAGGCATTTGACAAAATTCAGGATTCATTCTTGATAAAAAAAACATTTAGAAAAATAAGAGTAGAAGGAAACTTCCTCAACATGACAAAGGGCATGTATGAAAAACCTGCAACTAACGAGATACTAAATGATGAATGACTGAAAGTTTTCCCTCTAAGATCTGGAACAAGTTAAGGATTCCCACTGTCATCACTGTTATTCAAAATTGTGCTGGAAGTTCTAGTCAGAGGAATCAGGAAACAAAAAGAAATAAAAGACATCTGAATTGGAAAGGAAGAAGTAAAACTTTTACTGTTCGCAAATGACATGATCCTATGTACAGAAAGTCCCAAAAAACTACAAATACAGTTACTAGAGCTAACAAATGAATTCAGAAACATAGTGAGGTACAAAATCAACATGCAAAAATGAGTAGTATTTCTCTACATCGGTAATGAGCAAGCTGAGGATGAATTCAAGAAAAAAAACTCTATTTACTATAGCAACTAAAAACATCAAATACCTAGGAGTAAATTCCACAAAGGATGTAAAGGGAGTTGTACACAGAAAACTAAAAATCTTTTCTAAAACACATCAAAGAAGACTCAAATAAATGGAAGGACATTCCATGTTCATGGATTGGAAGACTAAATATTGTTAAGATGTCAGTTCTACCCAGAATGATTTACAGATTCAATGCAATCCTAAGCAAAATTATAACAGCCTACTTTGTAGAAATGGAAAACCCAATTATCAAATTTATTTGGAAGGGTAAGGGACCCCAAATAGCCAAAATCATCTTGAAAAAGAACATAGTTGTAGGACTCACACACCCTTTTACAAAGCTATAATGGTCAAAACAGCATGGTAGTGGCACAAGGACAGAATTATTGACAAATGGAATCAAACTGAGAGTTTAGAAATAGACCCTCACACTTATGGTCAATTGTATTGTAGATTTTTGACAAGGCTGTCAAGTCCTTTCAATTGGGAAAGAATAACGTCTTCAACAAATGGTGCTGGGAGAACTGGATATCCATATACAAAAGAAAGCAACCGCTATCTCACACCAACCATACAGAAAAATTAACACAAAATGGATCAAAGACCTAAATGTAGCAGCCAGAACTATAAAAGTCCTAGAAGAAAATGAAGAGAAGCATCTTCAAGATCTTATGGTAGGCAATGGTTTCTTAGACTTTACACACAAAGCACCAGCAACGAAAGAAAAAATAAACAGGACCTCCTTAAAACTAAAAACTTTTGTGCATCAAAGGACTTTCTCACGAAAGTGAAAAGTCAATCTAGTCAAGGGCAGAAAATATTTGGAAACCACATATCTGATAAGGGTTTGACATCCAGAATATATAAAGAAATCTTATAACTTAATAATAAAAAGACAAACAACACAATTTAAAAATGGGCAAATTACTTGAATAGACATTTCTCCAAAGAGGATACACAAATGGCTAAAAAGTACATAAAAGATGTTCAACATCACTAGCTATCTATCAGGGAAGTACATACCAAAGCCACTATGAGATATCCTTTCATACCCAGTAGAATGGCTTCTATCAAAAAAAAGAGACAGAAAATAACAAATGTTGGGGAGGATGCAGAGAAATAGGAACACTCATTCATTGCTGGTGGGAATGAAAAATGATGCAGCTACTGTGGAAGTCTGCTTGGCCATTCTTGGGGAAGCTAAGTATAGAACTACCATATGATCCAGCAATCCCTCTACTGGGTATAGACCCAGAAGAACTTAAAGCAGGGACTTCAACAGATATTTGCACACTGATGTTCACAGCAGCATTATTCACAGTTGCCAAAAGATGGAAGCAACTCAAGTGCCTATCAATGATGAAGAGAGAAACAAAATGTGCTATATACATATGATGGAATATTATTCAGCTGTAAGAAGGAATGATGTCCTCATTCATGAAACAACATGGAGGAAACTTGAGGACATTATACTTAGTGAAATAAACCAGACACAAAAGGACAAATATTTTATGATCTCACTGATATGAACTAATAATAAGCAAACTCATCAAGTTAGAATCTAGAATATAGGTTTCTAGGGTATAGATAGTTTGGGGTAGAGAATGGGGAGCTGATGGTTAATTTCTACAGTTTCTTTTAGGTTGATTGTAAAGGTTTTGGAAATAAATGGTAGTGATGGGAGTATATTATTGTGAGTGTAATTAACAGCAATGAATTATGTTAGTGAATGTGGTTAAAACAGGATGTTTGGGGTCATGTATGTTACTAGAATGAAAGTTAGAAGATAAAGCCTGGGACTGTATATCACAGTGAACCCTGCTGTGAATGATGGACTGGGGTTAATAGCACAAGTATAAGAATGTTCTTTCATGAAGTATAACAAGGTATGACACTATTACAAGGTGTTAATAATAGGGTGGTATTAGGAAAAAAATATACCAAATGTAAACTATGTACTATAGTTAATAGTAATATGTTAATATTCTTTCATCAGTTGTAACAATGGTATGATATTAATGCAAAAGGTCAACATTATGGGGTATACAGGAAGGAGCATTATATTTTTTATGACTTTTCTGTAACCGATAACTTCTTGAACATTTGCTTCTTTCCCCCTTAGACAGCCAAACAGTTACCATCATCATTAGTACAAGTCAAAGAAAAAGTGACTTTCTTCTTGTTTTAATCCTCAATCTTAGTTGAAATTACAAACCAAATGTACCAAGACACACAGCCTTCCATGTTACAAGTCACAACCGGATTTCAGAAATCCAACTGCTGACTTGAGATATTAATGGATGTCAAGTTCTTCAGACAGATTAAAAAGATGCAGACTGCATATCACGTCAAAATAATTTTAAGATGACTTCTTTTTTTATTATATATGAATAAATTTCGGGCATTTTTTTCTATTTTGAAGGGTTCCAAATAGTAAAATAAAAGAAATATGAGTCACATAAATAGATGAAAACAATTAAAGCCCAGCCACTGACGGAATGTTCTGGTCTAAGACAGCCAGGGTAGGGGGCTTAGACCACCTCAGCCCGTGACAGCGCTGGGCTCAGAGGGGCAGGAAAGAGAACTGAAAATGCGCCTTCCATCTTTTTCCCCATCCCCCCTCCAATTTTCCAGATCTGTTTCTCTTCTGGATCTCCCTGTTATCTGTATCTTGACCATTTTCTTGCTCTCCTTCTTTTTATCATCTAATTTCTCACTGTCTCTTCATGGGGTATAAAATCTTGCTCATGTGAGAAATATATCAGTACCTGGCTAGGAAAAACAAGAGAAATGCACTTGCAATTCTCTCAAGAGCTAAAGAAATCAACTCTATTAGGCTGATCATGGCAGGATAGCAGGCCATTGAGTGAAAAGTTTTGAGAAATCTCAACCTTAGGTAGGCAAACACTTTCTCCTTTTAGTCCAATAGCAGAGAGCTACACATAGAATGTGCTAGGGTTGCCTGGGAAGTCCTGGGATGTGTGATGTTCCCCAATGCAAACTGGGCAGATTAAGGAAAATTTTCACGGGACCCTGGAGTTGAGAAAAAAAAAAGATCTCTCTGAATTGCTGTTGTCTCTTTCCATAATACCATGAATAAAGACAAATGTACAAATGAGATCAAATTGGACCAGCAGCAGGGAGTTTTCTAGTTCACTTTGAGCTTAACAGCTGGTTCATTGTTCAGCATCTGTCAAATCTACTTACCACCAATTCCAAGAGGCTCCTTTAATTGACTGTCTATTTTCACATACGAACAAGGGGTTAGGTAACATAGCTAATTGGAGTAAAATAAAAACATACGCAAAATAATAAGCACTGAATAAGCTTGTACATTGGTTCAAATCGAGCTTCTCTTGTTCACATAGTGAGAATAGCACCCAATAAATCCCTCCCTCTTGAGTTAGAGAGGGCTTATGCTTTGACAGTCCTTTTGTATTTGTATTACATTTTAAGTTTGAAAACATTTTAGTGTGTTTAGCATATCTCAGCAAAAACACATATTCTCCAGCATTTCTCCTTCTTTCCCTCTGTCTCACAAAAGTCTAAATGGAAGGAGTCTGGGTTTCCTCAGTGTCAGGAAATAGAATGCGGGAGTCTAGATAGAGTCATTAGTTTGTCTTTCTAGAAAATGTACTAGAAAGTTCATCTCAACCCCAAATAAGATGTATGTGTTCAGACCCAGAAAATCCCCACATATAAAATCCATTTCAGAACGTCATTCAAGATGATTCTTTCACCACTCTGCAGTAGAGGAGGATGATTTCAATGCTGTGTCTAAGAGGATGGGAAGATGGGGTGGGGTCGCCAGTAAAGGGAGTGTGGTCGGACGGGCCTCCTGGGAAATCAGGCTCCTTTCTCACTGGAGTGGTTCCAGTCTTCAGAAAAGGGAAAGGAACACAATATATATTTTGAGAGCTGGGTACGAAGTAAAGGTGAGGAATTTTGTGCATGTAATCCACCAACACTCATACACTTAACAAGAGAAAGTAACAGAAGCTAGTCCAGTGAACACTTTACTTCCAGAGTGGAATATATTGTGCTATTTTCAAACTTTCTAATAAACCTGTACTCCCAGTTTATAGATTGGGAGATGTTTTATTTGGGCAAGAATAGAAAAGTATACCATGATATGAAGAGTTTCTAGGAAAAAGTTACTTCTTAATCACAATTCCAAGAAGAGCTGAAAAAATGATTCAATGTTCTATATACTTGAAGGAAGAAAAATCCTTCTAGCTATTCCCTAGGAGCCTATAGATTCTGAGACCTTCTTTGACTCAAAATCCTAATGTAGCCTTGAAAGCATAAGAAACTTCCAACAAGGATAGGCTGGGTTGATCAATTGATAATCAAAATGATGCCAATTTGCCCAGGGCACAGTATCCTGAATATAGCACCAAAATGCATTTTCCCGTTCTCAAAAGTGGAAGCAATAGCTTCCTTATGGTAATGACTGAATAAGAAAAGTTAAAAAAGTCCGCCCCAACACATATATACAGACACAGGCACACTCTCGCACACACGTGACTCACAATACTTCAGGCCTGAAAAATAAAGGTCAAGACTTTATTGCATCCCAGTAGGGGGACTTCTCATTCTGGATAAAACAAGACTTAAATATTTTGTTGAATGAATGGATGAAGAATAAATAGCTTCATTGTGAAGTTTAAAAGAGAATTTTTCTAACTTTAATGTGGCTAAGAAATTCTGCAGTGATGAATAACTGGTAGCATGGGAGTAACATTTTTTTATTAGAAGAAACCTTGAGAAATTTCATTTGAAAAAGCAAATCAGGCAGCAAAATTTGAATGTGACCAGAAACTTCTCTAATTAACTTCTTAACATGTCTTACATGAAGGAAAATTTTCCCAGTTTCTGTGTCATTATGTGTGCTCAATTTAGAAGCTGTCACACTCCAAGTTGTCTCCTTACTTGTGAGAAAAATAAAGTCCTTCATGGTTTCCTAAGAAAAAGCCTTAGGAAAATAAAGAAAGGCAGTGTGTAGGGCCCTTTCTGACTGATACTAAAGGGTCAGGGCTCAGTACTGCAGAGAGCAGAACTCATCCCAGTGATTTTAAGCAGGAAATTATTGAGTACATAGCAGTAGATACTTACACCTTGGTGGTATGGCTGCAGGAGAGGGTGAAGGAGGGGGTATAGATGGGGCCTCTGGAAAGACCCCTTGAGAGAGACAGATCTGACTCACTGGGATGTCACAGATATGAAACGCTACGGCCCTCACCCTTCCAACAGCAAAGCAGGGATCCGAGAGCCACAGTCACCATGGCTGCCTCTTCTCTTCCAAATCCCATGCAAGTTCATCTAATAGGCAGAGACTAATTAGCATCCCGAATCCTAGCTGGAAGTGAGTCTAGGAAATGTAGACTTTGCTTTTCCAACTTCCCCAGGTAGAAGACAGGGAGAGGGTGGGTGACATAAAGGGGTCCACAGCTTCTGCTTTGTATTTCTCTTCCTTCTTAAGGAGTGAGAAAGTGGCCATGGAAAGGACCACTGCTGTGTGGCAGGCTCCTGGGCGAGCTGCAACCACACAGAACGGGAAGGGAGGTGAAGGCAGAGCAATGAGTCAATAACAGCAAAACCAGAAGAAGTCCTTGGGCGCCTTGACCCCAGCGCAGTCCTGAGGGCTGAATGTCCCGAAAGCCTTGGTGGAACCTATGGCAGGGGCCGTTGCTTGAGTTCCAACCAAGATCCCAATTATTACTCCAAGTGCCTAACTGCTGAGTTCTCAATGCCAGGCCTGGAATTCCACCACATTCAGCTCCTTTCATCATTGCAAATGTGGGACTGGCGGATTATAGACGGTAATTACTGCCTGGGCTATAATTGCTGTTGTAAGGGCTCGAGGACTGATTGAATAAGAAGCAATTTCACATTTGCTAGTAAACACAAAAACAGTAGCAACACTAGCAAGTATCTGAAATCACTGAAAGGCGATGTTTTTCTTTCATGTACAAATAAACTCACATTTTAGGATTAATATTTGAAGTTAAGCTGCTTTCCCACATCTTTTACATAATTTCTTATAACTAAATTTTTTCTTTGGAGTGGCATATTTTAATGGACAGGTGGCTTGAGAGAGGTTAATTCTGTGACATGGATTATCCCAAAACAAAGACAATAGGTAAGCAAAAAAAAAAAAAAAAAAAGGAAATATCAAGTTTTTTAACTAGTAAGTTTTGGCTTTTCAACTCTTCTTTAAGATGAAATGATACCATTTTCAAAAGAGAAATAGATGCTCCTTGAGTAATTTTCCAAACAGCAAAATTAAGTAGGATAATTGCAATTCCTCTCCAGTTGGATAATAACTAGAAAATTGATTGATCTCTGTTTCTCCAAAGAATACAGGACATTGTCCAGCCACCCAACGAGAGCACTGGGGCAATTATGGTTTTGCATGAAGAGAGACCCAAGTTTAGGTGGAGGCTCATCTCAAACGGGGGTCTATTGCTTCAGTCCATTAAGTATAAGAGAGGCCTTTCTGATTGTTTGCTTCAGAGGTCAGAGTTCCTCCAGACTGAGAATGAAATGTTTCTCCAGGGTCTCCTTTCATCTGGGGAAACGCATCATCATTTATCATCTATGTCCTTGTATGTATCTGTCTGTATGCTAATCCAATATTATCTGTACCTCTTTCTTTAGTGATTATGGCTTCCCTTGCTCTGGAGGTAACACTAGAGCTGGAGAAAGTGGTGCCCATACATCCAAACAGCATTTAGTCCAATTTGGTCTCAACCTGCAAGTGAGGAGCAGGGTGTAGGCATCTGGATAGGTTAGGAACCCTGATCTGGGCAGATTAGCAGGAATTCGCCAAACGGTTAGCTAGACCCTTGCACATGGTGTTTTACGTCTTCTCACCTATCCCTTCTCTTTTACACATCCCTCAGCCCTCTGATTCCCTTTGCTTTTGTTAACCCTTTATCCTCTGCTCTATTTTATAATTTCCTCTCTGGTGTTGGACAATTCATACTGCCTGCCCAACATCTGAATGTCCCCCCATGCTTGGGGATCCCCCCACCTTATACAGGTTGGTGGGAGTCAGAACCTACCCCCATTTGCATTCTACAGAAGTTGAATAGGCCATGTGCTCCCTTTTTGGCATTCTTTGTAGCTAGATTCAGGTTCCAACCCTCAGACCCCTGACTGAATTAGTATCAGAGAAGCAGGCAAGAGGGACAGGAGGCAAAGAATGCAGAGAGAACAAGCTTCTGCCTAACCTCTTCTCCACCACCACTACCCTGGAGAAAATTCTTTTCAGCACACCATCAAGAATTTTGAAAGAGCCTATGACCCATTAACTCCATCCCACCCCAAACTGTTTAACTGCAGCTGCCCCTTCAGAGTCCATCCTAATTTTCCTCAATTTCAGGCCTTCAACTTAGCTGAAAATTATCTTCCCTGAACTAAACATTACTAGTTGGTTGTAAATCATTTCTTTGAACCACTTATATAAATTTATATGAACCAAGTTGCTCCTTTTGGAAGAGTGGTTCTCAGTGTGGTCCAGCAGCAAAGGCATCCCATAGGAACTTGCTAGAAATGAAAGTTCTTGGCCTCACTGCAGACCTACTGAAGCAGAAGCTCTGAGGGTGGGGTCCAGCAAACTTGGTTTAACAAATCCTTCAGGTGATTCTATTGCACATGAGAAACACTGGTTAAGAGAAATCTTAACTCCAGGACAAAACACTACAATTGCAAAATCCTTAATGGAAAATACAAACACAGTAGCCTGTTTCAGCACCTGGCTGGCCCACATGACCCACCCCCAGGCAAGGCATCATGATGCTCTTTATCCAGCTAGAAATTAGGATTATGTGTGATTATGTGATTGGAAACTGATTTTGTGTCTACAAAGGCTTATGCTATTGATCAAAAGTGTGTTTTAGTGATTTCTGGGTCAACTATTCTTTCACCATGCTGAAGCACCACTCTGCACCCCCCTTCTGCAGAGAATCCTAATATATTAAAGTATCTGCTGTGGGCTGCGTGAGGTTTCCAGTGCTTGTCAATAGAATGAAGCCTCCTGGGTACCATTGATCGGTTCTGGCCTCACAGGGGCACACGCCCTCCACCCCTGAAACTCTGCACACCCCTCTGATGCTCCTTTTTGGCTGCAAATATTTTCCACATGAAGATGAATAAGGTGCCAATGAATTTCTTTAGAAGAGATAAGTTTCCCATTTAGAAATTGTGCCACATGCTGCACTTGGTTTGTGGACCACACGTGGAGAAACGTAAGCACTTACGAGTTGCAACTGATTCACTTCATGGTATGTGTTTTAGTTTCCTGGGCTTTTCAAGAAAATATCATGCAAAAGGATGGTTTAAACAATGGGAAATTTAATGGTTCACAGTTTTGAGGTTAGAGAAATGTGCAAACCAAGGCATCTTCAAGGTGATGCTTTCTCGCTGCCGGTGATCATTGGTCCTTGGCTCCTCTGTCACATGGCAATGCACATGACGGCTTCTCCTGGCCTCTCCGTTCTCTTCAAGGTTTTGTTGATGTTGGCTTCTGGCTGCTTCCTCTGTGGCCTTCTCTCTGTCTATCTGAATTTCATTCTGTTTATAAAGGACTCCAGTAATAGGATTAAGAACCATCCTGAATGAAGTGGGTCATGCCTTAACTGAAGTATCCTCATCAGAAGGTCCTACATAAAGTGGGTGCACATCCACAGGAATGGATTAAGTTTAAGAACATGTTTCTCTGGGGTATATACAGCTCCAAACCTCCTCAGTGCCATCACTGGGTCCTAAGTGAATCTTTGGAATACCTTATAAATGTTCTTTTTCACATCTCATACAGTGCCATATAATTTGCATATCAGTAAATGCATGTTAATCTGGACTCCACAAAATCATCATGTGTTTAAGGATGGCTCTGGGATCAGATACCCACTCCACTGCTTCGGATAAATCACCTTTGGGAAGGTGAACCTCTGTATTCTCTTTTGTAAAATGGAAATAAGGATTTCTCTTATCTTGAAGGATTCTGAGAGCCAAATTCTGGGAGTTGTAGATCCTGAGAGTCAAATGAAGTCACATCTTTAAGGGGCTCAGCCCAGCTGGAAACATCCTAAGCCTTCTATGTAGCAGTTGTGGGTCTTCTGTAAAGAAGTCTTGTAGATGTCGCAACTGGTAATAGGCCAAGTGGAGGACGTCTCCCAGACTGTCTTTGTGCAATATTCTACATAGGTTTTGAAAGAAGGAGTAAATATCTGTATACAGAATGGGGAACGGGGTATTGAATCTTTCCACTCATCCAGCTATTCTGGACACTCCCACCATTGCTCAATAAGTTTTACCTGTTTAAAAGAAAACAACAGTAAATGCGAATGAAAACTAGATAACATGGGCAAAGAGGAATTAGAGGCTGGATCAAGAATGTGATTATCAGGAGAAAAATATGCTGTGTGAGAGCAGCAGCAGGTTGTAATTCAGAACTCGTGGGTCCCTCTTTCTGTGAGTTCAGAGGAAACCCCATAAGCTCCTTGCAACTCATTTCACTCATGCATAAAATGAGAAGACAAGGGAATGTCCAAGATTATTTCCATGACAGAATTCCTAACATTTTTTAAGTACACTAAATGTTTCTTCCCTTTTGTAATTACAGGAAATCTATGAGTTTTGCCTATTCTTGTAGACAATGTCACAACTGGCAAGGCTTCATTGACTCAGTATTGGTTGTGCCATACATTTGAAATTTAAAAAAAATCATACAATTAATAACTCAATTCAGAACTTCTTCTTACCCTTTAATCCAGATCAACATGGTTTTACATTAATTCTACCTGTGACACTTTCTCAATGAAAGCTTCAACCAAATGTTATATTTAGGGAA
Organism: Choloepus didactylus; assembly: GCF_015220235.1. Taxonomy (NCBI): domain Eukaryota; kingdom Metazoa; phylum Chordata; class Mammalia; order Pilosa; family Megalonychidae; genus Choloepus; species Choloepus didactylus. The sequence goes on from NC_051310.1 coordinate 69,373,664, forward strand.
ATTGATCTGCACCTGCATAGTTATTCATTCTTTCAGCTTTGTTTGATGGAAACTGTAGCTCTTCTAAAAGAATATAAACCCAAATCTTCCTGTGAGTTGATAAAGAAAGTACTCATTTCGAAGAGCTTGGCAAAAGCAAAATTTTTCACTACATGAGATATAATATGCATCTAGATACATGTTCTATATTTAAGTTAATAGAACATGACTTTTTTTTTTCTGTAGAAAAAGGTGCTGTGGATGGCAGATATCTCAAGATCTTAATATCAGACTTCTTTTTTAGTAAGGTGGCTTATACCTGTCACACGTTTATGGTGTTTCATTTATGGAACACTTTTGCCAAATATAAAGGAATGATCTGTGTATAGTTATGGAAGATGGTGTCTTAGATATGATGCTATCATTGTAGCAGACAAAGGCCCTTCTGCAAAGCTGAGGGACCTGATGCCAGGACAGTCTACACTATGCAGTGGGTGGTTCAGGAGTGTGAACTTCTACCTTCAACTCAGAATAACATGTTAGAGCTGGTAGGGGCCTTGAAATGCTTGTCCAAGCTCCTCATTAGTAGAGAAGAGAAAATGCAGCTCAGAAGGTAAGGTGGTTCTCTCAGCCAGCAAGACTAGTGAGAGTAGACATGAGCCTCTTACAGCCTGTCACTCTTTGTTTTTTTAATTTGATCAGTGTTTCTCAGATACCAAGAATCCTAGAGCTCTTGTGGATCTCCAAAACCCGTATTCTAGGGATCCCTGAGGTTTTATAAAAAATGTTTTCATTTTATGTTATGATAATAAATCCCCCCACGTAAAAGCCCATTTGGGATTGTAGGCATAACCCTCTCAAAAGCTGCAGGGAACACCCAGCACCCGAGCCACCTCAGACCCACAGTCTCACTGGCCATGCACCAGGGATTCAGTCAAATGTGTAACACAGCATTTCTCAGAAAGGGTCCATGGTGCAAATTCTGAAGACTAGGAAATCATTTTCCATACCTGCAGCTTCCCTTTTCCCTTTCATCCTTTTTTCTAGTTCCTGGTGAGTTGAAAACCCTGTTCTAGTCCCAGGAAGATTTGCTCCAGATTCCAAACCTATTAATTACAGTTAAAAGTATGCTAAAATAATACTAAATATTAAACATCTGACCAATCAAATAATCAAGCACGTTTATTATGAATTTATTAAGTCCAACAGTGTGTAGACTACTGTGCATGCTGTAAACTGACAACATTTTTCTCCTTTACTGTCAAAAAATTGCTCATTTATGATTTGCCAAATCCTAAATCAATAAACCTATAGTTGCAAATTTGGCTGATTATGCCTAAGCTATGCTTTTTCCCTATTTAAAATTTCACTGCTAGGTAAAAATCGGTGGACCAAGCATTTACTTTATTTTTTGCCATCCTAGAAACTTGTGCAAAATTCTGCATGGGACCAAAACCTACCCATGCCACATCTACCAGCTTACCATTTGCCTCACCTGGGTACCTACTGGGGTAGATTGACTCATGTACTGCAACAAAAGACAAGTTCTTAATCTAAATCCATGTTCCTGTTGGTGTGAACCCTTCATTAATAAGACCTTTTAGCATGTTATTTTTAGTTAAGTTATGGCCCATGAATGAGGGTGGGTCTTAGTCCATGTTACTGGAGGCCTCATAAAAAGAAGGAACTAGAAGCCAGACATTGAAAAAGGCCACTAAGGAAGAGGCTGGAAGTCAGTGGAAACTGGAAGAATGAACACAAGGAGAGGATGTTGCCATGTGACATAAGGCAGAGATCCAGGCCAAGGAACCCCCGGGACTGCTAGCAGCCAGCACCAGAACACAGCAGACTTGCCAATATCTTTTTTTTAAAATTAAATTCAGTTTTACTGAGATATATTCACATACCATACAATCATCCATGGTACACAATCAGCTGTTCACAGTACCATCACACAGTTGTGTATTCATCACCCTATCTATTTTTAAACATTTTCCTTACACTAGAAAGAATCAGAAGAAGAATAAAAAATTAACAGTAAAAAAGAACACCCAAATCACCCCCCCATCACACCTATTTTTCATTTAGTTTTTGTCCCCATTTATCTACTCATCCATCCATATACTAGATAAAGGGAGTGTGATCCACAAGGTTTTCACAATCACACTGTCAACCCCTTGTAATCTACATTGTTATACAATTGTCTTCAAGAGTCAAGGCTACTGGGTTGGAGTTTGGTAGTTTCAAGTATTTACTTCTAGCTATTCCAATACATTAAAACCTAAGAGGTGTTATCTATATAGTGCATAAGAATGTCCACCAGAGTGACCTCTCGACTCCATTTGAAATCTCTCAGTCACTGAAGTTTTATTTCGTTTCATTTTGCATCCCCCTTTTGGTCAAGAAGATGTTCTTAATCCCACGATGCTGGGTCCAGATTCATCCCTGGGAGTCATAGCCTGCATTGCCAGGGAGATTTAAACCCCTGGGAGTTGGGTCCTACGTAGCGGGGAGGGCAGTGAGTTCACCTGCTGAGGTAGCTTAGTTAGAGAGAGAGGGAATTGCCAATGTCTTGATTTTGGACTTCTTATAGCCACAAAACCATGAGCCAATAAATTTTCATTGTTTAAGCCAACCCATTGTGTGATATCTTTCATACCAGCCTAGCAAGGTAAGACAGACAGACAGACAGCAGACAATAGAGATTCAAAAGAAAGAAAGAAAAGGAAAGAAAGAAAGAAAGAAAGAAAGAAAGAAAGAAAGAAAGAAAGAAAGAGAAAGAAAGAAAGAAAGAAAGAAAGAAAGAAAGAAAGAAAGAAAGAAAGAAAGAAAGAAAAAGAAAAAGAAAGGAGACAATTTTCTTATAAGGAATTTTCTGACTTTATAGGTCAATCCCATATTTCTAAAAGACTATAGGAGCTTCAAAAGTTTATATGTTTGCGTCCCAGGTGTTGTGAGGAGCTGGTGTGTGGCAGCTGCGCCAGTTTTGTGATGATAATGAGAATGATGCTCTATGTTTCCTTGGGCTCTTTCAGTCCCACATGGCACAAAAGCAACTTGTACATCCTCACAAGTATCTGATGATGAACAGAAACTAAGAAGAGAAAAATTCACTCACTCACTATGTCTGGTCATGTTGGTTCTGAAAGTTTGCCTGATCAGCTGTCAATAGATCCATTCATCAACACTTCTGTTTTAATATTCTCTGTATGTGGGAAACTGGAATTGGAAAATCAACACTGAATGACACATTGTTAATACTAATTTTGAAGATTGTGAATCCTCACGTTTTTACACACAATGTAGACTTAAAGCTCAGACATATGAACTCCAGGAAAGTAACATTCGATTGAAATTGACCGTTGTGTATTCAGTAGGATTTGGTGACCAAATAAACAAAGAAGAGAGTTATCAACCTGTAGTTAACTACATAGATGCTCAGTTTGAGTCCTGTCTCCAAGAACTGGAGATTAAATGTTCTCTCTTTAACTACTATGATTCCAGCATCCACGTGTGCCTTTCCTTCATTTCACCCGCAGGCCACTCTCTGAAGACACTGATTTCTTAACCATGAAGAGCCTTCACAGTAAAGTGAATATTATACCAGTAATTGCCAAAGCAGATGCAATTTCTAAAACTGAATTACAGAAGTTCAAGACCAAGTTCCTAAGTGAATTGGTTAGCAGTGGATATACCAGTTCCCAAAAGATGATGAAACTATTGCTAAAATCAATGCTTCAATGACTGGACATTTAGTATTTGCTATTGCAGAAAGTATGGAAGAGGTAAAAATTGGAAATAAAATGGTGAAAGCTCGTCATACTCTTGTGCTGTTGTACAAGGGAAAATGAAAACAACTGTGACTCTGTAAAGCTCCAGGAAATGCTCATTTGTACAAATATGGAAGATCCACAAGAACAAACTCACTATGAAATTTAGAGGCTTTGCAAATGGGAGAAAATGGGCTTTAAGAATGTGGGCCCAAGAACAAGCCTGTCAGCATTTAAGACTGAGGCTTGAAGAAAAGAGAAGACTTTTGGAAGAAGAAATAATTGCTTTTTCTAAAAAAAAACTACCTGTGAAATATTCCAGAACCAGCACTTTGCTGCATTGGGTAACACCAGGAAGAAAGGCAAGAATCATAAGAACTCCAATTATATGTAAAACAGAGGTTCCAGCACTACACATCACAGAAGGTTACCACAAGCAAAAGTTATTAAAAAGTTAGAGAATGCTTTATTATTAATTCTCTTCACTGTTCTTATTTCCTAGAACATTTATGAATTCTATATCTAGCAAATAGCCCCAGTAACTGCCATTTGTGGAAAAACACCTTCAAGTTTAAGGTCAAAATATTTATGCTAGAGTAAAGAATCCTGCTTACATACTCACTGTCAGAAAATTTTAAATTGCTGGCTGGCAAAGAATTTAGATCATTTTTCCCTGTTGCAATGTTATGGACAGTTTTTAGTACATTATACTAAAGAGAAAAGTCTCAGTGCCATTTAAAATATAGAACTCATTCACATTATTTCTATCTGATTGCATTTATATTTCAAGATGAACCTTTTTTAATGTTCAGAATGAAAGTGTGTAACCTCTCAATAGTTTTATATAAATTTTAAATGTTTGATATAATTACCTAATTGGTAATATGATTCCAAACTTCTGTATCAAATTCTATAGCATGAAGACCTTCTATGCCGCAGTACATCTTATTGTGGTTGATGTATTGGTGTAATGAAGCAAAATATGATTCAAAGTAAAATCATCCAGATATATAAGTCCCTTTATCTAGTGATAAGCACCTTTGAAACTGGGCATATTACACTGTTTTCATTAGGATGCATTACCTACTTGTTGCTTAAAACTCTTTCTTCCAGGGAGAAATCAGAAGGTAGAGATATTTTATTAAAATTTTTTAAAGAAAATAACTATGATCATCTTGAATATTAAAGGTGTTAGAAATTCAGATAATTTATATCTCAAGGAATATCTGAATTCAGAGGTCTTCTTAATAGTATTCTGAGAACAATTTAGTGGCTTCCAAATTTTTCCTAACATTCTTATATATATAATGCTCCATTTTCTTGTACTTGAACATTTCTAAATAAAACTGACATTTTACTCTTAGAAAAAAAAACAATAGTTTGAAAAGCTAAAGGATGGCTGGGCAATGTTCTACAGATACATTTAGATAGTGGTCCCTGCTGGATCCCATCCAGTTTTGCCATGCAAAGTGGCCTCAAAGGGAAGCCATGTGTGCATCTTTCTGTTGGTCTTGGAAGAGTGACACCACCACCGTGCTGGCCTCCATTTCCTGGTGGCTCTTTCCCTTTGATTGGTGGGTCTCTCCAAGGTGGAACACAGCCCAGCCGTCACACTCTCATCAAGTCTGTAGTTTGGGTCATGCTTCCTGTAGGAACACTACCGGATCGGGTTAGTACACAAAATACTCACCTGCTTAATATCTCATTGTGAAAGTAACTCTCCTTTCTCCGTTTTCCATATTTAACAGACACAAATGCCACCCCAATGGAAGGAAAATATTTGAGACCCTTGTGATTGCTATGTGTTCTCTTGAGCTAAATTTAAGCATTCATGGGTTTCTCTTCACTGCAGAACTAAAGCTAAAACATTTGTCTTAATGAGATACTCATCATGTACGTAGACACGGTGCACAGAGAGGTGTGCACGAGTGCTGTGTTTATCTCTCTCCGCCCGTAGGAACACTTCATATAAGTCTAGGAGAGTCAGACTTGAGAGTAGGAGCAAAGAATCATAGGGCCACAGCAGGAATTTTTAGGATCTTAGGCATAATGTATGAGAAGACTTGATAATATATCAAAATTTAACAAGGTCAGTGGATGGATATATAATATAAACATGCTCAGTGCATGTGTGTGTGTATATGTGTGTGTGTGTGTGTGTGTATATATATATATATGTATATATATATGTACATGCTCAGTGTGTACTCCAAACCATTGTGTAAATAATGGTTGAAGGATATGTTAATCATTGTGCTTGGTTTTCAGCCAACGATTCCAAAAGTTAAGTACCATGAAGACAAGAAATATGTTTTATAGTGGCATGTCTTCCATAGCAACACAAATGAGGCAAGAAACATGCCAAATTTAAGATTTTTTTGTTGTTGATTTGTTGTGCTACCACCACAGAAAACATTGATAGCATGTTGACTGATCCTAAGTTGAGTTTCATGTATGTGTCACCAGCCCTGTTAACAAGTGGTGTCATCCTCAGTTTTTAGGCAGGTGATGGCGTCTAGGGAGAGATTCAGCAGCAGGACTGGGATGCACAGCTGTAAAGAGCAAAGATGAGTTCTCACCTTGGGAAGTGGCTCAGCAGGGGGCTTTCTCCAGTACACCAGGTGCCACACAGACCTCTAAGATTGAGGTGTGTGTGTGTGTGTGTGTGTGTGTGTGTGTGTGTGTGTGTGCAGGGAGTGGTTTCCTATATTCTGGTGTCAAATTTAGACAGGTGGGAATGGAAGGATGGCATATGGCGTCCCTTCATGATTTGCGTTTTGAGAGAAGCAGTAGTGAGAGCAGGGGCCTCAGAGGGGCCGAGGAGCATCGGGGTGAGGCAGCCTGGGCCACGGTTGAGTACGTGCCTGCTGCACCAGAATGTGGAGTCAGGCCTTGGGAAACTCCCTGCTTGCAAGGGTACTAGGTGATGTTTATGCAAAGTAAAATGTGAGAACCCTTTTCTGAAATTCAGTAGCAGCCATTAGGGAAACAGAACAAGACAGATGGAGGGCGGTTAGGTTTTCTCCCAGGTTTGAAAAACACCAGATTACACATAGGAAGGCAATGCAGGGGTATAAAATGACTGCCCAAGGAGAGGCTGGATCCAGCTGGAAGGCACCCCTTGGCTGACAGTGTCCAGAGTCATGTGCATTTTCATGCCTCTAGGTAGATTTTGGTCTCTCTAGTTGACCACAGTCCCTGAAGCTCTTTGTTGTCTCACATCTAACCTGTTTCATCTGACTGACTCTTGGAGGCATTTTAGAATTCAACCCTTGAAATGTGGCTATTTGATATAAGCAGTTGGGCCTGTTGACTCATACTAGCAACTTCAGAAGAACTTGATGTATGAACAGAATGTAAGCTTAATCATGGTGAGAAGTAGTGGAGGGATGGATGGATGTCCCCGCAGCCTGGCCTTGGCCTGCTTGCCTTCGACAGAGGGAGCCATATTATCCAAGATGGCTCAGCAAGGAATTAGGGCAAGAGGAATGGGTCCTGTATTTTAAATATTGAATGATGTTAGGATGAAAGTCTGGTGCACCCATTTCCAAAATGCCTGCTGTACAGACAAGAGAATCAGGGTTGCCTGGTCAGCTTTGTTGAGAGACTCTCCATTCAATCATGGTGAATTCTTTGTGAATTTAGGTGTCCCTGCTTTGATTTATTGCATGTTGGTTCCATGGTTTAACTCTCAAAAAGGAACCTCACTTCAAATTCCAAGCTGTCATTTCCAAATCTCCTGTCTATATTTCCCAGAGAAAGAAAAATTAAAGTGAACACTTGATGAGATTCTGCTATATGTTCTAGACATGATCCCATTAATCTTCACATTACCTCAGCAATGTGGGCTTCATGATTCACTTAAACATATGAGCACATTGAAGCTCACAGAGGTCCAGTAACTTGCTCAAGGGCACCTGGTAAGTGGTGGAACCAGAATGCATAACTAGGTGTATGGACTCCAAAGCCTATGTTCTTCTGGAAGTCACCCAGCTTCAGGAACCCGGTGAATGTTTTCCAGTATAACAGAATACCAGTATAAATACTCAAGGACCAATACCTAACATTTACATGCCTTATGAGAGAAGGAACTATTTGCAGCAATATTTTATTGCAAACATGAGGTACAAATTAGTCTATCAATAAACATTTACTGAACAATGAACATGTAAAATGAGCTGTGTTAAGCACTAGAGGGTAGATGGGAATTTGCAATCTAATTTACCACAAACAACTGTTCAATAGAAGAAATGCATAAGTCCCGGCGTAACAAGGTTAAGACACAGAAACTATGAATGCATCCGCTTGAAAAGAGGAGGAACACCTTCCTCGAGGCAGGCATTTGCCTTGGATTCTGCAGGATTTCAGTGGGCAGAAGAAGCACCCTGGGATGTGGAAGGGCCCAGTGGGGACAAAGAATAGCCCCTATCCTTTTAAAATCCACTAGGTTACATGTTTCTAACTTTTCGGGTTAACATTTTTAAGGGGTGCTCCAGCTGTTCTGACTCTGACTCCACCAGAATTTTTAAAAAATGTACAATGCAGTGGCATTAATTATATTCACAATGTTGTGCTGTCATCACCACCATCCATTACCAAAACATTTGCAGCACCCCAAACAGAAACTCTGTGCCCATTAAGCAATAACTCCATTGCTCACTGTCCCTGGTAACCTCCAATCTACTTTCTGTCTCTATGAATTTGCTTATTTTAGATATTTTATATACATGAAACCATGCAATATTTATTCCCTAGTGTCTGGCTTGTTTCACTCAACATGAAGTCTTTACGGTTCATTACTGTTTCAGCATGTCTCAGAACTTTTTATGATGGAACAATGCTCCAGTGTACATGTATATACCACATCTGTTGATGGACAATTGAGTTGTCTTCACCTTTTGGCAATTGTGAATAGTGTTGTCGTGAACGTTGGTGAACAGATATCTGTTTGAGTCCCCGTTTTCAATTCTTTGAAGTATATGCCTCTGTGTGAAATTGCTGGATCATGAGGTAATTCTCTGTTTAATGTTTTGAGGAACTATCAAACTATTTTCCACAGCGGTTGCACCATTTTACATTCCCACCAACAATGTGGGAGGGTTCCAATATCTCTGCATGCTCAGCAACACATCACTTATTAGCTTCTTTGGTCTTCTGTTTTTTTTTTTTTTATTTTTTATTTTTAATAATAACCATCCTAATGGGTGTTAAGTGGCATTTCATTATGGTTTTCTACAAGAACTCCTGGTTGAAATCCTGATGCTTCTCATTTCCATATGAAAATAAGTTGCTTTCACCTACTTCAGATATCTGACCCCACCAGATTCCATGCACTAAATTATTTTTAACCTTTAAACAGAGATACAGTGATGATCACACAATGAGAAACATATGCTGTATTTTTTATTAGAGAAGTTGTAGACCTACAGAAAATTCATACATAAATATAGAATTCCCACAGACTACTCTATTAACACCTTGCGTTAGTGTGGTACATTTGTTACAAGTGATGAAAGAACATTTTATACCTGTACTATTAACTATAGTACAACATTTACATTACGGTTTACTGTGTTGTACAGTGCTATTTTTTGTTTAATTTTTATTCTAGTAATATATATACAACCTAAAAATTCCCCTTTTAGCAACGTTGAAATATATAATTCAGTGCTGTTAATTATGTTCACAATTCTGTGCTACCATCACCACCATCCAGTACATTACCAAAACTTTCCCCAGCACACCAAATAGAAACTCTGTATGCTTTAAGCTTTCACTTTCCATTCCTTATTCCTACCCAGGCCACTGGTAACCTATATTCTAGTTTCTGACTCTATGAATTTGCTTAGTCTAATTATTTCTTATTAGTGAGATTGTGCAATATTTGTCCTTGATGTCTTCAAGTTGATCCCTGTTGTCACATATGCATCAGAACTTTATGGCTTTTTACAGCTGAATAATATTCCTTTGCATGGAAGGGGGCAGTCCCAGCATGGCTGCCTCTCCCTGGGTCCCACAAATACATCCTCTGCTCGGGAACCGACATGTCCAGATAAAAACACAAACCCCTAGTAGATGAGGGGACAGCTGGTGAGTTCCTTCCCCTGTTGTCCCGAGCACGTGAGCATTCACTGGTGACAGTCTGACTCTGGTGGGCATGTTTTAGGACACCCAGCTCACACCCTGTGGTATATCTGTCCCTGGTTGGGGGGGCAGCCCAGGCACTCAGGGAGGGGAGCTGTGCCCAAAACCCCTCCCTGACTTGGCCACAGATTAAGATCCACTGGCTATGAGAACCCTGATGCCTGCTAGTGACACTGACCTTGCTCTGCTCTGTCCCTTCTTTATGTGAATTAAACAGTGTCCACCCAGTGCTGTGTGAGTTGTGCTTTTGCTTGTGACCCCGACACTTGTATTGGGTTGCATTGACATCTCTGTTGGTGTCTCCCTTCCAGACCACCCATTTGGGGTAGTTGGCAGAATCTCCACAAAGCAGGCCATGGCCTGGTGGAGATGTCAGGGATGTCAGTTCAGCGGGGCCAGCTCCCCAGGAGGTGACGCTGACTCGGGGGCTGGGCTCCCTCTGGCCTCATGGGGACAGATAGGATGTAAACTGTCTCCCTGTCACCAGGGATGAAGTGTTTAGTGGAGAAGGGCAGAGAAGAGGGAGGTGGGTTCTAGGAAGAGTAGAGAAGCTATACCTTGGCTCCTGGTTGCCTGAACACTCCCCCACCTCTCGAGACCCCCACAGTGTCTCAAGGGTCACAGAGGACTCCAGAGGAGAGTCTGGGGCCCCCATGTGGGGAATTCTACCCTGTCTGAGCTGTCTGTTGGCCCCGGGTTAGACCTATTTTCACTTAACATGGAATTACCGATGGCCTTGCTGAAAATCAATGGTTGAAATGAGGCCTTTTTCTGAGAGCAAAATATAGCAGTTAAAAGAGAGACATGGGAGAGAGGGGCAAGATGGCGGCATAGAGAGGAATGGAAGCTAAGCAGTTCCCCTGGAACAACTACAAAAAAACAGAAACAATTAGTAAATAATCCAGAATAACTGCGGGGGGACAAACGAGACCATCCACTCATCATACACCGACCTGAATTGGGAGGAATGCCCAAGAACACAGCATAAAATCTGTAAGTAAAACCTGCGGAACCAGGCCGGGAGACCCCCTCCCCCATAGCCCGAGCTGCGGAGCCGCGTGGTGCCAGAGAGAAGCTCTCTCCCAGTAAGCGCATACAGCTCAGCTGAGCTCCAACTGGGGTTTTAAGTAGCGAGTGTGAACTGCTCACTACAGGTACGCAGCCCCAAAAAACAGACAGAGGCTTTGGGTGACAACTGACCTGGGAGAGCCAGAGGGTTGCCTTGACTGAGTCTGAAGGGGACTATCTGTTTCTTTTTCGGCTCAGTGGAGAATGCCCCAGTCATATTCAGTTTCCAGGGCTGTGACTCAGGGAAGGGCAGAGACAGCACAAGCAGAGAGCAAGACTATTGAAATGCTAATGACCTCCACCTGGGGGGTCTGTCTTCTCTAGGAGGAAAGGGGTGGGGCCCTTTCCATTCAGAACCAGACCCCAGAGCCTGGGGGAACAGGCCATACCTCCTCACACCAGTCAAGAATTATAGGCTAACAGGCGCCACCTGCTGGGCAGAAAAGCACAGTGACCCGAGGCATCAAAGGGTGGAGCAATTTTCTAAGATACACCCACAGGGAAACCAGATACTGAATATTTCTTCCCTCTGGGACCTGAGCCTGTCCTGGTCTGGGAAAACCTGATTTGGATAACCAAGGAAACCATGACTAGACAACAGAAAATTACAACCTACACTAAGAAAAACAAAGTTATGGCCCAGTCAAAGGAACAAACGTACACTTCAACTGAGATACAGGAATTTAAACAACTAATGCTAAATCAATTCAAAAAGTTTAGAGAAGATATTGCAAAAGAGATAGAGGCTGTAAAGGAAGCACTGGACATGTATACGGCAGAAATCAAAAGTTCAAAAAACCTACTAGTAGAATCTATGGAAATGAAAGGCACAACACAAGAGATGAAAGACACAATGGAAGCATACAACAGCAGATCTCAAGAGGCAGAAGAAAACACTCAGGAACTGGAGAACAAAACACCTGAAAGCCTACACGCAAAGGAGCAGATGGAGAAAAGAATGAAAAAATATGAGCAACGTCTCCGGGAACTCAAGGATGAAACAAATTACAATAATGTACATATCATTGGTGTCCCAGAAGGAGAAGAGAAGGGAAAGGGGGCAGAAGCAATAATAGAGGAAATAATTAATGAAAATTTCTCGTCTCTTATGAAAGACATAAAATTACAGATCCAAGAAGCGCAGCGTACTCCAAACAGAAGAGATATGAATAGGTCTAAACCAAGACACTTAATAATCAGATTATCAAATGTCAAAGACAAAGAGAGAATCCTGAAAGTAGCAAGAGAAAAGCGATCCATTACATACAAAGGAAGCTTAATAAGACTATGTGCGGATCTCTCAGCAGAAACCATGGAGGCAAGAAGGAAGTGGTGTGATATATTTAAGATACTGAAAGAGAAAAACCACCAACCAAGAATCCTGTATCCAGCAAAGCTGTCCTTCAAATATGAGGGAGAACTCGAAATATTTTCTGACAAACAGACAATGAGAGACTTTGTGAACAAGACACCTGCCCTACAGGAAATACTAAGGGAGCACTACAGGGTGATAGAAGACAGGAGTGCGTGGTTTGGAACACAATTTTGGGAGATGGTCGCACAACAATGTAAGTACATTGAACAAAGGTAACTATGAATACGGTTGAGAGAGGAAGATGGGGAGCATGTGAGACACCACAAGAAAGGAGGAAAGATAAAGACTGGGACTGTGTAACTTGGTGAAATCTAGAGTATTCAACAATTGTGATAAAATGTACAAATATGTTCTTTTACGAGGGAGAACAAGCAAATGTCAACCCTGCAAGGTGTTAAAAATGGGGAGGCATTGGGGGAGGGATGCAATCAGCATAAACTAGAGACTATAACTAATAGAATCATTGTATTATGCTTCCTTTAATGTAACAAAGGTGATATACCAAGGTGAATACAGATAAGAGGGGGGGATAGGGGAGGCATGTTAGACACTTGACATTGGTGGTACTGTCTGATTCTTTATTCTACTTTGATTTAAGGTTATTTTTCCTTTTGCTGCTTCCTAGCTGTCATTTTCTTTTTTTCCTCTTTCTTTTGCCTCTCTACCTTCTTTGACTCTCCCTCCTGCCTTGTGGAAGAAATGTAGATGCTCTTATATAGATAGTGGTGAAGGTGGTGAACACATAAATGTATGACCATGCAGAAAACCATCGAGTATTTACTTGGGATGGAATGTATGGTGAGTGAACAAAACCATATTAAAAAAAATGGGTTGATGACAAAATCTCGAGGGCAATATACTGAGTGAAATAAGCCAGACACATTAGGACAATTATTGCAGGGTCTCACTGATAGGAACTAATTACAATATGTAAACTCATAGACATGAAATATAAGGTACCAGGATATAGGACGAGGCTTAAGAATGGGGAGTGGTTGCTTAGTATGAGCAGAATGTTCAATTAGGATGAACTTAAATGTTTGGAAATGAACAGGGGTATTGGTAGCAAGACGTGAGAATAACTAACAGCGCCGAATGGTGTGTGAATGAGGTGGAAAGGGGAAGCTCAGAGTCGTATATGTCGCCAGAAGGAAAGTTGGAGGTCAAAAGATGGAAATGTATAAAACTGAATCCTATGGTGGGCAATGTCCATGATCAACTGTACAAATACTAGAAATCACTTCATGAACCAGAACAAATGTATGACGATACAATTAGAAGTTAATAATAGAGGGGCATATAGGAAAGAACTATGTACCTATTACAAACTATATACTACAGTTAATAGTATTTCAACATTTTTTCATAAACAGTAACAAACGTACTATATCAATACTAGGAGTCAAAAATTGAGTGGGGTTGGTTAGGGATAGGGGAGGATTAGAGTTTCCTTTTCTTTTTTTCTTTTTTCATCTTTCACTTTATTTCTTGTCTGGAGTAATGAAAAGTTTCTAAAAATTGAACAAAAATTAAGTGTGATGGATGCACAGCTGTATGAGGATACCCAGGGGCAAGTGATTGTACACTTTGGATCTTTGGATAATTGTATGGTATCTGAACAATCTCAATAAAATTGAAAAAAAAAATGAATAATAGGGAGGGGTGAAGGAAAAAAAAAAAAAAGAGAGAGAGACATGGGCAGAAGCCAGGGGAGGTTCATGCAGCTTGGTTGCCACATGAGGGGGCATTGCCGACTCAGAAATCCAGCGCTGAGTCTCTCTCCAGGAAAGGTGATGACTGACCCTTTGCTGCAATGCATTTTTTGCCCACATCGAAAAGGACAACTGACGGGACAGAGATACAGAAAAGTCCATGCCACTTTTAGTCTGGGTTGCTGGGAGTGTGAGTGGTGTTTCCAACTGTGGGAGGCTTCCCCAAAAGTAAAGCCCCATGGAAAGCCATCCACGAGGCTACACGGACCTTGAGGGAGAAGGTGACAGACACTTGGCGATATGACCCTGCCCCAGGGCAGGATGTGGATGACAGGGTCCTGTCTCAGCTGGCATTGGAAGGTCATGAAACAGGGGCCTCCTCAGCAGAAGAGCCCTGTGCTCCTTTTGTTGTCCGTTGGATTATGGTGAGGGAGGATGAGACCCCGCTCTGTACCCCGATCTCACTTCTTTTAAGCAGAATGACTAGGGGTGGGGCCAAGGTCTCCGGGTCCCTGCTGGGTCTGGCAGCCCCATGCTCCCATTTGGGTGGAAGGGGAGGGGGGCAGAGGAGGGGCCCCAGATCTTTGCGGGACTCTTAGACACCAGCACCCTAGCGACAGTTATCCCAGGCCCCATGCAGGGGCTGTGAGGCAGACAGGGTGGCCCGTGGCAGGCAAGTGTTTATGGGCCTTGGGTTGGGGCCCTTTGGGCCCTTTTGGGCACCAGTGATGGGGGTTCCCACCGCTAGTGCATTATAAGCATTGGCATTTTGGCTGCCCGTGGCTCTGAACACCACCGTGGCTGCGGGGTGTTTGTGATGTGTCCACTCCCTCCCACCACCATTGTGGCCAGAGCCTCCCTCGCAGCACCACTTCCCAGGTGGGGAGGACATTACTTTGTTAGTTCAGGACTTGCTGGTGGCAGGTGGTCTGAGAACCAACCTGCAGCAATTCAGTAACCCTGTCTGGCTGATGAAAAAGGCCTCAGGTTCCTGGAGGCTAACAATTGATTACTTTAGGTTAAATGTCAAGGTGCTGACCGTGGCCCCTCAAGAGCCTGAAATCACTGTTGTCACTGAAGCAATGGCTGCCCACATAGGGGACTGGAAGGCTGCAATGACTTTCTCTCCATCCCTCTGTGGGTTAAGGACCAGGTGCCTCCAGTATACATTTTCTGTGCTCCTGCAGGACTATCTTAGCTCCCCTGCAATTTGTCACCAGTGGATAGAGCCTTACAACAAGCACAGTTACCCCCCAAAAGTACTTATCATCCACTAAATTAATGATACTCTCATTGCTGGCCTCACTAAGGAACTAGTTGATCAGGCCCTACAATAAGTCACAGATACAACAGTTGCAGACTGGGTAATGAACTCTGACAAGGTCCAGGAGCCTGCCCAACAGGTACAATTTCTGAGGGCCACTTGGGCCAGTAGTCTGAGGAGCACACCAGAAAAAGTCAAACAGTAGCTATTGTCGCTGGAAAATCCCAGGACCAACAGCTGATAGGCCTTTTTGGCTACTGGAGACAACATGTGTCACATTTGGGCATTCTGTTGGCCCCTCTAGTTAAGGTCACACACAAGACAGCCACTTTTGAACGAGTACCCCAAAACAGCAAGCTCTAGAGGCTGTAGTACATGCAGTGGCACAAACTCTACCACTATGGCCTTTGGAACTACCCATGTGGACTGGAGACTGTGGCAACAAGAAACTGCCATGCAGTGTGTGCTGGCCACTCAGATTTTGGGCACCTAGACTAACCAAGGCAACCACTAGGTACACCCCCTTGTAACAGCAGCTTTTAGCTTGTTATTGGGTCTTAGTGGAGACCAAGCATTTAACCACTGATGTGCCGTATGTGACCAGAACTTCCCATCCTTACATGAATATTCACTAATCCTACTAATAAGGTTGGAAAGGCTCAGCAAAGCTCCATCATTAAATGGAAACGGTATATGCAAGACTGAGCCTTACCAGGGCCTCAGAAAGCTGGTTGACTCCAAGAACAAATAGCTGCTTTGCTGGAGGTGGCTGAATGACTGCAGGGGTTATTCCTGCCCCTCCCTTGGCTAAGTGGGCTCTTGGCTGGAAGATGTTCCAGCTGATGGTATGGCCTGGCTCGCAGATGGATCTTCAAAACTCAAGGCTGGTGGAGTCCAATGGGCTTCTGTGGCCACGTGACCCAAGGACAGCCAACTACTGCCTGAGACTGGATGAGGGCCTTTAGCCCAGTGGGCCAAACACTGGGAAATGGTGATGGCTATGCAGGCCACACCAAACACAATTCCTGCTATATATTTATGGACTCATGGGCCATTGCAAACAGGCTAGCAATATGGCCTGGCAGCTGGAAAATCAATGATGGGACTATTAGAAGCCCCCCTGAATGGGGATAGAGTCTGTGGAAACAGCTTGCAAGCTGGGAAGGAAATCCATTTGTCACCCATATTGACACCCGTGGCAAAGGGTCATTTGAAGTAGAACATAGAGTTCCTTTGCTGACCAAACTTGCACCCAACAGGTTGCCACGATTGCCTGCTGAATCCACCACCAAATGGGACACGGATGCCCACCTCAGCACTAGAACTTGCCCTGGAGGAAGCAGAGGACAAAGATACAGCCTAGTCATGTTACTCCTGCCACATGTGACGCCTAGGTCGAGCAATGTGAGGCACTGGGCCACCTTAGCAGAGACCTAGGCCCCACGCAAGTGTGGCAGCTTGACCACAGACAACCGTTGCTCCTGGTCACAGGTTCCTGTGGTGTCTCATTGCCATAGACACATACTCTGGATATGGGACAATTCCCATGTGTCTTGTGCATGCCAGGACCACTGCTGCAAACTTGGAGAAACACCTGTGCCATGTGTTTAAATACCCAGCTGGACTCTGGTCAGATCAGGGCACCTCATTTACAGCACCAGTGACCCAGAAATGAGCACATTCCCAGAGCACAGGCTAGACCTTTCATACTTCTTATCAACCCCGAGTAAATGGGGCAAAAGAACATTGGAATGGAAGACTCAAACAAGAACTACACAAAGTCCATCAGGAAGGACAACTCACCAGGTGGTGACCCCATCTGTCTAAAGCTATTTGAACATTAAATGCTGCATTCCAATGGTAGGGAAGCACGGCCCTGCAGCATATGTTGGAAAATACTGAGCTTGGAGGGGGTGGAGGACCAGGAAATTGCCTGATTAGGCTACAGCTGTGAAATCCCACTCCTGGTGTACACAGCTGCTCTTTGTCTTTGTCCCCCCTGGCATGCAGTCCTATGGGGGTGGTTTGTGGTCTGGGATGCAGTAGTATTACTACAAGGGTCCCCTAATCAATTCCAGCCTGGAGGTGGTGCTACCCTTGGGTTCCTCCCTCTGTGGTGCTCCATGGGAATGGAGGAAGAGGTGATAGAGCACAGAGGTGCTAGGGTTCCTCTGGCTATGCCTGGGACTCACAACCCTTTGGTACAAGTGGGTGACATCATGCGCTATGTGAAAAAGTCTGTGTTAAATGACAGGGGCAATGGGTCCCTGCAGAAGTTGTAGCTTCGGGGATTAGACAGATAGCCTGGGTGGCCATATCTGGGCAATACTCATCTGAAGTTGTTGGGCCAGAGCATCTTTGCCCCTGGGAAGTGAGGTGGTTTGGTAATGTTTTTCTTTCTCTCTCCCTAGGCTATCTCACATCAATGGACAACCCTATCACTCACAGGTCCCCATAATATAGACTTCTGCCAGAGCTACCAATCAGACCAAATTCTGTCTCTGCATTTGAATAGAAATGATGAGCTACCTCCAAATCATTTCAGCCAACCTTTCCATGTGATGGAGCACCCTGCCTCCTGGATGTACAACCTAGAAACACTAGAAGCCTAGAACCTAGGACACTAGAAAGCTAGAGGCACAGAAACCACTCTCTAGGCAAGTATGGTCGGCTCTACTAAAAATGGGATATATCTTTCAAAACCCAAGGGTCTATGTAAGGACTGCCCCAAACTTGGAAAAGAACTTTTCCCCCTGTATTGAACATGTAAATGGGATCAGGCCCCACCCAGGAGATGTTGCTAATGACTATTGGAACCACATAGTGAGGTTTGATTCACTGGAACTATTCCAAGTTGAGAAAGGGAGTGCAGCATCCATTGCTTTTCAAAACTGCAGAGTGCTGGAAATTCTGAAGGTACAATCAGGGGATGCATCCACTATGCTAGGAGGAAAAATGTTGCTTTGCATAAATGATTCTGGACATGTCATGAGTAACACAGAGGACATTTATAAATGTCATTCAAGTCCTCTGGAGAAATAGGCCCTTCAGGCTGGTTGAAGGCAGTGAGTAGTGCAGCTGGTTGCCTTCCCTCCTCCAAGTAGGCCTGATCACCCTGCTCGGGGTTATCCTATTAGTTGCCCTCCTCAAATGTTGCTTAGAGATTTTAGAAAAATGGTGCACACAAGTGACAACTATCTTATGTGTGTGCCATGCCCCAGAGAGCCAGCTCACTGTCTGAATGGACAACAGGCATGTCAAGACATTTAGTTTGTCTACTGGGGTTCCAGGAAAACTCAGGCTACAGGTTGTGGTAGAGGGTGGTCCTAGTGTAGCCTGTTGCCTTTCTCTGGAACCCACAAATACATCCTGTGCTCAGGACCACGTGTGTCAGCCTGGAGGGATAAAACACAAACCCCTGGTAGGCAAGAGGACAGCTGGTACATCCCTTCCCCTATTGTCCAGAGCACATGCAAACACTCATGGGTGACAGTCTGACTTTGGAAGGCATGTTTTACCCCCGTCAGCTCACACCCCAGTGGTATGTCTGTCCCAGGTAGGGAGGGAGTTGAGTTCCTCCATTGTGGCAGCTCCTGAACACAGAGATGCTGTGCATAGAACATCTCCCTGCATCAGCCATGGACTGAGACCCACTGGCTATGGGGAACCAATGCCCACCGGTGAGCATTGTCTCTTCTCTTTGTGAGTAAAATGTCTTTCCGCCAGAGCCAGTGTGAGTTGTGCTTTTGCTGGTGACCCCAATACCAGAATTGGAGTGGGTTGACATCTCTTTATGTTTTCATCCTCCTGACAGACACATTGTATGTACCTAGCACATTTTGTTTATCCATGCATCAGTTGATGGACACTTGGGTTGTTTCCATCTTTTGACAATTGTGAATAATGCTCCTATGAATATTGGTGTGAAATATCTATTCAAGTGCCTTCCTTCAATTCTTTTGGTATGTACCTAGAAGTGGGATTCGTGGGTCATATGGTAGTTTTATATTTAACTTTCTGAGGAACTGCCAAACCAATTTCCATAGCAGCTGCACTATTCGACATTCATATCAACAATGAATGAACATTTCCCCACAAAGTCTCAAACACTTGCATTTGTTTGTGTATTTTTAATAGTGGCCATTATACTGGGTGTGAAATGGTGTCTCATTGTGTTTATATCTTATGTCTACTCAAGTTTTTTGCCCAGTTATTAATTGGGTTGTTTGTTTTTGTTGTTTAGTTGTAGGATTTCTTTGTATATTCTGAATATTAAACCCTTATCAGATGTATGGTTCCCAAATATTTTCTCCCATTGTGCACGCTGTCCTTTTACTTTCATGATAAAGTCCTTGGGATGAACAAGGGTTTTTAATTTTAATGAAGGTCCATCTATCTATTTTTTATTTTGTTGCTTGTGCTTTCGGTGTAAAATCCAAGAAATCATTGCCTAACACAAGGTCCTAAAAATGCTTCCCTATAATTTCTTCTAGGAGTTTTGTATTTCTGGTTTTATATTGTGGTCTTCGATCCATTTTGAGTTTATTTTTATATTTAGTATGAGGTAGGAGCCCACCTTCATTATTCTGCATATGGAGATCCAGTTTTCACAGCACTGCTTGTTGAAGAGATCCTTCTTTCCCAACTGAATGAATTTAGCACCCTTGTCAAATATCAGTTGTCCATAAATGTGAGGGTGTATTTCTGAACTCTCAACTCAATTCCATTGATCTATATTTGTGTCCTGGGTCCAGTACCACACCATTTTGTTTACTGTAGCTTTATAATAGTTTTAAGATCAGGAAGTGTGGGTCCTCCAACTTCCTTCTTCTTTTTTCACAATGGCTTTGGCTATTTGGGACCATTCCATACACATTTGATGACTGACTTTTTCATTTCTGAGAAGAAGGCTGTTGGAATTTTGATTGTGATTCTGTTGGATATGTAATTGCTTCAGGTAGAATTGACATCTAAACAATGTTAAGTGTTATGATCTGTGAACATGGGGGATTCTTTCATTTATTTAGAACTCATTTGATTTCCTTTAGCAATATTTTGTAGTTTTCCATGTACAACTTCTTTATATCCTTGGTTAGATTTTTTTGTAGATATTTGATTCTTTTAGTTGCCATTGTAAATGGAAGTTTTTTCTTGATTTTGTCTTCAGATTTCTTACTATTAGCAAATAGAAACACTACTGATTTTTTTTTTGTTTTTGCACGTTGATCTTGTACCCCACCACTTTGGTGAATTCATCAATTATTTCTAGTTGTTTTGATATGGATTTTTCAGGATTTTCTGTATATAGGATCATTTCATCTGAAAATAAGGTAAATTTCACTTCTTCCTTTACAATTTGGATGCAGTTCATTTCTTCTTCTTGTGTAACTGTTCTAGCTAGAACTTCCAGTACAGTGTTGAATAACTGGTGACTGTGGGCATCTTTGTCTTGTTCCTGACCCAAGAGGGAAAGCTTTCAGTCATCAAGTAGAATGTTATTGGTGGGTTTTTCATATATGCCCTTCATTTTGAGGAAATTTCCTTCTATTCCCAGTTTTCTAAGTGTTTTTACCAAGTAGGGGTGCTGAGTTTTGTCAGATGTTTTTTCTTCATCAATTAAAATGACCTGTTTTTTTTTCCTTCATTCTGTTAATGTGGTATATTATATTAATTAATTTTTTTATGTTGAACCCAATGCTTGCATACTTGGGATAAATCCAACTTGATCATGGTATGTAATTCTTTTAATGAGCTGCTTGATTTGGTTTGCTTGTATTTTTTTTGAGGATTGTTGTATCCATATTCGTAAGGAATATTGGTTTGTAATTTTCTATTCTTGTATCTTTATCTGACTTTGGTATAACTCATAGAATGAGTTAGGGAGCATTCCATCCTCTTCAATTTTTTTGAAGGCACTGAACAGGATTGGTGATAATTTGTCTTGGAATATTTGGTAAACACACATGGACTGATTCAGGTCCTGTGCTTTTCTTTGTCAGGAGATTTTTGATTACGGATTCAATCTCTTTGCTAGTTCCTGATTCCTTGAAATCTGCTATTTCTTCTTGAGTCTGTGTAGCTGGTTATGTGCTTCTAGGAATTTGTCCATTTCACCTAGGTTGTCTAATTTTTTGGTATATTGTTGTTCATAATATCCTTTTTTATTTCTATGGGTTTGGTAATAATGTCCCCATTTTCATTTCTATTTTTAGCTATTTGAGTCTTTTTTTATTTTTTTCAGTCTAGCTAAAGGTTTGTCAATTTTATTGACCTTTTCAAAGGACCATTTTTTGGTATTGTTGATTCTCCCTATCATTGTTTGTTTGTTTGTTTTGATTCTCTATTTTATTTATTTCCATTCTAATGTTTGTTATTTCCTTCCTTCTGCTGACTTGGGTTTAGTTTGTCATTTTCCTAGATCCTCCATTTTTGAAGGCGGTCTCTGATTTCAGGTTTTTCCTCATTTTTAAAGTAGTCATTTAGAACTATGATTTTTCCCTTTCAGCACTTCCTTTGCTGCATCTATAAGTTTGGTATGTTGTGTTTTCATTTTCAGGTGCCTCAAGATATTTTCTAATTTCCTTTATGATTTCTCATTTGACCTGCTGATTGTTTCAATGTATGTTGTTGATTTTCCACATATTTGTGACTTTTCCATTTCTCTCTCTGTTTTTGATTTCTAACTTCATTCCATTGTAGCTTGAGAAGATACATTGCATGATTTCAATGTTTTTGAATTTATTGAGGCATCATATAAGGAACTTGTTTGCCCCATATGACAGTTTTTGTCTTAAAGTCTATTTTATCTAATATTAGGAATATATACATGGTATGTGAATTTCATCCTTTAATGTTCAACCCTCTTATGTCTTTGAATTTAAGGTGAGTCTCTTATAAACAGCATATAATTTGGTCATGCATTTTTTTTAATTCATTCTGTCTCTGTCATTTGACTGGAATGTTTAATTCATTCACATTTAAAGTCACTACTGATAATGTAGGAATTTCTTCTGATATTTTGCTAGTCTTTTTAAGTCTTATACCTTCTTTGACCCTAAATTCTTCCATTAATGCCTACTTTTGTATGCATATGACTTTTTGTGTTATAAGATTTTAAGTCCCTTCTCATTTCATCCTGAAAATATTTTTCAAACATTTTCTTTGTGTTTACAATGTGGCTAAAATTTAACATCCTAAATCTATATCAATCATATTTGATTTGATACCAATTTATCTTTAATAGCATGCACATACTCTGTTCCTATAACTCTCTGAACCCCAACCTTTACTGTTGTACTCATTACAGATCATGTCTTTGTACATTGTGTGTCCAAAACAATAGATTTATCATTACTTTTTAAGAATTGCATTTTAACTAAAACCTGTAATAAGTAAAAAGTAGAGTTACATATCAAAAATACAATACAATAGTATTGGCATTTATAATTTCCCATATGGTTACCTTTATTGGAGGTCTTTATTTCTTTATGCCACCTCACTCTACTGTTGAGTGTCCGTTCCTTTCAGTCTGAAGAATTTATTTTAGCATTATTTGTAGGGTAGATTTAGTGGTGATGAACTCCCTCAGCTTTTATCTGTCAATGTCTTCATCTCTCCTTCATTTTTGAATGCCACTCTTGCTGGATATAAACATTTTGGCTAGTAATTGTTTCCTTTCATTTTTTTAAATATTTCATACCACTGCCTTCCTGCCTCCATGGTTTCTGATGAGAATAATAATTTAATCTTATTGGGATTCCCTTGTACCTAACTTTTTGCTTTTCTCTTGTGGCTTTCAGAACTTTCTTCTTGTCCTTGGAATTGGATAGTGTGATCACTATGTGTCTGGGCATGCTTCTCTTTCAGTTCATTTTGTTTTGCATTTGTTGGGCTTCTTGGATGTGTCTATTTATGTCTTTAATTAAGTTTGGGAAATTTTCTGCCATTGTTTCTTTGAATATTCTTTACGTCCTTTCTCTCTTCTTCTCCTGGGATTCCTATAATGCACATCTTGGTACACATGATGGCATTCCATGGGTCTCTTAGGTTCTGTTCATTCTTTTTATTATTTTTCCTTTCTGCTCCTCAGCCTGAATAATTTCAATTGTCTTGTCTTTGAGGGCACTGATTGTTTCTTCTACCCCTTCCAATCTGTTGTTGAAGCCATCTAGGTAATATTTCATTTCAGTTATTGTGTTCTTCAACTCCAGCATTTCTGTTTGGTCCCTACTGAGAATCTCACAGAATCCCATATTGTTCATTGTTTCCCTCATATCCTTTAGCTCATTCTCCATGGTCTCCTTTATCTCCTTGAGCATACTAAGGATCCTTTTATTAAAAAGTCTTTTACCAGTAAGGAACTTGCTGAATCTTCAAAGGTTTGGGTATAAATATATTTCTTTTATCTTTTTAATTCTTTGCTAATTGAAATTTCCTTTATATTCCCATTAATCACTTAATTCCTTGTTAATCAGAAAACCAAATCTAGCATAGTATCCCAATTCTTAACTTATGGATAATAAGGATTATTCCATATCTTATTATAAAAAGAATAGTAAGAAAGAACTTATCAAGTTCCTTATGAGGTTTTCCCAGATCTCTTTGTACATATACTTGAGGGAGGAAAATATATAGGGGAAATAATGACAATGTAAGTCAGAGATATAAATAACAACAGCTGATAGGGGCTTTTCCAGAAATAAATCTCCAGGATGGAACCTCATTGAAGTGTGCTGTCTTCTCTAATGAGCCACAGATTACTATTTATTGGCAGAAGGGATCAATTTAAAAAAATATTTGCCAGAGCTATTGAGAATGAAACCTTAATTATGTTGAATATGGTTCTATTTTCAATGTGTCTGAGTTGAACTAAAGGTTAGAGTCAACTATCTGCTGTGTCTGAGGATGTAAGTAAGCAACAGAGCTGAGGTTGAGCTTGTGACTTTGATGATTAGGTTAGAATTATAACATATTACTGCTCTCCATTAAAATATGATCAGTGTCATGATTTTAGTAGGTCAAGAGAGCGTGAGACAAGGCCTGAGAAGCAGAGATTCTATACCAGATTGTAGGATAGTTAGGGAAGTATAAGGCTTATTTCAGTTCTCAAAGTTTCTTACCAAACCAAACAATTTGACCTGTGGATGAAGCCAACCTATTTGAGTTCATATAAAATCACCATTCAACAAATGTTTCTTGAATGAATTAATGAGTGATAGAATGAGTTAATATATGAGTGAAAAAGGGTAAATCAAAAAGGGTAACATCTTTACCACAAAATATGCTGTCAACATTAGGTTCTTTATGCTAACATAGAGGAGAAATTAGTGGTTTAATAGAATAAAAAAATCCTGTTCCCACAAATTATTTCACATTTCTCTTCTAGCTAAATTTTTTTCCACAAAGGTATTATAAGGGAAGCAAATATTTATTGAAAGCCAGTTGTATGCAAAGCAAAATATAAACTTTATATAATTTGAGTCCCTGTGAATGCATGAGATAGGTATCTCTATAAATAGAATGGGAATCTAAGCTGCTTACAATAGCAATAAGCTCATAATATCACAACTAGTAAGTGCTAGGATGAAAATTCAAACCATCTCGTCTGAATTCAAAGTTTTCACATATTACTAAATGGTTACTGACTTCCTTATTGAAGGAGAACTATTTATTTGTCATAAGGTATGAAGTCTAATAGGGTTGGCAGAGAAGCATGCATTTGACAAATATTTATTGAATGATCCATGGCAAACAAAATTCTGCATTTTGTTTTCAAGTTAATACATAGTGATCACTTTTTTAAAAACTGGCAAAAATACAAAAAATTATCATTAGCTCTTTTTTCAATTTTAATTCCTCAGGATGGGCCCATGAGAACAATATTCACCATGTACCTGAATGTTCAAGACTGTCTGCAACCTTCATATCTGAAGGACAGTGAATTGGGGTAATGCTTAGTTGCTGTAGCAAATAGGCCCTGTGCCGGTTTAAATCTGTTATGTACCCTATAAAAAGTCATGTTCTTTAGTGCAAACTTCTGGAGCCAGACTTATTCTGGATGGGATCTTTTGATTAAGTTGTTTCCATGGATATGTGACCCACCCAATGGGACTTTTGTTTAGATTATTTCCATGGAGGTGTGACCCTGCCCATTCAGGGTTGGTCTTTGTTTACTGGAGTCCTTAAGAGACACATGGAGATGCAGACAGAAAGACATTTGGAGATGCTAAGCTAAGAGATGAAGCCCAGAGTTTGCTCCAGAGAAGCTAAGTGAGAACTCACAGATGTTTAAGGGGAAAATCGGAAGCTGAAAGCAATGCATCCCAAGAGCAAAGGGCCAGCAGATGTCAGCCACATGCTTTTCCATCAGACAGAGGTGTTCTGGATTCCATCAGCCTTTCTTTGGTGGAGTCATCGTCTTGTTGATGCCTTAATTTGGACACTTTTATGGCCTTAGAACTGTAAATTTGTAACCTAATAAATCCCCTTTACAAAGCCAATCCATTTCTGGTATTTTGCCTTTCTGGCACCTTTAGCAAACCAGAGCACTCCCCAACTTTTATAATGGCTTGAACACAAAATTAATTTATTTCTTACTCACTTAACAGTATAAAAGTGGATGCTTCTGGTCGGAGGACAGCTTTCTTCCAACCAATTTTTCAGGGACCCATACTTCTTAGATTGTGTGATTGTATCATAATGTGTACTTCTTTTTAATGCCACATACTTACAGAGTTGCACCATTAGTAAGTTTAATTTATAATTGCACTGAGGTTTTAAAACATCCTTATGTTTCTTTAATACACAAAGTAAAACTACATTTTAAAAGTTGAAATACTCTGGGATGTATGACTAGTTCAGATGTGGAGACTATTTGTATCACAGACAAGAAATACTAAACCCTGAATACATTCAATTATAAATTCTGGTCTATTTCTCATATGGGAAGATTGAGTTTTATGATCTATGGCAGCTTATGTATCAGATTAAAAGGAAATCTGAGAGTTTACGTCCAGGAGATGTTCTGTAAAGAAATGTCTAAATAACTTAGCTAAGATAAAGGAAAATGACTTGAGAATTATGGTGTAAGATACAAAAAAGTAATGATGGACAAATCACCTGGGGAAAAACATACATATGTATATGCAGGCAAATATCATCAGTAAAAAGTGACAATGGTAACATTTAATATGTGGGAAATATTTTTTTAAAAAAGGCAAACAAAAGTAGTGTGCAAATTGAAAATGGCATGATAAGCATTCAGATCTTCCAAAGAATTTGTATAATTCTAGGAGAGGGAATGTTAAGATAATGTTTTATCTTAAACACTGTTTAAAAAAGTTAAATATGGGAGGGATCCAAGATGGCAGATTAGGAGTGACAGAGCAAAATTCCCCTCCATGAAAACACTAAATCTCAGAAAGTGCTCCAGAGCAGCAGTCCCAGGGTTCCACTGGCTGGGCAGAGACTTCTACACCATAGTGGGTGTGTACTTGGAGAAACTGAGAGGCTGTGACAGGTGAGTGTTCAGCCCAGAACATCACCAGGGAATGGGTGGCTGGAGCTGGCTGATGGTGCAGAGGAGAGTAGCCTTCCACAAACTGGAAACCCCCCTCAGTACCTGGCAGGGGTGAAAACCCTTCACAGACCCATGGCCAACAGTCCCCATGCCAGGGACTGGCCATTGGAGCAGGCAGACAAACATGGGAGGGGGTAGTGTTCCATGCCCTGTGCAGCCATCCTTGCAGCTGGCTGGGAGAAAACCCTTCACAGACCCACATCTGAGAGCTTCCTTGAGGGAACTGAGATTCAGCAGGCTTGTGGCAGAGTCCACTCTTCCTCCACAGAAGCCCATGGAGGGCACAGCCTAGAGTCAGGGGTGCCACATGGATGTGTCAGGAGCCCTCCAGCAATCCCAGGGACTTGTGGGTACATGGCAGAGAGGGACTGTGGGGCGATTGAACTGGAAAGTGAGACACATAGCTCTGCAGCCCCAGAGGACTCCACCTGCAGCCCCAGGAGCAGCCAGGACCACTGTGTCCTGGAATGGACCACCTGCCAAACTGCACAGGGCATGCCCCTCACCAACAGGGCTGGCAGTCCCCAGTGCACATGGAAAATTGGTGCAATGATGGGGCTCCACATGGTTTTGTCTCCCATTCTGTTTATAGATGAAGCTGGGGAGAACTGGCTTGAGGGTAAGAGGTGGCTCAGGAGCACAAAGCTGTAGCCCTCTCAAATTATAGATCAATGTTCAAATAATCTTGCATAACCTAGAAGAACCCTATCAAGATAAGCAAATGCCAAGAGACCAAAAACAACAGAAAATTATAAAGTATATAAAGAAACCAGAAGATGCAGATAGCCCAAATGTCCAAATTAAAAAGCCAGAGAAGACACAGAACTTGGAGCAATTAATCACAGAAGTACACACAAACATCTATGTTATGGCTCAGGACATAAAAGACATCAAGAAAACCCTAGAAAGGCATAAAGAAGAGTAAAGAAGAATTTGGAAAGGAAGAAGTAAAACTGTCATTATTTGCAGATGATATGATCTTATATTTGGAAAACCCTGAGAAACTGATGACACAGCTACTTGAGCTAATAAACAAATTCAGCAAAGTGGCAGGATACAAGATTAATGTACATAACTCAGTAATGTTCCTATACACCAGAAATGACCTAACTGAAGTGCCACTCAAGAGAAAGATTCCATTTCAATAGTAACTAAAAAATCAAGTACCTATGAATAAATTTAACCAAGGATTTAAAAGACCTCTACACAGAAAATTACAAAACTTTATTAAAATAAATAAAAGTGGACCTGAAGAGATGGAAAATATTCCATGTTCATGGATAGGAAGGCTAAACCTTGTTAAGATGTGAATCCTACCCATACTGATCTATAGATTCAATGCAATTCCAACAACCTACTTTGCAGACTTGGGAAAGCTAGTTACCAGATATATTTGGAAGGGAAAGATGTCTCAACTTGCTAAAAAAAAAATTCTAAAAAGGAAAAATGAAGTAGTAGGACTTACACTTCCTGACTTTGAAGCTTACTAAAAAGCCACAGTAGTCAAAACAGCATGGTGTTGGCACAAAGACAGACATATTGATAAATGGAACTGAATTGAGAATTCTAAAATAGTCCCCTAGATATATGGTCAACTGATTTTTGATAAAGCCTCCAAATCCACTGAACTGGGACATAACAATCTCTTCAACAAATATGGGGCTGGGAGAACTGGATATCCATATCCAAAACAATGAAAGAGGACCCCTAATTCACACCCTACAGAAAAATTAACTCAAAGTGGATCAAAGACCTCAATATAAGAGACAGTATCATAAAACTCCTAGAACGTAATGTAGGGAATCGTCCTCAAGAATTAGTATTAGGAAGGTCTCTTCTGTGACCTTACACTCAAAGCACAAGCAATGCAAGTGAAAAAATAGATAAACGGGGTTTCCTCAAAATTAAAAGTTTCTGTACCTCAAAGGACTTTGCCAAAAAGGTGAAGAGGCAGCCAACTCAATGGGAGAAAATATTTGGAAACCATTTATCTGATAAGAGACTGATGTCTTGCATACATAAAGAAATCCTACAACTCAATGACAATAGTACAAACAGCCCAAGTATAAAATGAGCAAAAGATATGAAAAGACATTTCTCAGAAGAGGAAATGTAAATGGCTAAAAAAAACATGAAAAAATTTTCATCTTCATTAGCTATTTGGGAGATACAAATCAAGACCACAATGAGATATCATCTCACACCAAATGGAATGGCTGCCATTAAACAAACAGGAAACTACAAATGCTGGAGAGGATGTGGGGAAATTGTAACTCTTATTAATTGCTCATGGGGCCATATAATTGTACGTTCACTCTGGAAGACAGTTTGGCATTTCCTCAGGAAACTAGATATCAAGTTACCCTACAATCCAGCAGTTTCAATTCTCAGTATATACCCAGAAGACGTGAAAGCAGTTACATGAACAGATATTTGCACACTGATGTTTGTAGCAGCATTGTTCACAATTGCCAAGAAATGGAAACAATCCAAATGTTCTTCAACAGATGTGTGGATAAAGAAAATGTAGTATATTCACACAATGGAATGCTATGCAACTGTAAGAAGGAATGAGGTTGTGAAACATATGACAACATGGATGAACCCTGAAGACGTAATGCTGAGTGAAATAAGCCAGACACAAAAGGAGAGATATTGTATGCTTCCACTAATGTGAACTCTGTGAAAAATGTAAAATAATTGTCTTATAATGTAGAATATAGGGCACCTAGAGAAAGCCAGAAGCTAGTGAAGGGGGGATGATAATCTAATATGTACAAATATGAAAATGAGGGTGATCTTATTGGTATGGGAATGGTCAGGTGTGACTATGGTTCATTAATGGGATTATAAGTAATACATTGAAGGTGAACATGTTTGTAAATGGTTGTTTAAAGGCATGTAATCCACAGAGTAGCACCACAAACCTAAATAACTGTTAGCATGAAATACTTATAAGGTATGATACTGGTGTAGAGGGTTAACAACAGAGTGGTATGGAAAAATGACCTATTACATATTAAAGACTAAATTTAATTAAAAAAAGTTAAATATGCATGGAGACATATCAAGGCTAACTCTAAAATAAGAAAAATAAACCTTTAAATTTTAACTAAAGGGAGAAATGTTGAAAAGGAATAATAATAGTCATAATAGTAATTATAATTATTATTATAAACAAAGGTAACAAAGAAGAAAAATATCAAGGCAAGACAAGTAGAAATTAAATGTGTATGTAAGTATGTATGTGTGTGTATAATTTTTTTTTTAAATATCCACATCAAAATCACATACAAGGGTGTGACAGCAGAATAGTGGAGTAAAGACTTCCAAAAATGTGTCTTTCACAAAAGCAACAAGAACACCAGCAAACATTGTCAGGATGAAAATGTTCAAACTCTGTAAATTAACCCAAGGCTTACAAAAACCCAAAGAGCATTTATTGAAGAAAAATGGCTGAATTTTGGTAAGAACAGTGGACATTCTGGTGTTTCTATTTGTCCTATT
Source organism: Choloepus didactylus (assembly GCF_015220235.1). Lineage (NCBI taxonomy): Eukaryota > Metazoa > Chordata > Mammalia > Pilosa > Megalonychidae > Choloepus > Choloepus didactylus. The sequence goes on from NC_051310.1 coordinate 69,404,061, forward strand.
TAAATCCCCTTTTCCTGAAAACCAGTAGCCTCATAATCCTGGTGAATACTAGCAGTTTGGCAGCCACTGGTGGAGCACATTGTGTTGGAGCTGCCTCAAAACACCATTCTCTGAGAATTGTGATTATTTGACCTGTCTGGCACTTCCCTGGTAACACCCATTTGCGTGGCTTGTCTTTTACTTGGCCTGACTCTCTCAATACAAATAGCCTTTTCCCTGAGGGCAAAAAAAAAAAAAAAAAAAAAAACACAAAACACAAAACACAAAACAAACAAACAAACAAAAAAAACAGCAATTGTTTAACATCACAGCTGCCTGATGCCATGATAACAACTGGGGCTAAGAAGAAACTGACCCAAAACTTCAAAGGAAAACCTGGGAAATGAGATGCCCAAATGAGGCTTAGAAAAGATCCAATATGTTCTAGGAAGCTAGAATCCCCCACACATGTGTAGGGCTGTGTGAGTGCTCAGGAAAGATCTGAGAAAGCCTGAAGCTCTCACCTCTGGATGGTAATGTAAATATCTGTCCAATCATTAGCTGACCAGTAAGCTAATAGAGCAGAGGCTTCAGTGGTTGCACACAGCAAAGAACACAGATTTTACAGAGATAAATCAGAACAGTCACTAAATAAACAACAGCAGCAGCAAAAACAACAAACTCTGGGAATATGGGCAACATGACATCCAGAGTTGACACATAGTATTATTTAAAATATTCATTTTCAACAAAAATTATAATATATGCAGAGAAACCAGAAAGTAAGCCCATACACAGAAAGAACTGACAATAGCAATTGTCTTAGAGGAAACCTAGATATTGAACTTACTAGGCAAACACTTTAAGTCAGCTATTTTAAATCCATTCAAAGAACTAAAGAAAAACATTTTTAAAAAGCTAAAGGCAATTATGAGATGGGAGCCACACCAAATAGAGAATTATGCAGTGGAACATAAAATAAATGAAATAAAATTTCACTAGAGATGATCAACAGATTTGTAGTGGTAGGAGAAGGAATCAGCAAACTTGAAGAAAGTTAATTGAGATTATGCAGTTTGAGGAACAGAAAGAAAAAGTATTGTATTTTGGGTTTGTAGATCTACTTTTTGCTACCTACAGGATGTAAAAGGCAAATGCATAAAATGTAATGATAAATCAGTGGATTTGGACTCATAATGTATAAACATGCAATTTTTGACAAGAACTACATAAAGGTGGGGAGAAGGGGGTTATAAAAATGAGTTTGTGAATACTATTGAAGTTAAGTTGGCATCAAAGTAAATGACATTAGTCAAGATTAAGAAGTTAAATTTAAGCCCCATGGTAACTACAAAGAAAATATCAAAGGATATGCAAGCTCGTAGAGACAGAAATTTGAATACAGTTTGCTGGGGCAAGGGACAGGGGGAATGGGAAGTTAATGCATAATGGATGTAGGGTTTCTGTTTGGGGGGCTGGGAAAGTTGTAGTAATGGAAGGTGGTAAGGGTACTTCAATATTGTGAATGTGATTAATTGCATTGCATGGTACACTTGGGAGTGGTCAAGATGAGATAGTTTATATTGCATATATTTTCACACAATTGAAAAAAACAAAGAAAGAGAAAGTAAAGAGACAATAACAATTAAATTCAAAACATGATTCTGGATGGGCTCTAGCAAGGCAGGAGAACAGACTCCAGGGTACGTTATTGGGACACATGAAAACATTTGAATATATTTGTAAACTTTATATGAATTTTGGATTGCTTGAACTTAATGACTGCACATAAGGTGGATGCATAAGTTAATATCCTTGTTCTTAGGAAATACACATGGCTGTATTAAATGTTCAAGAGGTATGATGTATACAACACACTCAAGTGTTCAGAAAATGGATTAACATATATATATATATATATATAGATAGGAAGGAAGGAAGGAAAGAAGGAAGGATAAATGTGGTAAAATGTTAAAATTAGTGTATCTGGATCTGGGTATCTGGGGTATGAGTAGGATATATTGCAGTTCTCTGTATAGAGTTTGTGTTGTTTTGTAACTGTCCTGTAAGTGTTTCAAAATATTTTTTTAATGAAGATGAAATTGAGACATTTGAGAGAATAGAGATATTCAACAATTGAGAGAATTTGGTGCTAACAGTTCTGCCCTACAAGAAATACTGAAGATCTAGAAGAGCAAACACAATACTGAAGAAGAAAACAAAGTTGGATGACTCATATTATTTGATTTCTAATCATATTATAAAGCTACAGTAATCAAGGCAGCACTGTATTGGCCAATGAAAGATACATAGAACAAGCTATCAGAATAGAAAGCCCAGAAATAGGTCTGGAAAGAATCAACTGATATTTGACAAAAGACAAAGGCTTTTCAGTGGAGAATAAATAGTTTTTCCACAAATATTGTTGGAAAATTGGACATCCTTATGAAGAAATCATAATCTAGGCACAGCCCTTACACCTTTCACAAAAATTAATTCAGAATGCATCAGATATCCAGAAGTAAAACACAAAACTATAAAACTTCTAGAAAATAACATAGGAAAAAGACCAGGTGACTTTGTAGGGAAAGATTTCTCAGAGTCAGCACTAAAAGCACAAAATGAAAAAAATAAAATTGGTAAATTTGACTTCATCAAAATTAAAAACTTTTGTTCTTGTAAAGATGCTGTTACAATGTTAAAAGAATGAAAAGACAAGTCACAGTCTGGGAGAAAATATTTGCAAAACACTTATATGATAAAGGATTTGTATCCAAAATACACAAAGAACTCTTATACTCAAAAATAAGACAGGAAACAACCCAATTTAAAAATGGGCAAATGATATGAACAGACATCTCACCAAAGAAAACAGAGGACAAATATGAAAATAGGGTGAACATCGTTTGTCATCAAATAATTGCAAAGTAAAACAACTAGGAGATACTAATTTCTCTAGAATACCTTATGGGATATATAAGGCAAAAAAGAAAATAGAAAGCTTAATGTGGTGTATTCCTTGGTTTCTGAAAACTTAGATGGGCTGCTTTCCCTCCACTTTCAGAAGCATCTTGAGTTTATATTATATATAATGTCCAGCACATTTAGTTTTACTTAATGAGATGTTGCCATTTTCCTTCTGGTATTATTGCCCTTGTATTCAAAGAATTTCCTTATGAATTCACTCAGGGCAGATCTGCTGATTACAAATTCTCTTATTTTCTTTCATCTAAGAATTTCTCTTCCATGTAGGATATCTCTTTGGATATAGAATTCTGTGCTGGCAGTTCTTTCAGCACTTAAAAATTATTGTGCCACTTCCTTCTGGCCTCTCTGGTTTCTGATGAGAAATGTGTAGTTATTCAAATTATTGTTTCCCTATAGGTAATATGCCATTTTTCTCTGGCAGTTTTCACAACTTTTTACTTTACTTTAGTTTTCAGCATTTTAATTATGATGTTTCTGGAAGTAGATTTCCCTGAGTTTGTCCTGGATAGGGTTTGCCCCCCTCATTGAATTTGTAGTGTTGTGTCTTTCATCAGTCTTGAGAAGTCTGGGGTCATTAATTCTTCAAAGCTTTTTTTAGGGCTGTACTCTTTCTCCCCTGATCACATGAATGCTAAACCTTTTATCTCTCAGGTTTTTGAGGCTTCATTCCCCCCACCCCCAAGCTTTTTTCCCTCTGTTGTTCAGATTGCATAATTTCTATTGTCTCTAACAGCTATGCCATCACATTGCTGTTATGTCTTGATTGTTTTTTTTTTCATAGTTGAGATTTTCACAGTCCTTCATACATAAGTGATTTCTTATATCCTGGACATTTAGAGGTTTAATTTATGAGGTTCTGGGTCACATTTATATCTCATGGAGAATGTTGATATTTTCATTTTAGCCTTCTGTGGGTTATGTTTCCAATGTGACTTCAGTTTTCAAAGCCTTTGCATTGCTATTCAGGATGTCAGGTGCATTTACCTTCTAATGCTCAGTCTGGGACCTGGATGGAGGTCAACACATTATCTCAGTTCACGAAGTCTCTGGTATACTAATTAATACTAGATTCATGAGTGTTTAGGTCCAAGATGAACCCAAGACTTCAAAATATTTTATGAGGATATTTTCCTGAGCCTGTCTCTCTCCACTGTTCCCCAATACTTTTGGCTTATGTGTGCTCTCCTTTTTGGTTCTTTGGCCAAGAAACTACCCACTTCTGTGGTTGTGCTGCATCCAGGGCCAAGTGGCAGGAGGATAGAAAGAACAAATGATACAAGACACCCCAATTGGCACTATAGTTCACTATAGTTCCCTTCCATCATAGTTCTATATCCTAGAAATGCATTTCTGGTGACTCTTCCCATCACCACTGGTGGGCTGGCACCCCACTATGGGACCATCAAGCAGATGGTGGAAGAGAAATAAGAAAAAGAGAAAAAAGCATAGATTCCTCCTATTGTCTCTGAGTTTTAGAAGTTCCTTTGCCTGGAGTCAAAACTAGAGGATTGCTGGCCAACATCTTATTTCAGTGTGTTTACTGCCACCCTGAAGAATTCCAGATCATCACCAGTGGGACAGACAGAAAGATTGCTTGCTAGAAGGTCATCAGAGAGCTGGATGGCTCCTTGTCTGGGTCAACAAATGGTATGAATATCACATTAGAAGGAGTGTACTTTGTTACAAGTGGACATGACCACCTGGTCAAAGTTTGGGATTATAATGAGGGTGAAGTCACTCATGTCAGGGTGGGACACAGTGGCAATATCACATGCATCCAGATCAGTCCAGGAAATCAGTACATCATTAGTGTAAGTGCTGATGGAGCCATTTTGAGATGGAAGTGCCCATATGCCTCGTGAAGCACCTGGGACCTCCCCGAGCCCTGAAGTTGCTTCTGATGAAGACTGAGTTCAGATGTTGCTAAGTCTGGTCTGGATTTCTCACCTCTGTGTTTTTGTTCTTTGGTCAAAATACTTTATATATGACTTTCTCTTTTCCTTTGTAGCATGCATTTTACATTTTTAAGTTTTATATTAAAACTGAAATATGTTTAAGGATAATTTGTACCCTTTGTAACTAAAGCATTGTTTTCTATTATTAATAAATTCCCAATTGTTGGCTTCTAAAAAAAGAGAAAAGAAAAAAAAAAAAAAACTAGAGGATTTATCCTAAATCTCACTGTGTCCACACCACAGTGCTCACATATGGGTTTTGGGCTGTGTTGAGTTCGGGGTAAGATACCAAATACGTTTAACTCACTTTTTGAAGTGGTATGTCAAATTCTTGTTTTAATCCCTGATCTGCCTGCTTATATTTATTCTTTAGAGTTTTCCAGTGGCTTTCCATTGTATTATGTTCAGGTTTTATAGTTGAGTTAGTGGGAAAGAAAGGGAGGCATGTTTCCTCCATCTCCAAAATAGGGGGGATGTACTTTAATGCTATATTCAAAGAAGACAAAGAAAGAATAATGCAAGAAAGAAATTTGGCAATTGTTTGATTAATTTATCAATGTGAGCTCACTTGATAATTCAGAACCTGCGAGTTTTCCGAACACACTAAGCAATGGGAAGTAAGGATTTTACAATTAAAGGGTTGGTTAATTAGGCGTCTATCCCTGTGAATTGTGAAAGGTGTCCCTACATGTGGGCAATGATTTCTTTGAGGCAGAAGTGAATGTTGCCTCCAGTAAAACCAGCTTCCTTTACAATTCATACCTGAATGCATAGATCTTAAGAATATACAAGGAATATCCACAAGGCATATCCAATAGAAACTGAAGCACCAGGAGCTCCTACCCAACCCCAGGGGCTCACAGGTAGCTGGCAGACAAGGATTGTGGTCATTTTAAGCTGAAGGGTGAGTCCTGAAACTCCAAAGCCCCAGAGTGGCCCAATTGGAGCCCTGGAAACTACCCACTCTGCCCTTGAGCAGATCTCCAGCCAAAATGCACAGGGTCACCCCCACCCACAGGGCTGACAGACCCCAGTACACACAGAAAACAATTTTGCTGATTGGATTTCCACCAGTTCAGACCCCACACAGTGCATAGGCAAAGTTACCAGAGAGCTGGCTTGAGAGTACAAGGTGGCTCAAGAGTGCCATCTGCTGAAAGGACAGGGAAAGTGCACTACAGCAAGCTGTAGCTCTGCTAAATTATAAATAATTGTTCAAATAATCCTGCATATCCCAAAATAACCTTATCAAGATAAGCAAATGCCCCAAGGCTAACAGAAAATTATAAAGCACATGGAGAAACAAGAAGAAGTGGACAAGCCAAATGACAAAATTAAAAAACTGAAGGAGGCACAGAACTTGGAGCAATTAATCAGAAATGTACACACAAATCTCCAAAAAACTTCAATGGGTTGGCTAAGGGTAAAAAGGACATCAAGAAGACTCTAGAAGAGCACAAAGAAGAATTTGAAAGAGTAAATAAAAATAGCAGATCTTATGGAAATAAAAGGTGCTGTCGATGAAATTAAAAATATACTAGAGACACAAAAGCAGACTTGAAAAGGAAGAAAAAAGAATAGGTGAACTAGAGGACAAAGCAATTGAATGCAAATGCACAAAAGAACAAATGATTTTAAAAAAATAGAAAAAAATGAAATGAATCTCAGGGAAATAATGGACAGCATGAAGTGCACAAATATAAGAATCATTGGTTTCCCAAAAGGAGAAGAGAAGAGTAAAGGGCTAGGAATTGCATTTGTAGACACAGTTAGGGAAAACTTGTCAACCCTTCTGAATGACATAAATATGAAAATTAAAGATGCACAGCAAACTCCTAATAGAATAAATCCAAATAGATCCACACCAAGGCATATCCTAATCAGATTGTCGAATGATGAACAGAAGGAGAAGGTCCTGAAAGCAGCAAGAGAGAAGTGATTCCCACATATAAGAGAAACCACATAAGACTAAGCAGTGACTTCTCAGAGGACACCATGGAGGCAAGAAGGCAGTGGTATGACATATTTAAGATTCTGAAAGAGAAAAATTGCCAGCCAAAAATTCTTTATCCAGCCATGCTCTCCTTCAAAATTGAGGCCAAGTTTAAAATTTTCACAAACAAATGTTGAGAGAATTTGTTAACAGAAGACCTGCCTTGCAAGAAATAATAAAGGGAGTTCTACCAGCTAGGGAAAAAGAAAGGAAAGAGAGGTCTGGAGAAGGGCACAGAACTGAAGAATATTAGTAAGAGTAACTTAAAGGGAAACAAAAGAGGGGGCCACAGATCTGACAAATAAAAACCACAGGATAAGATGGTTGATTCAAAAACTGTCTTCACAGTAATAACATTGAATGTGAATGGATTAAACTCACCTATCAAAAGATACAGATTGGCAGAATGGATTAAAAAGTATGACCCATAAATATGCTGTTTACAAGAGACTCATTTTAAACCCAGCAATATAAAGAGATTGAAAATGATGGAAAAAATATTCCATGCAAGCTGCAGCCAAAAGAAAGTATTGGTAGCAATACTAATATCAGACAAAGTATACTCTAAATGTAAAGATGTCATAAGATTCAAGGAATGACTCTATATATTAAAAAAGGGATAATTCACCAAAAAGAAATACCAATTACAAATATTTATGCACCCAACCAAGTTGCTCCAAAGTATATGAGACAAACATTGGAAAAACTGAAGGAATAAATAAATATTTCTACAATAATAGTAGGATACTTCAATACACAACTCTCTTCTATAGATAGAACAGACAGAAAACCAGTAAGGAAATTGAGAACTTAAACAATATAATAAATGAATTAGAGTGAATAGACATATATAGAGTGTTGCATCCCAAATTATCAGGATACACGTACTTCTCTAGCACCCATGGAATGTTCTCCAGGATATACCATAAGTTAGAGCAAAAAACAAACCTCATTAAATTTAAAAAGATGGAAATTAGACAGCACAATCCTAAACAACCAGTGCGTCAAAGAAGAAATTGCAAGAAAAATTGGTAAATATATAGAGTTGGATGAATACAAGAATACAACATATGAAAACCTATGGGGATGCAGCAAAAGCAGTGCTGAGGGGAAAATTTATAGCTCTAAATGCATATATCAAAAACAATGAAAGAAATAAAATCAAAGACTTAACAGAACATCTGAAGAAGTTAGACAATGTCCAGCAAACTAACTCCAAAGCAAGTAGAAGAAAAGAAATAACAAGAATTAAAGCAGAAATAAATGATATGGAGAACAAACAAACAAAAACAATAGAGAGAATAAATAAAACCAAAAGTTGGTTCTTTGAGAAGACCAACAACACTGACAAACCCTTAGCTATACTGAAAGTCAAAAAGAGAGAAGACCCAAATAAACAAAATCAGAAATGAGAGGGGGGACATTACTGTGGATCTTGAAGAAATTTAAAAAATCATAAGAGGATACTACCAACTTTCCACCAATAGACAATTTAATGGAAATGGATATTTTCCTGGAAACACATGAACAATCTAGACTGACCCCAGAAGAAACAGAAGACCTCAACAAACCATTCACAAGTAAAGAGATCCAATCAGTCATCAAAAGTTCCCTACAAATAAAAGATCAGGGCCAGATGGCTTCACAGGGGAATTTTACCAAACATTCCAAATAGAACTGACACCCTTCCTGCTCAAACTGTTTCAAAAAACTGAATAAAAAAGAACATGACCTGACTAGTTTTATGACATTGACATCACTCTAATACCAAAACCAGATAAAGATACCACAAGAAAGGAATACTCAGGCCAATCTCCCAAATGAATATAGGTGCACATTTCTCAACAAAATACATTTCAGTTGAATCCAAAGACACAAAGAATCATTCACCATGGCCAAGTGGGGTTCATTCCAGTCATGCAAGCATGGTTCAACATAAGAAAATAAATCAATGTAATACATTAACAAATCAAAAGGGAAAAATCAAATGATCATCTCAATAGATGCTGAAAAAGCATTCAACAAAATTCAGCATTCTTTTTTGACAAAATCATGTCAAAAAGTAGTAATTGAAGGAAACTTCCTCAATATGATAAAGGGCATATATGAAAAACCCACAGTGAGCATAGTACTCAATGTGGAGAAACTGAAAGCCTTTCCCTTAAGATTGGGAATGAGACAAGGATGACAGCTGTCACCAGTATTATTCATCGTGTTAGAAGTTCTAGCCAGGGCAATTCAGCAAGACAAGGAAATAAAAGGCATCCAGATTGGAATGGAAGAACGAAAACCGTCATTATTAGCAGATGATATGATTGTATACTTTGAAAATCCTGTGAAATTGATGACAAAGCTACTTCAGCTAATAAACTAATTCAGCAGAGTTGCAAGATACAAGATTAATGCCTGAAAGTCAGTAGTGTTCAGACACACTAGAAATAATCTAACTGAAGATACACTCAGGAAAACCTTCCATTCAAAATAGCAACTAAAAAGATCAAGTACATACGGATAAACTTAACCAAGGATGTAAAAGACCTCTGCACAGAAATCACAAAACTTTACTAAAAGAAAAAACGACCTTTATAGGTGGAAAGATTTCTGTGCTCATGGATAGGAAGACTAAATGTTGTTAAGATGTCAACTGCACCCAAACTGATCTACAGATTCAATGCAATTCCAATCAAAATTCCAACAACCTACTTTGCAGACTTGGAAAAGTTAGTTATCAAATTTATCTGGAAGGGAAAGGGACCTTGGATTGCTAAAAACATTCTAAAAATCAAGAATGAAGTGGAAGGACTTACACTTCCTGATAGCATGGTACTGGTACAAAGATAGACATATTGATCAATGGAATTGAATTGAGAGTTCAGAAATAGACTCCCAGATCTATGCTCAACTTATCCTTGATAAGGCCCTCTGTGCCAGTTTGAATGTATTTTGTCCCCTACAATGCCATTATCTTTGATGTAATTTTGTGTGGGCAGATGTATCAGTGTTGATTAGATTGTAATTCTTTGAGTGTTTCCCTGGAGATGCACCCCACCCAGCTGTGGGTGATGACTCTGATTGGATAATTTCCATGGAGGTGTTGGCCCGCCCATTCAGTGTGGGTCTAAATTAAATCACTGGAGCCATATAAATGAGCTGACAAACAGAAGGAACTCAGTGCAGCTGTGAGGGACATTTTGAAGAGGAGCTACAGCCAAGAGGGACACTTTGAAGAATGCACAGAATCTGAGGGAGTAGCTGCAGATGAGAGACAAAATTTGAAGATGGCTGTTGAAAGCAGACTTTTGCTCTGGAGAAGCTAAGAGAGGACAAACACCCCAAGAGCAACTAAGAATGACATTTTTGAGGAACTGCAGCCTAGAGAGGAACGTCCTGGGAGAAAGCCATTTTGAAACCAGAACTTTGGAGCAGACACCAGGCTCATGCCTTCCCAGCTAACAGAGGTTTTCCAGACGCCATTGGCCACCCTCCATTGAAGTTACCCAATTGTTGATGACCTACCTTGGACACTTTATGGCCTTAAGACTGTAACTGTGTAACCAAATAAACCTGCTTTTATAAAAGCCAATCCATCTCTGGTGTTTTGCATTCCAGCAGCATTAGCAAACTAGAACACCCCCAAATCCACTGATCTGGGAGAGAACAGTCTCTTCAACAAACAGGGCTGGGAGAGCTGAATATCCATATCCAAAAAATGAAAGAGGACACCTAACTCACTCCCTATACAAAAATTAACTAAAATGGATCACAGACCTCAATAAAAGAGACAGTACCATAAAACTCTTAGAAGATAATGTAGGGAAACAAGTTCAAGCCCTAGTATTAAGAGGTAGCTTATTAGACCTTGCAACTAAAGCACACACAATGAAAGAAAAAATGAATAAATGGGAACTCCTCAATATCAAAATCTTCCATGCATCCAAGGACTTTGTTAAAAAGGTAAAGAGGCAGCCAACTCAATGGGAGAAACTATTTGGATACTATATATGTGATAAGAGACTGATATCCAGCATATATAAAGAAATCCCACAACTCAATGACAATAGTACAAACAGCCCAATTATAAAATAGGCAAAAGATATGTAAAGACATGTTTCTGAAGAGGAAATGCAAATGGCTTAAAAGCGTATGAAAAAATTTTCACCTTCACTAGCTATTAGGGGAATGCAAATCAAAACCACAATGCAAATCATCTCACGCCAATAAGAATGGCTGCCATTAAACAAACAGGAAACATCAAATGTTGGAGAGGATGTGGAGAGATTGGAAATCTTATTCATTGCTGATGGGAATATATAATGGTACAGTCACTGTGGAAGTCAGTTTGGCAGTTCCTCAGAAAACTAGATATTGAGGAACCCTATAATCTGGCAATTTCATTTCTTGGTACATAGCCAGAGGATCTGAAAGCAGACACTTGCACACCAATGTCCATAGTAGCATTGTTCACAATTGTCAAGAGATAGAAACAATCCAAGTGTCCTTCAACAGATTAGTGGATTAACAAAATGTGGTATATACATATGATGGAATACTCTGTGGCAGTAAGGAGGAATGAGGTCCTGAAACATATGACATCAGGGATGAACCTTGAAGACATAATGCTGAATGAAATGTCAACACTAAAGACAAGATATTGTATATTACCACTACTATGAACTCATGAACAATGTAAAATCAGTGTCTTACAATTTAGAATATAGGGGATGTAGAGATAGGCAGAAACTAATGAAGGGGGAATGATAACCTAGTATGTACAGACATGTTAATGAGGGTGAACTTTAAGGTATGGAAATGGACAGGGGTGATGATTGTTCATTAATGGGATTATAAGTATCAATGCCATGATCAAAAGGGGTTGTTTAAAGGCATATATCCCACAGATTAGCATTACAAATATAAATAAGTGTTTGCATGATATACTTCTAAGTTATGACACTGGTACAAAGAGTTAACAACAGATTGGTATGTGGGAAAAACTACCCACTCAATATTATAGAGTATATTTAATAGGAATACATTACCAGTACTACAGTAATACTAGGGATGAATAATTAGTGGCTTATGAGAGCTTTGGGGTATTTTGTGTTGTGATAATTGTTTACAATGAGAGTGGTGATGATTGTACAACTAAGTGAAGATAATGTGAGACACTGTCTTGGACAAAATACATGCTATGTGAAATTTGGAACCTCCTACTTATTAGGTCTAGCCCTTAATCTTGAGGCTTGCTCATGTGAAACTTATGTTCGTAAAAGGGAGGTTAAGCCAATTTATAATTATGCCTAAGAGGCACTTTCAGAGAACCTCTTTTGTTGCTCACATGTGGCCTTTCTCTTTCTAAGCCAACTCTGCAAATAAATTCACTACTTTTTCCCCTACATGGGACATGACTCACAGAGGAGTGATTGTCCCTGGTGACATGGGACACAACTGCCAGGAATGAGCCTCGTTCTGGCATAGTGGGATTGAAAAAATGACTTCTTGACCAAAAGGGGAGAAGAAAGTTAACAAAATAAGGTTACAGTGGTTAAGAGATTTCAAATATAGCAGAAAGGCTATCCTGGAGTTTACTTTTATGCAAGCTCCAGCCAAATATCCCACATGGCCACAGTATGCCAAGCCCTAACCAACAGTAGTCCCAAATACCTTGGTCCCTATGTGAGGCTTTATAAAAATTTCACTCACTAAGTTTACTTTTCAGAAACTTGAATTCCCCAGAGTGTTCCTGTGATGGTTGTGTTCATGTGTCAACTTGGCCAGGTGATGTACCCAGGTGTCTGGTCAAGCAAGCACTGGCCTAATCATTACTGCAAGGACATTTGTGGCTGGTTAATGGACCAGAAGGCTGGCTTATTAAATCATCAGTCAGTTGCCTGCAGCTGTGACTGATGACATCAACAAAGGGTGTGTCTTCCCCAATGAGAGAATGCAATCAGCTAGATTTAATCCAATCAATTGAAGACTTTTAAGGAGAGAGAGGACCTTCACTTCCTCTTCAGCTAGCCAGAGAAGCATATCCTGAGGAGTTCATCAAACACCTTCATCAGAGTTGCCAGTTCGCTGCCTGCCCTATGGAATTTGGACTCATGCATCCCCACAGTTGATTGAGACACTTTTATAAAATCTTATATTTACATATATCTCTTGTTTATTCTGTTTCCCTAGAGAACCCTAACTGATACAATTCCTATGCCAAATAAGTCCCAAAACCCAGAGGCAACAGCCTCTCCAAGAACATCAACCAGATGCATTCCCTTTCCACATAATGTCAACACCACTTTTCAATATGAACAAGTTAGAGTGGTCAGTGACATCTGTAGATGTCGTTAGACATCCCTGAAGATTGAGAAAGTGATTAAAGAAGAGGGATGGGTAGCAACAGAAAAGATAGGATTTAACAAGGGTTACAAATAATGAATGTTTATATAAATACAAATATATTTTTTAGATGCTAGGGTGTTAGAATAGCTAGAAAGAAATAACATGTGGTAGAACTGTAACCCATAACATTCTTTGAAATTTGCTTTTTAAATCATACTTTGAAAGTTATCACTGTTCTGTATATATGTTATATTTCACAATAAAAAAAATGAAAACAAACAAACAAAACAAAACAAAAAAATTCTTTTGAATTTAGAAATACTTTTTGGCCAGTGCAAAATGATATCATTTAGAGATCATGCTAAAGCCCATAAAAATAATAAGAGTAAAAATAAAATATTGTAGGTTGACTATCTTAAAAGTGTATATGAAAAAAGTTTGAGAGTAGTAAATGCTGTACTGTACAACAATGAAATGAAATAAAATAAAACTAAAAAGTTGGTTTTGTTCATATGTTTTCCCACCTGTATAAAAGGTATGCTGGCAGGCATGATCAGCTCTGCTAATATTTACTCCCTGTGTGGAGACAGATCACAGCTTGAGCTGGAGAAGACGAATTACACAGAGAATATAGTATAATAGCTTATAAATATCAGGTGTGCGTGAGTATGTGTGTGTGAGTGTGTGTGTGTGTGTGTGTTGTGGTGAGAAGAATTTTAAAAATTAAAAAAAATAAATGCCAGAAGCTGTGGCCCAGATGACTGCAGTAAAGATTTTATATGGTAATAATAAAGTGCTCTTGCAAATGTAGCTGGCCTTCATAAATATTACTCTATTAAAAGGTGCCTTAAGAAAATCATGATAAAGAAAAAGCATAATCCACATCAGCAGTGTGAGGAGCTTGGGGAAATCTCTCCCCAAGAAAGACATCTATTAAGCTAGTAAAATAAGCTAAGTTCAAAGATTTTGGGGATTGATCAAAGGGCTTACAAATAGAGAGGCACTTATTCAATAAAATCTATGAATGCTCAGTAAGAACACTGAGAGGCTTTGACATATGAGCTAGTTACTATGTCCATTCCTGTCAGCTCTGCCTTGTGCAAAAGCAATTTCCAGTGGGCTCATCAGATGAGTGGCAATTCCCATCTTGCCTGGACCCTTAGGGACGGGAGGGCTACTATGAGTGGTTTTGAGAGTTGGTAACATTGGAAGATACCATTTTCCACAGCTCCATGCTGAAGAAGGCCTATGTTAAGCAGGAGCAGGAAGTGGCATCTGGGTGGATCCAATTCCCCCATTTCCAACACCTGCTGTATATGGAGGATCTGTGCAGGGCATCTGGTGAAGAATATATCCCCGTCATCTTGCGCAGTGGTGGAAGAGTTGCTCTGGTGGGCTTGGCAGTTGAGTTCAATACCCATCTCCTCCCTGTTCCTAGGGCATAAGATCTATCTTGAGTAGGTTCATCAGTGAACCTTGGACAATGCTATCCTCTCCAGCAAGACTATAGAAGATCCATATGGAGCAGTGGAAATAGTTGGGATGCAGCACCATCCCCTTCACCCTGTCACCTGGCTCTTGCTAATAGAAAGAATTTGTGCAAGGCAACCAGAAGAGAGAAAGACCTTCATTCTGTCTCCCACCCCCACCCCATGTTCTGAACCATAGCACAGAGATTTGTTCCAGGGCAAGGTGGGGGCAAGCTTCAAAGACCTACCCTGCCAAGGTGTCTGGGTTTAACTGGATAGTCTATGGAGCAATTTGTGCTGCAGAGTGTTGTCAAAAACCATACAGTAATGAGCTGCAATTAGTGGTGGCTAACCCCTGGGTGTAACAATAGTTTCAGATCAGCCAGAAGTGCAATGGGAAATGAGTGAACGAGACAGTCAAAAGAGCAGAGCTACAACCACAGGCACCCTGGTAAGCAGGAGAGCTGTGCATACCAAACGCTGAACCCCGAAGAGCAACATCGGAGACACCTTACTGCAGGCGGAATAGACTTCAATAAACTTATCCAGTCAAGTCACTAAAAGAAAAAGCAACAAGAAAAACAACAGCTACAAATCCCAAAGGGGTCATTATCCAGAGCTTTCACAGTGCTGTATCTAAAATGTCTAGTGTAAACAAGAAATTATGAGACATGCAAGGAAACATAAAATTCCATCCCATACACAAGAAAAAGAAAACTACCTTTGAAGAGGTTCAGATGTAGGACATATAAGACAAAGACTTAATTTAATATTGTAAATATTTTCAAGAATGGAAGCAAGCCATGTTTAATTAATTAAAGTTATAATAAAAATTATACCTTCAAATGGAGAATATCATAAGGACACAAATGGAAATTCTGGAGTTGAAAAGTACAATTCTGGAAATGAAAATTTCATGAGAGGAGATTTACAGTAGATTTGATTTGACAGAAGAAAAAGGAACAATTTTGAAGTTAGATTAGAAGAAAACAGAATGATGAACTATAAGAAAAGTCTCAGAGAAATGTGGGCACCATTAAATAAACAAACCTACCCACAGTGGGAGTGCCACAAGGGAAAAAAAGGAACAGAAAAATACTCAAAGAAATGAGAGCTGAAGACTTCTACAAATTGACAGGAAACATTAATCCAGGCAATGAAAAAGTTCAACTCCAATTGGACAGACACAAGAAACTACACACTCAGAAATATCATAATCAAACTGTGGAAAACAGAGACAAAGAGAAAATATTGAAAGCAGCAAGAGAAAAAGAACCCTGATTAGATTAACAACTGATTTCTCATAAGAAATAATGGAAGCCATGAGGCAGTAGGATGACATGTTCAACATGAAGGAATAAAAAAAAAAAAAAACTCTCTCAACCAAGAATATTATCACCAAAGAAATGTTCTTTCAAAAATAAAGGTGAGATAAAGATATTCCCAAAGAAGAGCTAAGAGAACGCATTTCTAGCCTACCCAACCTAAAAGATATGCAAAAAACAGTTTTTCAGGATGCAACCAAGTGACACTACACAGCAATTTGAACCCATACACACAAAATAAGAGCATCAATAAAGGTAATTTTGTATATAATTTTAAAATACAATATAATTGCATATTTCTTCACCATTCTTCTCTTAACTGATTAAAAAAAAACACTTGCATAGAATACTACACATATAATTGTATTGTTAGGCCTAAAATATATAGAGATGTAATGTATCTATAAATGAAAGCACAAAGGAGGTAGAAGGGAAAAATCTATATTAGGATCAGAAAATGCCACTAGAAGGTAAACTCAAACCCATAGGGAAAAAGTGAGTATAACCAGAAATGATAAATAAGAAGGTTGCCAAAACAAACTGTTTATCTATACATTTTCTCTTCTTTCTCTTCTCAGCCTCTTTAGAAGAAGAGAAGTTATAAAATAATTAATGGTAACAAGATATTGTTTGGTTTAAAAGATGTATAAACATAACGTGTAGAACAATGTTAGCACAAGAAAAGGGAGAAAGAAATAGAGCTATATAGAAATAGGTTTTTATATGTAACTGGAATTAAGTTAGTATAAAACTAAAGTATACTCTGACAAACTAAGAAAGATATTATAAGCCCTATAGCCACCACTGAGGAAATAACTAAAAAACTAATGTAATTTAAAAGTCATTAAAGAAATTTAAATTTTACACTAGAAAATATTCACTTAATGCAAAGAAGACAATAAAAGAGAAACAAATTAACAAAAAGACATGAGACAAAGAGAAAAAAGCAAGATAGTAGACATCTTTCCAACCATATCAATATTGATACTAATTTGAATGGATTAAGTAACCCAAAAAAAGGCATAGATTGTGAAACACCATTAAAAATCAAGTTCCAGCTGTATGTCTCTACAGGGAAAGCTCTTTAGACTCAAAGATACAAACAGTTTGAGAGAAAAAGGATGGAAAAGGATATATAATAGAAACAGAAACCACAGCTGGAGTGGCTACACTAATACCAGGGAAAGCAACTTCAAAACAAAACTGTTACTGGAGACAAAGAACAATGTTGTAGAACGATAAAAGGACCAATCCATCTGGAAGAGAAGATAATTATAAACATATATACCCACAGACCCCTAAAATGCATGAAATAATAACTGGCAGAATTGAAGGGAGAAATAGATGATTCAAAAACAATAGCTGAAGACTTCCATTTCTGAAGTCACTTTGAATAATGGCTACACAAACTATTCAAAGGCAACAGGATGTAGAAGACTTAAATGACAGTATCAACCAATTAGACCTAATAGGCATCTACAGAAAACTCCATCTGAGAGCAACAGAGTATACATTCTCCTGAAGCATATGTGGAATATTCTCCTGTGTAGACCATATTGTAGCCCATCAAATGAGACTCAACAAATTTAGAAGGATTGATATTAAGCAAAACATGTTCTCTGATGAAACTGGAATTAAGGTAGAAATCAATAACAGAAGGAAAACTGGAAAATTCACAAATACGTGGAAATTAAACAACATACTCTTAATAACTAATGAGTAAAAGAAGAAAGCACAGAAATAGTAAAATACTATGAGATGAAAAGATGAAAACACAGCATACTAAAATTTACGGGATGCAGCTAAAGCAGTGCTGAAAGACAAATTTATAGATATAAATACCTGTATTTAAAAAGTGGGGTGATTTCAAGTCAAAAATCTTACTTTCTACATTAAAAAACTGAAAAAAAACAAGAGCAAAGCAAACACAGAGCAAGCAGAACAAAGGAAATAATACAGATTAGAGCAGAAATAAAATAAATAGAAAACTAGAAAAACAATAGAGTTAATCAACAGAACAGCAAAAGCAAAAAGAAAGACGACACAAATTGTTAAAATCAGGAATTAAAGAAGGGACATCACTACTCACCTTTCAGAAATAAAAAGGATTATAAGAGAACATTACGTCCTACTATATGTCAACAATTTAGATAAATTAAGTGAAATGAACAAAATTCCAGAAAGGCACAAATTAACCAAAATTCATGCATAAAGAAATATAAAATATGAATAAACCTATAACAAGTTAAGAGATAGAATTCATAATTTAGAAATGTCTCACAAGGAATAGCCTTCACTGATGTATTCTACTGAACATTTCAGTAAGATTTCACACTAATCCTTCACTAACATTTCCAGAAAATAAAAAAGAGGGAAAATTTCCCTGCTCATCATGTGAGGTCAGTATTATCCTGATACCAAAAACAGATAAAAAGACATCATAAGAAAGGAAACTATAGACCAGTATCTCTTACAAATACAGATACAAAATCTTCGTCAAAACACTAGCAAACTGAACACAGAAACATATAAAAAGATTACATACCACAGCTAAGTGGAATTTAACCCAGAAATGCAAGGCTGGTTTAACACGTATGGGGGAAAAATTATGTACTATACCATATTAATAGAATAAATGACAAAGTACATAATTATTCAAAGAAATGCAGGCAAAGCATTTAAAACTTCAACACCATTTCATGATAAGAGCTCTTTACAAACTAGGAATAGAAGGCAATCTCTTCAATCTGATAAAAGGCATCAACAAAAAAACTACAGCTAATATTAGAACGAGTGATAAAAGACTGAATGTTTTCCCCATAATATTGGGAATAAGAAAAGAATAGCCTTTCTTGCCACTTTCATTCAACATTGTATTTAGGGTTCTAATCAGGGCAATTAGGCCAAAACAAGTTATTCAGATTGAAAAGGAAGAAGTAAATCTATCTTTGTTGACAGATTACTTGATCTTGTATAGAGAAAATCCTAATGAGTACAGAAGCTGATCCTCAAATACATTTTCAAACTCAAGACACACAGAATGGCTAAAACAATATTCAAAAAGAGGAATAAAGTTGGAAAGTTGGTGAACCATACATCCCAATTTCAAAAACTTACTACAGAGGCGGGGCAAGATGGCAGACTGGTGAGCTGTATGTTTTAGTTACTCCTCCAGGAAAGTAGGTAGAAAGCCAGGAACTGCGTGGACTGGACACCACAGAGCAATCTGACTTTGGGCATACTTCATAGAACACTCATGAAAACGTGGAACTGCTGAGATCAGCGAAATCTGTAAGTTTTTGCGGTCAGGGGACCCGCGCCCCTCCCTGCCAGGCTCAGTCCTGGGGGAGGAGGTGCTGTCAGCTCCGGGAAGGAGAAGGGAGAACTGCAGTGGCAGCCCTTATCGGAAACACATTCTACTGATCCAAACTCTAACCAAACCATAGATAGACTGAGACCAGACACCAGAGAATCTGAGAGCAGCCAGCCCAGCAGAGAGGAGACAGGCATAGAAAAAAAACAACATGAAAAACTCCAAAATAAAAGCGGAGGATTTTTGGAGTTCTGGTGAACAGAGAAAGGGGAAGGGCCCTGAGGCACATATGCAAATCCCGAAGAAAAGCTGATCTCTCTGCCCTGTGGACCTTTCCTTAATGGCCCTGGTTGCTTTGTCTCTTAGCATTTCAATAACCCATTAGATCTCTGAGGAGGGCCCGTTTTTTTTTTTGTTTTTTTTGTTTTTTTTGTTTTTTTTTTAATCCTTTTTTCTTTTTCTAAAACAATTACTCTAAGAAGCCCAATACAGAAACCTTCAAAGACTTGCTATTTGGGCAGGTCAAGTCAAGAGCAGAACTAGGAGAGCTCTGAGACAAAACGCAATAATCCAGTGGCTGAGAAAATTCACTAAACACCACAACTTCCCAAGAAAAGGGGGGTGTCCGCTCACAGCCATCATCCTGGTGGACAGGAAACACTCCTGCCCATCGCCAGCCCCATAGCCCAGAACTGCCCCAGACAACCCAGTGTGACGGAAGTGCTTCAAATAACAGGCACACACCACAAAACTGGGCGTGGACATTAGCCTTCCCTGCAACTTCAGCTGATTGTCCCAGAGTTGGGAAGGTAGAGCAGTGTGAATTCACAAAGCCCCATTCAGCCATCATTTCAGCAGACTGGGAGCCTTCCTACACAGCCCAGCAGCCCAGAACTGCCCTGGGGAGACGGCACTCACCTGTGACATAGCACAGTCATCCCTCAACAGAGGACCCGGGGTGCACGGCCTGGAAGAGGGGCCCACTTGCAAGTCTCAGGAGCCATACGCCAATACCAAGGACTTGTGGGTCAGTGGCAGAGACAAACTGTGGCAGGACTGAACTGAAGGATTAGACTATTGCAGCAGCTTTAAAACTCTAGGATCACCAGGGAGATTTGATTGTTAGGGCCACCCCCCCTCCCTGACTGCCCAGAAACACGCCCCATATACAGGGCAGGCAACACCAACTACACACGCAAGCTTGGTACACCAATTGGACCCCACAAGACTCACTCCCCCACTCAGAACAAAGGCAAAGCAGGGGAGAACTGGCTTGTGGAGAACAGGTGGCTCGTGGATGCCACCTGCTGGTTAGTTAGAGAAAGTGTACTCCACGAAGCTGTAGATCTGATAAATTAGAGATAAGGACTTCAATTGGTCTACAAATCCTAAAAGAACCCTATCAAGTTCAGCAAATGCCACGAGGCCAAAAACAACAGAAAATTATAAAGCATATGAAAAAACCAGACGATATGGATAACCCAAGCCCAAGCACCCAAATCAAAAGACCAGAAGAGACACAGCACCTAGAGCAGCTACTCAAAGAATTAAAGATGAACAATGAGACCATAGTATGGGAGATAAAGGAAATCAAGAAGACCCTAGAAGAGCATAAAGAAGACATTGCAAGACTAAATAAAAAAATGGATGATCTTATGGAAATTAAAGAAACTGTTGACCAAATTAAAAAGATTCTGGACACTCATAGTACAAGACTAGAGGAAGTTGAACAACGAATCTGTGACCTGGAAGATGACAGAATGGAAAATGAAAGCATAAAAGAAAGAATGGGGAAAAAAATTGAAAAAATCGAAATGGACCTCAGGGATATGATAGATAATATGAAACATCCAAATATAAGACTCATTGGTGTCCCAGAAGGGGAAGAAAAGGGTAAAGGTCTAGGAAGAGTATTCAAAGAAATTGTTGGGGAAAACTTCCCAAATCTTCTAAACAACATAAATACACAAATCATAAATGCTCAGCGAACTCCAAATAGAATAAATCCAAATAAACCCACTCCAAGACATATACTGATCACACTATCAAACACAGAAGAGAAGGAGCAAGTTCTGAAAGCAGCAAGAGAAAAGCAATTCACCACATACAAAGGAAACAGCATAAGACTAAGTAGTGACTACTCAGCAGCCACCATGGAGGCAAGAAGGCAGTGGCACGATATATTTAAAATTCTGAGTGAGAAAAATTTCCAGCCAAGAATACTTTATAAAGCAAAGCTCTCCTTCAAATTTGAGGGAGAGCTTAAATTTTTCACAGACAAACAAATGCTGAGAGAATTTGCTAACAAGAGACCTGCCCTACTGGAGATACTCAAGGGAGCCCTACAGACAGAGAAACAAAGAAAGGACAGAGAGACTTGGAGAAAGGTTCAGTACTAAAGAGATTCAGTATGGGTACAATAAAGGATATTAATAGACAGAGGGGAAAAATATGACAAACATAAACCAAAGGATAAGATGGCTGATTCAAGAAATGCCTTCACGGTTATAACATTGAATGTAAATGGATTAAACTCCCCAATTAAAAGATATAGATTCGAGAATGGATCAAAAAAAATGAACCATCAATATGTTGCATACAAGAGACTCATCTTAGACACAGGGACACAAAGAAACTGAAAGTGAAAGGATGGAAAAAAATATTTCATGCAAGCTACAGCCAAAAGAAAGCAGGTGTAGCAATATTAATCTCAGATAAAATAGACTTCAAATGCAGGGATGTTTTGAGAGACAAAGAAGGCCACTACGTACTAATAAAAGGGGCAATTCAGCAAGAAGAAATAACAATCGTAAATGTCTATGCACCCAATCAAGGTGCCACAAAATACATGAGAGAAACACTGGCAAAACTAAAGGAAGCAATTGATGTTTCCACAATAACTGTGGGAGACTTCAACACATCACTCTCTCCTATAGATAGATCAACCAGACAGAAGACCAATAAGGAAATTGAAAACCTAAACAATCTGATAAATGAATTAGATTTAACAGACATATACAGGACATTACATCCCAAATCACCAGGATACACATACTTTTCTAGTGCTCATGGAACTTTCTCCAGAATAGATCATATGCTGGGACATAAAACAAGCCTCAATAAATTTAAAAAGATTGAAATTATTCAAAGCACATTCTCTGACCACAATGGAATACAATTAGAAGTCAATAACCATCAGAGACTTAGAAAATTCACAAATACCTGGAGGTTAAACAACACACTCCTAAACAATCAGGGGGTTAAAGAAGAAATAGCAAGAGAAATTGCTAAATACATAGAGACGAATGAAAATGAGAACACAACACACCAAAACCTATGGGATGCAGCAAAAGCAGTGCTAAGGGGGAAATTTATAGCACTCAACGCATATATTAAAAAGGAAGAAAGAGCCAAAATCAAAGAACTAATGGATCAACTGAAGAAGCTAGAAAATGAACAGCAAACCAATCCTAAACCAAGTAGAAGAAAAGAAATAACAAGGATTAAAGCAGAAATAAATGACATAGAGAACAAAAAAACAATAGAGAGGATAAATATCACCAAAAGTTGGTTCTTTGAGAAGATCAACAAGATTGACAAGCCCCTAGCTAGACTGACAAAATCAAAAAGAGAGAAGACCCATATAAACAAAATAATGAATGAAAAAGGTGACATGACTGCAGATCCTGAATAAATTAAAAAAAATTATAAGAGGATACTATGAACAACTGTATGGCAACAAACTGGATAATGTAGAGGAAATGGACAATTTCCTGGAAACATATGAACAACCTAGACTGACCAGAGAAGAAATAGAAGACCTCAACCAACCCATCACAAGCAAAGAGATCCAATCAGTCATCAAAAATCTTCCCACAAATAAATGCCCAGGGCCAGATGGCTTCACAGGGGAATTCTACCAAACTTTCCAGAAAGAACTGACACCAATCTTACTCAAACTCTTTCAAAACATTGAAGAAAATGGAACACCACCTAACTCATTTTATGAAGCTAACATCAATCTAATACCAAAACCAGGGAAAGATGCTACAAAAAAGGAAAACTACCGGCAAATCTCCCTAATGAATATAGATGCAAAAATCCTCAACAAAATACTTGCAAATCGAATCCAAAGACACATTAAAAAAATCATACACCATGACCAAGTGGGGTTTTTTCCAGGCATGCAAGGATGGTTCAACATAAGAAAATCAATCAATGTATTACAACACATTAACAAGTCAAAAGGGAAAAATCAATTGATCATCTCAATAGATGCTGAAAAAGCATTTGACAAAATCCAACATCCGTTTTTGATAAAAACACTTCAAAAGGTAGGAATTGAAGGAAACTTCCTCAACATGATAAAGAGCATATATGAAAAACCCACAGCCAGCATAGTACTCAATGGTGAGAGACTGAAAGCCTTCCCTCTAAGATCAGGAACAAGACAAGGATGCCCGCTATCCCCACTGTTATTCAACATTGTGCTGGAAGTGCTAGCCAGGGCAATCCGGCAAGACAAAGAAATAAAAGGCATCCAAATTGGAAAAGAAGAAGTAAAACTGTCATTGTTTGCAGATGATATGATCTTATATCTAGAAAACCCTGAGAAATCGACCATATAGCTACTAGAGCTAATAAACAAATTTAGCAAAGTAGCAGGATACAAGGTTAATGCACATAAGTCAGTAATGTTTCTATATGCTAGAAATGAACAAACTGAAGAGACACTCAAGAAAAAGATACCATTTTCAATAGCAACTAAAAAAATCAAGTACCTAGGAATCAACTTAACCAAAGATGTAAAAGACCTATACAAAGAAAACTACATAACTCTACTAAAAGAAATAGAAGGGGACCTTAAAAGATGGAAAAATATTCCATGTTCATGGATAGGAAGGCTAAATGTCATTAAGATGTCAATTCTACCCAAACTCATCTACAGATTCAATGCAATCCCAATCAAAATTCCAACAACCTACTTTGCAGACTTGGAAAAGCTAGTTATCCAATTTATTTGGAAAGGGAAGATGCCTCGAATTGCTAAAGACACTCTAAAAAAGAAAAACGAAGTGGGAGGACTTACACTCCCTGACTTTGAAGCTTATTATAAAGCCACAGTTGCCAAAACAGCATGGTACTGGCACAAAGATAGACATATAGATCAATGGAATCAAATTGAGAATTAGGAGATAGACCCTCAGATCTATGGCCGACTGATCTTTGATAAGGCCCCCAAAGTCACTGAACTGAGTCATAATGGTCTTCAACAAATGGGGCTGGGAGAGTTGGATATCCATATCCAAAAGAATGAAAGAGGACCCCTACCTCACACCCTACACAAAAATTAACTCAAAATGGACCAAAGATCTCAATAGAAAAGAAAGTACCATAAAACTCCTAGAAGATAATGTAGGAAAACATCTTCAAGACCTTGTATTAGGCGGCCACTTCCTAGACTTTACACCCATAGCACAAGCAACAAAAGAGAAAATAGATAAATGGGAACTCCTCAAGCTTAGAAGTTTCTGCACCTCAAAGGAATTTCTCAAAAAGGTAAAGAGGCAGCCAACTCAATGGGAAAAAATTTTGGAAACCATGTATCTGACAAAAGACTGATATCTTGCATATATAAAGAAATCCTACAACTCAATGACAATAGTACAGTCGGCCCAATTATAAAATGGGCAAAAGATATGAAAAGACAGTTCTCTGAAGAGGAAATACAAATGGCCAAGAAACACATGAAAAAATGTTCAGCTTCACTAGCTATTAGAGAGATGCAAATTAAGACCACAATGAGATACCATCTAACACCAGTTAGAATGGCTGCCATTAAACAAACAGGAAACTACAAATGCTGGAGGGGATGTGGAGAAATTGGGACTCTTATTCACTGTTGGTGGGACTGTATAATGGTTCAGCCACTCTGGAAGTCAGTCTGGCAGTTCCTTAGAAAACTAGATATAGAATTACCATTCGATCCAGCGATTGCACTTCTCGATATATACCCGGAAGATCGGAAAGCAGTGACACGAACAGATATCTGCACGCCAATGTTCATAGCAGCATTATTCACAATTGCCAAAAGATGGAAACAACCCAAATGTCCTTCAACAGATGAGTGGATAAATAAAATGTGGTATATACACACGATGGAATACTACGCGGCAGTAAGAAGGAATGATCTCGTGAAACATATGACAACATGGATGAACCTTGAAGACATAATGCTAAGCGAAATAAGCCAGGCACAAAAAGAGAAATATTATATGCTACCACTAATGTGAACTTTGAAAAATGTAAAACAAATGGCTTATAATGTAGAATGTAGGGGACCTAGCAACAGAGAGCAATTAAGGAAGGGGGAACAATAATCCAAGAAGAACAGATAAGCTATTTAACGTTCTGGGGATGCCCAGGAAAGACTATGGTCTGTGAATTTCTGATGGATATAGTAGGAGCAAGTTCACAGAAATGTTGCTATATTAGGTAACTTTCTTGGGGTAAAGTAGGAACATGTTGGAAGTTAAGCAGTTATCTTAGGTTAGTTGTCTTTTTCTTACTCCCTTGTTATGGTCTCTTTGAAATGTTCTTTTATTGTATGTTTGGTTTCTTTTTAACTTTTTTTTCATACAGTTGATTTAAAAAAGAAGGGAAAGTTAAAAAAAAAAAAAAACAAGGAAAAAAAAAAAGATGTAGTGCCCCCTTGAGGAGCCTGTGGAGAATGCAGGGGTATTCGCCTACCCCACCTCCATGGTTGCTAACATGACCACAGACATAGGGGACAGGTGGTTTGATGGGTTGAGCCCTCTACCACAGGTTTTACCCTTGGGAAGACTGTTGCTGCAAAGGAGAGGCTAGGCCTCCCTATGGTTGTGCCTAAGAGCCTCCTCCTGAATGCCTCTTTGTTGCTCAGATGTGGCCCTGTCTCTCTAGCTAAGCCAACTTGAAAGGTGAAATCACTGCCCTCCCCCCTACGTGGGATCAGACACCCAGGGGAGTGAATCTCCCTGGCAACATGGAATATGACTCCCGGGGAGGAATGTAGACCTGGCATCGTGGGACGGAGAACATCTTCTTGACCAAAAGGGGGATGTGAAAGGAAATGAAATAAGCTTCAGTGGCAGAGAGAATCCAAAAGGAGCCGAGAGGTCACTCTGGTGGGCACTCTTATGCACACTTTAGACGACCCTTTTTAGCTTCTAAAGAATTGGGGTAGCTGGTGGTGGATACCTGAAACTATCAAACTACAACCCAGAACCCATGAATCTCGAAGACAGTTGTATAAAAATGTAGCTTATGAGGGGTGACAAGGGGATTGGGAAAGCCATAAGGACCACACTCCACTTTGTCTAGTTTATGGATGGATGAGTAGAAAACTAGGGGAAGGAAACAAACAGACAAAGGTACCCAGTGTTCTTTTTTACTTCAATTGCTCTTTTTCACTCTAATTATTATTCTTGTTATTCTTGTGTGTGTGCTAATGAAGGTGTCAGGGATTGATTTGGGTGATGAATGTACAACTATGTAATGGTACTGTGAACAATCTAAAGTACGATTTGTTTTGTATGACTGCGTGGTATATGAATATATCTCAATAAAATGAAGATTAAAAAAAAAAAGAAAAAAGAAAAAAAAAAAAAAAAGACATAATGCTGAGCAAAATAAGCCAGGCACAAAAAGAGAGATATTGTATGTTACCACTAATGTGAATTCTGTGAAAAATGTACAATGTTTTATACTGTAGAATGTAGGGGACCTGGAGATACCAATTAGTGGAGGGGGAATGATAATCTAATAAGAACAGATAAACTATGGAGGGTAATCTCAATGTTATGGGAATGCTCAGGAATGATTATGGTTTGTAAACTTTCTTGGATATAGTAAGATCATGTTGGAAGCAATAGAGTTATTTTAGGTTTTTTTTTTCTCTTATTCCTTTGTGTTCTTAGGGGTTGTTAATTTTCTTGGGGTATGGTAGGAACATGTTGGAAGCAATGTAGTTATTTTAGATTATTTGTTTTTCTTACTCCTCTCTTTGGACATGGTTTATTAATTTTCTTGGGGTATGGTAGGAACATATTGGAAGCAAAGTAGTTATTTTAGGTTATTTGTTTTCCTTAATCCATTGCTTTGTTTGAAATGTTGTGGGGTTTTTTTGGGTGTTGTTTGCCTGTTTGTTTTTAATTTTTTGATAAACAAAGTTAAAAAATTGAAAAAAAATCAGTAGAAAAATGGGAGTAAAAACTAAATGACAAATAGGGTGGGATGGGGGGATGGTTTGGGTATTCTCTTTTCACTTTTATTTTTTATTCTTATTCTGATTCTTTCTGATGTAAGGAAAATGTTCAGAAATAGATTGTGGTGATGAACGCATAACTATATGATCATACTGTGAACAGTTGATTGTATACCATGGATGACTGTATGGTTTGTGAATATATTTCAATAAAACTGAATTAAAAAAAAAAAAAACTTACTACAAAACTGATTTGATCAATACAGTGTCATTCTGGCATAAGGATAGACATAGAGGTCATTGATACAGAATTGAAATTCCAGACATAAACCCATATATCTGTGTCCATTTGATCTTCAACAACTGAACATCAAGTTCATTTAGTGTGGAAAAAATAGTCTCTTAGATAAAAAGTGTTGGGAGACAACTGGATATCCTCATAAAAAATAACGAATTTGTTCAACTCCCCCACACCATGTATAAAATTAACACAAAATGGATCATAGACCTAATGTAATAGCTAAAGCTATTAAAATCTTAGACAAACATAGTAATAAATCTTCATGATCTTGTTTTAGGCAATGATTTTTTTAGGTAAAACCCCCAAAACACAGTGATAAAAGAAAGTATCAGTAAATTTGACTGATGTACAAATGAACAACTTTTGTACTTTAAAGGTCATTGTCAAGAAAGGAAAAAGACAACCCATTAGGGAAAATATTTGTAAATTATACATCTATAAAGGAACATAAATTTAGAATACATAAAATGGTTACAACCCAATTAAGGAAAGATACATAATCCAATTAATAAATGATACAACTTTTTGAATAAACATTTATCCAAAGAAGATATATGAATTACTGATAAGCACATGAACAGATGGTCAATATAATTACTGATTAGTGAAATTAAAATCAAAATCACAAGATATCACTCGTTACCCAGTATAACGGCCATAATAAAAAATAGACATTAACAAGTCTTGGTAAGGATTTTGAGAAATTAGAACCCTCTTACACTGCTTTGGGGAATGTAAAATGGTGTAGCTCCTTTGGAAAAGAGATTTTCAGTTCCTCAAAATGCTACATACAGAGTTAGCATATGATCCAGCAATCTCATTCCGAGATATATAACCAAAAGAAATGAAAACTTATACAGCAATGCTCATATTGGCATTACTGATACAGGCAAAGAGTGGAAACAATCCAAATGCCAATCAATTGATGAATGGTTAAATAAAATGTGGTATATCGGTCGGGCAAGATGGCGGCATAGAGAGGAGTGGAAGCTAAGTAGTCCCCCTGGAACAACTACAAAAAAACAGAAACAACTAGTAAATAATCCAGAATAACTGCGGGGGGACAAACGAGACCATCCATTCATCATACACCAACCTGAATTGGGAGGAATGCCCGAGAACACAGCATAAAATCTGTAAGTAAAACCTGCGGAACCAGGTCAGGAGCCCGAGCTGCAGAGCCGCATGGTGCCAGAGAGAAGCTCTCTCCCAGCAAGCGAATACAGCTCAACTGAGCTCTAACTGGGGTTTTAAGTAGCGAGTGTGAACTGCTCACTACAGGTATGCATCCCCAAAAAAACAGACAGAGGCTTTAGGTGACGACTGACCTTGGAGAGCCTTGGACTGGGTCTGAAGGGGGCTATCTGTTTCTGTTTCGGCTCAGTGGAGAAAGCCCCAGTCATTTTCAGTTTCCAGGGCTGTGACTCAGGGAAGGGAGGAGACAGCACAAGCAGAGAGCGAGACCATTGAAATGCTAATGACCTCCACCTGGGGGCTCTGTCTTCTCTAGGAGGAAAGGGGTGGGGCCCTTTCCATTCAGAACCAGACCCCAGAGCCTGGGGGAACAGGGCCATACCTCCTCACACCAGTCAAGAATTATAGGCTAACAGGCGTCACCTGCTGGGCAGAAAAGCACAGTGACCTGAGGCATCACAGGGTGGAGCAATTTTCTAAGACACACCTGCAGGGAAACCAGGTACTGAATATTTCTTCCCTCTGGGACCTGAGCCTGTTCTGGTCTGAGAAAACCTGATTTGGATAACCAAGGAAACCATGCCTAGACAACAGAAAATTACAACCTACACTAAGAAAAACAAAGTTATGGCCCAGTCAAAGGAACAAACGTACACTTCAACTGAGATACAGGAATTTAAACAACTAATGCTAAATCAATTCAAAAAGTTTAGAGAAGATATTGCAAAAGAGATAGAGGCTGTAAAGGAAGAACTGGACATGTATACGCAGAAATCAAAAGTTTGAAAAACCTACTAGCAGAATCTATGGAAATGAAAGGCACAACACAAGAGGTGAAAGACACAATGGAAACATACAACAGCAGATCTCAAGAGGCAGAAGAAAACACTCAGGAACTGGAGAACAAAACACCTGAAAGCCTACACACAAAGGAGCAGATGGAGAAAAGAAGGAAAAAATATGAGCAACGTCTCCGGGAACTCAAGGATGAAACAAAGTACAATAATGTACGTATCATTGGTGTCCCAGAAGGAGAAGAGAAGGGAAAGGGGGCAGAAGCAATAATAGAGGAAATAATTAATGAAAATTTCCCATCTCTTATGAAAGACATAAAATTACAGATCCAAGAAGTGCAGCGTACTCCAAACAGAAGAGATATGAAGAGGCCTACGCCAAGACACTTAATAATCAGATTATCAAATGTCAAAGACAAAGAGAGAATCCTGAAAGCAGCAAGAGAAAAGCAATCCATTACATACAAAGGAAGCTTAATAAGACTATGCGCAGATCTCTCAGCAGAAACCATGGAGGCAAGAAGGAAGTGGTGTGATATATTTAAGATATTGAAAGAGAAAAACCACCAACCAAGAATCCTGTATCCAGCAAAGCTGTCCTTGAAATATGAGGGAGAGCTCAAAATATTTTCTGACAAACAGACAATGAGAGACTTTGTGAACATGACACCTGCCCTACAGGAAATACTAAAGGGGGCACTAGAGGGTGATAGAAGACAGGAGTGTGTGGTTTGGAACACAATTTGGGGAGATGGTAGCACAACAATGTAAGTACACTGAACAAAGGTAACTATAAATACGGTTGAGAGAGAAAGATGGGGAGCATGTGAGACACCACAAGAAAGGAGGAAAGATAACGACTGGGACTGTGTAACTTGGTGAAATCTAGAGTATGCAACAATTGTGATAAAATGTACAAATATGTTCTTTTACAAGGGAGAACAAGCAAATGTCAACCTTGCAAGGTGTTAAAAATGGGGAGGCATTGGAGGAGGGATGCAATCAGCATAAACTAGAGACTGTAACTAATAGAATCATTGTATTATGCTTCCTTTAATGTAACAAAGGTGATATACCAAGGTGAATGCAGATAAGAGGGGGGGATAGGGGAGGCATGTTAGACACTTGACATTGGTGGTATTGTCTGATTCTTTATTCTACTTTGATTTAAGGTTATTTTTCCTTTTGCTGCTTCCTAGCTGTCATTTTTTTTTTGTTTCCTCTTTCTTTTGCCTCTCTACCTTCTTTGACTCTCCCTCCTGCCTTGTGGAAGAAATGTAGATGCTCTTGCTTAGTATGAGCAGAATGTTCAATTAGGATGAACTTAAATGTTTGGAAATGAAAAGGGGTGTTGGTAGCAAGATGTGAGAATAACTAACAGCGCCGAATGGTGTGTGAATGAGGTGGAAAGGGGAAGCTCAGAGTCATATATGTCACCGGAAGGAAAGTTGGAGGTCAAAAGATGGAAATGTATAAAACTGAATCCTATGGTGGGCAATGTCCATGATCAACTGTACAAATACTAGAAATCACTTCATGAACCAGAACAAATGTATGACAATACAATTAGAAGTTAATAATAGAGGGGCATATAGGGAAGAACTATATACCTATTACAAACTATATACTACAGTTAGTAGTATTTCAACATTTTTTCATAAACAGTAACAAACGTACTATATCAATACTAGGAGTCAACAATTGAGGGGGGTTGTTTAGGGATAGGGGAGGTTTAGAGTTTCCTTTTCTTTTTTTCTTTTTTCATCTTTCACTTTATTTCTTGTCTGGAGTAATGAAAAGTTTCTAAAAATTGAACAAAAATTAAGTGTGATGGATGCACAGCTGTATGAGGGTACCTAGGGGCAAGTGATTGTACACTTTGGATCTTTGGATAATTGTATAGTATCTGAACAATCTCAATAAAAATGGAAAAAAAATGTGGTATATCTCGATACTGGAATAATATTTGGCAATAAAAAGGAATGAAGTACTGATTCATATATCAATTTGGATGAATCCTCAAAACATTAATCTTGGTAAAAGAAGCTATATTTTATGATCTCATTTATATTAAATGTCTAGAGAAGACAAATCTATAAGGACAGATATAGGTATTTGGTTTGTTGGGTGGGAGCACGGAAGACATTACACAAACAAAAACTGAGGGAATTCACTTCAACCAGAGCTACTCTATAAGAAATGTTAAAGAAACTCTTTAGGCAGAAAGTAGATGACAGAGGTTAGGAACTTGAAACTATACAAAGAAACAAAGAACATTAGAAATGAAATAAATGAAGGTGTTCTTTTTTTCTAATTTAAGTTGCCCTAAATGACTGTTTAAATCATTAATAATAACAATGTATTGTGTGTTTGCTACATATGTGTAAGTGAAAGATATGACAACACACAAGTGACAAGAAGGAAAAATTGTGGAAGTACTGTTAGAAGGTCCTTTCTCTATACCTGATACATTAAAATATTATTTGAACTTGTAATCAGATTATTTAAAAATGGATATTTTAAACACTAGGATAACTCTTAAAAGTTTTTTTTAAAGATACATAAATAGTAAGCCAGTAGAAGAGTTACAATGTATTCATAAAAATTGTTCAATTAAACTCAGCTAGGAAGGCACATTATCCTTAAAGAAGAATTCCAAATAATAATTTCTCTGTCATCGAATGTGGGTTGGACTTGCTTCCAAATAAGAAACTGCAGAAACAGAAATCTAGAAACTTTATAGCGGAGAAAACTAGCAGAAATTATCTGACCCAAGTGACCCAGGTTACATCCCAGTAATAAATTGTGTGGGTATCATCGTCCCTTGACATGATGTGATGAGAAGTTCAACTCACTTCTGTCTCTGGTACTCTTCCCCCAAATCCCTAATCTCACTCTAATCATGAGAAAACATCAAACAAACCAAAATTGGGGACATTACACGAAATACCTGACCAATATTCCTCAGAACTGTCCAGGTCATGGAAAACAAGGAAAGACTGAAAAGTTGTCACATGGTGGAGGAGACTAAGGAGAGATGACAAATAACTGCAATGTAGTATGCTGGATGGGATCCTGGAACAGTGAAAAAATAGTAAAATCAGAATGAAGTCTGGAGTATAGTTAATAGCAAGATGTCAATGTTGGTTTCTCAGATTTGAAAAATGTGCCATGATCATGCTGAGATGTTAACATTAGGGAAAACTGGGCATAGGGTATACAGGAACTTTCTATATTATCTTTGCAACTTTTCTATAAATCTAAAAATATTCCAAAATAAAAAAAAACCTAAAATTCATGCAGAATCATCTCATGTACTGATTTGCAAACATTCTTAAATATGCAAATTATAGAAAATTTAGTAGTATTTGCCTATAATGAAATTCTGGTTAATTTTTATTTTCTTTGGTGCTGTTCTCAGAATACTCCAAATATTTTTAAAATGGCTTTTGAAATAGAAAAAATAAAATATTCTTATATATCCATTTAAAAATTATGCACAGTCTAAACAGTAGCCGAGAAGTAGAAAAAATGCTAACAATGATTTCTTTTGGGGGATGGACTATGAATGATGTTTTTCCCCTGTTTATACTTTGCTATTTTTAAAAAATATTCTCTATAGAGAATATTTTACTTATACATAGGACCAATCATTTTGTTATTTAATGTTAAGCAAGACCCACGATGACGTGTTCTGCAGGTGGCATTGAACAATTGTGGCACGCAATCCCTCTTAGTTTCCTAGTTTCTGTAACAAGAACCACAAACTGGATTGCTTAAAACAACAGAAATTAAACTCACAACTTCTCTAATAAAAAAATTTAATTGAACAATTTTAAAAACTGAGAAATTGATTTTCTCAAGGTTTTGGAGGCTAGAAGACCGAATGGAGGTGTTGGCAGGTCTGTGCTTCCTCTGACGTCCATGGGGGCTGGCAGGACTTCGTGGCATCCACAGCATTCTGTGGCCAGTGGCATAACTCATGTCTACCTCCTCTATCTGGCTATCTTTTCTCTGTTTCTCTGTCTGTGTCCAAATTTCCTCTCCTTATGAGGACATCTGTAATCTTGGATTGGGGCTCATCCTAATCCAGTTTGGCCTCATTTTAACTAGTAATATCTTCAAAGACCCTGTTCCAAATAGGTTCATGGTCACATACCAGAGGTTAGGATTTGAGCATAACTTCTGGGGAGACGCAATTCAACTTATAACATGATCTATGCATTTCCTTCGAGTCACTTAAACAACCCTTTTGGCTTCCTGCCATCGTTGCTCAACATTCTGTGGCAGTGGAATAAGTGAAGTGTGTGGCTGTTAATAAGGCTATTTTAAACTGGGATCCCAGGGGACTTTTGAATAACAAGCCCCTTGGTAGCCACACTGCTGACACAGAGGAAGTATGATGTATTTTAATTTTTCTTTAGACATTTTGAACCATGGTGCGATTTTGAAGCTGTATGGGCCCCAGAAAAGATCATCTTCTTAAAGCTAATCCATTCCTGAGGGTGTAGACCTATCGTGGGTGGGACTCTCTGATTAGGTTATTTCAGTGGAGGCATGCCCCAGGTGTGTCTTAATCCCCTTACAGGAGTCCTTTATAAGAGATAAAATTCAGAGAAACTGAGAGAGAAGCAGCCAGAGGTAATGAATGAAACCCGGGAGAGAAGGGAGAGAGCAGCAGACATCCCCACATACCTGGCCAGGTGACAGAGGAGCTAAGGATCTCCAGTAGCCAGCCTTTGGAGAGAAAGTATTCCCTACTGAAGCCTTAATTTGGTCATTTTCTCACACTGAATCAGATTACAAACTGCACATCCCCAATAATGGTAGTCCAACCTGAGAGTTAGGTAAAAATCAAATGCAATGTCCAGAGACTGAATAGAGCAAGAGTGTTTGGTGAGTAGTGTGTTTAATCTGTACAGGTTTCCTAGACTAAGTGACTGGATGTAAAGGAGAAATTAGGCATGCATGGATAGACATTGACAAGCATGTAAACATGATTCCTAGTGAGGAGAAGGAGGTAGAATGACAGAATGACAAGAGTGAGAACATCTGAAAGTAAAGGTAGTAGATGTGTCAGGATAGAATTATAATTCAATACTTCAATACTGCTACTAGTACTTACTGCTATACTACACTACTAAAAACAGAAAACCTGGCTTGTGACACGCCATGCTCTTTGTTTCATGTGTGATACTTTGCTCAATCCTCATAAAGGTCTTATGAGAATGCTATTATTAACTCATTTTGCACATGCAGAAGCTGAGACTTTCAGAGTTTGTAGCCTGCTTATGACACTTGCTTATTTGCCAGCATTCTGCCAAGGGGACTGTCTTGTGTCTTGTCTGGTCTGTCTTTTCCAAAGCCTGTGCTCCTAAAGCCCAATCTGTAGAGCCCTTTGCTGACACTTCTCTGCAACAGGCACCGTGCTCAGTGGGGAGGTACACGATGATTAACCTTGGTGCGGAGAGAGAGATTAGTTCTGACAGGGGATTCTGAAAAATTACATAATACATTCTATAGTATTCCAGGAGGGGGCGTTCTTATTGGTACAGAAATGAGAAAAGCAAACAGTAATTAGTAGGATGCAAAGCAAAGCACAGAGGAAATAATGTTGAAAAGTCTCTAATGGCTGAATAAAGGCTCATGAGGGAAGCAGCAGGCAATAAGTTGGAAAATTGAGTTGGAGCTGAATGTGTGCATATGTGAAGGGTCAGAAAATCCCACATTAAAGACTGCTTTGTGTGCTCTGGGGATATACCAAGAATTTTGGGAAAGGTGGAAGCAACTTCCATTCTCCTGGACCTGCTCTCAGACCATCATTTCTCTTCATTCCAGGATAGGGGCTGTCCTTACCTGCCCCCAAATAAAGGCCTTGGAAGCCATGGGGCATTTCCTGGGCAGGGCTTTTAGCATATACTCCATAGTTCTTCCAAGGGCTGACTGAAATTTGTTCTACAGTGTGATGTGTTGTTTGTGCCCGTGGAGGGAAATGCCAGTTTTGTTTGGTTGGTGAGCTTTTTTTCATCATTTGGAGTAGTAATTGAGTGAGGCAATTTTGCTTTCTAGTGTAAAAACATACAACTTTTAGAGAGGCCCAGAGACATGGACCTTGCTGGGTGTGGAACTGTGTTGAAGGTAGTTCCTGTTCGAGGTCAGCAATATGGGCTCTGGGCCAGCTTAGGGTCTGGGTTTGTCACAGGCAGACACTCTGGGTGGTAGGCCAATTAAAGGGCATATGTTCCTTCCATCCTGTTTTGCAGATAATGTGACTTTACTTCTCATTACCCCCAAAGAAAGATTCTGCTTCTTCACTTCTTTTCACTGGGCTGTCTGTGTGACTTGCTTTGACCAATCGAATAATGCAGATACAATATGGCACTTCATGACTTTTGAGACTGGGTCTTAAGGGACCTTGCATTCTACCGTCTTGGAATGTTGCCCTGAAACCACTGTGAGGTGAAGCCAGTCTGATGAACAGGTGCTGGAAGGTCATGTGGAAGAGAACTGAGATGCTCCAGATAGCAGTCATCGCCAAATGCCGGACAGGTGAGGCAGGCCATTTTGGATCTTCCAGTCCAGTTGACCCTCACTGACTGCATCTGTGTGAATGAGCCCAGGTGTAGCCAGTAGAGAAGCTATGCATCCAACCTAGAATTGTGAAAAATACTACATGCTTGTGGTAAAAGCCAGTAAGAGCGTCCCACTATGGTATGAGGTAGGGGTCCGCTTTCATGCATCTGATTGTGGAAATCCAGTTTTCCCAGCACCTTTGTTGACGATTGTTCTTTCTCCATTGAGCGAACTTGGTTCCCTTGAGAAAAAAAGCAATTAGCCATGAATGTGTGGCTTTATTTCTGCGCTCTCAATTCTTTTCCATTGGTCTTCTGTCTTTGTGCTGGTCCCACACTGTTTTGATTACTGTGGCTTTGTAGTAAGTTTTGAAATTAGGATGAATCCTCCAACTTTGTTCTTCTTTTTCAGGATGGTTTCAGCTAATGAGGGCCCCTTATCCTTCCATATAAATTGATGGTTCAGTTTTCCATTTCTGTGAGGAAAACTCAGAATTTTGCTTGGGAATTCATTAAATCTGTAAATCACTTTGCGTGGCTTTGTTTTTTTTTTTTTACATGAACATTTATTACAGCTTTAGTCATCCTAGCCAAACCTGGAAACAACCCAGGAGTGTACCAAATAAATGGACAATTGAAATGCAGCATATCCATATACAGTAGACTATTCCTCAGCAATTAAAACCAAAGAACTACTGATAGACGCAACAAGGATGAATCTCAAAACCATGCTGAATGAAAGAGCAAAGACACACATGAATATATATACACACTATGTTTCCATTTCTATGAAATTCTATAAAATTGAAATTAATATTTATTACTAGGAGAAGCTAAGTGACCCAGGGTGCCAGGAGTAGAGGAAGGGATTGAGAGCAATTGGAAACATTTGAGGCAGGTGAAAATGTTCTTTATCTTGATTGCCCTGATTTTACAGGTGTATACATTTGTGAAAACTTATTAAATTGTACATTTTTAAATAAGTTCAGTTTCTTTTATTTGCATTATACCATAAAATAGTTGATTTCAGCATGACCAAGTCATTGATTGAGTGCTCAGAGAGGGCAGGGTTATGGGATAAGGAAATGTAAGTTTCAGTAATGAGTCCTACCATTTTGGTTTTTGCAAGTTGGTAGATGATGATGCTGAGCACTAAAAGTACAAGTCACTAATATATGTCCAGTACATTTTTTTTAAAATTTCATTAACTACTCTTTTACCCTTAATCATCCCTTCCCTCAAATTAATCTCATCTCTCATTTCCTTATTTTCCTGTCCAACCTAGATTCCATCATGCACAATTTTTCAGAAGAAATCTTTGTATAGTCATTAGTACACTTATCCTCCTTGCTACCAAAAGTCTTTGCAGGCCTCATATTTCCACTGTATTGACTTATTCTCACACACAAATTGCTCTTTTTCACTCTTTTTTTTTTTCTGCTTTCAAAAGAGTTTTTACTTGCATTAACTCATTTTTTTTAAATTATCAAGCTCTAGTTTTATTTCTTAAAACATAGCAAGTATAGTTGTTTTATAGTATATGTCTGGCATTTACAAAATATGGCATCATTATAAGTATATTTCTGATGTCTGCTGTTTCCATTGGTTCTTGCTCATGGTTCCCATTTCCTTGTAGGCCTTGGTTTCTTTCTTTGTTTTTTAATGGCTATAATTTCTTTCTTTCTTTATTTTTCTTCCTTGCAGTTTTATTGAGATATAGTTGCATACCACACAATCATCCAAAGTGTACACTGAATTGTTCACAGTATCATCATATAGCTGTGCATCCATCACCACAGTTAATTTTTGAATATTTTCATTTCTCTAAAAAATAATAAAAATAAAAATAAAAAATAAAAGTAAAAAAGAACACTGAAAACAACCCATCCCCCCCTATTATTTATTTATTTTTTTGTCCCCATTTTTCTACTCATCTATCCATAGACTGGATAAAGGGAGTGTGAGCCACAAATTTTTCTACAATCACACAGTTTTGTTCACTATTAAACTTAACAGTTTACAGAGTACCTCTCTCAATAGTGTGAATATGTATTCTTTATGTATCTGTGCAAGTGGCAGTATCTCCTTTGCATAGCATTGTGCTAGATGCTGTGTCCTCTGTCTCTTACTTCTCTTTATCCTCTTTCTTTCTTCATCATGATGGGTGGCATTTTGAAATCTTAATGATATTAAATCTTCCAGTCATGAGTACAAAATATCTTTCCATTTATTTTTGCATTTTTTAATTTCTTTCAGTAATGCTTTGTAAAGTTTAAAATAGGTTGCTTTGTAGCTATAGACAGATGATATAGCTGGATTGGGTAAAATAGGAACACATTTTCAATATCAGTGAATTTGTGGGGAATAACGTTGGGCTCCCTGCTCTAGAGTATCTTTTTCAGGGGCTACCCTTTGGTAGACTTCCATTAATGCACACACATTGCCTCCTCGCCTAGAGATGTGAAGAGATTTGATGGGCATGTCTGTGGCAGTCTCAGCATTGAGTTGAAAAACAAAATAGTATTTCTAACATCTATTATTTTGCCTTTATAAATTTGGTTGAAGGGGAGAGGCACGAGCAAGATAATTCAATACAGAACACATTTATGGAAGTGTTACAGTGTGCATGCCTGTTTGCACCTTTTTGCTAGGTGCTATGAATAATGACAACATTCTTGACCTCAGAAAAGTTTTAATTTAGTGGGTGAAATAGATGTAAACATACATTAGCATGATGACAGGCAAAATGTGATATGCACTATAATATTGAAGGCAAGCAGCAGTATATAGAAGAATGGCTATGATGGACATGGGACACAGAGCAGGCTACAGGGAGTGTAAAGTTCTGGAACATTTCTTCAGGAAAGGAAAGAGTTTCAGCAGGCAGATGTGGTGTGGAGCATGAGTGGGGACCTGAATTGGGAAAAGGCAGAACATGTTTGGGATATCCAGTGTTCCAGTGTGGCTGACCACGGCTGATCCTAAGGACACGTGTAGGGGAGTAGCAGGTTGCAAGAGGATTGGAGTCCAGGCCTGTCTGGGGAAGACTAGGATCACCAGGCTATGGAGGGGTCTTGTGTCCTGGGGAGAGGAGGGGTCCTCACTCTGCTGAGGCCAGGCAGGTGGTCAGAGCCTGACAGGAGGGAAATCTTGCCAGCAGTGGACAAGCAGAGGGTCCAGACAGAGAGAGCTCAAAGAGAAGAAGAGAAGAAGAGGACTCAGAGTTCTCTTCTAAATTAAGAAAAATTAATCTATTAGTGACCTCATAGCTCTGTCATCAACAGATCAAGAAGTTGCTCCCAGGCCTCGAAGAGGTTTCTTGCATGGCTGTAATGCTGAGATTATTTGGTCCAATGTGTAGAAACTATATTTGCTGAACAAATGTCCCATAGTCAGAACTGCAGGTATCCAAATGCACAGAGAGCAAAGGGATTTTGAGGACAATAATAAATGTGCACTCCCCAGTAGGTGTGGAATTTAATTTTATTTTTAGTTTAATCAGGCTCATTTTTATTCAGAAACCAAATAGGATAATCAAGGGTTGGGGGTTGTTGCTTTGTATATTTTTTATCACTTGAAAATATTTTTATTTCTTCAGAAATTTGCTTCAAGAGCTATTCCTATAAAATTCAATGTCTCTTAGAGTTACACTAAAACTGCTACCACAGAGGAAAATAAATATGTTTAAGACCTATGTAGTTGATCAAACAAGAATATTCTTTCCGTATCTTCTGAGTGGGTGATTTTTTTTTAATTAGAAGGCTTTTTTTGTAATTTTTTTGTTGTAGTAACGTATAAAACTCAAAATTTCTCATTTTAACTACTTCCAAGTGTACAATTCAGTAGTATTAATTACATTGACAATATCGTGCTACCATCATTAATATCCATTACTCCAACTATTTTACCACCTCAAACAGAAACTATGCACCCATTGTGGTGGCTTAGAGTGATGTACCCCAGAAAATCATGTTCTTAAACTTAATCAATTCCTGTTAGCCCATTGTAAGACCTTTTCATGAGGTTACTTCAGATAAATTGTTGTCCAACTCAATCAGAATGACTCTTAATCCTGTTACTCAGGTCCTTTATAAGCAGAATGAAATTAAGACTGATAGAGAGACAATCACAGAGGGGCAGCCAAAAGCTAAAAGTCAGTGGAGCGTGGAAGAGAAAGGAGAAGCCAGGAGAGGCCGCCATGTGCATTGCCATATGACAGAAAAGCTAAGGACCAAAGACTGCAGGCAGCCGGCCCCAGGACTTCACAGCCTTCTAGGAGAAAGCACTGCCTGGATGATGTCTAGATTTTGAACTCTTCTTAGCCTCAAAACTGTGTGTCAATACATTCTCATTGTTCAAGCCAACCTATTGCATGGCATTTGCCTTGGCAGCCAGGAAACTAAAACAGATTTTGGTACTGGGAGTGGGGTGCTGCTATTGCAAACAGAAGAACAAAATGTGGAAATAGCTTTGGAACTGGGTAGATGCTGGAAGAATAGTGAGGTGCTTGATGGAAAAAGCCTAGATTGCTTTGAAAGACTGTTGGTAGAAATAAGGATGTGAAAGGTACTTCCGATGAGGTCTTAAAGGAAATGATAAACATGTTATTGGAAACTGAAGGAAAAGTGACTCTGGTTTGAAAGTGACAGATAACTTGGTGAAATTGAGTTGTGATGTCATATGGAAGGCAGAACTTGAAAGTGATGTACTTGGACATTTAGATGAGGAGACTTCCAAGCTAAGTGTGGAAAATGCAGCCTGGTTTCTCTTTGTAGCTAAATGTGAAAAGGAAAGGAGTAAGCTGAAAACTGAGATCTTAAGCACAAAGAAATCAAAAATTGATGGTTTGGGAATTTCAGAGCCTATCCATATAATGTGCTTTGGGAATCAGGGCCAGAAGTGGCTCTGTCAGGGACTTCCCTGAGATTCCAGCAAGTCCCCCGAGAATAGCGTTCCATGTGAGAGTGTAACTGAACCTGAATCTAGTCGGTCATTTCAGTGGAAGTCAGGATTGGAAATGCAGTTAGGCAGGAAGGATCTGTGGAAAGTCCTTTTGCCTGAGATTTGGACCTCTGTGAGCTATATGCGAAACTGACATTTTTTTTTTTTCTTTGCAAAATTTTTAAAGGAAGTACCACTGTCAGCCTGGACTAAAATGGACCAAGAAGGGACAAACTGAAGAAAGAATGACTTCAAGGGAAGAACCATGGAAGATGAGGAATGAACTAAAGAAACACATCTCCTTGGGCCAAAAAGCTGACCCATCCATGGGTGTGAAAAGGGTGGGTCCACCTCTGCTTGGAGGGGGCAGGCCTCACACCGCATTGGTCAGGAAGAGTCCTGCCACCCCAGTGCTTGGAGTTGGTGGAGCCTGTGTCCTGGGGTTTGTGGAGAGCCTGGCCACCACCTCAGTGCTTTGGAGAGGGTGGGACCTGTGCCTCAGGGTTTGCAGAAAAACTGGCCACCACCCTGATGCTCAGAGAAGGTAGAGTGTACACCCCAGTGTTCAGGGAGAGCATGACCACTAGACAAGAGCTTGAAAGGGTGGGACTTCTGCTCCACCAGGCCCAGAGGACAAAACATCTATCCATAGATGACTCTCAGTCCTTGAAATCTAATGGAGTTTGCCTTGCTGGATTTTGGAATTGCCTGGGACCTGTGACCCCTGTTTTCCTTCCAGTCTCTTCCTTCTGGAATGGCAATGTCTATCCTTTGCCTATCCCTCCATTGGATATTGGAAGCAGATTACCCATTTTATAGACTTTGTAGCTTCAAGACAGAGAGGAATTGTGCCCCAGGACAGATCACACCCATACCTAATTTTGATGAGACTTTGTACTTAGCACTGTTTCTGAAATGAGTTAAGGCTTTTGGAAGGTTGTAAAGTAATAAATGCATTTTGCATATGGGAAGAACATATCTTTTTGAAGTCCAGAGGCAGACTGTGGTGGTTTGGAGCTACGTACCCCAGAAAATCATGTTCTTAATGCATACTGGGTATGAACCCATTGTAAGTAAGGAAGTTTTGATGGGGTTAAGTTATGGCCCAATTCAATCAGGATGGATCTTAATCCAGTAAGGGAGTCCTTTTTATAAGCAAAATGAAATTCATACAGATAGAGAAAATGGCATAGAGGGGGTGGCAGACAGAAGCTGAAAATCAACAGAACATAGAAGAAAAGGAAGAGGCCAGGAGAGGCCGCCATGTGCATTGCCATGTGTCAGAGGAGCCCAGGACCAAGGATCACCAGCAGCCAGCCCCAGATGCCAGACTTCAGGAAGAAAGCATCACCTTGATGAAGCCTTGATTTCAGACTTCTCATAGCTTCATAACTGTG
This sequence comes from Choloepus didactylus, assembly GCF_015220235.1. NCBI lineage: Eukaryota > Metazoa > Chordata > Mammalia > Pilosa > Megalonychidae > Choloepus > Choloepus didactylus. Next base: position 69,446,866 of record NC_051310.1, read on the forward strand.
AGTCTATAAATTCCCATTGTTTAAGCCCGCCCATTGCATGGTATTTGCTTTGGCAGCCAGGAAACTAAACACCCATTAAGCAATAATTTGCTGTTTAAAATGGATTTACTCCTTTGTTATGGAATTAGTTTGTCTCTCTGACTGTTCATCGATCCATCTATGGAACCATCCATCTATTCTCTCATTGAACAAATGTATATTGAGCACCTGCTATTTATCTGGCATGGTTTTGGGCACTATGGATTCAACGGCAAACAAGTGGATAAAGTCTTACTCTCATTGAGCTTCCAAATTAGTAAGAAGGCATAAATAAGTAAGTAAAGAAGAATGAACAAGTTGGGCTAATAAATAAGGATGCTGATTCTAGACACTGGTAGATATCACAAATACTAGAGAATTGAGTCCCATGATAGAGAGGCACTGGGGGAGAAGAGAGCTGTCATAGCCAGCAGGTTGGGCACAGCTTCCCTGAGGAGGTGACCACTGAGCTGAGAGGGGAGTGAGGAGAAAGAGGCAGCTGGACTGGTGGTGGGGGCAGCATTTTCCAGGCAGAGGACTGGACACCAGTATGTTCAAATGTCATCTTCCTGGTGAGGGCTTAACTTCCTTCCTATACTACAGAAATTTACAATCAGTCCCCCAAATCTCCCCATCTCCCTTGTTTTATTCTGTTCACTGCTGTATCTCCAGCTCCTAAAACTTTGCCTGATGTAAGTGGATTCTCAAAAAATGTCAGTTGAAGGAATAAATAAATATGGGCCATCCATTAAAATAGTTTGTGGTGAAGCTGGAAACAGAAATAGGATAGTGGCTGGAAGGAAACATGGAGGCCAAAGAGTTTTCCTTTTTGGACATACAAAAGCATACGAGCTTCCTAATAGGAAATGAACCAGGAGAAAGGAAAATGTTTATGACTCTTGAGAGAGAAGGGGTGATTGTAGAAATGACCTCCCTGACTGTCCAGCAAGTCCCTGGAGAATAGAGGTCTAGGATGTGTCTTAGGGATCTGAATTTTAAATCCCTACACCAGCACCGAGGACCACCAAATCAAGGATTTTGGATTGAAGAGGCTTGGCAGTGAGTGCAATACAGTAAGTACACAATGTTTATGGCATTTTGTGAAATTAATTTCAATACAAGAGAGTATTGAATAAACAAGTCTTTCAACTAACATTTATCAGGATCTGCTGCATATCAAACACTATACCAGTTGTGCCTGAAGATACAAAATTAAGATACAGTTTCTTTGGTCTGTAAAGTGGAGACTGGTAAGAGGGCTAATTTGGGAATAAATTGAAGTCAGAATTGTAAAGCAGAGCGATTCAATAAACGATCATTCTATCATTCTGTCTTCTTCCTAACTTCTCTGCCCTTGATAAATTCACATTTCTAAGCCTCAGTTATTAAAATACTCTGAATAGATGATCAAATCAATGATTGAGAACACTACATAAAAATATTTAGCAAATGTATGAAAAACACAACATCTCAAATCAGTGTGAATCAGACAAACCACTCAGTAAACCGTTTGTGTCAACTGCTTATCCAAGATTCATGGCTAAGAGGACAAAGCAAAATGCAGGAAAAAAGTGTATTGTGTGTAAACATATGCATTAAATTAAAGAAAATAATCAATACTCATTTTCACAATTTAGGGATAAAATATCCCTGGAAGAATAAGTAAGAAATTAAGTGGGGGAGGAGGAGAGAAGTAGAGGCCAACTACAAAAGCAGGAAGGAGAATTTTCAGAGTTCCTTCATATTTTTTATTTTTAAATCATGTCAATTTTCATTTACTTAAAAATAAAACAAAGTTTTATAAGGGAAAAGATAAAACAGTGAATTCTAATCCTATACATCACCAGCAAAACCAAAATTCATTGGAAGGATGCCCTGGAATGGGCAATTTTGCTGTGTACTGCAGAAGTGTTCCACTAAAACTTGAGGCACATTGAAGAGAGCCTGCTGTGCCCCTAGGAAGCCCTCAAAATTCATATAAAGGGCAGTGGGATACTGTACACAGAGGGGTGGCATGATCAGATTCTACAATAAGCAGATGAGTTTAGAACTTATGTTGATTCAAGGAGCATAAGACTGGCTAGAGGCAAAGTGTCTGATTAGGAGACTGTTGAGGGGTCAAAATAGGAGATCATGAAGAGCTGATATGGGATATTAGTAATCAGGATTGGTTGGCGAACTAAGAAGAAAATTAAAATGACAAGATGATCGATCGTCTATCAAGGGAAGAGGTAAGTGGGAAGAAATAGTAACTGGTTTCCTAGGCAACAGAATGAATGATGATGATGCTAAGATAAAGAACTCTTCCATAATTAAGAAATAAAAGAAGATGACTGAAGACTCATAAAAATAATCATGAAGCATAATTCACTCTATTTTAGAATGCGAAATGTTGGAATTTCCAGTGAGAACCTGACTGTGATGCCCAGGGAAGGGTAAGGCAATGCAGATTTGAGCTGCCACATATTTTGCAGGGGTTGCAAGAAGACCATATCATTGACAAAATATTTCTCTTTCATGGGATTTTTAATAGAACCATCATTATGAGGCTGAAATCTCAGAATATATTACTGTGTATAATAGACTGCATGGAAATTTCCTTTTTAACATTTTAAAAACAAATTCCTATTGGGAAGGAGATGTTGAATATAGATCTCTGGTTAATGCAGCTCTGGACAACTGGGATTTAATTAAAATTCTTAAACTAAACCTCCATATTGAGAATCCACAATAGACTATTTCTCACCAACAATTAAAAGGCATGCAATAACTTAGTAGTAGCAGCCATGGAGGAGGGGTGGTATTGCATAGACTTGCCTTCAAGAAAGAACTTGTCCCTGAGCTGAGGCAGGCAGTGAGCTGATGACCACAGCCACAGCTCTCAGCATCTTCAGGACTCCTTCAGATTTGGGGCCTCACTCTTGCTGGGCAGTCACCAGCCAAAGGTTGAGCAGGGCAGAGGTCCTAGGGCTTGGTCATTTCTTCCCAAAGGGGGATTCCTCTAATGACTAATATTGTCCTTGACTTTCCCCTAGGATTGGCTGAGACCATCAGTTACAAAGATTGAGCAGGCAAACACCTTTGGCCAAATGTCATCTTTCTTGTAAGCTGTTCAAATAAAACAAATACAAATTACAACAGAACACCAAGTAAAATAAATAATACATTAGAGAGAAAGAAATCTAGAGACATTTTTCATTAAAAAAAAGCAACATGCATATATTTGCTAAAATCTAATATACATGTGTTTGTGAATTTCATTTTCTTTTTAATTAGGAAAAATAAAGCTAAATTAATTTATTGTTCAATATTGAAACAAAAGACCAAAGAGAAGGAGGCACAAACTGTGATTTTTTACTTTTCCCATTGTATTATGTATTTCTTACAAAACATAATGTGTGGCACAGAGAAAATATTTTTAAAAATTTTTGGTGGATTCATAAATATATAAATGAATGGTGGAGGAAAAGGGCATTGACATAGGAGAGAGACAGACCCAATGACACAGAAATCATGAGAAATCACTAGTACCCAAAAAGATATTATTAAGTCTGTTTTGTAATTGCCACCTAATGGTCCCCCACCCCCACCCTGTGTTAAAAATTCTTTAAAAAGAGTAAGAGATTTAAGTTGTGATTCATTCGCAGTCACCCGTGTTGGCCTCTCTTGCTGCTTTAGTTAATGCCATTGTACAGCGTCACAGAAGAGATCATGGGGGCCCATGTCTCAGATGTCACCAGGTCAGGACGAGCAAACAGGTTGCACTATTCTCCCTAAGTGGGGCCAGCCCATCCCTGGCATCCCAAGCACTGCAGGGGGCTCACTGTCCTTTTACAAAGAGTTCATGAGGATTTGAGTGAAGGAAGGCTAGTGCACTCTGGAGGATGGTGAACACAACTGCCTGGACCCTCTCAGGGTCTCGTGCTAAGCCATCTCCCTACCTCACTCCCAGCTGCTCGGCCTGGCCATGGGCAGGTCACCTTTGAAAGATCTTGAGTCTATTTCCTTCCCCAGGCTGGTCCAAATCCCTGCACAAGTGACATGATGAAAACCATTTCCTTTGGGTGGAAGCCTGTCTCTATCACACTCAGGTGTGTGTTCTGGTAACAGGACCCCAATAAGCCAACCCCTCATACATGAAGCCAGTCTCAAGTATAAAAGCCCAGATGAGAAATCAGCAGCATGATCAAGGGATGAGAAGAAGCTCAGACATTTCCTTTTTAGACTTGCTTACCAAGGGTTCAATATACGTGGACCCATTCCCCATGGCACTCATATATTCAGGCCTCACGGAGAGCTGGAAAGTAGGAATGAAATTACCCAGCAGCTCTAGTCTCCCAGCAATTCCAGGAATTCAGTGGAGGAACTAGGTCCCTGCTGATAACCCTCAGCCGCCAACCTCCACAGCTCCCACCCTGAGGACGACGTGTGCATGGTTCAGTGGCCGGGTTCTCACTATTTCTGCTTCTTCTGCATTGTCCCATTACTTTGCTCTGTTCTGCTCTCTGTCATTTTGTTTCTGTGGCTTTCACTGACTCCTGGAATCTTCTGAGAGCTTTCCAGTTTTAATTTAATATGCCCTTAAATAATTTACCTTGAGGTGACTGCATGGGTTGGCCGGTCCAGCCCCTTCAGGGTCACCAACCCTGAGCTACAACATCCCCGTGAGTTGCTGCCTGGGTGGTAGCCCCGAGCCAGCCTCAATCTCTGCCTGGGTGAACTGTAATTAGGACTGTGGGGCCAAAGTGATCTACGTGAAAGGAATTATTGAAGGGTCTGTGGGCCCAGCAGTCCTCATCAGGTCACTCAACTCCAAATACAGGATACATTTATGGAATTGGCACAAAATGGAACAATTTCACAAATTTGAGTAGAGGTCAACTACCATTGGGCATCTCATCAATTTAGTTCTGTCAGTGTCAACAGAATCAAATCGGACTGTTGAGAAATGAAGTCTGCTACCATCACAGGACAAAATGTTAGATGCTTGGAAGAATTAAATGCACATGTGCCTTCCCATGTGTCTGCCTTGCTTGTTAATTCCCATATTAGCTTCCTCCCATGCTTTATGCTGTCTTTTGGAGAGAAAACAGTTATATATCCTTGACATTTCACTCTTATGAACGAAGTGACATTTCCCCAAAGTGAAATATGCTCAGTGCGTGGTAGTTACTCTATAGGGTATTGTACATCACGACTGAAAACAACAAATGGTTTCCATCCCGAGAGCTGACTAACTCAGTGTCCCTTTTTAACACTGTCATTAGATACAGCTCTTTCACTTAGAAGTAAGTCACGGTTTCTATAAGGGATGCACTGGTCTGGTCCAATTTTACTATTTTTTTAATTGAAAATTTTCTTGAGATAATTGTAGATTCACATACAGTAGTAAGAAATAATACAGAGAAATCCTGTGCACACTTTGCCTAGTTTTGGCTGTTAGTAACATTTTACAAAATTATATTGTAAAATCATAATAATGACATTAACGTTGATTCAATCCATTTCCCCAGTTTTGCTTATGCTCATGAATGTGTGCATTTAGTTCTACACGATTTTATCATCTGTGAAGGCTGTGTATCTACTGCAATGGTTAAGATACTGAACAGTTGCAACACTACACAGATCCCTTGTGTTGCCTTTTTGTAACTATACATCTTCCGTGCCCCAGCCCTCTGGCAACTACTAATCTGTTCTCCACTCCTGAATTTTTTCATGTAAGTAATATTTTATAAATGGAATTAAGAAATATGTAACCATTTGAGACTAGCTTTTTTCATTAGGCATAATTCCCTAGATAGTAATCCAAGTTGTTGAGTTTATCAATAGTCGTTTCTTTTATCCTGAGTAGTATTCCATGGTATGCATGTAGAACAGTTTGTTTATCCATTTACTTATTGAAGGGCATGTGAGATGATTTTCAGTCTCTGGTTATTCATGTATAGGTTTTTGTATGAATGTAAGTTTTCATTTCTCTGGGATAAATGCCTCAGAGGACAATTGCTGAGTCATATAGCAATTGCATGTTTGCTTTTATAAGAAACTGGCAAACTGTTTTCTGGAGTGATTATAACATTTTACATTCTCACAAACAATGTATGCATGGTACACTTCCTCTGCACTCTTGCTAGCGTTTGTTGTTGTCAGTGGTTTTTTTTTAATTTTTTAATTTTAGCCATTCTAATGTGTATATAGTGATCTCTCATGGATTTAATTTGTATTTTGCTGATGGCTAATGATATTGAACATCTTTCATTTTCTTATTTGCCATCTGTATATGCTCTTTGGTGAAACATTTCATCATGTTTTTTGACCATTTTCTAACTGGATTGTTTGGTATTCAACTGTTGACTATAAGAGACCTTTATGTTCTAAATACTAGTCCTTTTTGATACAGGTAGTTTGTAATATAGTTTCACTTAGTAGCCTGTCTTTTCATCTTGTTCACATGAGATTCTGCAGAGCAAATGTTTTTTTAACTTGAATGACATCCAGTTTAATGATTTTTCCTTTTATGTATCATGCCTTGGCTCAAGTCTCTTTACCTAGTCCTATATTTCAAAGATTTTTCTCCTGTGTTTTATTTTCCTAAAAGTTATATGCTTTGGCATTTTATGTTTAAGCTTAAGATCCATTTTGAGTTAGTCTTTTTAATGTGAGGTTTAGATCAAGGTCCAGTTTTATTGTCTATGTTCTCAAACCATTGTTGAAAAAGAATACCCTCTTATCATCGAATTGTTTTTGCACATTCGTCAAACTCTGTGATTATACAGAGAGTCACTGACTGTACACTTTGGGTGGATTGTAAGGTATGTGAATAAAACTGTTTAAAAAAATCTTTGAGTTTTTTTGGGTGGGTATATTTCTAGGCACTCTATTTTGTGACAGTGCTCTATGTATATATCCCTTCACACTGTCCACATTATTTTGCTTCCTGAATTATATAGTAAACTTCAACACTGGGCAGAGTAATTCCTCATTTTATTTTTTCTTATCAGGATTGCTTTAGCTATTCAAGGACCTATTGCCTGTCAGTATAATTTTAGAATAAGCTTGTCTATGCCTATAAAAAACCTTGGCAGGATTTTGGTAAGCATTACATTAAATCTAGAGATAAATTTCGTGAGAAACAATGTCTAAACTATGTTGTATCTTCCAGTCCATGAACATAGTATATCTCTATATTTACTCATGTCTTCTTTGATGTCTTTCATCAGCATTTTGCAATTTTCAGCACACAGATCACGTACACACTTTATTAAGTGTCTATGTATATAATTTAATTTGGAGTGATTGTGAGTAGTATCGTGTTTGAAATTTCCATTTCCATGTGTTTGTCATTTTTATATAGATATGTGATTCATATTTGTGTGTTGATCTTTAATTCTGTGAGGTTCTAAACTCATGAAATAGGACAGTTTTGTTTCTCACTTTCCCATCTGTATGCTTTCTATTTCTTTCTCCTCCTCTTCCTCTTCCTTCTTCCTATTCTTAAAATTTTAATTCTAATTCTACTTTCTTAATCTTTCTTTCTTTCTTTTTTCCTTTCTTTCTCTCTTTTCCTCCTCCTCTTCCTCTTCCTCCTCGTCACCAGCTCCTCCTCCTCCTCCTTTTTCTTCTAATTCTTGTTCTTTTGCCTTTATGCACTGGTTAGAATTTCCAATACTATGTTGAATAGGAGTGGTGAGAGTGGTCATCCTTGCCTGTTCCCCTTCATAGAGAGAAAGTGTGCCAGTTTGGATATATTATGTCCTCCAAAAAGCCATGCTATTTAATGCAATCTTGTGGGGGCAGATTTCCTAGTCTTTTGATTAGAGTGGAAACTTTTGATTGAGTGTTTCCATGGAGATCTGACTCACCCAACTGTGGACAATACCTCTGATTAGATTATTTCCATGGAGGTGTGGCTCCACCCATTCAGGGTGGGTCTTGATTAGTTCACTCAAGTATTTAAGAGAGAAGCTAAGAGCCAACTCAGACCTAGATGCTTTCTGGTGCTTGGAGATGTTTGGAGTTGTGGCAGAATGATGTTTGGAGGTGCTAAGCTAAGAGAGTTTGCCCTGGAGAAGCTAAAAGAAGACTTCTAGATGCTCAGGGAGAAAGAAGCAGGGATGCCCAGGAGCTGAGGGAGATGAGTGAAGACAGAAGCCCAGAGGCATTTTGGAGAAAGCCATTTTGAAATGCAACCCAGGAGCAAAAGACCAGCAGGTGTCAGCCACATGCCTTCCCAGCTTACAGAGGTGTTCCAGACACCACTGGCCCTTCTTCAGTGAAGGTATCCTCTTGTTGATATCAGCCTTAGATTGGACACTTTTATTGTCTTAGAACACTAAATTTGTAACAGAATAAATCCCCTTTATAAAAACCAATGCATTTCTGGTATTTTGCATAATGGCAGCATTAGGAAACCAGAAGAGAATGCATTCATTTTTTCACCATTAAGTATGATTCTCACTGTTGTCTTTATTTTTGGTTGTTGTTCTTTATCAAGTTAAGGTAATTCCTCTCTATTCCTAATTTGCTAACTCCCTGATACAAGTGATGCTTCTTGGGTTATTGGCAAGTTTCTTTCTCTTTCCCTTGGGATATGTTATATGCTCACTTTTTGCTAAATCACTGGACTATACATTTATATTTTATGTACTTTTCTGTACTTGTGCCATATACCAATAAAGATCTAAATAGGTGACAATTCCTTCCAAAAGTCAGCAAAGAATTCTAAAATGTAACAGGGAGAAAAACTACCTAAAAGTAACAAGAATGATACTGACATTTGTCTCTCGTTAACGAGAGTGAGTCCAAAAAGAGAATTTTGCTGGTTTGGATATATTATGTCCCCCAAATGCCATGTTCTTTAGTGCAGTCTTGTGGGGGCAGATGTATTAGTGTTGGATCAGGTGGGAATCTTTGGATTAGGTTGTTTCCATGGAGATGTGACCCACCCAACTGTGGGTGAAACTCCGATTAGATAATTTCTATGGAGGTGTGGCCCTCCCCATTCAATGTGGGTCTTGATTAGTTTACCTGAGACCTATAAGAGCTCAAACAGGAGCTCAGTGGTACAGCCAAGAAAGACATTTTGAAGACAGTCATTGAAAGTAGGCTTTTGCTATTCCAGAGTTTGCCTGGAAGAAATTAAGAGAACACCCCCAGATGCCTAGAGAGAAATGTGCTGGGAGAAAGCCATTTTGAAACACAACCTGGGAAAAGAGGAAGAAGATGCCAGCCACGTGTCTTCCCAGACAACAGAGGTGTTCTAGATGCCATTGGCTGTTCTTCTGTGAAGGTACCCTGTTGCTGATGCCTTAGCTTGGACACTTTTATGGCCTTAAGACTGTAACTTTGTAACCAAATATGCTCCCTTTATAAAAGCCAATCCATTTCTGGTATTTTGCATAATAGCAGCATTAGCAAACCAGAACAAAAATGGAGCAATATTTTTGAGCGGCTGGAAGAAAGTTTCCTTTAAACTAGAGTACTATATCAAGTCAAACTGCATTCAAAAGTAGCATCAAAATGATGACTTTTTAGGTCATCAAAAACTCTGAAGTTTTACAGCTGACAGAGTCTGCAAGAAAAATTAGAAATTATATATCATCAGGAGGAAAAGAAAAACAGGAGGAAGAAATGGGGTACAAAAAATAAAGAATAAAATCATAACTGACAGATGCTTTTGCCTAATTAAGTTGTTTTTCAGTTTTAGAATTTGAATCTCATAATAAAATGCCAGATAATAACACGGGAGAGGTGGAGCAGGGGTAGAGAGGATAATATCATGCTAAAACTTTAATTTTTTGAGGGGAGGATACAGCATTGATTAATTTAAAAAAACTTGTTTTCAAAGTATATGTGTTAATAATTTAAAGACAATACCAAGAAAAGAAGGAAAATGCATAAATTCTAATCACTAGTTCAAACCTGACCAATTATGGAAAATTAAATAAGAAATAAATTGAAGTTATTCCATTTAATTCTAAAATGTATTTCTGCATACGTATTTCTATTTCTTTCAAAAGGATCCAATTATAGGAAAATAGTTCCTACTACTGAAGTTACATAACCAAAATTAATTTTCAGTATTTTGAATGCAATAGCAAAATTCTTTCCTGGTATCAGATCTGTGTTTATTGAAATATCTCTCAAAGGATTCAAAATGAATTTCTAACATGTAGTTCCTTTCACAAGTGAAAACTCTTAAGAAATTCACAGGAACACTATTAAAACCACTAAGCTTCCGTTTTTGTTCCTTTTTAGGGATTGACTCACATCCCCCATAAAAGGCATGTTCAGGGACTAAACCCTGGTCCTGTGGGTGTGAACCTATTTGTAAACAGGACTTTTAAAGATGTTGTTAGTTAAGGTGTGCCTAGACTGAATAAGGGAGGGTGTTAACTCAATATGGCTAAAGTCCTTATAAGTAAAGGAAATGAATCCAGGAAGAGCAGCCAGAGTTAGAAGTCAACAGTATCTGTAAGATGCAGAAGGTGCTGCCATGTGTATCACCATGTAATGGAAAATCCAAGGAACCCCAAAAAGTGGTGGCCATCAGTAGTCACTGACCCTGGGAGGAAGCCAGCCTTCTAGCCTCTGCAGCTGGGAACCAATAAATTCCTGTTGCTAACCTAATCCCTTGCATGGTATTTGTTTTAGTGGCTGGGAAAGTAAAATATTCCTGTATTGGTGCTAAAGTCAAGGGAAAAAGACTGCAGAGTAAGTTGAACAGCAGTTATTCAAATTCTCTAATGACAGTGATAATTAATGACCTATACTGTTACCTTACTTGGCTCATATGGATAGCAAGTTATATTAATAGCCATATTAAAAGCTTCTAGATGAAAGTTTGACTATGATTTGTACAAACAAAAGGTAAAATGTGATGAGAGCACCAAGACTCTCAAAGGAGCTATATTTTTCCTTTATAAATATTGAAAAAAAATGGAACAAACTTAAACGTACAGTCAAGGAATGCACGTTAAATATATTTATGTAAGATAATCACTAAATGATGGGATGATTTGGATACATAAGTTTTGATAGGAAATATTTTTATGATATGATAAGTGAAAATAATCAGGTTACAAAACAGAATATCTAGTAGGATTCTATTTTTAATGTCTTATTTTAATAAAAGTGTATGTGAAAATCTATATCCATATTTATACACAGACATGGAAGACATGAAACATGAACATAAAATGTATGCACATGGTGCTGCATTTTGGTTTTGTGTTCTTTTGTTTTTGTTTTTTATTATCCAGTTTTCTAATCCAATTAAGATATATTAGCTGTATACACAAAACGAAGAAAGGAGGGTAACAACTAAAAGAATACTGAGAGAGAGCTACCTACAGTAGCTGCCTATATCCAAATTTATCCACAGTCATCAAAAACAAATAAACAATACAGATCAGCAAGAAAAAGAAGTAAAAATATATAAACTCCCATAATTTTAGAATAATTAGAAGGTAGAAAGCACTAAAAACTTCAAAGTACTTGCATGCAGAAAAGTAAACACCAAATTCAGCAGAGCTTTATCTCTAGATTTTGGGGTAAGCAAGAGAGGTTTGAATAAACTCCGGAAAATGGAGAAGGAGAAATAAAGAGGGCCCAAGAATAAACAAAACCACACCCTGAAGAGGAGATTGAGTATGTCAGAGAACTGATTTGAGGGAAGAAATTTGAAAGTACATGACAATTGAGTTGACAATCTAAAAAAATGCATTGCTTCTGCCAGCAGGAATTGGGTAAACATATTGAAAATGGATAAGAGCCCTTTGAGTACTGAGTAGTGAAAAGAAAAAGAAGCAGGAAAGAAGCATCTGAAAGACAAAAGAAAAGAAAAACTTCCAAGGACCCATAGCCATTTCTCAATCACTGCCATAAGGAGACAAGGGTTAACTCAGCAGGCTTGGAATGCTCAAACACTCCAGGTTCCCAAGAAAATCTTATCTTCAGGACTACCCTGAGATGACTACTGGGTGTTGAGGTATATGCTCTTGAAATATTCTGCCTAATAGTAGAGTTTTGTGTTCCTGAGACCTTGGGCCATGCTGTACTAGTTCAATAGCTACTTTAGGGTAGCAATGCGATCTATGGTGAACATCTGTTTTTTGCTCTGGAGAGCTGGATCCTGTGTGGCTGAGGTCAGTTACGAAGGAGCTGCATGTCTATGCAACTGAGCCCCAATAAAAACCCTGGATACAAGGCTTGGGAGAGCTTCCCTAGTTGACAGCACTTCACACATGTTGCCACAAATTGTTCCTGGAAGAATTAATCATGTGTTTGTGACTTCACTGGAAAAGGACACCTGAAAGCTTTCAACTGGCTTCTGCTATATTTCTCCCCAAGCATTTTTTACCTATGCTGATTTTAACCTATATCCTTTTTTAAAAAAAAAACTCAGTTTTATTGAGATATATTCACATACAATACAATCATCCATGGTGTACAATCAGCTTTTCACAGTACCATCATATAGTTAAGCATTCGTCACCCCAATTTGTTTTTGAACATTTTCCTTATACCAGAAAGATTCAGAATAAGAATAAAAAATAAAAATTAAAAGGACACCCAAATCATCCCCCCATCCCACCCTATTTTTCATTTAGTTTTGTCCCCATTTATCTACCCATCCATCTATACACTGGATAAAGGGAGTGCGATCCACAAGGTTTTCACAGTTACACTGTCACCCTTGTAATCTACATTGTTATACAATCGTCTTCAAGAGTCAAGGCTACTGGGTTGGAGTTTGGTAGTTTTAGGTATTTACTTCCAGCTATTACAATACATTAAAACCTACAAAGTGTTATCTATATAGTGTGTAAGAATGTCCACCAGAGTGACTTCTTGACTCCATTTGAAATCTCTCAGCCACTGAAGCTTTATTTCATTTCATTTCACATACCCTTTTTGGTCAGGAAGATGTTCTCAATCCCATGGTGCCAGGTCCAGCTTCCTCCCCGGGAGTCATATCCTGTGTTGCTAGGGAGATTTACATCCATGGGAGTCAGGTCCCAAGCAGCAGGGAGGGCAGTGAGTTCACCTGCCAAGGCAGCTTAGTTAGAGAGAGAGAGAGAGGGCCACATCTGAGCAACAAAGAGGCACTCGGGGAGACCCTTAGGCACAATTATAAGCAGGTTTAGCCTCTCCTTTTCAGTAACAAGCTTCATAAGGGCAAGTCCCAAGACAGAGGGCTCAGCATGTCAAGCCATCAGTCCCCAGTGTTTGTGAGAACATCAACAATCCAGGTGAGGAAGTCCAACACCTCCGCATCCTCCCCCAGTTCCTCGGGGGACCCTGAATATATATTTTTATTCTCCACCCAAATTACTTTGGGATGTGTTGCTGTTTCACTCTAACCTATATAGACCTGCCATATCTCACTTCCTATTCAAAGTTCCATGTGATTGTGGTGTTTGAACAAACTGACTATAGAAGTTATATTGTTTAGAAAATATAGATCCTACACCAAATAAACATCTCTTCTCTTGGTCTCACATGGAAGTTGAAGTTTGAACACAGTCCATTTCAACCTTTACCCTTTGGCCCAATTTGCCATAGTCTTAACCAGATCTGCTTCATTCATGTCTCTAAATGAAGTTTGGGCTCTTTTTCAGCTTTTTTTTTTTTTTTTTTTAACAGTTGCTGTATGCGTTAATACAGACATTCATATCTGCCGAGCTCTAGCTCTGAGTTTCAGGTGTCACACAGATGCCCAATGTTCCAGAGACCAATCAGGTTATACACAAAGGGATCAGCATCTCAGAGTTTGGAGATAGCCATTACAATTCAGGAATAGATTTGACTGCTGTAAGAGCTTACAATCTAGGGACCACTACAACAATCAATAAAGCATAATCATGATATAACAGTTTTCCTTAGTCCTATGATCCTTCTAACAAATCAGTGATGTTGATGGTGGTCTTGGGTACCTCTATACTACTCCCAAAACAAGCCATCTAGTAAATTAAATACACTTTTATAACTGAAAGGTGTGTTCTAGAGTGAGGAATCTTGTAAATTGTCTCAAACACCAACTCTATTCACAAAGTGAATAAAAAAAATGTAGCCTTCATCTATTCAAAGTTAACCATAAGAAGAAAAGAGAAAATGGGAATCAACATATTTTAATTGAAAATTCCTTTCCTCCAAAACAATCAAGAAGTAGAAAAACCCTAACACAACACTATAATTAAACTAGAGATCCTCCAAATAATGTTGAATCAGAAACATGAAAACTAATTAGAGAAATGGACAAATGAAGGAAAGAAATGGAAAGAAGTTCTTTTTTTTTTTTAATTCAAGGAAAGAAAGGAAAAAAACACTCAAAATCAAATTAGAAATGAAGACTCACTTCCGTGTCTTCAAAATAAAGAAAATAAGATTTTTAAAAAGTGGACTGAAATGGATAAGACAAAGCATTTGAAATGGAAAACAGTCACAGAAGATCCAGCCTTTCTATAAATGGAATTCTGGAAGATGAAAAAATAGAAAAATTGAACAGAACTAATATTTAGAAGTATAATTCAGGACACTTTTAAGAAATAAAAAAAAAAATAAAGACTGTAATCAACATATTGAAAAGACCTATAAGATAAATGAGAAAATTGACCCAGAATAACTAACTCCAAGATAGATCCTATTTCAATTTTCAGAATTCATAGATAAATTACAAAAAATTCTCAGGACCTTCAGCAGAGAAGACCAAGTAACATAGAAAGGCAAGAGTAATAAGCTAACATCGGACATCCCAAAGCAACATACGACTCAAGGCAACAAAGGTGAAGAATGTTCAAGACACTGAAAGAAATGAAATGTGAACAAGATTTACATCCAGCCAAGCTGCCTTTTAAGCCTTAAGGTTATAGAAAAATAGTTTAAAACAGCTATCAACTCAGAGAATACCATGCCCTTGAGTCCTTCCTGAAGAATATGGGCTCCATCCAGGCAAGGGATGAAGCTTTCCCTAAAGTGCTGGTAACTTTTGATATGCTTAAAATGTGCTTCTTAGTCATCCTGTATCTCAAACCCCCAACCATGCAGCCGATGTTGGCAGAGGAAAGAACTCTGTAAATCCTTCCATATATGGAATTTTACTAGGCTGAGCCCTGGGGAATTATGGGTTCCTGTTGGAGGAATACTTAAAAAGGAAGGATGGAAAACTGATGCAGAGGAGCTGACACAGCTGTGGATCTGGTCCAAAAGAGGCCACTGGCTTCAGGGCATATTGTATCCAACGTTCCTGGGTAAGTCAGGTTTGATCCAAGGCAGTAGGAAAGGCTCCTTGGTTACTTGAAAGGATAATTAAAACAGGTAGAGAAGGAAGCATCATATTCAGACAACAATGGGTCCATATTCCTAAAGACAAAATTGGCTGGAGCTGAGTAGCTACTTCCCCTTTTAGATGGGTTCTCCAGAGGCTGTATGCCAAATGTCATTTTTCATCATGCTTGCCCAGTTCTTGTGGCCACTGCCCTAATGTGAATTATCTTTCTGGCACCTGTAACACTTGATTAAAACTTCGACAGTTACCATTAAAAGGTAGAACTTTCCTGTTTTATACAGCAAGCAATAAGCCTACTCTCATGTTAATGCTCATATAACTTATACCACATTGTTATGATGTGTGATTGAAGTCAATGTATACTCATAGAGTATACATGAGAGTATACTCCATGATAAACAAATTATTGACTTCCTTTATTTTCAACAATTTGTGTGTAAAGAATATGAGAGGAATAAAGATAGTAAAAACATTAAACAAAGTTGATCAGGAAAATAAAAATAAAATATTTTATTAATTTGAATGAGGATAATAAAGAGGAAAAGAAACATAAAACAGGGAGTTCAAATAAAGCATAAATAGTAAGATAGTAGGCATAAAGGCAAGCATATTGGTAGTTGTATTACATGAAAATGTGCTAAATACCACAAATAATATACAAGGATTGGCAAAATTGATTTAAAAAAGAAAAACTATCTATTATATTCTGCTTATAATCGATGGTTTCAAACATTATGACCTATAAGGTTGAAAGTAAAAGGATGGGAGATTCCTAGTGCTGGCCAAGATAGTGAAAACCATATTCCTTGAAGTAAAGATGAATACTTTTGAAATGAATGGCAAGATAAAAGTTCTCCACAAAGATATAGAAACTATCAAAAGGAACCAGGTGGAAAATTCAGAAATGAAAACCACAATGTCTGAAATAACAAATTCACTGAGTCCATCAATAGCAGAATGGAGATGATAGAGGAAAGAGTAAGAGCACTTTAAGTTATATCTATAGACATATCCAATCTGAAGAAGAGATAGAAAATATTGAGAGAAAAACAAACATACATATCCCAACAGACTTGTGGGATTTGTGCAATATTCATGTTATTGGAGTCCAAGGAGGAGAAGAGAAAAAAGACAAGTGCAAAAGAAAGCTGGAGTGACTATATGAATATTAAACAAAGTATACTTTAAAACTAGGAATATTATCAAGGATAAAGAAGGGTATTGCATATAATAAGAGTCAATCAATCCTAACACAATGATAAAAGAATAATTTACCAAAAATATACAATAATTCAACAGCACAGCTTCAAAAGTCATTAAGAAAAATAGTAGAGCTCAAAAGTGAGATAGACAAATCACAGTTATAGTTTGGGGACTTCAACACACCTCTCTCACTAACTGATAAAACAAGTAGATGGAAATCAGCAAGGATGGAGACCTGTACAACACAACCAACCAACTTAACCTAACTGACATGTAAGTACGGTCCACCCCCAAACATCAGAATATACATTCTCTTCAAATATACATGGAACTTACACAAAAAGAACCCAAATTTTGAACCATGAAACAAAGCCCAATTTTAAAAACTGAAATCATATGGAATTAAAGAAGAAATTGATAACAGAAAGATACCTAGAAAACCTTCAAATATTTAGAAATTAAACAACCATGGAAATAATGCATGGATCAATGAGGAAGTATAAAATGAAAATAATAAAGTATTTTGAATAAAAATGAAAATACAACACATCAAAATTTGTGGAAGACACCTAAATCAATGAATTGAGGGAAATATATATCATTAATATATATTAATGCTTAGATTAGAAAAAAAAGAGAAGTCTCAAATCAATTATCTAAGCTTCCACTGTAAGAAACTAGAGAAAGAAGGGAAAATTAAACCAAAAATAAGCATAAGGAAGGAAAAGAATAGACAAAAGCAGCAAGCAATAAAACTGAAAGTAGGAAAAGAATAGAGAAAATCAATAAAACTAAAAGCTGGTTCTTTGAAAAGATCAATAAAATTGATAAACTATAGCCAGGTTAAAAAGAGAGCAGACTCTTTAACAATATGAGGAATGAAAGAGGAGACATCATAAGACAACCTAGAGACATTGAAAGGATAATCAGGATATGCTACAAACATTTTTATTCCCATGAATTCAATAATTTAGATGACTTGAAAGACATGAACTCCTAAAGTGCACTCAGGATGAACTACTAACGTACACTCAAGGCTAAGTAGGTAAGTTGAATAGTCCTCTACTTGTTAAAGAACTGTAACTGAACATTAAAAACCTTCTAACAGAAAACTCTGCTTTTCTGGTGAATTCCACCAGACTTTTAAAGAAGAAATAATACCAATTCTACAGGATCTCTTCCAAAAAAATTGAATAGGAGGGAACACTTCCAGCTTCATTTAATGATACCATAATTATCCTAATACCAAACCTTACAAAGATACTACAAAAAAGAAAATTTCAGTCCAGTGTTCCTCATGAACATGGATAAAAAAATCCTCAACAAAATATTAGCAAACTGAATTGAGCAATATATTGAAAAAAATAATAATACATCTTGACCAAGAGATGAATATGCCACAAATCCAAGTGTGCTTTAACATTCAAAAAATCAATCAATTTAAATTACCAAATCAACAGACTAGAGAAGAAAAAACATGATTCTCTTAATATATGCAAATGTATATTAAAGGAAAATTCAATATCCACTGATGATAAAAACTAGACATCTGAAAACCTACAGATAAAATCAATTTAAAAGTTAAATACTGAATGTTGGGACATCCTGTCAGGACAAAGCAGCATAGATTGATTTCTGTCTTCTCCAAATTGAGTCCAACTATACTGTGGAAATAATGCAGGAGACTCTGAAAGGTGGAAAGAAAAAGTTGAACTGGTTAGGGACTCCAGGAGTGGAGGAAAAACACGGCAGCTGTGTATCTCCCATTCTCACACCCAACAGAAGACAATGCAAGCTCAGCATTTCCCCACCACTAATGGAGCAACAGATGGCTGCCTGCATAGACTCATTCCTCACCTAGATTGAACAGGAGTCCATCCTTCCCCCACCTGACAACACAAGAAGAGTCCAATAGCACCTGTCAGAGGGACCAAGAGCCCCACTAATATAAACACCCAAGGCAAGCACTTTCCTTCCCTGCTTAGCCTGAGATTCTTTCTCCAGTGGCAGACTCCAGGCAGCCAGGAAATACTGGAAAGGGGGTCCTGGCAAATGTGCCTGGCCCAGGAAGCCCCTTTGTCCCAGCAGTGGGCCTGAGGCTGTCTCCTCTACCAAGAGACCCCCATGTGGCCAGGAGGGACTGGCAAGGGGTATCCGCCACAGCAAGCACCTGGACTGGGAAGACTCCTTGTCTCCACAAGCCTGAGAATCCCCTCCCTTACTGAGAGACACCAGGATGCATTGACAAGGGGCATCCTGCAAAAAGCAGTCTGGCTCAGGAAGCCTCTTTGTCCATTCAAGCTTGGGAATTCCCTCAGTTGTCTAGAGGCATTGGTGACTGGGCAGCACTCATAAGGGGTATCCCACTGAAACAAGCAGTCCAGGAAACCTCTTCATCTCTGTAGGCCAGAGACTCCCTTCCCCTGCACAGAGACACAGAAGGCATGCCCTGGTAAAACCCTTCCACCTCCTCCAGGAAGCCCCAGCCGGGACCAATAGTAGTCTCTGAAGCACCACATAAACAAAGCAGACTGAAACAGGATTGAAAAGGCTCCCAAAATTAAACTGTTATTTGAACCATGGCCCTCAAAGCTGGCCATGACCTGTGTGCTAATGCTAAACAGGCAGACTGACTGCTAATAAAGAAGATTAGATAGGACTCAGTCTCATAATATAAAATTTAAAATGTCCAGGATGTAACTGAAAATCAACATTATGAAGAACAAAGAAAATCATGACTGATAGAGAAAACACAATCAACTGATGTTTGCACTGAGATGAATCAGAAGTTGGAAGTATCTGGTAAGGATTTTAAGGAGACATCATAAAACTGCTTCAATGAGTAATGGCAAACTCTCCTGAAACAAATTAAAAATTAGAATTTCTCAGCAAAGAACTAGAAATTATTAAAAAGACTAAATGCAAATTATGGAATTGAATAATGAAATAACAGAAATTTTAAAGAAAACAAACTGCTGATGGGCTCATAAGTATACTGGAGGTGAAAGAGGGTAAAATCTGTGAACTGGAGGAGAGATAATTGAATTTTCACAATCTGGAGAAAAGGAGAAAACAAATTAATAAAATTATCACCTCAGGACCTGTGGGATAGTAAAAAAAGGCAACAAAGTCTAACATTCATATAATTGGGGTTGCAGAAAAAGATAAAGAGATAAACTGAAAATATTTTCAAAGAAATAATGGCTGATAGCTTCCCAAACTTGGTGAAAGACAAAAACCTAGATACACAAGGAACTGAGCAAAACCAAAGTAGGATAAATCTAAAGAAATCTGTAACAAAGTATATTATAGTTAAACTTCTGAAAACTAGACAGAAAAATCTTGAAAGGAGACAGAGAAAAATGGTTACTTACCTCTATGACAATTCAAATGACATCTGAAACAATGGAAGACAGAAGGAAGTAACAAAATCTTTGAAGTGCTGAAAGAAAATAATTGCCTACTGTGAATTTTACATCCAGCAAACCTATCTTTCAGGAATGAAGGGGGAAATAAAGACATTCTCAGAAAATGTAAAACTAAAATAATGTCTCACTAGAAGACTTACTCTTGAAGAAATGTTAAAGGAAGTTCTTCACAGAGAAAGGAAATGATAAAAGAAGGAATCTTGGAGCATCAGAAAGGAAGAAGGCTTTTCTTGGACATAGGTTTTCAATTAAGTTGAGTAAATACCTAGACGTGTGACTGATGGGCCATAGGGCAAGTTTCTGTTTAGAGAACATGTCAACTGTCTTCCAAGGAGCAGGTGCACCATTTTCCATTCCCATTTGCAATGAATGAATGTTTCTATTGCTCCACAGCCTTGCTGGTGACTGATATTGCAAATTTTGGGATAATAGCCATTCTGATAGGTATATAGTGGTACCTTCCTGTTTTAATTTGCATGTCCTTGAGGACAAATGACATTGAGATTTTTTTATATGCTTATTTGTTGTTAATTTATCTTTTTTGGTGAGGTGTCTTCATATCTTCAGCTCATTAATTTAGTTTTCTTCTTATTGTTGAGTTTTAAGGATTTTTTTTTAATTTGGTGTATTTAAGTTCTAAGTACTTCTCCAAGTATTTGGCTTGTCTTCATTTTCTTAACAGTATTTTTGCCAGTGTGAAAGATAAAATCTTCTTTAAGTAAGAACCTGCTACAAGAGACAAAGAAAAAGGGTGATCCATTGAGAAGATATAACAATTTTAAATATTTATGCAACTAATCCAGAGCCCCAAAGTACACGATACACACACTGACAAAACTAAAAGGAGAAATAGACACTTCTATAATAATAGTTGGGGACTTCAATAAACAACGTGGATCAATGGATAGAGCATCTAGATAAATTACCAATGAAGAAACAGAGACTAGGCATAGTAGACATACATAGGACACTGCATCCAAAAATAGCAGCCATCTAGTTTATTCTTTTTATAGGTCCTCCAGTTTTGAACTTTGGTCTCTGATTTGAGATCTTTCTTCTTTTTAAAAGTAAGCATTAAGAGCTGTAAACTTCTCACTCAGCACTGCATTTGCTGCTTCCCATAAGTTTTGGTATGTTGTGTTTTCATTTTCATTTGTCCCAAGATATTTCCAGATTTCTCTTGTGATTTTCCCTTTGACCCATTGGTCATTTAAGAGTGAGCTGTTTAATTTCCACATATTTGTGAATTCTCTACCTCTGTTATTGATTTCTAGCTTCATTCTTTTGTGTTCAGAGAAGATACATCTTATGATTTCAAAGTTTTTTAATTTATTGAGACTTGTTTTGTGACTTAACATTGTGGTTTATCCTGTAGAATCATCCATGTGCATTCTAGAAGAATATGTATTCTATTGCTGTGGGGTGAGGTATTCTATTTATGTCTGTTAGGTCTAGCTAGAGTATTGTTCAAGTCTTATACTTCCTTAATGATTTTCTGTTTAGATGTTTGATCTATTGTTGAAAGTAGTGTATCAAAATTGTCTAATATTAATGTATAATCACCTATTTTTCCCTTCAAATCTGTCAGTATTTGCTCCTTATATTTTGGAACTCTGTTTTTAGGTGCATATATTTATAATTGTTATGTTTTCTTGTTGAATTGACCCATTTATTAGTATGTAATGGCTTTCTTTGTCCCTCATAACAGTATTTGACTTAAAGTGTACTGTATCTGATGTTAGTATAACTACCCCAGCTCTCTTTTGGTTACAATTTGCCTTGTATGCTTTTTCCATTCTTTCACTTTCAACCTACCTATGTCTTTGAATGTAAGATGAGTCTCTTGTAAACAGCATATAGTTGGGGCATGCTTTTTTTATTCATTTTGCCATTCTCTGCCTTTCGGTGAGACAGTTTAATCTATTTACATTTGAAGCCACTACTAGTAATGAATGATTTTCTTCTGCAATTTTTCTATTTAATTGTTGTAACTCATACCACCCCCCCTCAATTCTTCCATTAATGCATATTTTCATATTTATTTGATTATTTTGTTTTCTAACATATTGAGTCTATGTGGTTACCATAGGGTTAAAATTTAACATCCAAAATAGATTTAACATCATATTTTATTTGATACTAACTTGATTTAAGTAGCATATTTATGTACTGTTCCTATACCTATACATGCCCCCACCTTTTTTAATACTTGTTACATATTATATCTGTACATTGCATGTCCAAAACCATGGTTTTATCATTACTTTTTCTGCATTTGCATTTTCTACCTTTTATGTATTTGCATTTTAACACCTGTAATAAATGAAAAATGGAGTTACATATAAAAAATACAATACAATAATACTGGCATTTATAATTACTCAAATGCTTATCTTTATTGGAGTTCTTTCTTTATAGCACTTTGAACCACTATCTAGTGTACTTTCCTGAGGCACTCCCTTTAGCATTGCTTGTAGGGCAGATCTGGTGATGATGAGCACCCTCAACTTTTGTTTATCTGGGCATGCCTTAATCTCACACTCACTTTGAAAAGAAAGCCTTGCCAGACACAAAATTCTTGGTTGCTAGTTGTTTTCTTTCAGCACTTTTAATATTTTGTAACACTACCTTCTTGTCTCCCTGGTTTCTGATGAGAAATTGGCACTGAATCTTACTGGGATTCCCTTGTACATAACTAATTGCTTTCCTCTTGCAGCTTTCAGAACTCTCTGTTTTTGGCATTGGACAATTTATTTACGATGAAGCATGGGTAATCTTTATCCTGTTTGGGGTTGGTTTGGATCTTGTATGTACATTTTTATGTCTTTCCTAAAATTTGGGAAGTTTTCTGCCATTATTTCTTTGGATATTTTTTCTGTTCCCTTCTCTCTTTCTTCTCTTTCTGGGATGCCCCTGAAGATAATGTCCCACTTGTCTTTTGGGGTGTGTTCATTATATTTTTTTCTTTCTGCTCTTTAGCCTGACACATTTCAGTTGTGTTGTCTCTGAAATCACTGATTCTTAATTCTGCCATTTTCAATCTGCATTTAAACTGTCTAGGGAATTTTTCATTTCAGTTATTATGTTCTTCAACTCTAGTATTTCTCTGGAGAGATCCCCATATTGTTCATTCATTGTTTTCCTCATATGCTTTATTTCTTTGCATTTTTCCTTTTTCTCCTTGAGTACATTAATGATCATTTTTGTAAATTCTTTGACCAGTATGTACAAAGTCTGGTCCTCTTCATTGCTGGTTTCTTGATTTTTATCTTGCTCCTTTGGATAGGACACCATTTCTTGTTTCTTGTTTCCTTGTAATCTTTGTTGCACACTGCATTTAATATTTTAAAGTGTTATCTCTGGCACTGATTTGTCTGTTCCTTAAGTTTTTGTCAAGCTAGTGACATAACAGAGATTTTCATGAATGCCCGGATCTAATACAAACAAACAAAAATCAAACAAACAAAAACAAGGCAAACAGCATCTTTCACACTCTTTGAAAATTGGCTGGTGGTCTCCTCAAGAGCTTAGACCTCCTATCAAGAAGATCATCCTGAGGTAAATCAGAAATGCAGGGTCCTCTTTGTCTTATTTGAGCCTACAGGGTCTAGGGCCTTGGAGTCTACTTCTTTTCCTTGGCTTTTGCTTGCCAAAGGCCTTAGGAATTCCCTGTATAGTTCACAGGAGTTCAGTGTATGACCCTCTAATCCTTTTGAAATAGACCTCTTCCCCTCCTTGGTGCTCTCTTAAATGACTTAATTCAGGAAATCCTTTTCTCTAGTTCACTTCAATTTAATTGTTTCTCACACTGTCCCATCTTCCAATAAGTTGCTCCTCTGCCCTTGGGAAAAACTCTAGAAGGGCAAGCTGCAAACATGCTCCCTAGCTCAGTCTCTTAGACTTCCATCCCATAGATAAGCACTGACATACATGCACCCCAGTTTGGGCACAGGGTTCACTCTGCTCCCTCTGGAAGAGGGCCAGGGGCCTACAATGAGAGCATACATTGACTCCACCTGCATTGTGTAGGGAGTGGGTGAGGGAGCAGTAAGAGCATGAGGAACTTCTTATATGGCTTTTAAAGCTGCATTTTCTTGATTCAGCACTTGCCTGGTCTTTTAGTTTGCTAAAGCTGATGAAATGCAATGTACAATGCCTTACTTACAAGTTTACAATTCTGAGGCTTTGAAAATGTCCATATCAAGGCATCATCAGATGATATCTGGACTCCTCTGTCACATGTGAAGGCACCTGTCCAGTGCCTGCTGGTCCTTCTTTCCTGGTTTCTGTTCCTTTCAGCTTGGTTGGCTGCTCTGTCTGTGGCTAATCTTCTGTGTGGGTCCTTCTCTCCCAGCTTCTGCAGCTTTTTACCTCTCTGAGTTTCTCTGGAGCTTTTTCATTCTGCATTCCATCTCTTATATAGGACTCCAGTAAAAGCATTAAGACACACAACTCAATTGAAATCCTAATCAAAAGGTCCCACCCACAATAGGTCTACACCCACAGTAATGAGTTAAAAAAACATGATCTTTTCTGGGGCACATAGAAGTTCAAACCATCCTACCTGGTAAATGCAGCCCTTTAACTGTTTTCTGTAGTTTTGAGGAAGTTTACTGTGTTTAAGATTCCTTTGTCACTTTCCCCAAAGGGAGCTGTGACAATGGTCACTCTCAGAGTCAGTCCCCAACAATCTGAAGTAGCTGATGAAAAATAGAGATTTCAGATCAGACTACACACACCCCAAAGTCTGGAGAACAAGGTTTTTACGACCCACCCTGGAATCAGGAGGCTGTGTCAGGAGCACCAGCTCTATTCCCTACTACTGCCTGCCTGGAGGCTTAGGGAAGGTGGATTATAGCTGTTGCAGGGAGGGTGAAACTCACTGGTATTTATCACAACATGTCAGTTTCTTCTTCTTTCTCCTTCCTGGGTGCTGTGTGGTGTTCCTGTAGACTTCAGAAATTCAAAGTTGATTCAGAAAATTCCAGCCAGTTCAATAATTATGTTTTACGGAGAGACTGATTCTCAACTTCCTACTTTGTCATCTTCCAGCAATACTCTCTAAGAATAAATTTAAGAACACTTATACATTGTTGTGGCATTGTAGAATTGTGCAGAGGCTCTGGAACTCAGTTTGGCAGTTAATGTTTCATTGCTGAAATTTAGAATCTGAGGCCCTTGGTCTTTAAACTGGTATTCAGCTAGTGTTATGACACAGCTTTCCTTAAATGCCAGGAGCCAACAACAACAAAAAGAATGAAAAAAGGAAGCATGCTTCCCAATCTTTGCAGATTGACCTGTGGAAGTACTCGTTTTAGAGAATAACTTAAGGCCAAAGTGTAGGAGGAACTCTGATCCTTTCTTCATATGTGTCTTGTCTTGGACACATGCATGCAGCCCTAGGAATTGCCCCATTTATACAGATCTGACTGCCTCCTCTCCCTTAGGAAACAGTTTCCTCATATTCCCACATGCTGCACAGTATGTCCTACTGCTATCCATTCCTTGTCCAAGAGAGCCACAAGAGTGCTCTCTCACAGATTTTTGTAAGCAAGCTCTATTCTCTGCATTCTACATGCAGGGCATGTTCAGGGGGCTGAGTATATACATGATGGTTATTATGTTCCCTGAGGAAGTGGGATCTGGGCCTGCACAAGTAGTGCATGCTGTTTCTGCACTAAGCCATGAGGGGATGAGGGAGGGGCCAGTCAAGGTGCTAAGGGATTCTCTCACTTTTAAAGTGCCATTTTCTTGATTTGATGCTCACCTTGTTACTGTAATCACTTAACTGTATATTGGAGCTTTGAGCAAGATGTTTCTGCTAGTTCTGCTGGCTTTTTAAGGTTTCTTTGTGGAGACAGAGCCCTGGAGATTCTCACACTGTAAACTTCATTGGGGCAGAAACATCCATAAGTTTTTGACTCATTTATTTTGATACTCTGCTCTTACTTGCGTACATTTTAGGTTTGTTATGTCTTGGAAAATTGACTCCTTTAGGATAACATAATAACTTTATTTATCGCTGATAATCTTTATTGTTCTAAAATCTGCCAGCTCTTAAAGTTTTTTTCATTAGTGTTAGTATGCTATATGTTTCTCAGGCCATTTACTTTAAAGCTTTTTGAGTCTTTTTATATAAAGTTGGTTTCTTTACACAGCATATAGTTGGATCTTCTTTTTGTTGTTCAGTCTGACAATCTCTGTCTTTTAACTGGTATATTTACACCATTCACATTGATAGTAATTACTAATGTAGTTGGGTTAAAATATAATGTCTAGGAAAGGGAGGCAGGATGGCAGCATAGGGAGTTGTGGACTTTAGTTAGTTCTCGAGAGCAACTAGTATATAGCCAGGAACAACTAGTAAATTGTCTGAAAAAACTGTTTGGGGGACATCAATGACCAGGCTCACATTGTACACCAGTCTGGACTGTATGGAATGGTCAAGATCTCATCATAAGAACTGTAGGTAAAGCCCCTAAAATGCAGAGGCAGGTACTCATCCCTCACTAGCATGACAGGCAGGTACATAGTCACTTCAATGTGGGAAAAAGCAGCAGTCTCTACCATGAGCAATGGAAGGAATCCCAACCATGCTCCAACTGCAGATTTAAGTAACAAATTTGGGCCACTGAATACAAGCTACAAGCATAGATAAACCCAGGGCAAGCAGGAAAGGAAACCTGAGGTCTCTCATGGCAGACAGGAAGCAGGGCTAATGGAAAAATAAATAAAAGCAGAGGCTTTTGGGGTCATCATTGCTCAGAATAGGGCACTTAGAACTGGGTGAAAACTCTGGCTCTTGATTGGCAAAACTGGGGTCTGGGGAATGGCTCTGAAAAGAGGATTTCTTTCTTTTTCCTTTTTTTTTCTCATTCTAAATAACTCATTAGAGAAGCCTCAGGCATTTAAAATTGTCAGTGCTGATGCAGGAAAGGGTGGAGTTAAGAGAGAGAGACAAAGGAAAGAGTCAAGTGAAGGAGATAATTCCCTAAAACACTTATCTTCCCTAAGGAAAGGGGGGTAGGGCTCAGCTCAAGTGGCTGTCCTCCCTCAGAGAATTAAGTCTCCAGGGTTGGGGAAAAACAAAGAGAAAGAGCTTAAGCTTGGCTTCTGACTCACCCTCAGTCCCTAGCAGGGACAGGCCTACTGAGAACTAAAGGCACTGCACCTCTTTATGCTGGTGGGGAGCTGTGCCACCTACTGAGTAGGACAGGAAAAGCAGTGTCTAGAGGCCTCACAGGAAAGTCTGACAATCTTCTTGGTCTCATCCTCAGGAAACCTGATAGTGATTACACCTTCCTTCTGAGACCTGGGCCTGTCTTGTCTGGGAAAATCTGATTGAGATAATCAAGGAAACCAGATGCCTGGACAACAAAACATTGCACATCACACTAGGAAAAACAAAGATGTGACCCGGTCAAAGGAACAAACTTACACTCCAAATGAGATACAGGATTTGAAACAACTTTCTAAATATGTCCAAATAAATATGCTAAATAAATTCAAAAATAAAATCAACAAGTTGAGGGAAGATATGGCAAAAGAGATGAAGGATATGAAAAAGATATGAGCAAACATAAGGAAGAACTCAAAAGTTTGAAAAAAACAATTGATAGAAATTATGGAAATGAAAGGCACAATGGAAGAGATGAAAAACACAATGGGGACATACAACAGCAGATTCGAAGAGGCAGAAGAATGGATTTGCTAAGTATAGGACAGGACATTTGCAATCCTAGACACAAAAGAACAGATAGGGAAAAGAAAGGAATAATATGAGCAGGGACTTAGGGAATTGGCAGACAACAAGAAGTGCATGAATATATATGTCATGGGTGGCCCAGAAGGAGAAGAGAAAGGAAAAGGGACAGAAAGAATAATGGAGGAAATAATAACTGAAAATTTCCCATATCTTATGAAAGACATAAAATTACAGATCCAAGAAGTACAGTGTACAACAAAAAGAATAGATCTGAATAGACATATTCCAAGACACTTAATAATCAGAGTATCAAATGTCAAAGACAATGAGAGACTTCTGAAAGCAGCAAGAGAAAAGTGATCCATCACATACAAGGGAAGCTCAATTAGACTATATGTGGATTTCTCAGTAGAATCCATGGAGGTAAGAAGGCAGTGGTATGATATGCTTAAGATACAGAAAGAGAAAAACTGCTAACCAGGAATTCTATATCCAGTCAAACAGTCCTTCAAAAATGAATAAGAGTTTAAAATATTTTCAGACAAACAGACACAGAGAGTTTGTGAATCAGAGACCTCACTACAAGATAGGAAAAGACAGGAAAGAGGTTTGGAGAAGAGTGTAGAAATGAGGAAAGGGTAAAAGAGAGAGAAAAAATAAAAATAAAATAAGGTAGGACATATGAAATCCAAAGAACGGAATGGTAGGCAGTAGACATTATTACATTGAGGGAGATTAGCCAGAAACAAAAAG
Source organism: Choloepus didactylus (assembly GCF_015220235.1). NCBI lineage: Eukaryota > Metazoa > Chordata > Mammalia > Pilosa > Megalonychidae > Choloepus > Choloepus didactylus. The sequence goes on from NC_051310.1 coordinate 69,475,259, forward strand.
ACAAATACTGTATGGTCTCACTAACATGAACTAACATGCATGAGAAAACTTTGAGAGTTAAAATTGAGAACACAGGTTATCAGCAAGTAGAAACTGGGTATTTTCGGCTGAAGAGGTACAGAATGCTCCACAGCATTGATTGCATAGATCCAGAAATGTACACACAATACTGTGTGATGGTAGCACAATATTGTAAGTATTCTGAACAAAGATAAGTGTGAGTACAGTTGAAAGAGGAAATCTAGGGGCACACCAGAAAAAGGATAGAGGATAAAGGCTAAGATTGCATAATTTAGCAAAACCTAGTCTGATCAATGATGGTTATTAAATATACAAATATAATAATATTTTTACATGAAGGAGAACAAATGAATGGCAACACTACAAGGTGTTAAAAATTGAATGATACTGGGGAAAATACAAACAATGCAAACTAGAGTCTGTAGTTAATAGTAACATTGTAATATGCTTCCATTAATTGCAACAAAGTAATATAACAAAGCTAAATGTCTATAAGAGGGGTATATAAGAGAGAGGTATGAGAGTTTTGGTTTTGTTGTTGTTGCTTGAACTTTTCATTTTATTTTATTTTATTTATTTCATTTTATTTTTATCTTTCTTCTATCTTTTATTTTTTGATTATTCATTTTTTCTCCTCATCCTCTTTGTGGAAAAAATGAAAATGTCCTCATATAGATTTTGGTGTTGAATGCATAAATATGTGATTATGCTGGGAATCCTGATTGTTTACTTAGTAAGGATTGTATGGTGTGTGAATAAAATTGCTTAAAAAATAAACAGAGGGAGAATTAAATACTGATGAAAGGAAGAAGATGGCAGCATAGAAAGGAGTAGAAGCTAGTTAGTACCCCAGAACAACTAATAAACAACCAGGAACAAATAGTAAACAATCTGGAATAACTGCTGGGGGCAAATGTGACTGTCCACACATCTTACACCAACCTGGATTGAGAGGAATGGCTGAGATTGCAGCATAAAATCTGTAAGTAAATCTGTAAGTAAAAACTTCAGACCCATGCCAAGAGACCCCTTCCCTCGTGGCAGACAAAACTGCAAAGCCTCACTGTGATAGAGAGCAGCATTCTCTGAACAAGTGAATATATCTCAGCCCAGCTCCAACTGGGGCTCTAATTGAAAAATGTCTACAGCTCAATACAAGCTATGAATCCCCAACAAGCAGATGGAGGCTTTTGGTGACGACTGACCTTGGAGAGCCAGAGAACCTCTCTGGGAGGGAGGGGGAGCCCAGAGGACCAGGTCCTATCTCTGGCCAACAAGTGAAACTGAGGGAAGCTGCAGACTGGCCCAAAAAGGGGACTTCTGTCCCTTTTTTGGTTCAGTGGAGAAGGCCTCAGCCATTTTCAGTTCCCAGCACTCTGACTCAGAAAAGGGTGGAGACAGCAGAGTCAGAGAGTCTATTCAAATGCAAATGATATCTTCCTAGGGGGTATGTCTTCCCTAAGAGGAAAGAGGTGGTGCCAGGCTCTACTACCCACCTTCCATTCAGAACCAGAACTCAGAGCCTGGGGGAAAACAACCAAGACCCACATCTCCTTACATCAGTTGGTAGTGACAGGCTGACAGGCAACACCTGCTGGGCAGAAAAGCACAGTGGCTTGAGGCCTAACAGGGTGTATCAAACTTCTAAGACACACCCTCAGGGAGACTGATACTATTGCCTCCTTCTGAGACCTGAGCCTGTTCTGGTCTGGGAAAACCTGATTGGGGTAACCAAGGAAACCAGATGCTTAGACTACAACCCACACTAAAAAATGAAGTTATGGCCCAGTCAAGGGAACAAACTTACACTTCAACTGAGATACAGGAACTGAAACAACTAATACTAAATCAATTCAAAAAGTTTAGGGAAGATATGGCAAAAGAGATGACACATATAATGAAAACACTGGGGGTTATGTAAGGTAGAAATTGAAGTTTGAAAAAACAACTGGCAGAATCTATGGAAATGAAAGGCACAGCACAGGAGATGAAAGACACAATGGAGACAGACAACAGCAGATCTCAAGAGGCAGAAGAAAACATTCAGCAATGGGAGAACAAGATACCTGAAAGCCTACACACAAAAGAACAGATAGAGAAAAGGATGGAAAGATATGAGCAATGTTCCTGGGAATTGAATGACAACATGAAATTCAGGAATGTACTTGTCATGGGTGTCCAAGAAGAAGTGTAGGGAAAAGGGGCAGAAGCAATAATAGAGGAAATAATGAAAATTTACCATCTCTTTTGAAAGACATAAAATTACAGATTCAAGAAGTGCAGTATACCCCAAACAGAATAGATCTGAATATGCTTATGCCAAGACACTTAATCAGATTATCAAACATCACAGAAAAAGAGAATCCTGAAAGCAGCAAGAGAAAAGTGATCCATTACATACAAAGGAAGCTAGATAAGACTATGTGTGGATTTTTTAGTAGAAACCATGGAGGCAAGAAGGAAGTGGGTTGATATATTTAAGATACTGAAAGAGAAAAACCACAAACTGAAAATCTTACATGCAGCAAAACTGTCCTTCAAATATGAGGGAGAGTTTAAAATAAATTTCTGACAAACAGACAATGACAGAGTTTATGAACAAGATACCTGCTCTACAGGAAACACTAAAGGGACCACTACAGACAGATAGGAAAAGACAGGAGTGAGAGGTTTGGAACACAATTTTGGGTGATGGTAGCAAAGCAATGTAAGCACACTGAACAAAGATAACTATGAATGTGGTTGGAAGAGGAAGGTTTGGGGCATGTGGGACACCAGAAGGAAAGAGGGAAGATAAAGACTGGCAATGTATAACTCAGTGAAACCTAGGGTGCTCAACAATTGTGATAAAAGGTTCAAATACATTTTTTCATGAGGGAGAACAAATGAATGTCAACATTGCAAGGTATTAAAAATAGGGTGAGATTGGGGGAAAATACAATCAATGCAAACTAGAGACTATAATTAAGAGAAACATTGTATTATGTTTCCTCTAATGTAAGAAAGGCAATATACCCAAGCTAAATGCATATGGGGGGGGGGCATAGAGGTGGGGTATGGGACTCTTGGCATTGGAGATGTTGTCTGTGTTTTCTAGTTTAGTTTAATGTTCTTTCCTTTTGTTGCTTCCTAGATGTCATGGTTTTTTTTCTCTTTCATTTTTCTTTTTCTTTTTTCTCTCTACCTTTTTTGACTCTTCCTCTTTCTTTGTGGAAGAAATGGAGATGTCCTTATATAGATAGTTGTGATGATGGTGAATACATAAATATGTGACTATAGAGGGAACCATCAAGTGTTACTTAGGAAGGAAAGTATGGTGGGTGAACAAAACTGTCAAAAAAATGGGTTGATGAAGAAACCTTGAGGGCATTATATTCAGTGAAATAAGTCAGACACATAAGGACAAATATTTCAGGGTCTCACTACATGAACTAATTATAATGTGTAAATTCATAGACATGAAATATAAGTTACCAGGATATAGAATGAGGCTAAAAAATGGGAAGTGGTTGGTTATTGTGAGCAGAATGTTAAATGAGGATGAACTTAAACATTTGGAAATGTACAGAGGTGATGGTAGCACATTGTGAGAATAACTAACAGTGCTGAATGGTCTGTAAATGTGGTGGAAAGGGTAAGCTCAGTGTACATATGTCACCGGAAGAAATGTTGGAGGTTAAAAGATGGGACTGTATAAAACAGTGAATCTTGTGGTGGATAATGTCTGTGATTAACTGTACAAATATTAGAAATTTCTCTCATGATCTAGAACAAACATATGACACTATAACTAGAATTTAATAATAGGGGGCATATAGGAAAAAATATACCTATTGCAAATTATATACTACAGTTAGTAGTATTTTAACATTCTTTCATCAACAGTAACAAATGTACTATATCAATACTATGAATCAATAATGGAGGTGGGGTGTTAAGGGGCATGGGAAGATTTGAGTTTCCTTTTTTTGTTTTATTTCTTTTCTGGAATAATGAAAATGTTCTAAAAATTGAAAAAAAATAATTGTGTTAATGGATGCACAGCTGTATCATGGTACTGGGGGCAATTAATTGTACACTTTGGATCTTTGGATAATTGTATGGTATCTGAACAATCTCAATAAAAAAAAGTATTGATGAGAATTACAGTAAGCCATCTCCAGAAAATAAAAACAACTTAGTCTTATACTATTTTGTGTTAATAGAAGAGCTTACATACTGCCTGAAAGTGTTTTGCTGAAGCACCATGCTCTAAAATATTGAGCCAAAGAAAGCTCTTTTTCTAGAGCAATCTCTCTTCACACACACTCTCACACACACATACAAATACATGCAGGCAGAAACACACTCACTATCAAATGGTATCACAATTCTGACTTCCAAACTTTAAGTGCAGTGAATTCAGTATTCTAACTCATAGTCTGTTTAGGCACCATCTCAGGCATTTTAATGTATCTATTGAATTTCCTTTGTACTAACCTTAGCAAAAACTTTCAGTAATATTATATCCCCAAATCAAATAAAACATCCTGTTTCCATAATTTCTAGACAGAAAAGCCATAAAATCAAATGAGCCTAATTTGTTGCTTATTTTCTGTACATTACACTTATCTAAATTTATATTCAAAGCGGTGGATGGGAAGAAAGGGTTTAAGGCCTCTTAAAAATTCCCTCTCATTTTCATTCTCTGAATGTCTAAATGAAATATTCATCTATGCTTGACTGGAAGCCATCGCTAATACTTTATTCTAGTTAGAACATGCTCAGATTCACTTCTAAAGTATTTGTTTTAGTAACCTGCAAGTTCAGTACTGTATCAAAATAATGTTCCTCCTTCACATGTACTACTTTTTAAATGTCAGTGTTTAGTTGGGTGGCTGTGAAAAATCTGACAGCAATGACATAATTTATCTTGGTTTTTCTTTTCTTTTAATTGAAATGATGCTTGCTTTTGTGAAATTATTCTGTTTACAACAATAAGGCAGATTTTCATAAAAAAAAAATGGAAGAATCCAAGTGCTGGTGAAAACGTGGAGAGAGGGATGTACTTACTCATTGTTGATGGGGAAGTAGAATATTTCAGTGTGGTTGTTTTACAGGAAGCTATGTGTGTGGTTGCCATATGGTCCTACAATCCTGTTTTATCGGGTATATACTTGGAAGAACTGAAATCAGGGCCATGAATGGACATTTGCACACTGGTGTTTATGGCAGCAGTTTTCATGATTTTCAATGGACGGAGGTGGCCTAAAGGTACATCGACTGATGAATGAAATGGTGAATTGTGGTGTATACATACAATGGAATGTTAAGTGGTTCCAGAAGGAATGAAGTTGTGAGGTATGCAATTAGGTAAATGAACCCTGAGGAGAGTATGTTAAGTGAAATAAGCCAGAATTGAAAAGATAAACATTATATTGCCTCACTAATATGGACTAAACTCAGAATTGAATCTGATAGCATAGGTTATCAGGGAAATGTTTATTGTAAAGATTCCTAGATTGTAAATTCTTACAGCAGTTACATCTATTCATGAGTTGCAATGACAGTTTCTCAATTCAGAGATGCTGAGCTGCTTGTGTATAACCTGGTAGTTCCCTGGAACTTCAGGTATCATTTGACACCTGAGACTCAGAGCCAGAGTTTGGCAGCTATGTGTGTGAGCATTACCCTATACAGCAACTGCTAAAGAAGCTGAAAAAGAGATTAGATTTCAATTAGAGATATGAATGAACTGGACTTGGTTATGACTAAAATAAATCAGTCTGAAGGGTAAAGGATGATATTGACTATTTTAAAACTTCAACTTCTCTGTGGGATGAAAGGAAGAGATGTTTATTTGGTGCAAAATCTATGTTTTCTGTAGCACACTCTATAATTTAACTTGTATGGTCAGTTTATTCAAACACCATAATTATATGCAAACTTGAATAGGGATTGAGATATGGTTGATTTGTATAGGTTAATGTGATTCTCCAATACATCCCAGAGTAAATTTGGAAGAGAATAAAAAGTATTTGCAAAGCCCCCTTGAGAGACTGGGGGAAAATGTGCAAATATTAAACTTCCACACCTGGGGGATTCCTGATATTCTTGCAAGCATTGGGGGCTACCAGTTTAGTAGGACAAGACCTGGATCTTGGAGCTTGCTCTTATGAAGCCTGTTACTGCAAAGGAGAGGCTGAGCCTATTCATAATTTTGTGTAAGTGTCACCCCCCGAGAACCTCTTTTGTTGCTCAGATGTGGCCGCTCTCTTTAAGCAAACTTGGCATGTGGAGTTGCTGCCTTCCCCCCTATGTTGGATATGACTCCCAGGGGTGTAAATCTCTCTGACAATGTGGGACATGACTCCCAGAGATTGTCCGGCGCTTCTCCGCCGCCCCGCCTGGGCCGGCGATGGGGAACAGAGAGACAGGGGGAGAGAGGGCACGGACAGTATCTTACCCGGAGCACTTGTGATCACTCGGGACCCACAGTGGTGAAGCAGATAAACTTTTATTGGAACTAGGCAATCATCATCTTTACAGGTTCCACCCGGGACGAGGCGCCTCGGGGGAGAACAACCTCGATGCGGCCGTCAGGTACGGCTCCTTGTGGGCTGTCTCCCCGAGCTTTGCCCGGGAACTTTCTTATAAACCCTGCGTGTATCCAATGGGCTAACGCTACGCACACAAGCATAATTGGTAAATACAGCGGGTGGTTGCATACATCAGAAGGCGGAAGCAGGATGTGGGCGCCATCTTGGCACCACTCGATGGGCGGGGGGAACTCAAGGGCAGGCTGCAGCTTGTCTACTAGGCCAATCCCGGAAGGTGGCTGCTCACATCTCCCCCTTTTTTATTTTATTTATGCCCCAGTGTCTCTAGTGATGAATGTGCTCCCGTGGACCTAGATGGCCCACAACGTATTTTTTGGTGCTTTGGGGAGTCTGGACTAGGCCCCAGCCGTACGGAGGTGGGACCTCTGGCACTGACCAAAATGCTCACTTCATATAGAGACCGGAGAGCCCGCGAGCCGGAAACCACGTGGCTCTCCGTGCAGTACTCAGTCTCGCAACTGGGGGACAGGAGGATTAGGGGAAAGGTAGCCAGTGCCGAGGGCGTCACTAGGAGCCTCAAACGGCAAGGGTCCCGTCTGGCCACAACTAGGACTCTGCGTACGAGGTCAACCTGAGACAAAAATTAGGGCCACTGGTACCGAATGTTTATAAACGGGATTTTTCCATATGCATAGCTGCAAACCTTACCCTCGAATGCCCCGCTTCGAGTGGTTGGGATGGGTGCTGGGCAGAGGGGCTATAGTCATCAGGAGGGTTACAGGCAGAGGACATGGCCATCATGGCGGTAACGCGCAATTGCTGCTGTTTTTGAAACAGACGCTCCAGCAAGCTCTTAACAATGATCAAACCTACTAACAACCCCACAGCAAGAAGAACCCAGTTGGTCAGATTAGGCCAAGAGAACCAGGAGGGAAAAAAGGTCAATATTCCTGGCCCTCTTCCCGGTCTGCTGGGGAGTGGTCGACACCGTCGACATCATTTGACCGCTCATCACGCGAGTTGAGGACTGGATCCAACAGGTCACGTTGGGGGTTTAACGACCCGTCAGGCTGCAGTTCTTTGGTGTTCTCAGGCGACTGCACGGTTCTCACCAATCTCTCCGGTACCCACACTGGTTGGCGTCCTGGTTCCTGGGGAAAGACACAAACAGAGCCTCTGGCCCAGCTGAGCACTGGGTCAGGACCTTTCCATTGCCCCGACAGAACATCCCTCCAACGGACCAGGCCTCTATGCGGAGGACCTGGGGTGGTATGTTGTAGGGCAGGCGTCATGGTTGATGCGTTTTCATTTAAATAATTGTATGTAAATAGGGCGGCAGACAATTGGGCCCTGGGGGACAGACCATGACCTATTCCCCCCTTTTGCTTTTGTAATAATTCTTTAATGGTTCTATGCGCTCTCTCGATGATACCCTGCCCCTGAGGGTTGTATGGGATGCCATGTTTTAGGTGAACTTCCATAACATCACAAAATTTTTGGAAAGCCTTGCTGACGTAAGCCGGTCCATTGTCTGTTTTCAAAGTTTTTGGCTTGCCCCACGTTGCCCAAGCTGCAAGGCAATGCGCAATAACCTGATGGACCTTTTCCCCTGTCTCGGCAGAGGCAAACATCACCTGAGAACAGGTATCAATTGACACATGCAAGTACTTGACCCTACCAAACTCGGCAAAATGAGTAACATCCATCTGCCAAATGTCTCCCGGGATGAGACCCCTAGGGTTTACTCCTATTGAGGGGATAGCTTTTCGAGTGACACAATTTCCACAGGCTCGGACTATGTCTCTAGCTATTGCTCGTGGTATCTTAAACCGCCTAGCCAGGGTACCCGCGTTGATGTGGAACCTGTGATGGAATTCTCGGGCTAGTTGGCAAGGCGTCAGTGCAGGAAAGACATGTGGCTGCCGAGTAGCCATATCTACTAAATGGTTACCGCGTGCCATGGGGCCAGGTAAGCCCGTATGAGCCCTAATATGAACTATGTGAAAGGGATGCCGTCTCGCGAGAATCACCGTTTGAAGCTCGTGAAAGAGGGTGCTCACTGTGGAGGAACCCTTTATAATGCCCACAGCTTCCAAAATTCGCAGAGAGTTAACAACGTAGATGGAATCAGAGATAATATTCAGAGGGTCTGGAAACTCTTTCAAGACCGTGGAGACGACCTGCAGTTCGACCCACTGAGGTTTGAGTGGCTGAAAAAGAACAGTTTTGGGAGCATCTCCTTCCACACAATATGCTCCTACACCGGAGCTGGAACCATCAGTGTACACAGTGAGGGCGCCCTTAATTGGTCTAGGCGACGTGACCCTGGGAAAAATCACCGGGTGTCGGGTGACAAACTGTAGAAGGGGGTCTTTGGGGTACTGATTATTGATACATCCCGAAAAGGTGCATCGGAGAATGGCCCATTGATCTATACACCCAGTAAGCACCTCAAGTTGCTGAGAAGAGTAAGGCACCCTGAGGTTTTTGGGCTGCAGACCAAAATGTTGCACCGCCTGTCTAATGGCTTGTAGGGCCAGTTCGGCGACTGCAGTGGGATAATGTTCTAAAATCCTTTTAGGGGAAACTCCGGGGTGAATCCAGAGTAATGGTCCCCGTTGCCATAGCACTGCGGTGGGCTGTGATTCTGTCGGTAGAAGACAGGCATCAAAGGGCTCACTGGGGTTCACTCTTTTCAATGCAGCACTACTGAGCGCTTGCTCTACTTGGTACAGTGACTGCCTCGCTGCAGGGGTAAGGTATCTTGGTGAAGCCAGATCCGAGTCCCCTTTCAGCAACTCGAATAAGGGCATTAAATCTGCATTGGGTAATTTCAAATATGGGCGGATCCAGTTTATGTCCCCCATAAGCCTCTGCATGTCATTTAGGGTATGAATCCTGTCTAGTCTGAGTGTAACCCTCTGGGGTGAGATGTGGGTAGGCGTGAGCCTTGCTCCCAAAAAGGTGACAAGCTCGGTCATCTGTATTTTTTCCGGGGCCACTTCTAAGTTGGCTTCTCGGAGTGTTAGAACTAAATGTGCTAATGTGGTCCTAAGGAGGTCTACTTGTCCATGGGTCAACAGGATGTCATCCATGTAATGGAGGATCCTTACTTGGGGAAAAAGCTGGCGGGTACTGGCTAATTTTTCAGCCACGTACAACTGGCACATGGTAGGGCTATTAGCCATGCCCTGAGGCAAAACCGTCCATTCAAAACGACGACAGGGCTCCTCCTGATTTAGGGAGGGCACAGTGAAAGCAAACTTTGGGGTATCCTCGGGGTGAAGTGGGATAGAAAAGAAACAATCTCTAATATCTATAATAAAGACAGGCCACCGCTCTGGCAGAGTTGAGAGAAGGGGCAGTCCCATCTGGACAGGCCCTAGGGGCTCCATGCAATTATTGATGGCCCTTAAATCATGTAATAGCCTCCACGTGCCTGATTTTTTCTTGATGACGAAGATAGGGGTGTTCCAGGGTGACGTGGAGGGAACGATGTGCCCCCTCTCCAGCTGATCTGACACTAAGGCGTGCAATGCTGAAAGTTTCTCCTGAGGCAAGGGCCACTGAGGTACCCAGACTGGAACCTTAGCTTTCCAGGTTAACTTTATAGGTGTAGGTGGGTATTTACCCTCAGTGGCCCCTAGGAAAAACCCAGGCCTTGTCTGCCAGGGTTTGAGTCAGCCTGAATGGGCTTCACGCGCCCTTGCAAGGAGGCTCCCAGCCCCCTGCCCGGGACATATCCCATTCTATTCAGCAACTGTTTAGAAGTTGGAGAGTAGCCTGTGGTTAGGGTTACATCCATTTGAGCTAGAATATCTCTTCCCCATAATGAAACAGGCAGGGCCAGCACATAAGGCTGGAAACTGCCCTGATGTCCTTCCTCATCCTCCCAATGGAGAGTAGTGGCACTCACCATGGGCGCTGAGATTTGGCCGATCCCTCTGATGGTGTCTTCCGCTTGGTTCGTTGGCCAAGCGGGGGGCCAATCTTGCTGTCTTATAATCGACCTATCTGCTCCGGTATCTAACAGACCTAGGAAGGCTCGGCCTTGCACTTTAAGAGTCAGCATGGGTCGAGACTCCAGGGACATCTGAAGACCCTCAAAAACTTCTCCGGAGGACCCAAATCTTTTATTCCCCCTCTGTCCTGGCTTGCTTGGAAAGACTGAATGCAGGCTGGGCAAGAGCAGAAGCTGTGCCAACCTATCGCCCTCTGCAATGACCAGAGTGCCCTGCAGAGACTGCACCATAACCTGGACATTACCCGTGAAATCTGAGTCTACAACACCTGGCACAATTGTTAATCCTCTTAACGCTATGGATGCTCTCCCTAATATAAGCCCCACGGTTCCTACTGGAAGGGGCCCCCTGAAAGAGGTCCCCACCAATTGGACTCCCATAGCTGGGGTTAGTACGAGCCCGGAGGTGGCACGGAGGTCCAATCCTGCTGATCCGGGAGATGCGCGGGTCTGGATGGGGGCCGCATCGTCCGTTGGTGTGTTTGGGGGCCCACCGCAAGGGTGGACCCCCCCTGCCCGTTTTTTGAATCTTGCTCAGGATGACCAGAAAGGCGTACTCCTTGCGCATTGAAGACTGACTTACAGTCCTCGGCGCGGTGAGGCCCCTTGTGGCAGCGGCCGCACAGCTTAATGGCCGCACGCGGTCCGCGGAGGTGCTGAACGGCGGGCGGTTGATCTTTATTAGGGCAATCTCTCCTAAAATGTCCTGACTGGCCACAGCCATAGCACCTTTTTGGCCTTGCCCCCAAGGCTCCGGGGTCCTTTGCGGTTACCTGTAGGGAGCTGGCTAGCATAGCAGCCAACCCTGCATTAGTTAACGGGCTACCAGCGTCTCTGCAAAGCCGAACCCATTCTGTCAAGCTCTTCCCCTTATTCTGTGCCAGGATAACCTTACATTCCCTATTGCATTGCTCAAAAATCATCTGCTTAACTACAGTTTCCGCTACCCCTGGATCTGAGAAGATTCTCTCAGCCGCAGTCTGCATCTTTGCCACAAAATCCACAAAAGGTTCTGTGGGACCCTGGTGAATGCCGCTGAGTGAGGCCTGGGCTTCTCCCTCTCCTGTCAACTTTTTCCATGCCCCTATGAAACAGCGGAAAATTTGGGCGTAAACTTCCTGGGGGTATCCTGTCTGATTTTGGGCGTGAGCACCTTTCCCTAACAACATATCTACATTCCACCCGCCGTGCCTCCCCGCCGCATTCCTCGCTGCCTGCTCCTCAGCTAACTCCTCAAACCACGCTTTCCAATCGATAAACCGGCCGGGTGGCAAGCAGGAGCGAGCCAGCTGAAGGATATCAGCAGGTGTATGATTTAGGGTGGAGAGGTTCTCAACCATGTTCAGGGTGTAAGGGGCGTTGGGGCCGTACTGATGTACGGCTTGCCTCAGCTCCTTCAAGAGCTTGTAATAATAGGATTCATGCAGATTACGACCTTGGTGATTGATGATGACTGGGAACATTTCGGAGACCGGTTCGGGCTCGAGCGGTTGATAGCCGCCCAAAATGCCAAAAGGTCTGAATGTGGTAAAGGGGCTCCACTTCCAAAAATGCCTCCTATTGTCATTTGAGGGTGAAGGGCCCGGAGGGTCCACGTAGTCGGGCGGGGGTTCTGGGTGTTGCGAGGGGGGGTCATGGTCTCTACTCGTCATGGCCACTAGAGGGAGTCCTGTACAAGGGCCCCTTGCGGAGTCGGTTAAACCGTCCACCGGATGCAGGTGCTTCCTTAGGGGCGCAACGGTCGTTGCCGGTGGGGCAGAGGGCCGCGTGGGTGAGATAGGGGGTGCCTCTAGATCAATCAGCGGAGGCGCTTCCGGTCCCTCGTCTGCCTCGCTTTCAGAATCTGAGTCAGAACTATCAGAACTAGTACTCGACTCTGGCGGCTTGCCCTTATGGGTGCCCTCCGCGGATGAGACGGACTGAGTTTCTTGGAGCGCATGTCGCACCTGCAACAAGGCAGCAGGCGTGGTCAGGCCCATGGCCGATTCCAGCTCAAGTACAGCACGAACAGTCTCCCATATAAGGACCAGGACTGGGTCCAGACAAATGCCCGTTTGGCGCGCTCGGTCTATATCACGGCCAAGTTTCATCCAAGAGGGCAGGTTGAGGCTGCCAGAGCAGGGAAACCAGGGGGCAAAAGTGGCCACATCATCAAGGAATCGTTGGAGAGAACTTTTCTTAACTGAGATACCCCGCTGCTTCAAAAGGGTCTTTAAGGGGGTTAATAGGGGTGAGCTTTCAGACTGCCCCATGCTTGCAGTCGGCACTATCTCTTAATCACTCGGAGAGCTCTTCCGAGTCCCCGGGGCTACCTGAACGCCCACGGGCCCTAGTCCTCGCACGAAAAAAAAGGGGTGCTTACCTTCTCGCGGTGATCAGTCGCGGAAGTCAAGCCACGGATCCCGGGAGCACGTCTCCGTCGGGTCGAGGGGAACGCGAATGAGGTTCCCCGTACGGGCCACCACTTGTCCGGCGCTTCTCCGCCGCCCCGCCTGGGCCGGCGATGGGGAACAGAGAGACAGGGGGAGAGAGGGCACGGACAGTATCTTACCCGGAGCACTTGTGATCACTCGGGACCCACAGTGGTGAAGCAGATAAACTTTTATTGGAACTAGGCAATCATCATCTTTACAGGTTCCACCCGGGACGAGGCGCCTCGGGGGAGAACAACCTCGATGCGGCCGTCAGGTACGGCTCCTTGTGGGCTGTCTCCCCGAGCTTTGCCCGGGAACTTTCTTATAAACCCTGCGTGTATCCAATGGGCTAACGCTACGCACACAAGCATAATTGGTAAATACAGCGGGTGGTTGCATACATCAGAAGGCGGAAGCAGGATGTGGGCGCCATCTTGGCACCACTCGATGGGCGGGGGGAACTCAAGGGCAGGCTGCAGCTTGTCTACTAGGCCAATCCCGGAAGGTGGCTGCTCACAAGAGATGAGCCTGGACCAGTATTGTAGGATTGAGAAAGCCTTCTAGACCAAAAGGTGGAAGAGAAATGAAACTAAATATAGATGCAGTGGCTGAGATATTTCAAATAAAGTTGAGAGGTCACTATGGAGGTTATTCTTATGCATTATGTATAGATATCCATTTTAATTTTTAGTGTATTGGAATAGCTAGAGGGAAATACCTGAATCTGTTGAACCACAAATATCCTTGATTCTTGAAGAGGATCATGTAACTATGTAGCTTATACAGTGACTGTGTGATTGTAAAAACCTTGTGTGAGACACTCTCAGACTCCCTTTATATGGTGTATGGACAGATGAGTAGAAAAATGGGGACAAAAGTAAATGAATAATGGGAGGGAGAAGGTATATGGGATGTTTCAGGTGTTGTTTTTACTTTCATTTTTATTTTTATTCTAATTTTTATTTTTTGGAGTAATAAAAATATTCAAAAATTTTGGTGATGAATGTACAACTATGTGATGATACTGTGAACAACTGATTATTCACTTTAGAAGATTGTATGGTATGTGAATATATCTCAATAAAATTGCATAAAAATACAATGTCTACATTACTGTTTTCTACTCATTGTGTTTGCTCTTTGTTTCTTTCCCCCTCTTTTTTCTGCCCTCTACAGTTTCAAATGATTTTATAGGATACCATTTTGTTTCCTGTCTTCATATATCATTTGTACTTCTTTTTTTAAAACTGTGTTAATAATTGTTCTATAGTTTACAACATGCATTTTTAAATGAGATTGTTCACATACCATACAATTATCCAAAGATCCAAAGTGTACAATCAATTGCTGCTGGTACCCTTATACAGCTGTGCATCCATCATCACAATTAGTTTTTTTTTCCAATTTTAGAATATTTTTGTTTCTGCAGAAAAGAAATAAAGACAGAAAGAAAGGAAACTCAAATCCTCCCATCTCCATAACCAGCCCCCTCCATTATTGACTCATAGTATTGGTACAGTACATTTGTTGTACTGAAAGAATGTTAAAATACTACTAATTGTAGTATATAGTTTGCAATAGGTATATTTTTCTCTATATGCCCCTCTATTATTAACTTCTAGATATAATGTCATACATTTGTTCTGGCTCATGAAAGAGATTTCTAATATTTTTAGTTAATCATGGACATTGTCCACCAGAAGATTCACTGTTTTATATATTCCCCCTTTTAACCTCCAACTTTCCTTCTTGTGACATATGTGATTCTGAGCTTGCCATTTCCACCACCTTCACACACCTTTCAGCACTGTTAGTTATTCTCACAACATGCTTCCATCACTCCTGTCCATTTCCAAATGTTTAAGTTCACCCTAGTTGAACATTCTGCTCATAATAAGCAACCATGCCCCATTCTTTAGGCTCGTTCTATATCCTTGTAACTTACATTTCATGTCTATGAGTTTATATATTATAATTAGTTCGTATCAGTGAGACTCTATGTTCTAGTTTGCTAATGCTGCCAGAGTGCAAAACACCAGAGATGGATTGGCTTTTATAAAAGGGGGTTTATTTGGTTACACAGTTACAGTCTTAAGGCCATAAAGTGTCCAAGGCAACACATCAGCAATCGGGTACCTTCACTGGAGGATGGCCAATGGTGTCCAGAAAACCTCTGTTAGTTGGTAAGGCATGTGGCTGGCATCTGCTCCAAAGTTCTGGTTTCAAAATGGCTTTTTCCCAGGACATTCCTCTCTAAACTGCAGTTCCTCAAAAATGTCACTCTCAGTTGCTCTTGGGCCATTTGTCCTCCCTTAGCTTCTCCAGAGCAAAAGTCTGCTTTCAACAACTATCTTCAAACTGTCTCTCATCTGAAGCTACTCTCTCAGCTTCTGTGCATTCTTCAAAGTGTCCCTCTTGGCTGTAGCTCCTCTTCAAAATGTCACTTTCAGCTGCACTGAGTACCTTCTGTTTGTCAGCTCATTTATATGGCTCCAGTGATTTAATTTAGACCCACCCTGAATGTGTTGGGTTACACCTCCATGGAAATTATCCAATCAGAGTCATCACCCACAGTTGGATGGGGCACATCTCCACAGAAACACTCAAAGAATTACAATCTAATCAACCCTGACACATCTGCCCACACAAGATTACATCAAAGAATATGGCTTTTTCTGGGGGACATAATACATTCAAACCGGCACACTCTACAATATTTGTTCTTATGTGTCTGAATTATTTCACTCAATATAGTGCCCTCAGGGTTTCTTCATCAACCATATTTTTTAAGATGGTTTTGTTCACACATCACACATTCCATCCTAAGTAAACAATCGATGGTTCCTGTATAGTCACGTATTTTTGTATTCACCACCATCACCATTATCTATATAAGGACATCTCCATTTCTTCCACCAAGGTGGAGGAAAAGTCAAAGAAGGTAGAGAGAAAACAGAAAAAGAACAATGAAAGAGAAAACCAATAACAACAACAAAAAAACAAGACAGCTAAGAAGCAACAACAGGAAAGAGAGCATTAAACTAAAGTAGAATAAAGAGTCAGAAAACATCACCAATACTGAGTACCATTACCCTCCCTTATGTTCCCATGTATTATGCATTTAGCTTTGGTATATTGCCTTCATTACATTAGAGGAAGCATAAAACAATGTTTCTGTTAATCAAAGGCTCTAGTTTGCATTGATTGAATTTTTTCTGCAATACCTCCCTATCTTTAACACCCTACAAGGCTGACATTCATTTGTTTTCCCTTATGAAAAAATCATATTTGTACATTTTATCACAATTGTTGAGCACTCTAGGTTTCATTGAGTTACACAGTCCCCACCTTTATCTTTCCTCTTTCATTCTGGTATCCCACATACCCCAAACCTTCCTCTTCCAACCATACTCACAGTCATCTGTGTTCAGTGTACTTACATTGCTTATATCACCCAAAATTTTGTTCCAAACCACACACTCCTGTCTTTTCCTATCTGTCTGTAGTGCTCCTGTAGAGCAGGTATATTGTTCACAAACTCTGTCATTGTGTTTGTCAGAGAATATTTTAAACTTTCCCTCATATTTGAAGGACAGTTTTGCTGGACATAGGATTCTTGGTTGGCAGTTTTACTCTTTCGGTGTCTTATATAGATCAACCCACTTCCTTCTTTCCTCCATAGTTTCTACTGAGAAATCCACACAGTCTTTTGAAGCTTCCTTTGTATGTCATGTATCACTTTTCACTTGTTGCATTTGGGATTCTCTATTTGTCTTTGAAGTTTGATAATCTCATTATTAAGTGTCTTTGCATAGGCCTGCTCAGATCTATTCTGTTTGGGGTACACTGTGCTTCTTGGATCTGTAATCTTATGTCTTTCAAAAGAGATGGAAAATTTTCATTGATTGTTTCCTCTATTATTGCTTCTGCCCCTTTTCCCTTCCCTTCTCCTTCTGACACCCATGACAAGTACATTCCTGCATTTCATGTTGTCATTCAATTCCCAGAGATGATGTTCATATTTTTCCATCCTTTTCTCTATCTGTTCTTTTGTGTGTAGGCTTTCAGTTGCCTTGTTCTCCAGTTCCTGAGTGTTTTCTTCTGCCTCTTGAGATCTGCAGTTCTCTGTCTACATTGTGTCTTTCATCTCTTGTGTTGTGCCTTTCATTTCCATAGATTCTGCCAGTTGTTTTTCTCAACTTTTGATTTCTACCTTATATACACCCAGTGTTTTCATTATATGTTTCATCCCTTTTGCCATATCCTCCCTAAACTTTTGAAATTATTTAGGATTAGTTGTTTCATTTTTTTGTATCTCAGTTGAAGTGTAAGTTTGTTTCATTGACGGGGTTATAACTTCATTTTTCTTAGGATGAGTTGTAGTTTTCTGTTGTCTAGGCATCTGGTTTCCTTGGTTACCCCAGTCAGGTTTTCCCAGACCAGAACAGGCTCACATCCCAGAAGGGGAAAATGTTCAGTATCAGGTTTCCCTGAGTTTGTATCTTAGAAGATTGACACACATGGTGAGATCTCTATTCACTGTACTTTCTCTAACCTGCCCAGGAGGTGGCACTTGTCAGCCTATTGCTCCCAACTGGTGTAAGAAGGTGTGGCCCATGGCTGTTTTCCCCCAGGCTCTGGTGTCTGGTTCTGAATGGAAGGTGAGTGGTAGAGCTGGGCCCCACTTCCTTCCTTTTAAGGAAGATACACCCCATAGGGAATTATCATCTTCATTTAAATTGTTTTTTTGTGTCTCTGACTCTGCTATTTCTACCCTTGTCTGTGTCAGAGCACTGCAAACTAAAAATGGCTGGGACTTTCTACACTGAGGCACCCAGGTTAAGAGAGAGAAAAAGGGACAGGAACCCCCTTTCAGGGCCAATGCATGGCCCCCAGCTTCACTCATCTGCCAGAGATAGCACCCGGTCCTCTGGGTTCCCCCTTCCAGGACAGAGAAATCCCCTGGCTCTTCTAGGTCAGTCACATCTAAAAGCCTCTGTCTGCTTGTTGGGGGTTTGCAGCTTGCATTGAGCAGTCCACATTTGCCAATCAAAACCCCAGTTGGAGCTTGACTGAGGAATATTTGCTTGTTCAGTGAGTGCTGCTCTCTATCTCAGCAAGACTTTGCAGTTTGTATTGCCATAGGAGAAGGGTGCTCCTTGCTTACATCCACACTTTCTGCTCACAGATTCCATGCTGTGATCTCAGTCATTCCTCCCAATCCAGGTTGGTGTAGGATGTGGTGACAGTCACAGTTGTCCCCCAGCAGTTATTCCAGATCATTTACTATTTGTTCCTGGTTGGTTATTAGTTGCTCCAGGAGGACTAACTAACTTCCACTTCTTTCTGTGCCACCATCTTCTTCCATCTCTACAACATACATTTTAAAATATTCTCATTCCACCTCCAAATAGTATTATTTTGCTTTGCATGTAGTACAGGTACCTCATAACACAGAATTCCCAATTCCATTCTCCATTCCCTTGTTACATTGTTGTCCTTCATTTCACTTATCCATATGCTATCAAATCCAATATGTTGTTAGTGCTAGTTCTTTAAACAGACAATTATCCTCTAGATAAATTAAGAAGAGGGAAATAAAATAATTTATTTTACCCCGATTTATTACTTTTTGATGCTTTTCCTTTCTTTACATGGATCAAAATTTTTGACATATCATTTTCCTTCTGCCTGAAGACTTTGACATTTCTTATACTGCTGTACTGCTGGCAATGAACTTCCTGAGTTTCACTGTTGAGAAATACTTTTCCTTCACTTTTAAAGGACAATTTCAGTTTAATTATCACTGTAGCTATGGTGTTATTTCCGCTCTGGCTTCCTTCAAGATTTTCTCTAATTTTTTAGTTTCTCCAGTTTGAATATCACATCTAGCTTTCTTTTTAAGTTCATGCTGCTTGGCATTCTCTGAGCTTCTTGGATATGTGGTTTGGTTTCTCTCATTTTAGACTGTTTGAACATTTTGGAATGTGCTCAGCCATTATTTATTCTAATATTTCTATTGTCCCATTCTCTCTTTCCACTCCATTGGTATTCAATTGTACATATGTCACAACTTTTGATATTGCCCACCTTTGTGGGAAGTTTTGTTCTGTTGTTTACACTTCCCTTTTTCTTCTTTGTATTTGAGTTTGTGAAGTTTCCATTGATCTATTTTCAAGTTCACTGATCCTTTCTTCTGCTGTTTTGAATCTACTGATGATATGCCAAAGGTATTCTTCATTTCTGTGACTAGGCCTTTGATTCCTAACATTTATGTTTGATTCCTTCTTATAGCTTCTACCTCTCTCCTAACATTTTCTTCTGGTCTTATATGTTGTCTACCTTTTCCATTGGAACCTTTGCCAAATTAATCATAATAATGTGAAATTCCTTGTGATAATTACAACATTTGTGTCATATCTGCATTTGGTTCTGATGCTTGTTTTGTGCTATTAGACTGTGTCTTTATCGTATTTGTTTGTTTGTTTGTTTTTTGCCTATTGGCAAGTCATTTCATTGTGGAAATCCAACCATATCATATAGGGAATTAGGCACTGAGGTAAACATTTTAGTGTGAGGTTTTATGTTAATGTGAAAATGAGTTGGGCTGTTTTTAATGTTTCTTGTATCTATTGATAGCAGAGGCTTCAAATTCCTCTAGTGAAGTTGGATTTTATCTTCTCTTTTGGATTTGAGGCTTTCTTTTGTACTGCTTCTCAGAGAGTGTATGGCTTGTGGCTTATTCAGCTATAATCACTGTTATTAATGCAGGGTTCTTTGTTTGGTGGTGGAGTGTGGGGGAAGACACTAATCTTCTGATTAAGTGTCAGTATTTTAGTGGGCCTGTCACTCAGAGATGTGGTGGCTTCCAGAAGTGTTTCAGAACTGTCCTTATCCATGATGTAATGTTTCATCCTCTCCTCAGCACCCTTTGTCCTTTTTTTGGTTCCAGCATTTCCAGCCTATTTCCTTAAAGTTCTGTCTCCTGTGGACAATGGCCTTTTTTCCCCCTTTGGTGAGGCAGGAAGGCTGGAGCAGCCTGGATTGGAGCAGAGTTGTCTTGCCCCAACAAGGACTGCATTTCAAAATTGCCCTCTGTAGGTGGAAGGGTCTGGGTGGGTTTCAAAATGCCTAGTCTTCCCCTCCTCCTGCCAGGGTCACCTTGGGAGCTTTCTCTGATTCCCCTGTAAGAACCTGGTGGAGTTCCTAGAGAAAAAGCTTGTGAAATTGGGGATTCCCCTATGACTGCATCTCCAAATTGCTTCCTAGCCTCAAGCAATTTGTCAAAATTACTATTTAAGTGCTCCCACTGGCTTGTACAGCCAAGCATCTTATGCTCCAGGTATGCAAATCTTGGGTGCGGTATCTCTGGATGTCCCTTGCTTTCCTGATTTTCTGTTTGTGATTTGCCCTGCAACTTCAATTCCCTGAAGGGTTCAGGAGAAGTCATTGATTTTCATTTTTTTTCAGATTTTTCTTTTTGCAAGGACAATCTCCAAACTCTTCACATGTCTGAGCTTGAAACAGTCTGTCATTTCTGCATAGGCTCTGCAGTTGTCTAACAATTACACAAATTAGTTTGTGTGCCCTTCCAAATTAATTTAATCAGGCCTTTCCATTTGCTTCTAAGATAATGTCTTCCTTAAGGCACAATGGCTGTTAAGGATCTGCCCCATCCTCTCCTTTCCCCAATACAGCCTCACATATCACTCATGTGTAAGTCTCATGCTTCTTGAACAGGTCATGTGTTCTCAAGCTTTTCACCTGCTTTACTCTAATCTGGAAAGCACCTGTTCCCCAGGGTACTGGCTATTACTATTTGGTATCTCAGGGCTCAGCTGCTAAATGGCCTCTTTATGAAAGGCTTCAATGGCATGGGGTCAGAATTCCCTTCTCTGTGTCCCTAAATCACATAGATGGTTTTATTTTCTCTCTCAGTAAGCTCTGAGCACAGTTACAGCAGGGGCTTTGCCTGCTTGGCTTATAGTATATGTGCAGTAAATATTTGTTGAATGAATAAAGCGTTGATAGGAAAATAGTATTTTTGAAATCTTGCTTGTTTGCCAATGGAAATTCCCAGTAAAGTTGGCCCTGGGAGTGAAGCTGTGATGATAACTGACCTGGAGCACGGCCTGTCATTGGCTTTTGGGTGCTCAGACTACTGACTGGATGTGATACCAGCCCATCCACTTGCTTCTTAGCTCTGGGTATGCACTGGCAGATGGACATTTCAATTTAGTCTGGGTTTTCCAACTCTGTGGCCATTATCATGTCATTTCACTGCTCTATGCTCATCTAGTGTGATGACATGATGAAGATCACAGATTTCATAGCCTTTCTTTTTTTTTTTTGATTTTTTTAATTCATTTTATTGAGGTATATTCAGATACCATGCAGTCATACAAAACAAATCGTACATTTGATTGTTCACAGTACCATTACATAGTTGTACATTTATTACCAAAATCAATCCCTGACACCCTCATTACCACACACACAAAAATAACAAGAATAATAATTAAAGTGAAAAAGAGCAACTAAAGTAAAAAAGAACACTGGGCACCCTTGTCTGTCTGTTTGTTTGTTTGTTTCCTTCCCCCACCTTTCCACTCATCCATCCACAAACTAGACAAACGGGAGTGTGATCCCTATGGCCCCTCCCAATCCCACTGTCCCCCCTCATAAGCAACATTTTTATACAATTTTCTTAAAGATTCATGGGTTCTGGGTTGTAGTTTGAAAGTTTCAGGTATCCACCACCAGCTACTCCAATTCATTAGAACCTAAAAAGGGTCGTCTATATTGTGCGTAAGAGTGCCCACCAGAGTGACCTCTCGGCTCCTTTTGGAATCTCTCTGCCACTGAAGCTTATTTCATTTCCTTTCACATCCCCCTTTTGGTCAAGAAGATGTTCTCCGTCCCACGATGCCGGGTCTACATTCCTCCCCGGGAGTCATATTCCACGCTGCCAGGGAGATTCACTCCCCTGGGTGTCTGATCCCACGTAGGGGGGAGGACAGTGATTTCACCTTTCAAATTGGCTTAGCCAGAGAGAGAGGGCCACATCTGAGCAACAAAGAGGCATTCGGGAGGAGGCTCTTAGGCACAACCATAGGGAGGCCTAGCCTCTCCTTTGCAGCAACCATCTTCCCAAGGGCAAATTCCGTGGTAGAGTCATAGCCTTTCTTTTAATTTGGATATTAGGCTATTTCCACAGATCATTAATGTGTTACTTTAAGTAAACTTATGGAAAATGCCACCTGAAGTTGAAACAAAAGAGGAACACTTTGATAAATACATGCTTAGTGCTTCCTCTGGTCATATTAGCATTGGGCAGAATGCAGAATATATTACCCATAAGAGCCAATGTGTTAACTCTGCAAGAGGAAGATTTGGCAGGAAAAACACATGATTGGCAGGTACTGATTTTCTCTACAAAACAACCAGTGTGTAGAAACCAGTGTGATGTGGGAGCAGACGTAGGAGGAGTTAGGGTAAGACAAGGCTGCTGTGCGGGATGTGGCCATGTGATTTGAGAGAGTGGGACCAGCTGTGGAAAACAGAAAATAATATTTGTGTGGGTAGCATTCAAAAATCACTAGTTTGAGAGTATGCATGGAAAGTTTATGTGTGGAATTTTGCTATATTTTTAGAAACAGGGTAGCCTAAAGGTATCTAATATATTTCCTTTATATTTGTATGCAATATTTTGCTATATACTTGGATGGCATAGATTAGGGTCAGATTGATTTAGGGCTGCATTTGGGTTTTATTCCTGTCCCTCTAATTAGTAGCTATATGACCTTGGGCAAGGTATTTACTGTCCCTGAGCCTCATTTATCTGTAAGGTGGAGATAACAGTAGCTACCTCCTACAGTTGTTATGAAGATTAAATGGGGATAATGCCACTAAAATTCTTAGACTAGTTCCCATACATATTATGAATCTAATAAACTGTAGCTATTTATTATTATCTTATGATTATCATTATCTTTATTATTTCAAACCACAGAATCCTAACTAATGGAATCCTACTGTTTGGCTGTACTGTACTGTTTGGCTCCTTGATATATAGGTCTGCCTTGTGAGCTGAGTGTCGTTAAACACGATGTAATATATCTGCACATGTAAGGTCAAAGTTTCATTTTCATAACATTTTCTAATTACTAAGTTTTACATTCTCCCTTGATGCATTATACCTTAAGAAAAAAAGTTGTTTCATGTATTTGTTATTGGTTCATTCATTCTCTATCATCTAGTGTTTTGAGAAATCTTTTTTTTTTTCTCATAGGAGTAACAGTCAGATAGCTATAGCTTTCCAATTCTTTATGGCCTCACTTTCTATTAAAAGCACATATTTGGTCTATCTACTTTATTGTAAATATTAATTTCAGAAATTCTCACTGAAGCTGGAATTGCTTCAACCCCCACAGTTATCCTTTGCTGTAGCATGGTCTAAGGGTAGACCAGAAAGCTATGAATGAGAAGTTACTGTTTTATGCTTTGTGGAAGTGGAATTCTATTTCCTTTCTGAACATATCAATTAAGAATCAGAATGAATCATGTTTTAAAACTAGAGAGAATATTTCTAGTGGGCCTTAGGTGTAATACGGTAAAGTCTCTAAATTGGAGACCAAGTAATTCTTTCAAAAGGCTAATCTTGTAAAGTTGATTCCTGTCTATTTTAAGAAATCTGCCTGGTAGTTTCTGGGTAAACCCTCCTTGGTATTAACATTATGGAATAGAGCATAGAAGGTGCTGGCTGGCTGGCTTTAGTCCAATTTTTGCATACTTTTTTTGGTGAATCAGAACTAATTTGTGTAGTTAGATGTTTGGCTTATGAAAACCTTATCTACCTACATCTACTTTAATTTGTTTCCTTTAAAGTCTATCTGCTTCTTCAGGTTTTGTGACGGAATCATAAACAGAATGGAATAATCTGGGTATCCCTGCTTTCTGACAGCAAGCAGCTGTGAATAGAAATGACAAATGAAAAGAGTAATGAGAAAGGTGGAGAAAGAAAATGTGTGTGGTTTAATATTTTACTCCCAAGTTTAAATGTTATGATTATTAGGTGATAAAATAATAAACAGAGAGAGTGTGTAGTCTAAGGAATATGAATACACAGGATATATTTAAGAAAAGGAAAAGCTCTGTATTTTTGCCATACAGCTACTTTTGAGTATGGAGGGACAACAGACCTAACAAAAAAAAAAAAACAGTGAAAAATTATATTTTGGAGGGGAATAAGAATGACTTTTGGAGTATCTTTTGACAAGGTTTCAATTCAAAACACACATATTTGGTAATGAGTGTTGAAGCTCCTATTATGTGAAAACTTTTCAATCCCACTACTTGTCACCTTATACATTTGAAAGACTGAACTTTTGAGCTCCATGAAGACAGAGAGTTACTGCATTTACTGGTATTTCAGGACTTACAGTTAAAGACAGTTCCATAGATTTTTTTTTGAACACACACACACACATATAAGTAATAAAAGCAAGGGTAACTGCTGTAAAAATCCCAGAAATCTGTTTCCAGAATTAATATTTTTTATAAAATTATAGTAAGGAATTCTAATAGAGTAACTGAAAAGCCCTATATAAGCAGAACATAGTTCTATTCAAACTTGATTTATAGTTGATAATAGAAACCAATAAATGCACAGGAAGAGAGACGTGCTGAGGAAGCAGTTCCACTTTTTTTATTTTTTTCTCTCAAGGTATCTCATTTGATTGTGCTATTTTCAGAAGGACATTCTGCTTACAGCAGAGGAACTCAGATGCACCCGGATAGCAAGCCTCACTCCCTATAGGAAGATGCCTCTTGCCTTCATCATATTACCTTCTAGCTATTGACAACCTTATCTTCTCCATGGAAGGTAATCATTCCTTAGCAAATGCCTAGTTCCTGACCTCCCTTCCAGCACTAATGGAAGAGATTAAGACGGTGGCATTCTGATGAAAGATGGCCAAGGGCTTTTTGGTGTTAAAAATAAATTTAGTGCCTTGATTCATTTCACTGAATGCAAGCCAAGCTTACTAGCCCTGGATGCTCATTAGAATTATCAAGGGAGTTTTTGGAAAATATGTGTGGCTGGCACATCCCCACCCAAGCGATTTTGATTTCTTTAGGGCCAAGGCATGGGTATTTTTAAAAATCTCCACAGGACAACTCTATTGTTGGGCCAGGATTGAGAACTTTGCAGGCTATAAACAGATATGCACAGCAGAGATTTTATTGGAGCTTTCCTAATTTGTAGCTTTCAGTGCTATATAATGCTTGAATATGAGTTTTATTACAAATTTAAAAATAATTAAGTATAAATCCCTTAAAATAATATTGTACAAAATTGTAGTCCTTTGGAAATGATGACTCTTTAGACTTAATGAATTATGTTAGAAATAATTTCCTATAAAAATGAAGACGAACTGCCATAGTTACCAAACACTAAAAATAAGATAGTAAATTATCCCTTTCATAAGTTGCAGGTGATTTTCCTTTAAAATGGTTTGCTTTAGACAAAGTGTCATTTTTTCTAGTTATCTGAGAACAGATACAAGTATCCAATATTCTGAGATTCAGCTAGAACTGCACCTCCCATCTCACTAAAAAAATCTCAAAAATGAGAGATTCACTTTAGCGAATTTGGCAAGTGCAGTGCATCTTTGCCAGTCATTTTGCAAAATAAATTTTATGCCTACTACTAATGTATTTAACTTACCTATTCCTTCTGTACTCAAACATCATTCCATGAGCCTAGCTATTCAGAAGGCAGCACAGAGTGGCTGGAAAATCAGTGACCATGGAGGCAGGGATTTAAGGTCTGTTTACAATCTCACCCCTAACAATGTGGATTACGTGACACTCCCCAGAAAATGAGCAGAGTGACAACTGTGCTGTGCACGTACTTCAGAAGAGGTCATGCAATTCTAGTGAAATAAGATGTGTACAACTATTATGAAGGAAATGAAACACCATACAAGTGGAACATAAAAATAAAGAATTCCGTTACCTTGTAAACTATGGAGGCAAGGGAAAACAGTTCTGTTCATTGCAACGATGTTTTCATGGCTATCTGCTTAAATGAGTGCTCACTCAGGATGGCGAGAGTGTCAAATGCAAAAAGTATAATGGAACAAGAAATGGAATTGAGCATGGTTTCTTGAAGAACTAGAGAAAATTCAAACCTCTGTCATCTGCATTTGAGGCACCATGGAGGACGAGCGTCCTCCACTCATGCCGGGTGTAGATGAGTGGCCTCTCACATGCTGGTGTTAGAATTTTGGGTATAAATTGGAAAAGATTTAGTTGTTTCCAGCACCTTGGTCTTTTGTGAACACTAGTCAACTACTTTATATGCTCATGGACAGTTTTTATAATAGAATATGCATCTATGCTCATGAGCCGGTTTGTATATATTATGTCCCTCAGAAAAAGCCATATTCTTTAATGCGATCTAGTGGGGTGGACATATTAGTGTTGATTAGGATGGAACCTTCTGATTGTTTCCATGGAGAAGTGACCCACCCAACTGTGAGTGACACCTTCGATTAGGGTGTGACCTCCTGATTGAATGTTTCCATGGAAATGCAGCCCCATTCATTCAGGGTGGGTCTTAATTAGTTCATTGGAGTCCTATAAAAAGAGCTCACAAACAGAGGGACCTCAGAGCAAGTGAGAGACATTTTGAAGAGGAGCTGCAGCTAAGAGAGGACAGAGCAACATTTTGGAGAGCGCTATTTTGAAACGCAACCTGGGAGCAAGTGGACGCCAGCCACATGCCTTCCCAGCTAACAGAGGTTTTCTGGATGCCACTGTCCATCCTCCAGTGAAGGTACCCAGTTGTTGATGTCTTACCCTGGACACTTTACGGCCTTAAGACTGTAACTTTATAACCAAATAAACCCCCTTTATAAAAGCCAATCCATTTCTGGTGTTTTGCAAAACAGCAGTATTAGCAAACTGCAACAGTTGATCGCAACAGAAATTAGTAAACTCACTTTTAAAATTTTATATAAAATTACAGTTCTTCCATTTGGCAAATATTTATTGAGAACTTACTATATATCATACCATATTCTAAATACCAAACACATTCTGCCTAAAAAACCCAAAGGTCAGAAAACAAAGACTTGTCCTTATATCAGATTCACTTCATTATTTAACAAAGCATAGAATTAAAGGTTACAACCTTGGCTTTCCTTAATCCATTTCTTAAATATGTTTCTAGCCCTTTCCACCATCTTCTTCTAAGTTATTAAAGGGTGACAATGCAGGTATTACATATCAACCAGTTGAATCCATCGTTCACCTTTTGCATAGCAATTGGTCTCAACTCTACTCTTTAGTTCTGATTTCCCATTCTTTTTATTATTCATTTGCGATAAACATCTCCGAGCTACCTTTTAAAATGGAAACATAATCAATCACCTGTGTCAGACTTGGGAAGCACAGTAGGACTCAGCCTTATATTACCTGCCATCTGAAAAATACTGAAACCATTAACTACCAAAACCAGAACATTTTATGTCATTATATCACAAACATTTGTTGGCGAAACATAAAATTAGTTCCTCACATCTGGTGTGTGTTGTATATTGAAATGATATCAATGATCTTGAATCCCAAAGTCATTGTAAAATGTTGACCACAATAGAACATAAACAAGTTGAGAAAAACTTGTTTTTGTAACAAGTGTGAGGATGTGGTGTGGACCGGCTTGATTCCAGCCAGGCCGGCGGGTGTGCTCCCTCAACAAGAATACTGGCAAGCAGACCTCTGAGGCAAAAATCCAGTGCAGGCACTTCCTTGGTGAGCATCAGGTAGATGTAGACGTATGCCTGGTCTCTGACTCCCAGCTCCAAGGCCCCTGCTGTTCTCTGAGGCTTGCTGCCCTCCTCACTGCACCTCCTGCCAACCACTCTGGACTCTCCAGTGAAACTGCATCACACCAGCTCCTGAGGGCTCCTGTTAAAGGCACCTGCCTGCCTTATGTCACTCCTCAGGCCAGTGGACTTCAGAGAATCTGATATCCTCCACCTTCATCCGTGTCGTGTGCCCATGACCTGGTGATTGCGTACTGGTTGATTACGTGAGCAAATAAGTTGAATTGAGCATCCAAACTGGAGTCATGCCAAATCTGATTTCAATTTGCAATACTTTCTTGGGTCAGTTTAAAATCATTTTATGAAACTTATATGATGATTGGCATAGTCTGTAGGATGCCAATATCAAAGCAAATACCTTGTTACAGCACTACAGCTGCAATATTTTTATCTAAACTCTAAATTCTTTAAAAAAAAAAAAACCTGAAGAAGGTGAGAATTAGTCTCCCAACCAATGGGAAATTCTGGTCACAGGTTATGCAGAGATGCCACAATGGCACACACCAATTTAAAGAAAGGGAAAACTAGCCACAAGTCAGACACAAATTCTATTAGAGCATCTGCCAGTATAAAGAAGTATCTTGTAAAAGGCACATGTAAAAGCATAATACCTGAATAAGTCATCAGGATACAGAATTGTTATTGAAACATATTCTTACTGCCTATTTTGGAATTTTGTATGTTCTTGTATTAACTGGCATTTACATTTAGGAAAATAACCTGAGAAGAGGGTTGAAAAATACTCAAAATCTGGAAAAATCTTTTAAACAACTTGAAAGGGAAAACTATAGGCTAAGAATGAGGCTCCTTGGAGGTCAGTAGAATACCTCATAAGACAAAAATTTAGGATTAGAGACTCTCCTGATGTTGGGCTGACCACCTGACCAGAAGGATTATATCTTGTTATCTAAAGGGCTAAGAAGGATAAAATATCTGCTTTATTACCGGGAGCAGTAATAAGCAACATAAAAAAAAATTAGAACTAAGGGGAAAATTCTGGCCAGAAGGGTGGTGTGTCAAAGACCAATCCCAAATCCCAACCCATGGGCTCCAGACGATGACACTGATCCTTTGCCAAGCAATGGTGACTCTCCAGAGAATCCAGACAGTCCTAATGGACGGTAGCAACACCCGTGACTACAGTTTAAGCCGTTAAGAGCAATAATGATGCTGACCCTATTGCAGTAACAGAGAAATGGCATATACCAGACGAGAAATCATAAAGTTAAAACAGGAATTCTCACAAAATGGAGAAAACACTGAAACACAGCTGCTATGAGATCTAAGGTCAAAAGGAGGACATAATTTCCCAATAATAGGCAGCAAATTAATACAATTAGTAAACATATCTAATGATGCTAGACTGAATCAAATAGAAGTATTGGAGAAAGATATCCAGAAATAGCAATATCACTGTTTGATGGTATATCTAGGGCCTGGAAATTAAGATGGCCCTTACCAAAATAGTAGCACTGAAAGCAGGGACTTGGTCCTCTGCTGGGGATGCCACTGATATCTTAATGAAACTGGGGGCTATTGACTGCGATTTTTGATGGTCATACCCAGCCTATTAGAAGCAGAAACAACAGGCCAAATTAAGAAAATTATACTGAGGTCAGCACAAAGTCATGAGAGAATGTTTCTATTCACAATGTTCATGTGTTGATGCAATAGGAAAAGTAATTGATGCACTTAGAGCTGCTGAAGAATTAAGTCAGGATAAAAATTATATATTCAGAGCACTGTTTAGGTTTAAAAATAAATAAGGCCATCCCCATTTAATCCAGAATGGAGGAAACCTACACCAGTATGGAAAACAAAGAAGCAAAATGGGGTACAAAGTTGTAGGAATCCCTTCAATAACAGGAACAAAGGATTTAAGCATATGTGAAACACTGGCAATAACAGATCAAAGACAGAATTTTAGACCACCTAGAACCTCTTAAATAAATAGGGCAATAGGAATGAAATACAAGGTAAACTGAGAGGAAGAATGGAGACACACAGAGATCTATGTTGCGCTAGAGACCTGACAGTTTTCATCTCCTGGACAAAGCTGGAGATAATCACCCATGTGTAAGGATAACCATCTCTAGGGATATTTGTAAATATGAACAATATTCAATGTTAGTATGTACTAGAACCCAAATCACAATGATTAAAACTTGGATTAACAAATATGAAGAAAATAATGAAAAAGGTTACATTGAAGGTTTGAGAGGCAAAATTAATAAGAACTTGTATTGTTTATTAAAAAATAAGAACTTGTCTTAATAGATATACTAGAAGAAATAGAACTCAGGAAAGTCAAATGCCTAATAGGACCTAATTTAGAAAACATATTGGGAATGGTCATTATGGCACCACAAGCAAATAGGAGTAAGGAATATATGACAGCTGCATTAGTAAAGGCTAGATTGACTCTTGAAGTGCTACCAGATATAAGTAGAGTAATTAATACCCCTTCTCTGTAATTTAAAAGTAGGTTTCCAGGATATTACTAAAAAGGAACAAGAGCTATTGGAGGAAGACCTAATAATCCCACTTGGTTAGTTAAAAAAAAAATAGATGGATCTTATAGATTCACTGTAGATTTTAGAAATCTCAGTAAGGCTTCTCCTAAATTGGAAGGAGAACTAGCAGATATTGGTACAGTAATTAATAAAATTTCCACAGGAAGAGGTAGATGATAAACAACCATAGATATTATTGACAAGAGGTAGATGATAAACAACCATAGATATTATTGATGTGTTCTTTGCAGTAGCTATGGACAGGAAAAAACATGCCATGACAGCATTCTCATGGGAAGAAAGGCAATATATGTTCACTAGATTATCACAAGGATACATTAATTTCCCATTAATATCATGCAACCTGTTAACACAAGATTTACATACATTTTCTAACATGCACCACACCTCAACACTATCTTGTCGTACAGTAATGACATCATTATAATTGGAAAGGACAAAAGAATACAAGCGAGCACTAAATTACAATAATTTCCTTTCTAGCAGAAGGAGGTTGGACTGTAAATCCTAGAAGGTGCATAGACTGTGCAGTACCATAAAATTTTTAGTAGTACACTGGTCCTCAGAAGGACGAACTATACTACATCCAATCATAAACAAATTACAGCAGTTACAACCAGCGAAAACCAAGGAAGAGGCACAGAAATTTGATAGGCATATTTGTCTATTGGAAACAACATTTACTCCGTTTGGTATCTGTTGAAACCAATATATGGAACAACCAGGAAAATCAAAGCGTATACCTGGGAAAAAAAACCTGAATTAGCATAACAAGAGCTAAAAGATGCAATTGCAACTCATTAGATATTCACACTGATAGTACCAGACTCTAAATTTAGACTGGAATGTCTAATTACACAAGGCTTTGCCACATGGTCACTGTGAATGCAGGCACCAAGGGTCCCTAAATTATATTCAGTAGGCTTCTGGACTAAAAAGTTTCCATGGGTTGAGACCAGATACTCTCCATTAGAAAAGAATGCTTGGGTACTGTCAGGACTATAACTTACAAAGCCATTAATGTAAAACAAAAATTTTTGCTAAGAGTCCCACAGCCTACTGGCAGGGGCTAATCAAACACCAAATGATCACAAAGAATCTGTGACAGATCAGTGGTTTCTCAATTGCAAATGGTACATTTCTGAGCAGGATGTTCAGATGGAACATCAATCCTCTGCATTTACTGAAGAAATCTCAGTGCTGCCAACTCTGGACTCTTCAGAATTTTTGAGGGGTGAGTCGATCCAAGTGCATGTAGTTGGGCAATGGGAAGGCACTTGGAAATGCATGGTTTGCAGGTGATGGAGCCACCATGAGCTGCTCTGGAGAATGCGGGAAGGTGGTGGCCTTAGACCACAAAATGCAACAACCCCAGTTAGTGAGAGGACAGGCACTCGATGCAGTATGTAGGATTAGTAGAACTCTGGCTGGCAATTGAACAAATGCTAAAAGAGAAAAAGAAGAGAATATACATATTTACAAATTCATGGGCAGTAGCTAAGGGGGTGGGAATACAAGTAATTGGAAACTGAATAATTGACAAATCAATAACCATGATATTTGTGGCATAGAAATCTCAGATAAAATAGATAACTCAAAAAAAAAAAAAAAGAAAATCACAATCACACATATATATGTACACCAGAAGGACAAATCTAAAACAACAAAAACATAATAAAAGAGTAAACAGGTTAACCAAAAAAGAAAACAGGCACGGAGGAACTATACTTAAGGTAATAATAAGGAATGAAAAAGGAGAATGGAAAATATGAAAGATGACATAACACCATGGAGGAAAATATATGTTCGGAAACATGAACAGACAGGACACCAACAATTACATGGTACAACTAAATGGATACACAGGAGGAATTTGCCCATGTGTGCACACATTTCCAGAGACATTTGTCACAAATGTGAGATCCATAAACAAATCAAGGCATAGAAATACAAAAGATATTATATCTGATACAGCATTTCAAATAATACAAATTGATTGTACAGACCAAATGCCACTAAAAGAAAAAAGCTTACTTTTGTAATACAGTAGACACATGGTAGGGAATAGTAAAGCCTTTCCCATGTAAAAAGAATGATCATATATCAACTATTAAAGCTCTTGAAACATGGATAACATGTTATGGAAATCCTCTAATCATAGACAGTTGTCATTTTACTAGAAAAGAAGTACAAAAATAGGCAGAGAATGAAGGAATATGCTGGAATTTTCATTTAGCTCATTTAGCATACAACCCCACAACAGCAGATGGTATAGAAAGATATAATGAATTATTAAAAGAAAAATTGAGAATATTAACAAAAAACACAGACCTGAAATGGTAGTCTAAACATGTCTGGAAGGCCAGTAAAGCCTTAAATCGTTGGGAAAAGTTGAAATTACCTAGCCCCTAGATATGATTAGAACATAACCTACTGAACTAAGAAATAAGACAGTACAGAAAGAGATTAAAAAGAAACAGAGGGGAAAGTGTTAGAAGCATGGATAGAACTATGGAGATCGAAGGTAAAGCTCCGGCCTCATGGAAGGCTTACTGGCTAACCCTAAAAAAAGGACGTCTACAACAGGTTAAGACACCAATATCATGAGTGTGCAGCTTGCAGATATGTTAGCAGGGTACTCATCTTTTGGAGCTGTATCCTGGTTTGAAGCCAAATTCACTGCAAAAATGGAGGAGAAACCAGTAGCAATATTTTCACCCTCTCAGCACCCACAACACTGCTATCTATT
The DNA here is from genome assembly GCF_015220235.1 of Choloepus didactylus. Classification (NCBI taxonomy): domain Eukaryota; kingdom Metazoa; phylum Chordata; class Mammalia; order Pilosa; family Megalonychidae; genus Choloepus; species Choloepus didactylus. The sequence continues at coordinate 69,508,428 of NC_051310.1, forward strand.
CCACCGCCAAAGAACCTTACTGCTACTGAATCTGAAGTTACAGCCACACATCCTGCTGCACGACCCTGTACCACACTAACTCAGCACTCTGAAAGAGTGAAGGGAAACAGTGGATCAGGCATCATCAGGGCGAGCAGCTGCGGGCTTTGAATGGATGACTGAGAATACCCAGCGCCAACCTGGGGCATGGGCAACTTTGATAATTCTACTGATGAAGGTGATGACACAGACTTTCCTGAACACTTTCTGATTGAGTGAGATGCAGTTTTAGGCACTAATCAAGGCTTACGGGAACAACACCCAGACTGAATACCCGAGAAGCTTTCTGTAATTTCACATTATAGTGAAAGAGAAGTGCATACTACACACAATGTGCTATTGGTACTCCAGAACCGACAGAACCCACAACAGAGGCAGCCAAAAGGGTTCTAAGAAGACTGTTTGCTGCCAGAGTAGCTCTCATTTAGGGAACCTAGTAATATATCCATGTGGAATATCAGCTAATTGCTCTAAAATGCTATATATCTTATTATTGTATATCCAGTGACAATGATATGATACCTTGAGATACTTAAGTAGGTATGGAAACCACCCCCATAAATGCATTAGAATCCATAATCCAACAACATGGGCAAAGAAAAAGGACTACAATTATTCTGTAAATACTAATATAGCCACTTCTTTCCAAGTTATGGGAAATTGGCAAACAATTCTGGGATATGCTATGAATAGTTACTGTAATCTTGCGGGCAGAATTATTACAGTCTTAAACATGATCCCATATGACCCACAAAATAGGAAAAGTCATGAATGATACACAGAATTGTCAGCAAGAGGTTTATAGTATTTGACTATGAACAATGGATATCTATGAAGAAACTGATGATGAATATGATGTGATTAGATGAAGAAAAGGAAGAAAAGGAAGAAAAAGACAAAGAGGCAAAAGAAATAGCTTCTATAATTCTCATACAGCAACAATGGTTCAGTTCTACAAAAGAATTGCCTGAGGTTAATGTAAAATTATGTCCATTACTGTACAATGAGGTAATGAGAACACAAGTACCTTATGATATTCATATAATCCTTAATGTCACAGAATGGCCATTATGGAAATATGTTCCATTTGGAAATATGACTATACATGAAACTAAATGAGCCACACACATCAAAAGATGAATTCTTTACCCCAGAAGTATTCTGGGAGCAGTTTGATAATGAGCTTGCGTCTAAAGACTTTGATGGCATAGAAAATCCCCTTTAGTGTTAACCACAGTCAGTTTCAATGATAAGAAATCTCTAAATTTAAAACAGAATTTGCAAATTGACTATACCCACCACACATTCACTGATGATTTTTAAAGATCCTTTGCCATTAATGCAGACAAATTCATAAGAGATATTTACATATTATGAAATTGTAAAACAAGCACTAGAAAAACACTATGGAGAACATGCACATGGGCTCTTCTATGGTAATTAAACAAACACTGGCCACTGGGCTATGAAATAAGGAACATATGTGAAATCAACCACTGGGAAACAGCAACGGCTAACATCTGTACAGGACCAGATTCAGTAGGACCCTTCACACTATTTATGAATGACCGCAAATATATATAGTTATACTTTATAATGACTCACATGGATACCACAATCCTGGCTAATCAAACAAATTATGAACAAATTTGCAATACAAAAAGCCAGTAGGGCCTGTATAGGAGTTAAGATCTCAAGAACGGGATTCACCACTCTTAATTATACTTATAAAGCATTGACCACTATAACTGGGGGAGTTACTTATCAACTTTACAGAAATAATACAGTGGAACAATTAGGGAAAATTTCAAAATTGATAACCAGTAATGAATGGTATGGTGATATTATTAATTATCCTGAAGCAACTGGTATCATCAAACAAATTTAACAGAACTAGACAATTGGGAAAATGTTACCTTATATTATTGGACACCTCACAGTTATTTTTTAGACATTTAGAAACCAATACAAATGCCTAATATAGCTAAACAGTAATATCAAGATTGGTGACAGCCGCGGAAAGTCCCACATCCTTTAGGGATGAGTTTACAGACTGGATTATTAGGGAGAAGGTTTTGAAAATGCTATAGCTGAAAACGCTATATCCTCATTTTACCTGATAACTTTACACTATCACTGTGAAGTTACACCCACATGGGCACAGTTCACAATGAGGATAAATCAGATCACTGGAAACATGATATGCTATTATATCATTACCCCTACAGTCCTGTAAAATTTATGCAAAATAATTAATGCACTTGATGTCCCAACTTTGTTAGAACAGGTGAGCCATATGTGGTGTTTGGAGTAATGATAACAAATGATAGTTATACAGAACTTTACCTTTGGTGGTATACTTCAGGCTATCAGTTGACACCAATTATTTCAACTCCTAGAATTTGGGAACCTAACTCCTTACAAAAGATATTTGTCATAGTTGACCTTATTGTAGTAGCATATGCATTACAATTTAATAAAAGAGAATTTATAGCTAGTGTGAGAGCACCGATATTCAGTAAGTACTATCAAGAACCATATAGTTTACCATTTATAGATTTACCACTTAAGCAGACTTATAGAAACAGGAAAACTTGCAGTTACTATGGGGAGTAATAGATTAATAGGAACTTGACACTATAGTACCAGATAGAGGAATGTATGTAAAATTGGGAGACTTTAAAAGAATACAACAAAATTTCAATACCCATGCCATGGCAGCTGTTTCATATTTAGGACTTCAAATTAAAAGTATATATGAAACTGGGAACCATATTCAGGAACATGGGAGAAAGGTAGAGGACTCATCAGGCATTTAAAAAACAGGAATAGGTGAGGTAGATTTTAACATTCAAACGACTAGGGGAACTGTTTACAAAAGACAGCTAGAAAACCAATGTAACTCTCTGTAACAGAAGTTAAATGATACGTGGGATATTTTAAGCATAGCACTCATAAAAGATAGATATCGGTGCCAAGTACTGCCAATAATCCAACTAGATCCAAATTAGATGTGATTTATGGCAGTGAATGTGACTACTTAAGACCCTGTAAAATATGAATATTAGCCTTAAAAGGAGGAATATGGAAATGGGATATCACATTATGGGAATACCCAAATTTTAAAGAGGAGTGTGGATGCTTGGAGCAGATCAAACACCTGCAGAATTAGAAGTTGTACAGGTATCAGTACAGAGTATAGAAAAGTAGAAAGTAGCAGGTATTTACCTACTCCCTAACTACACGGAGAACCAGAAATAAACATACCTGTGACATTAACCAAAATGCTGGAGAAACCACTAGCATACAACCTAGGTAATTGGACAATGATAATATGTTCTAAAAATGAAAGAAATATAACCTATGGCATAAAGGAAGGAATGTGGAATTTCTCCTCTAAGGTTGAATCAAATTTCAATAAATTGCAAACATTATGATTGTTGGAAAAATTCACTATACACCAATAAAAGTTAAGAGAACTCTGAGGTTGAAAAATGAGGTATATCGTATTACTAAGAAGGAATCAACTGTGATTAATATAAATCAAACATTAGCAAAATATGATCAGGTGAAATGACACTTGAAGGAAGAGACAAAACAACTCCAATCTTTATTACAGAAGGCAGAGAAGGATCATGAAATAAATTTTCCAGAAATAATAGCTGTACCAAATACTTCCTATATTGCAACAGAAAAAAAATGCTTTATGCTATAAGCTCTTGTGTGCTTGTTAGTGTTATAAAAATGATGTATACTTGGAAGGTAACACATTCTGATGGTTTGGAAAAGTAAATTTTTGGAAATTGGGGAATGGATGTTTGAGCATTTTAAAGAAATTATAGCAGGCATTATATTGATTGCATTAGGAAATACAGTGCTAAAAGGCTTATAAAAAAGAGTGTGTGCAAAGATATTGAGATCTAACATCGGAGTGGACTGCTGTGTATTGAAATGATATTAATGATCTTGAATCCCCAAAACATTGTAAACGTGGTGAACACAATCAGAATCTAAATAAATTGAGAAAAACATGTTTTTGTAACAAGTGATAATCAGACATTTGTTCAAGGATATGATAGGGACCAGTTGACGCCTGCCAGAGGGGAACTCTCTCAATGGGAATACTGATGGCCAGACGTCTGAAGAGGAAAAACCCAGTGCAGATGTTATTTTGGTGAACATCAGGTAGAGGCAGATGAATACTCTGACTCCTGGCTCCAGTGCCCGTGCTGTGCTGTGAGGCTTGCTGCCGTCCTCTCAGCACCGTGACCAGCACCTCCCATGACAGATTCCACTGAGGCTGTTTCCGACCAGCTCCTGAGACCTCTCATTAAAGGCACCTGTCTGCCTTGTGTTGGCCCTTGGACCAATGGACCTTTGAACTTGATATCCTCTGCCTTTAAATGTGTTGTGCATCCTTGACCTGGTTATTGTGCTTTGGTTGCATTGGCAGCTTGAGATTCAGCAAGCAAAAACTGCATTGAGCATCCAAACTATAGTCATGCCAATTATGCTTTCAATTTGTGATCATTTCTCCAGTCACTTTATGACAATTTTGTGTCATTTACACAAGAATTGGAATCAGTAAGAATTTGTACTAGAGAGGATTAGCATCACAGGGTTAGAAGAAGCAGTAAAGCTCATTTAGTCCAATGCTTACCTGATGTCTGAATTCCTCTACAGAATTCTTATGGGTGCCTATCCAAAGTTATCGACATATTCAACTCTGTACTCTTCCTATTATTTAAGGCCATTTCAACCAAACCTAAGAAATACCTTCAACATCGTGGAGCTCAGAATATCACAGGCTGTCAGAACATATCTTTTATATGACCACTTGCATCTTTTCTGAAATTGCAGTTGTTTACGTCAGTCTCTTGACAGGAAACAGGTGGGCACTGAGTAAAGCATAATGAAATGACTATTTACCGTCACACAGACAGGGTTAGAGACAACAACACAGGATGGACAGGTACTCCAGGGCTAGCAACTGCAGCAAGCCAGTCTCCTGACAGGCACCTGAAGAGAGGGGCTGGTGAACCTCGCAAGGAAAACTGGAGCACCACGAGAGGACTCGGGGATAGAATCTACGTTCTCAGAAGAAAAAAGAAGCCACTGCCAACCTAGTCTGGCATGGAGGGATATGGTGCAATGATAAACTTCCTGTCTCCCTGCTCACATCACCTGCAAACCCAAGTATCAGAAGGCAAGGAGTCTGCTGATGCATCCCATAAAGGAGCACAGCCTGGGCATGGGCAGATGCAGAAAGTGGAAGGTAGAAATGGAAGGGCAAAAGAAGATGATACAGCATGGTCCACCATTTTTGGGCATTAACACCCAGTACTCCTGTGTGTATGAAAAACAAGTGTTCCAACCCAGCTAACACACAAAGTCCCATCAGCTACAGAATCATCAAGGGAGATGTGGCTTCTGTCACACTTACCTGGCACCTAAAGCACCTTGAGCAGCACAGTGAACCCCCAGTTGGCATGCTGTTTCTGTGACACAAGGCTCCCCAAATGGGCAGTCTCAGCTTAATGAGACCTTGACTGCATTCCCCAGTGGAAGCATTTCTCTCTTGGTCACAAGAAACTGCAAACCTATCAAGCCCAATAGCAGGGAATTTCTGAAGTGGATCATTCGGGGGCAAAACTGACACCTTTCCATACAAATATAATGGGCAAGCATTCCACACACAGTTTGTACCATGAAATAAACCCAAGCTTAATCTGGCTAGTGCTAGTCCCCCATATAAACAAAACTACGAGAATTTCCTATCAGCACTGATTCTGTAACAAAAACAAAGTCAACTTGATCTCTAATAACTGATGATATCTGAAGATACAGCATACCCTTTGTGTATATGATAATCACATGAGAAAATTTCTCTTCCTACCTCACAAGCAGATAAAGTGTAAACTCATTAACCTTGACATATGTGGGGAGATTTTTTTTGTCTTTTCTCCTTTAAATGTCTGTTACATTTTGACTTAAGACTTTAAAGTCTGACTCTCTTGCACTTCTTCATAGAAATTTCTTTTTTCCTTTTTTTAATAATTCAATTTTATTGAGATATATTCACATACCATACAGTCGTACCGAGCATACAGTTGTTCACAGTACCACCATATAGTTGTGCATCCATCACCAAAATTAAGTTTTGAACATTTTCATTACCGCACAGACAAAAGTAATAAGAATAAAAATTAAAGTGAAAAAGAACAATCAATTAAAGTAAAAAAGATCACTGGGTGCTTTTTTTTTTTTGCCCCCATTTTTCTACTCATCCTTCCATACACTGGACAAAGGGGAGTGTGGTCCACATGGCTTTCCCAATCACATTGTCACCCCTCATAAGCTACATTTTTATACAATCATCTTCAAGATTCAAGGGTTCTGGGTTGTAGTTTGATAGTTTCAGGTATTTACTGCTACCTATTACAATTCATTAGTTTTTTTACTTTTCAAAATGCTTTTGGATTTCATTCTTTTCACTCATTGATACGTCAGGTCCCTGAACTTTTGCAGGATTTACTTCCCAGCCTTCATTATGCATGGTTCTTACAAAAGCTGTTTGCTACATCCTACTTTGAGGGTCCAGTTAGCATGATGACATCATGGTAAAGGACCAGTGTCCCTTCCACTTCTACCTTCTATGGTTCATTATCATAATCAAAGTCCCTCCAAACAATAAAGTGAAAGAGAACAGGAAAGCAGACTAACTTGGCATTAAGTCTCTAAAGGTGTATTGCTGTCCCTTTTACACAAAGCAAACTGCATGAAACAATTATCTTTGCTGACAAGATTAAAAATAAAACAACAAAAAACTAGATCAATAGCTGCATTGCAGATGCCAGGCACTATATTGATTCATTTCAGCTAAAATATTACATGCTGAGTAACAGCCTCATCTAATTAGGTGTGCACTAATCTAGGCTTATTCTCCAAGATCCTCCCAATTTTCCCACTGGTCATAAAGGAATGTTAAATGGGATTCACTAGAAATCACAGTCCCTTTGTCTTTCAAGATCTTTATACTGTTGATAAACTCTAAAATTTCTCAAGAAATGTGCTGTTGCTTTATTAAATAACTTGGGGGGAGAGGCATTCCAGATGCTTCTTTGTATCTTGTCTTTCCTACTGAAATAACCTTCATTCCATGATTCGGGAAACCGGTATGGGACCTCTGCATTAACCAAGGGTCAAAAGAAACAAAGTCACCAATACAATCAAAGCTGCAGGTTTACTGGAAGAGAAACTTCTCAAGACGAGAGATCTCAAACTGATGAAAATGGAGTGAGAGTCCCCTCCACATCCACTCATGGCTGCTTATAAAGGCATTTAGGACATTTCCGAGTGGGGGCAGTAATGACTACCTGACATTAAACTTTCTTATTACATGGGAGGATCTTGCAAAGTGGGGAGCAGATAGACATCGATTTGTATTGTATGTTTGTCCATTCTAATAACCCATCCGTACTGAACTGGACAGAAACTGGTTTATCATCAGGTATTGCCCATCTGCAATTCTGTGTTCCATTTTCTTGGAAAGCCTTCGTGGTAAATTGTTTTCAGTCAATTGTTTCCCTACTGATTGTTTTTGGCCAATTGTTTTCATAAAGTTTCTGTCATTTCATGGCAAGGGATCACTCCTGGCAACACCCAATGCAGGGGACCATTTTATTTTATGTAACACAACCATGACTTTCCAATTACATTCTGGGACTCAGTAAATGACTACATGGTGCATCGACAATACTGTGAGATCCACCGTGAGTTGAATTCAGGCCAAGACTCTACATTTCACGTATGTCACATTAAGCCTACATTCTGAATGATGGACTGCAGTGACAGTCTGAGGTTCTGAGAGTTAGCAGTTAGGTATTTTCCTTTCCCTAGTGCTCAGTATCCTTGGTAAAGGGCAGCATGCCCTGCTGGGGAAGTCTCAGAGGAAGATTCACAGCACACACCTGTAACCATGTGACAGGGTCCTTCCCTGAAATGACCTAGCATGTCCTTCAACCAAGGACCTTCAGTTATGTGAACTACCCTTAGGTCTAGGAAATAGACAAAAATCATAAGTCTCCAGAGAGAATCTTGTGTGAGCTTTCTGCCCAGGAGACCTAAAGTTTTTCTGCTTAGAAAATTTCTAAGCAATATTTGAGGGTATTTTGTTCATAAGAAATCTAGGATCAACTAAGCATAGCTACAAATACATGGGTTGAAACAGTGACTTCTTTGAGTGTGTACATGTCCATCACCCAACTCACAATGCTGGTTAGTGTGATGTGGAAACAGCAGAGGGATACAGGATGCAGAACTGCAAGAGGCAGGCTGTCTTTGGGAAGAGCACAAAGGGAAGTCCTAAAGACAAGAGGGGAAACAAAAGCAAGTTATCTCTAGAGTAATTGTAGTTGAAGTCTCTTATGCACTAGGGGTAACCAGGATCACCACAAACTTCAACCCAACCCAAATCCTATTAAGATTAATGCAAAACGCCACACTGAAAGCCTAGCAGAAGGAAAGGCATGCTTATCTCCAAGTATGAAAGCTATCCACCCCAGTATCTACTGTCCTATACAATATGACTGGCTTTCAAGAAATTAAATAGGCCAAAAAGCAAGGAAAAACATATCCCGAAGAGACAAAGGAATCAGAGCCAAACTCAGATATGACTCAAGTGAAGGAGCTATCAGACAGGGATTTAAAGGAACTGTGATTAATTAAAAATGAAAGGAATATATATAAGATCGGAGAGGTTTTCAGCAGAATGAAGGAAAATATGAAAAAGCATAAAAAACACTGTTACAGAAATGACGATGCCTTTGTTAGGCTCATCATTGTACTTGCCACAGCTCAACAAAGGATCACTGAATCTAAAAACATGACAATAAAAAGCAATATGAACTTTAAAGGGAAAGAGAAAAAAAAAACAGGGAAAGAACACTGACAACAACAAAAAAACAAATAGCAAACAAAAAATCAGGATCAAGAATCCAAGAGCTGTGTGACATTAATAGACAGTGTAACATTTGAGTAATTGGAACACCAAAGGTAGAAGAAATAATGGCTGAGAATCTTCAGAATTAGTGGCAGATACTAAAACACTGAAGGAACACACACACACGCACACACACACACAATCTAAAAATAAACAAGGACGAGAAGAGAAAATGTCTCAGGAACTATGCAAGCATGAAAACAATGGGGTAGTGACATTTTAAATGGCAAAAAGAAAAGAAATTCAGTATACCCAGAATTATATACCAGTGATATTAGCCTTTAAGAGTGAAGGAATATGAAATCAATCAAAGTAATAACCCATATTAATAGAATAAAGAACAAAAAACATTATCATATCATTAGACAAAACAGTATTTGACAAATTCACCCTCCTTCCGTGATAGAAACATTTAATGAACTATAATTAGAAGGGACTTCCTCAACCTGATAAAGGGTATCTATGAACGTCCCACAACTTAGCATGCTTAATGGTGAAAGGTTTAAAGCTATCTTCTTAAGATCAGGAACAAGACAAGGATGTGTTCTCTCACAACTTCTATCCAACATTAAACTGGGTTCTAATCAGGAGAATTAGGTAAGTAAAAGAAATATAAGCATGCACACTGGAAAGGAAGAAATAAAACTGCCTTTATTCACAGATAATGTGATCCTGTGTATTGAAAATCCAAAGGAATCCACTAAAAATATATTGTAACTGTATCAGTAAGGGTTCTCCAGAGGATTGGGAGATCTTGAATTCCATAGAGCAGGCCACAAGTTGGAAAATTGATGAAGATGATGCTGAATCCCCTAGAAGAAGCCAAAGCTGGCAACTCCTGTGAAGATGATGAATTCTCCAGGAGAAGATGGCTTTCCAGGGTAGAGATAGAAATTGTTCTGACTGCTGAAATCATCTGTCCTCCCTTTAAGGCCTTTAACTGATCTTAAAGGCCTGAGATGAGGCGTTAATTGATGGCTGAAGGCAAGCTCCTTTATTGATTGTAGATGGAATCAGCCATAGATGTGATCAATTGACTAGGGCTTTAAATCCAAGAAATACCCTCACAGTAACAATCAGGCCAGTGCTTGTCTAACCAAACAACTGGACACCATAACTTAGCCAAGCAACACATGAAATTAACCATCACAATAATAAAGTTCAGCAAAGTATGCAAGATCAATATACAAAAATAATTTGTATCTTTATATTCTGAAAATGAAATTAAGAAAACAATTCCATGTGCAATAGTATGGAAAATATCAAATACTTAAGAATAAATCTAACAATAGAAGTATAAGCATTTTATGCTGAAAAGTACAACATAATGTTGAAAGAAATTAAGGGATACATACATGGGAAAGATATTCCATGTTTCATCGATCAGAAGACTTAACATTATTTAGATGGCAAATCTGCCCAAATGATCCACAGATTCAATATGATCACAGCTGGCATTTTGTGTAGGAATTGAGAAAGTGATCCTGAAATTCATATAGAAATGCAAGGGATCCAGAAGAGCCAAAACATTCTTGGAAAAGAAGAATAGAGTTGGAAGAATCTTGGATTCTTACTACAAAGTTACTGTAATCAATATAATGTGGTTCTGACATGAGTTAGACATACAACTCAGTGGAATAGAAACCAGAGTACAGAAATAACCCTTACATCTATGTGAAATTGATTTTCAATGTGGGTGCCAATGCAATTCAATTAGGGGAAAGAGTAATCTTTCCAGCAAAATGTATTGGGGAAACTGAAATTTGCATGGAAAAGAATGAAGTTGTATCCTTACCTCATGCCATATACCAAAAAAGAAAAAAAAAATCTCAAAATGGATTAAAGATCTAAATGTAAGAGCAAAAACTATAAAACTCGTAGAAGAAAATAGGAGCAAATATTTGTGACCTGAGGATTTGGCGATGGATTATTATATGTGAAACTGAAAGCAAAAGCAACAAAAGAAAAAAAGAAAACAGATAAATTGCACATCATCAAAATTAAAAACTCTTGTGCTTCAAACGTTGTCAAGAAAGTTAAAAGACAACCCAAGAATATTTGCAAATCATATATCTGATAAGAGACTAGTATTCAGAATACAGAAAAATTCTTTCAACTGAACAATTAAAAGACAAATACACAAATTAAAATTTGAGCATCAGATCTGAGTAGATATCTGTCCAAAGGAGACACACAAATGACTAACTGGCACATGAAAAAATGCTCAACATCATTAGCCATCAGAGACATGAAAATCAAAACCATAATGAGATAGCATGCCACATCCACTAGGGTGGCTAAAATAAAAGGGAAAGGCAAAAATAAGTGTTGACAATGATGTGGAAAACTTGGAACCCTCATATATTGCTGGCAGAACTGTGAAATGGTATAGTCATTTAGAATTCTTCAAAATGTTAAACCATATGATGCAACAGTTCCATTGTTATGTGTATAGTATAATCCAAATAGAATTGAAAAGATAATTCCACACAAAAATGTGTACATGAATGTTCATAACAGAATTATTTAATAACCAATACATGGAAACAACTCAAATGTCCAACAACTGAAGAATGGATAAATAAACAGGGTATATCCACACATTAGCATATAATATGATATTCTTTAGCAATAAAAAGGGATGAAGTACTGATCTGTGTTACAACATGGATAAACTGCAAAAACATTATGATACATGAAAGAAGTCAGTAATGAAAGCCATACTATATATTAGATCATGTATTACATACTGCCATTTACATGAAATATCCAGATTAGGCAAAGAGTAGAGACAAAGAGTAGATTAGTGATTGCCAGGGCTGGAAAAGAGGTGAATGGGAGTTACTGCTAATTAGCAGTGGGTTTCTTTTTGGGGTGATGAAAATGTTCTGATACTAGATAGTGATTATGGATATATAACTCTGTGAATATCCTGAAGAACTTTGAATTATACACTTTAAATGGGTAAATTTTACAGTAAGTTATGTCTCAATAAAACCATTTTTATTAAGTATAAATAAAAACCATCAGACCTACTCTACAAGAAATGTTAAAAGTTTTTCAGGCTTTCTTTTTTATTCAAGAATAGGATATAGATCAAAAATTTGGATCTATAAAAAGGAAGTGTGTTGGAAATGAAACAAACGAAAATAAAAATATTTTCTTTGTATCTAATTGCTGCAAAATACTATTGTTTAAAGCAATACTAGTAAAAATGTGTAGTCTATTTAGACATCATTCCAAAGTGATGTATATAGCAACAACGACACAAGGCCTGGTATCAAAAGAAACTGAGTCACCAAAGGTAATCAATAATCAATAACATGGGTTTATTGAAAGAGAAAACTGTTTGAACAGGGAGATCTCAAACCAAAGAAAGAGCCTCAATTGTTAGTAAGTTACATTGGTTTACAAAAGCACTAAAGGAATTTCCAAACTGGAAGCTGTAGTAGTTGGTTGACATTTAGGTTCCTTATTACAAAGCAGGGAGTGATCATAGATGGATTATTAGTGCATACTGGTCTATTTCTAACAGATTGTCTCTGCTGGACCAAACTAGCTCATTTTTAATTGTTGGTTAAACTGCAACTTTGGCAGGATACCTTCTGTTTTCTGAGAAAGCCCCTGTTTTTATTTTTAACTTTTTGGAAAGTCCCTGCCACTTCTCAGAAAGGGAGTAGCCCCCAGAAATGTGAATGTAGGCAGCCACTTGATTTTACCCAACAGCATCCCACCTTTGGTCATTTTACCAATGATCTCAGTGGTAACTTAACCAAAACAAGCTGGTTATGACTGTCAAATCACTTTTAGTTGGCAGTCACAGTGTTGCTTGATCATAGTGGATTCAGACTGTTTTGTCTTTTTTTCCCTTTTATATTTTTGTGCTGATTTCTCATGATATTTCATGTGATGGGTGGCTGTTCAATCACATTTAAGAATCTTGGGGTGGGGTTACTTATTTATTTGAATGGATTATGGTCATGACCCTTTCTGTAAGTCAGGAAATCTTATTGTTATTTTATTTTTAATCTCGGTCCACCAGAGAAAATCTTACCTTATTTTTAATTGTCTTTAATTATGTATTAAAGTCTTGAAACATAATTATAAACAAAGACTGATTATTATAATTAAAATCATAAACTTAAAGTAGATTCTTGCTTTTATATTTGTTTAAACCAAAAGTTATTCATCATGATTTTTAATGTGAAAGCAATATTGTTCATATATCAGGATTTTCTAGGGTTTCATAGTGAGGTTCTGTATTCTCTAGATTTACATAATCAGGTTCTTGTCCCTGCATCCCAGTCACATATGCATGTTCCGTGGTTCTTTCATCTTCATTAAGATTAACAGATGCTGCATGAATGTGGGAATTTTCTTATTTAGGCTATTACTATGTTGGTGCAGAAACAAATACAAGTAAAGCTACATATGACACAGATAAGAAAACAAGCCCTGTTAATACAATTCTTGAAAGGTCTCCTATGGAAACTCTTTTGTTGCTCAGATGTGGTCTCTCTCTCTAACTTTCCAAGCCCACATGGCAGGTGGTCTCACTGCCCTCTGCCCTACGTGGGAGGGCGTGTAAATCTCCATGGCAACACAGGATATGACTCCCAGGGATGAGCCTGGATCTGGCATCCTGGGACTGAGGAAGTTTTCTTGGACCAAAAGGGGGAAGAGAAATGAAACAAAATAAAGTTTCAGTGGCTGAGAGATTTCAAATGGAGTTGAGAGATCATTCTGAAGGTTATTCTTATGCTACATAGATACCCCTTTTTAGTTTTTAGTGTATTGGAATAGCTAGAAGTAAATACCTGAAACTATCAAACCCCAACCCAGTAGCCTTGACTCTTGAAGATGATTGTATAACTATATGACTTATGCAGTGTGACTGTGTGATTGTGAAAACCTTGTGGCTCACACTCCCTTTACCCAGTGTAAGGACCATTGAGTAGAAAAATGGGTACAAAATTTAAGTGAAAAATGGAATGTTTTGGGTGTTCTTTTTATCTTTATTTTTATTCTTGTTTTTATTATTAATTTTTGGAGTAATGAAAGTGTTCAGAAATAGATTGTGGTGGTGAATGCACAACTGTATGATGGTACTGTGAACAACTGATTCTTACTGTGGATGATTGCATGGTATGTGAATATATCTCGATAAAACTGAATTAAAAAGAAGTCTTCTATGCATCCATCAAACCAGTCTCCCATTCCTGGAAACAAATCATTCCAGGAAAATATATGAATTTCTCCTAGGAGTGGAATACTTTTTGTTGATTTTCAATTTGATTGATGTTAGTTTCTATTATTACAGAGGAGTTTATATTAAAAAGAACAATTTTCATGTAGTAAAGCACAGGTACTTCCTTGATTTGCTGTTAAGAGATTTATGCTTCACTGTTTTGCATCATTGTTTTGGCTAAACCATTTATTCCTGTCTGAAGTCTTTGGATAATACCTAGGTAGAGTTAAAACACAGTTCTACATATTTAGATATGCTTCAAATGTAATGGATTTTTCCAGTTCTGGAATTCTTAGTCTAGGAAAAATTGTCCTAAGAAAGGAATGGAAACCAGAGTCTTGATCAATTAAAAGGTTGGTCTTTCTTTTAAGTTGATGAAAAAGGGGCCTAAGATCTAAAGCTTGGATAGCATTTAGAGCCTTTAGAAGTTGGAGATCGGGAACCAAATATCCCTGTCTACAGTCATTGCAAACTGAGGGATAAAGTTTGGTAAAGGCTCTGTCCACAATGAAATATAATCCAGTTCTGTTTAAGTGTATGGATAGATTTTTGTTTGAATTAAAGTCAAGACAGTTTGAAGAGTGGTTACTAATATTCAACCAAGTCAAAGCACATCCTGCTGCATAAATGGTGACACCGGAATTAAAAGCTGAAGAAGGGTTTGTTAAATGGGTGCATATTGTTTCATAACAAGGTGCAGGGCTGATAGGTCAGAAAATCAGACATCGGAATGTCTTACTCTAACAATGTTTGTTATGAGATTTAACTGGTACCGGGTAGTAATGGAGGTGGCAGGACTCTGGGCCATGACAAATCAAAAGACTGATAATTGCCTAGTTTTAGTTTTAGTATAACATTTATTCATTGAATCTTAGCAGCGGATTGAGGATGACAAGGGCAGTGTAAGTGCTGACAAGTGGTAATGACTTGGCAAAGCTCTTTAGTTATTTGACCAGTGAAATAAGTGCTGGAGTCACTAGAGACTTCAAAGGGAATTCCCCAAATCTATTTTCTAAAAGTTTCTTAGCTATGGTAGTTGCATCTGCCTGCCCACAGGGAAATGATTCTACCCATCCAGGCAACATACAAAGCATTACCCAAATGAACTATATCTGACGGACATGGGTGGCTGAACTGACACTCCAGGGGCCAGTTTAATAGTTTTACCTGGGTTATGGGTGACTCAGACAGCATGTACTATAGGTTTTTTCTGGCAACCTTGTCACAATTTTTCCCCAACAATATTTAACCATGACTTCCTTCATTTTTTTGGATCCCCCGATTGGTTAGTTCCTGGAGGCTTGTGGTTATAGCTTCTTTTAAGGATGTTAGGATGACCAGGTAGCTGTCCGTGCCTTCACAAAATACATTGTTTGAATTTATTTTGCATGCTTGTTGTCACCAATCACCTTTCTCAAATTCTGAAACTGACAATTTATATTTTGGCCAATTATTTTACAGAGGTTTTGTTTTCTGCCAATTCCTTTTGAACACTATCATGAGGGACTTTATTCTTGATACAAAGTTTAGCTGCTGGTTTAATTTGTTGAGTTGCTGGCAGCCAATGCATTTCCCTTAAGCTGTGGCTTAGTTTTACAAGTATGAGCCTCTATTTTTATTATGGCTATTTTTTTTTTCAGGTAAATATAGCATCTAAAAGTAGAGCTACTTGTTTACCACACATTATTGGGATTCCTGCTGAGATCAGGAAACCCATTGTTTCCACAACCTTCAACAATCACAAACAACTCCAAATGAATAATTACTATCTGTATAAGTATTGACAGCTTTCCCTTTTTCTAGATGGTAGGCTCCAGGTAAAGCTTTTAACCGAGCTTATTGAGGTGAGGTCAGGAATTGAGTGACTTTCAATTACTTATATAATAGCGATAACTGCATAAACTGCTTGATATTTTCTTATTTCTGTCTTAAGCTCCATCTACAAAAAATATTAAGTCTCAGTTAGCCAAAGTGGTTTCTTGTAAATCTGATCACAGAGAAAATAACTGAGAAACCACCATTTCAAGTCATGAGTTTCTCCTTCTTCAGGTAAAGGAAACAGTGTTGCAGGGTTTAAAATATTGCAATGATGGAGATGGATCTTTCAGGGAGAAAGCAATACAGTTTCATAAGAAGCCCATCTGCTAGCTGACATGTGCTGAGTTTTCCCTGAAATTAAAAGCTGGTGGATAAGTATGTGGTGCTTCTAATTGCAAGGTGTGTCTTTGGATTAAATCATCTGATTCCTCAACTAATTTGGCAGTGATGCCTTCTGCTCCTAATCAAGCCAGGAATGCTTTTGTTACTGAATCCACCTGAAGACTGTAATAAGGTATGTGTTTCTGTTGACCTCTATGTTTTTGAGTGAGAACTCCCAATGCTTGATTTTGATTTTCATTCCCAAACAGTGAAAAAGTTAAGTTGTAGTTAGGTAAGTTGAAGGTTGGGGGTTGTACTATGCTTCTTTCAATTGGTAAAAGCCAATTCATGTTGTTTTCCCCATTGTAATGGTTTGGGGGCTATGTTTTAGCTAGTTCATAGAGAAGGGGAGACAATTGAGAGGAATTTGGGACTCACTGGTGGCAGTAGCTTTCATGTCCCCAGATCTTCTAGGTTGTCCTTGTGTTACAGGTCAAGAAAAACTCTGAATTGTTTTGAGGCAGTTAGAAGGTAATGAGAAAACTTCAGGGGTTAACTCATGACCTCAGAAAAGGACTTTCTTTTAATGAGCTATAATTTGTTTTTAGATACTTTGTGTCCTTTCAATGAAAGTTGGGTAAGTAAATATAATGGATCAGTTAACAAGCAAGTTTTTAATCTGAGCAAAGCAATAGGCTTCCAACATGTTAGTGAATTATAGGTCCATCAGGGAATTCTCTTAAATCTTGTCGAAACGTTTTCAAGAAACAGAAAGGACCCTCAGTGGACCCTTGACACATGACTGCCCAGGTGTACTGTTGACCCTTCCAGGTAAAGGCCAACAAATATTGGCTATTTAGATGAACAAGTATACTGAAAAATTTGGAACAAAGGTTAGTAACTGTATACCATCTGGTGTTTATTGGAATCTGAGCTAACAAAGTGTTTGGGATAGAGACTACAGGATGTTTGGGGGTGACTATTTTTTAATTGTTCTAAGATCTTTTACAAAGTGGTAGCCTCATCCCATTAGGATTCTGGACGGGGGATAATGAAGTGTCACAAGGGGCTAATTCAAGGAATAATAAGACCCATTTTTATCAACTCCTCAGCAATTGGAGTTATCCCATCTATTACGTCTGGCTTAATAGGGTATTAGGATAATTTAGGCAAAGGCTTGAAAGGGCCAATTTGTATTTTTATAGGGTTAGCACTTTTGTTGTGTCCCACATCAGTAGCATTTATTGGCCAAAACCAATTTGATACTTTAGAAAGTAGTTAGTCAGAGGAGTCTGAATCAGCTAATAATTTTTCAGTAGGAAGTACAGTTGGGTTTGTGCCATGTATACAGGCACCAGGTGATCTGGGTTTTCTAACATTAGTCCCTCAGATGTGGAATCTAATCCACAGTTCCATTCTGTGAGATGCTCTCTCCCCAAAAGATTTGCTGGAGATGTTTCGCAAAGCGGAAAGAGGCATTCATCATTTAGTGGCCCTGTTGTTGTGCTAAGAGATTTGGATAATGGGAATTTTGGGATTTGATTGGTTACACCTTCCACACATAGTATTTCATTACTCTGAGAAAGAGGTTGTGAAGTCGTGGTAAGATTTATAGTTGGCATGATGGCTCTAGTGTCAATTAAGAAAGAACAAAGTTTTCCATCAACGAACAGGGTGGTTTCTCCCTGTGAAGTTGATGGAAGCAAAAGGAGCAGCCTGTCAGCTGTCTCCTTGGAGTCCATCAACACATAGGCGGTGCCTTTTGCTATAATGGGGGCAATCCTTTCTCCAATGTCCTACCTGTCTGCAGTAATGACTGGCATTTTTATCTAATAAAGGCATGAGTTGTTCAGTATGAGTTTTCTCATTTGATAATTGCAATTGCTGAAGCTTTAGAGCCATCAGCTTTCTAGAATGATGAGCATGTTTATGCTCTAATGTTCTTTCAAAATGTTCAGCCAGGTGTTGGAGTTCTGTGATGGGGAAATTTCCCACTCTAATTTATGCTTTTTAGCTCAATCACTTAGTTCGGGTTTTTGGCCATTTACAAAATGACTAGAAAGCACTGTTCTTGTATCTCCATTTATTTTGAGTCCTGAATGTTGGATAAAGATATTTTTTAATCTTTCCTTATAGTCTTTTACAGAGTAATCCCTTTTTGTTTATTTGTTTGTTTGTTTGCAAGAGTGTATTATTGCCTAATCTATTTTTATGGGAAAGTCCTCAGGTATTTTTTCTAACAAGGACTGTCTGACTTTGCAAGCTCCCCTTAGTAGCATGTTGGGCAGGATCCTTTAAATCTTCATTGGTATTTCTCCATTCAGCGAGTGCCATCCATTTTTTAGCTTCTGATGGACTCACCAGCATGTGAACTAGTTGGTATAATTCTGGGATCCCTGGGCCATACGTCTCAATCAGTATTTTAAATTCTTCTGTAATTTTAGACTGATCTTTTCAGGGTCTAGGAAATATTTTATAATGGCACAAAGTTCAGCCCTGGTCCCAGGATATTTAAACTCAGTGGTGGCTGGTATACTGGGCTCAGTAGGTGGTCTAATATTTAGGGACAACTGACTTACAGGATCTAGGGGTATGTGATATACACAGTATATTCTATCTGAGGATTGACCTCGCCCCAAACTTCCTCATCAGGCACCCCTTCTCTAACACATTGGAAGCACTCTGAGCTTTGGCTGCTATAACCTTGAAGATAAGTTGCCTTAAGGGAATACTGTTTTGAGAGAAAAGCACATACCAAGATGTTTTCCCAATGCTTACACACGAGCGTCTGGATCTTAGCCACCTTTGTTCCTCAACTATGTATAATCTGTAGGGTGGCTGCCACAGGCATAGACATTGAGTGAACTTCCTGCCATCTCCCTGTCCATCACAAGAGCGATGCAGCTCTCTGTGAGTAAATTCCCCTAATGGATGCTTTGGACTTAGCACTCTGGCATTCAGTGCCTCTTTCTTCGGTATTGCAACCAGCCTCATTATAGAGTACTTTGGGGCAGTCCCAGCTAGTTCTTCTTTTAAAGTGAGTCCTGCTGCTGGTTCATCAGGACACAATGCAGAATCAGGTGGAAAGGGAAGAGGGTAAAAGGAGTCTGAAAGACTATAAGGGGACGCAGTAAGGCTTATAACAGGGATTTTTAATTTTTCTCTGTGCACTTTAAAGAATCTTCAGAGAGGTTATTTTAGAATAATTTTAGAAGTTTTCTGAGTACTAATCAAAAAATATCCCCCACTCATCTTGTGGAGACTGGAAACCTCTCTTTACAAGTGCACCTCTCAAATGTACTATTTTAGTTGGCTCTAATATTCCCAGAAGTGGCCACTGCAAACTCTAGTGATCTTTGATGAGATGTACACATTATCTGAGAACAAGCATGAACTGAGCACATAATGAGAAAACATGTAGGCAGCAGGTGTATTTGCCAGAGGAGAAGAAAGAGATTTTGATTTCAATGGAGAAAAGCCCATGCTCAATCAAATGTTCCAAAGACAAAACTTATGCAGAGGTCCACAAACGGACTGCAATCAAGGTTCCCACTGGGGCTGCAGCCCCTCTCAGGCTCAACTAGGGAAAGAGATGCTTTGAGCTAACATATTTGTGGGCAGCATCCTTTACAGGTTGCTGTACTGAGGGCCGCCATGGCTAAAGGCCACCCTCCTCTCTTTGCCATGTGGTCCTCTCCATTCGGTAGCTAAAAAGTCAGTGGCTTGCTTCTTCAAAGACATCTAGGGACAGGGAGTCTCGCAGCACACAGGTTATATCTTTTGCAATGTAATCATGCACATCCCATCACCTTTTCCATATACTTTCTATTAGGATCATGCCTTGGTCCTGTTTACTCCAAGAGGGGGGCTCACACCAGGCGTGACCTCCAGGAAGCAGTGTTCACAAAGGTCTTTTGGAGTCTGTCCCACATAATTCCCATCCCATATCTTAGGGCCCTCCTCTCCTTCTCCATCAGTTCCCTGATCTTAGCTTAAGAGACCTGGCATTTAAATGAATCACAATGCTACAATTTTATAATCAGAACCTGGGCTTGGTACTCAGCATATCTGCCCTGTAGCTAGTGAAAGTAAGGGAATCCTTCATTGTGCTCATGTAGACTTTCTAATTTTCATACCCATGTTCTGAGTTGGGCATCAGGGTCTTAAAATTATCTGTTTCTTTTTGTACACTCTCTAGACCCCCCTATTGCAGCCACTTAACCCCAAAGTCCTAGTAACCACCATTGTCACCATAGTAACTAAGTTCTCTAGCCACTTGATTGCTTAGTGCCTTGCCCTCATGTTTCTTTGTATTCATAATTAAACACATATTGTATTGTGTAAAGTTCCTTCATGCCTGAAGCTTTGCTTCTCTTTTCCATTACTGAAAACTGTATAGAGACTTATAGGAAAGAATAGCTCAATGAAGAGAATTCTTATGGAAATTCCACTACTTCTTTTTTTAAAACAAAAGCTATAAATCTGCAATTTTTTTTGATGTGGAATTATATCCATCCATCTTATGCTATGTCTTCTCCAATAAACAATGGGAAAGCTCTTTTAACTCTTCAAACAAGTTCCTGAGCATGCTGGGCATATCCCTTCCTTCCCACAGCTTCTGAAACAAGAAGCAGGCATCTGGTGAAAGGGTATCATCTCTGCTCCACTGCATGGTCACCTGGTGGGACAGGGAGGAAAGGACCATGGAGAGGAAGAAGCAGTCTTCGATTTCTGTGAACTTGTGAGTGCACCGTTATTCTGCATAGCCAGAGAAGAGGCCATGAGTTAGGCAGTAGAGTAGAAAGCAAATAGAGACCAGTTTGCTGGGGCCCTCAAAGAATTTTCTTTGAAGTGGAGTTTGACCTTGAGCATGCTTCTTAAATTTCCCTGAACATCACTTTCCTCATCTGTTGAGTCTTCCATTATAGTGGGATAACTATTAGGAATTCACCAGGATTCCCGTGAAAATTAAGTGTGAGACGTGGCATAGGAGGGCTTCCAACTCTGAAATACTCTCTGTCTAAGAAGCACTGGGGTTGTCCCTGCCCTCGAACATCATAGACTAGAAGAGAACCACCATGAGATGTGCACAGCAACAAAGCTTTAAATGAGGCTTCAACCTCGTGGGAGAGACAGAGGGGACGGGGACCCATGAGGGTGTCCTTCAGCCTTGGGGAGGGGCTCAGCAGGGAGTGGGCAGTGCCTGTGTCACTACAGGACCCTGTCTGAGAGGCACTGACATAGAAATAGGTGAGAGAGATACCAACTCAGGCTGCAGCGGACAAATGATGCTTCATGGAGAAGGTGGGATTTGTACTGGACACAAAAAGTATATAAAAATAAGACCTGGGTCCTAGGAGGAGAATGAGATTGGGATCTGGAGACATGGGTGCTGGGACTAAGCTTTCTGCAGACCACATCTTTCTGGCTGTCAGAGGAAGCATATAACTAGGGAGAAGTTCTCCACGTTCCCTTCCTGCCCCAGCATTTCGAGTGCATGTCTTAAATAACTCCAGGCTAACGTGTTCAACTTCCACAATTTTTTCACTCTCTCTCTCTGTATAATAGTTTCCCCAGTATTGTCAATTAAACTGATAACACATCTTCATGGTGAAGCTGATGTTCTCCTCCTCACCATTGTGTTAGTTTCCAGTTAAGGCCTCATTTCTTATCTTGCTTTGTGTTCTGTTGAGCTGACTCAATCACATTCATCTCCCTTCAAATTATCAGCCTGGTTCAGGAGAGTAAAGAGACTTC
The DNA here is from genome assembly GCF_015220235.1 of Choloepus didactylus. Taxonomy (NCBI): domain Eukaryota; kingdom Metazoa; phylum Chordata; class Mammalia; order Pilosa; family Megalonychidae; genus Choloepus; species Choloepus didactylus. The sequence goes on from NC_051310.1 coordinate 69,530,612, forward strand.
AGACCTTTGAATCGGATCCATTTTAAACCTGTAAAACAAAAGAATGAAATAGGATTTCAGATACTCAAATCCCAGAACTAGGACATATTTAAAGAAATAATTTCCCTAGATAGCAGTTTTATTCTGAATCAAGACGGTGCATCTCCTCCAGAATGGCACCCCTGAACCTTACTCAAGCATGTGCTCTCAGCGCCCCTTCCAGACCCACCTCAGTGATCCTGATAGCAATGTGGATGCCCTCAGGAATATTAAAAACCCCTTTTCCAGCTTTCAAATTTACTTTCTGCAGGTCTGGGACACAGGAGATTTGGCGTTTACCAGGCAGTTGTTTTGCTGTTGCTTAATTTGCAAGATTTTGATATATATTGGAAGGATCAGTTTGCAGTGCAAAAAACAAAGTGAAACCTAAAAGCCTTACCTAACAGAAGCCCTAAGATTAGCGGACCGGAGTGCCACTCAGCTCTTGCTTGGTGACACATCCCTTCCTGATGAGAAGCAGGACACACCACTAACGGCTTTGGAGGCTTCTCCTGATGGTTCCTCCATGGAGGTCTAGCTGGGATCCACTGCCTGGGACAGCTGTCCTGTCTGTATGTGGTTTGACGCAGGAGACCCACACAATCACCACACTCTGCTTGCACTCTCTTACCCATAGCTAATGAAACTATGGGGCAAGACTTACCCTTATCCCCACTTTATAGATGAGAAACAAGATGTCAAATGAGGGTCCCAGATCACAGCTGGTGAGGGGCAGCTTGGGGCCCAATCATGGTCCAGCGTCTGCCTCCATCTACACCCTGCACCTGTGTCCAAGGCACTGCGACCCTTGCATTCAGCCTATTCTCCCTGAGCCTGACTTCTGACTCTCTTCCTCTCTTACGTGTACCAGGAGTTTCCATCTAAACCAGAACCATGAGACACTCTTTATTGCCCCCCTCACCTTTACTCCTTACAACCAAGGAATTAGCAGATTTTGCTGATTTTACTCCCTTTATATTAATGACTGCATTATTTCCAATATTAATAATTCCATTTAAACAGTGCTGAGCACAGACTCTCGGTTGAGATCTTCTAGGTTTGAATCATAGCTCTGTTGACTTAACAGCTGTGTGACCTTCGGCTGGCTGCTTAACTTCTCTATGCTTCAATCCCCTCTCCTTTAACTTGGGGGCAATAACAATAACCACTTCATAATGTTGTTGTTGAGATTAGTATCTGCAAAGTTCTTAGAATAGTATGTGCAAAAAGCAAGTGTTATATTGCTACTGAGTAGTTGCTTAATCTGGAATGCTCTTTCAGATCAGGACTGGAAAGCAAGAGCTCTTTAGCTCTATTGCTGAAGACACTGGAATGCAGACAATTCACGGACAGAGTTGTGTCAGTCACGACCTGTGGGCTTGGATGGATGGTGGCCGAGGCCTCAAAAGCATAGAGGTCATGGAATGGCAAGAGCTGGAGGAAATCCCTTGGACATAGAGACTGGTTCCCAAAGTGTGCTCCACCCCAGGAGAGGCACCCAGCTCTAGAAGGAAAGACAGGCTCAGCTCAAAGAAGGCGAGACAGCCAGAGCCTCAGTTCTGGAGCACTGGCTCTTCCTTGACAGGGGTAATGGGCCGTGTCTTTGCAAAGAATTCTGACAAAATCTGTCAGCGATGCCATAAGGCCAAGTACTTGAGGACAGGGACACTGACTCGGCAGGACACAAGGTGGTAAAGAGGAAACAGAATCGAATCTCCGCAGTAAGGGCAGGCTGGGGAGAAGTGTGTGACGTAGCGGGCATGCAGGGTGGGTGGTGGGTGGAGGGGGACAAGGCTCATCCGAAGCAGCCAGAATAGCAGGATGATGGCAGACCTCCAAAATGCATCTTTTCTTGGCCTGGATGAGCTCTGGAGCCAGATTCTCCTCCTCCACTCCTACCCCCAGAGGTGGCCTGCAGGTGCCACTTGCTGACCTACCCCACAGCACCAGCTGCACCCAGCCCACCATTCCATTCTTCAGCTCCTCTGAGCTCCATCCAATGCCATGATCTACCTGAGAAAGACAAGAGAAGGGCCTTGTTCCTTCTGCACAGGCCACATGCTGTCTCAAAGCATGTTCCTCCAGAATCTCACCCGATTCTGTGGTGTACATAAGGCAAGAGTCACCCCCTTTGTGCAGAAGAGTAAAGTAAAAGACAACACTGCTGGAAGGATTATTAACAGTCTGTCTGACTGCCATGGTCTGCTAAGGGAAAGTGCTGCATAGCTGTACATCCAGAATTGCTGAGTCCATGTGTAGAGCTAAAATGTTTCCATTGAAGGCTGCACAACAGAGAAGCAGCAGCTGGAAAGACAAAGCAGCCTAAATGTCCTCTTTCTTTCATTTATACATAAATATCAGGGAGAAAGGCAATTTGACAGCATCTATTAAAACTTAAAATGTCTTTAATGTTCACAAAAACATAAGCACACTTGTTGTGAGAACATTGTTTTCTTTACTACTATTCACTGCTATTCTCCCCAGAATCTAGAACCAAAGATTCAAAATATTCCACTCCAATTCAATTTAATGTATGACTCAACAGTTGTACTTGTCAGGATTTAGTTGCATTTTTCTGGTTTGCTGTGATGCTGAATGACCCTAAGATCTCCCCATGTTATTACAACAGACATCTGTTTCTCAACCACGGTGCATGGGGCTGCAGCTCAGCTCTTCACTGGGTTTCGTTGCATGGGCTTGCCTGCTTGGACTCAGCTGCAGGAGGAACAGCCCCTTCTTCCAGATGTGCTGTTCTGGTGGCCAGGGTGAACCCTGTGATCACACACAGAGCATCTGTTCTGATCCTCCTTCATGCCGCTGGTCAAAGCAAGTCCCATGACCAGGCCATGCCGCAGGGGCATGGGCTTTGCCTCCTGGGAGGCATGGCTGGGGCAGGGATAAAAATGATCACGTGTGAACAATAGTACAGTGGACCCCACAATGGGGAGGGGGGGAGCACTCCAACACAAACAGGTGGGAGTGGTCAAAGGTAGTTTTGTAAATAGTAAGAATTAGGAAAATATCAAGGATGGAATGGATAATCTGAACTAAATTATTTACTGTGGCAGTTGGAAATGATAAGGTAGATTTTTGTGGCATGAACAAATCTTCAAAACATCCTCTTGAATGAAAAAAGCAACTTGCAAAATGATAATCAAAACAGGCATGAATTTATGTATATATATGTCTTTAAGAAGGATGGAAAACAGGGACTCAAACAGATGCTTTATCCAAAATAGATACACCAATGTCTATTGCAGCATTCTTTACAACAGCCCAAAAGGTGGACATAGCTCAAATGTCCATCGGCAGATGAGTGGATAAATAAAATAAAAATGGATCCTTATTCAGTCATAAAAAGGAAGGAAGTTGTGATACATGCTATGACATGGACTAACCTTGAAAACATGGTGCTATGAGAAAGAAGCAGTCACAAAAGGACGGTAGAATAGAGGCTCCAAGGGGCTGGGAAAGGGGTAAGGGAAGTTCTTACTTAATAGGTTCAGAGTTCCTGTTTTGGGTGATGATAAAGCTTTGGAAATAGATAGTGGTGATATTTGTACAACATTGGGAATGCAATGAATGCCACTGAATTGGGCACTTACTTTGAGTCACTTTATTCTATCACAATAAAATTAAATAAATTATACCACTACCAAGGCATGCACGTTGAGTCCCACACAGAAACCTGGGAGGATGGAAGATGTGTGCTCACATCTATGTTTCTGAACCTAACATATGATATCCTCACATGGTGTAATATCTTAAAGTCTGTTTCCTCATGTTTAAAAATGATTGATGGTGCTGTATGCTTCTCAGTGTTGATGTGAAGTACGAAGTACACTTGGCAGAGTATTGGCAACTACTTAGTGCTCAATAAGTAATTGCTATTATCTATTATGTGTACATTTTTTTCCCTCTACCTTCTGTTGGACTGGTGGTGTTTATATTGGTAGGATCTCTTGCAACTAACCCATCTATTTTAGTTTTCCTGGGCTGCTCTGACAAATAACCCACAATTGGTTTGCTTAAAAAAATGGGAATTCATTGTCTCATGGCTTTGGAGAACAGAAGTCCACAATCATGGTTGTAACAAGAGATTCAGGTTTCTCCAGGAATCTGTAGCATTCTAGTGCTGGATTCCCACAATTGTTGGGGTTCCTTGGCTTGCATCTTTGCCTCTGGCATGTCGTGGTCTTTCTCTCTGGCTTCTCCTACTTCTGGCTTCTACTTCTGCTCAGTTGTTGGCATCTCTGTCTAGATTTCCAGTCCTTATAAGAATTAAGGCCCACATGGATTAGTCCCAGCCGATTCAATTTGGCATCATCTAAACAGGATCTTCAAACATCCTATTCACAAATGAGTCCTCACCTTAAAAATAAATCTTCAAACGTCCAGTTTACAAATGGGTTCCCACCCACAGGAAGGTGGATTAAGGCTTGAATATGTCTTTCATGGTGGAAATGACTCAATCCCCAGCACCACATTATCCCTCAAATAATTTTTTGTTCAGTTCAGTTCTTGAAATAGGCCAAATGCTGGAAAGCATTTTGTAAGGCCGTGCTAGTGATTACAAACTCTCTCCAACCCTGCTGACATCTCTTGCTCAATAGGAAAACTACTACACAGGTTTTCCTCTACAGGAAAACAGCCACCTTGCATTTGCTTTTGACTTTTTCCAGGTAGTAAGTGGTAGGCATCAGCTACATGCACAGGCCTAGGTCTCAGAGGAAAACTTGAAACAGCAGGTGTACAACAAAACTAGATCTAAAGAGAAATCATGTTTCAAAGGTGACTCTGAGGTGGAAGGGCTTTTTATAGAACAGGTGGTTTCTGTTTTTATTTATTATTTTTTTTCGTATTTCTACTACAAGTTTCTCCTCTGAGATTAAAAAGCAGCCAGCTTTCAAGAGGCTTTTCTTTCCATTCTCTGTACTATTTTTATACTACTTTTTCTAGTATTCAGCCCTGCAGTCTTTGTTTCTTCCAGTCTTCCTCATGCTTTCTTGACTGCACATTATTATCACTTCTCTTATTTGGAGCTGGTCCCTAGGAAACTCCCGATCTTACATCTGTTTCTAATCCAGGCTATGCTTTTTCACCTTTGGCTGTCTGCCTCTAACTTAACTTTTCACTTGCATCTACTTTGGATGGTTGGCTTTCTTTAAAGGAATGAATTTTATTTTATAATGTTGCCTTCCACTTCTTCTCTGTAGGTGATAAAAGATAAAATATTTGGGTCTTGTACCTTTAAGGTTTATTTTATATCTTGTCTCCCTTGGGATGCTTTCTGCTGTGAGTATTTAAAAAACAGGCAGCTTAAAGATAGTGATCAGCAATATAGTGATCAGACATGTGCTTTCAGAGACTTGATATACTGGGTTTATCATTGAAATGTTTTGTTTCATATCTTTACCACTTTTTCTGTTGATGTCATTTCACCATAACAAGTGGGTACTTATCTAGGAAATAATGATGCCTTAGCCTTGGTTCCTTATAAGACAAAAGTTATGCATCACTATTTAGAGAGTGCAACCCCAAGAGGATGGGAGTAAGGGCAAAAGAAGCGAGGCAGGGAGTGGGGCGGGGTGGGGGGGGTGGGTGATGAGCCAGCATAAAGTGCAATGCCAAACTACCCACTTGGAATGATCAAGAGCCTCTCACTGCACAGCCTGGAGGGACCATCCTCTGAGAGTCTGTGTAAATGTCTGTGTCCCAAACAGGAGCCCAAACAGAGGAAGGAAAGAAGAGAGATATATCCACATATCCCATTGGTCAAGAATCCTCTGTGTTGTAATTCAACTCTGTTTTAGGCTGCACATGGGCAGGCACAGAGAATGTCCTGTGGAGTTGTACATCACAGTATCTGAGGGAGACCCAGGACTGAGGGTGGAAAGTAAGTAGGATGGGCAGAAGGTGAGGTACAGTTGGGTCGACCCACAGGGCATTGGTTAGAGTTCCCACAGAGCTGGGCATCATGGTCAGCATGTTTCCCTTTAAGATAATCATTTGTATCTTAACTCTGGAAATCAGAGCAGGAAGATGACCAATGGTGGGAGTTCCAAGGACCAGATATTCTCTATTAAAAGATCAAACTTTCTCCTTTTTTTCTAGTAGAAGTCCTTAAAAGATCAGACTGCTTTGCAGGTATCTCACACCCTCCTAGGCGTAGGATGGTGAAATAGAACCACAGAATGTATACTCTTTGAGTGCAGGGACTTTTTGTTCTGTTTTATTCATGACAGTATGTATAGCTTGGCATAGAGTAGGCAGTCAATAAATATTTGTTGAATGATGAGAGGACTAAGACGGTGAATAGTATGCACGAGTGCACATGACAGAAAGCTAGTTCATTTGGTTCATCTCTCTGGAGAGGGATTTCTCTTTTCTGGGGGAAGATAACGAGTATTCTGCTGACAAGACGCTGAGTGGGGCACTGAGAGACTGGGAGCACCTGCACCCTACACCAGAGCCAGCTTGGTGAGCACAGCCCCCACACCCCGTGGCAGAAAAGACGCCATCGGAAACTTCCGGCATGGGGACTTGAGGGCAGTTTTTCTTTTTGGCTATACAAACACTATCAGTCAACCCAACCTCATAAATGGCTAAGGAAATTCCACCCACAGCTGCAGAATGCACTTTCTTCTTAAACGCACACAGAATGTATTCTGGGATTTGAAATAAACCTCAAGAAACTTTAAAGGGTAGAAACTATACAAAACATGTTCTCAGACCAAAATAGAATTAAAGTACAAATCAGTAACAGAAGAATATCTGAGAAAACTTCAAATCCTTAAACAGCACATTTCTAAATAACCCATGGGTGAAACAGGGGTTCTGAAAGAAATTTTTAAAAATGAAGTAAAGGAAAATGAAATACAATGTATCAAAGTTTGCAGGATCCACCTAAAGCAGTGCTTAGAAGAAAATCTATAGCATTAAATGAATTTAATAGAAAAAAGAAAATTATCAAATCAAATATATTTAAATAATTGATATTTAAATCTACCACAAGTCACTGGGAGGGGGATAAAATAACCCCAAAGTAAGCAGAATAAAGCAATTTATAAACATGAAAGCAGAAATCAATGAAGGAGAAAACAGAAAAATACAGAAAATCAAGGAAATTACAAAGTGATTCTTCAAAAAAATAGAAAGAAAAGAATGAAAAACCTCTAGACAGAATAACAGAGAAAAGGGGGATAAAATACTAATTACCAATATCAGAAATGATAAAAGAACATCATAAACATTAAAAAGAATAAAAAGGTAATACTGTGAACAGCTCAGTGGCCATAAATTCAGCAAATTAGGCAAAGTGGACTTGAAAGCCAAAATTTATCAAAACTTACTCAAGAAGAGATAGATTTACTAAATAGTCACAGCAATATATTTAAAATTTTGTATTTAAAAACTCTTCCAAGGTTTGTGTGTGTGGGGAGAACAAAGAAGAAAGGAAAGGAAATTCCAGGTTCATATGGTTTCATTAGCAAATTTGTCTAAATATAGAAGAGGGAACACTTCCAAACCTCTTTTTTGAGGCTAATATTATACTAATATCAAAATCAGAGAAAGAAATTACAAAAAGAAAAAAAAAATAAGGACCAAAGTACTTCATGTACATAGATGCAAAAATTCTCAACAGAATATTATAAATTGAGCCCAGCAATACATAAGAAGGATAATATATCATGACCAAGTGTGGTTCATGTCAGGAATGTAGGAATTTTTCAATATTTAAATATCAATCCATATATTTTGCTATATGAACACACTAATTAGAAAACAAATATGATCATATTAATTGATGCAGAAAAAGCATTCAACAAAATTCAATATTCCGTTCATGATAAAATCTCTAAGCAAATTAGGAGTGAAATAAACCTAATAGCCTAATAAAGATCATCTACAAAACCATACAGTTAACATCATACTTAACAGCGAAAGATCAATAAAACCCTGCCCCTTGCAAGATCAGGAACTCCATTGTGCTGTAAGTCCAGGCCAGTGCAATAGGAAAGAAAAGAAAAGTAATAAAAGCATCTCTATTCACAGGCAATATGATGCTACATAGAAAATTCAAAAATATCTACATAAAAGCTCCTACAACTACGAAGTAAGTTTAGCAGGTTAGCAGACATAGAAAGTCAATATACTAAAGTTCATTGTATTCCTGTTTACCAAAAATGAGCAATTGGGATTTGAAATTATAAAAGCAAAACCAACTCCAATATTGCCGTATCTGAATGCTGAAAACTACAAAAAAAAAATTGATAAAAAATGTAAAAAAGTCCTAAGTGAAGAGATATACCATGTTCATGGTTTAGAAGATACACTAATGTTAACAATAGATTAATAACATTTTAAGCAAAATCTAGGTAAGCTTTTTTAAAGATATTTACAAGTCAAAAAAATTAGAATGGTCCAAGTAAATTTGAATAAGAACAAAGTGGGAGCCCTTACCCCACACCACCCAGAGTGTTATGGGAAAGGATAGGTACAGACCAATGAAACAGAAACTAAGACAGAACCCAGAAATAGACCCATTCAAATATAGCCAACTAAGTTCTGACAGTGGTACTAAAGCAATTCAGTGGAGAAAGAACAGTCTTATCAGTAAATGGTTCTGGGACAATAAACAACACATACTCATATCTTGCACAGAATTTACTCAAGATTGATCATAGACCTGAATGAAAACATTTCTAGAAGAAAACATAGGAGAAAACATGCATGGTGTTTTCTTTGACAATGGTTTTTAGGTATGATAGCAAAATCATGACCCATTAAAAACAAAAAACTGAGAAATTGAACCTGATCAAAGTTAAGACCTTAGCTCTGGGAAAGACATTGTTAAAAGAATGAAAAGACAAACCACAGACTGGGAAAAACATATTTAAAAAGTCACATATATTATAAAGGACTTGTATCCAGAATAAAGAACTCTTAAAACTCAACAATAAAAAAATAAACTACAAAATTCTAAAAAGTGACAAAATAGCTGAACAAACACTTCATCAAATAAAGTATAAGGACTGCAAATAAGAGTCTTAAATGATGTGTTTATTAGTTAGAGCTCTCCAGGGAAACAGACCAACAGGAGATATCTGTAAATATGAGATTTTATAAAAGTATCTCACACACCTGTCTCATGCATCATGCATGAGTCCAAATTCCATATGGAAGTACCCACGAGTTCAAATTCTGTAGGGCAGGCAGTGAACTGGCAACTCCAATGAAGGTGTTCAATGAACTCCCAAGTAGAGGCTGGCTAACCTAAGAAGTGAAGGTTCTCTCTCTTCTCCCTTAAAGGTCTTCAAGTGATTGGATTAAATGCAGCTGATTGAAATCTCTCATTGTGGATGACACACCCTTCATTGATGTAAATCAGTTTCAGATGCAGTCAAATGACTGATGATTTAATAAACCAGCCTCCTGGTTTATTAACCAGCCACAAATGTCCTTGCAGTAACAGGCCCGTGCTTACTTGACCAGGCACCATCACCTGGCCAGGTTGACACATGAACCTAACCATCACTCCACCCCTTGTCACATTGGCAGCTATACATATCACCTTAAACCATACTTAATTTCTAAAGAGAACACAATAACAGATATATGTTTCTCCTAACAATATTCAGCTGTCCTGCATACAACCAGAAACACACTAAATCCCTCCAGAATAGTGTGCAAGTCCTTGGGTAATAGTCACTCTTAAACTTGATACCCTATAAATTAAATACTAGAAAATGAACAACACGAATTATATCATACAATAAGGGGATAAAATAGAGAAGGAAACAAAGATATTTTGTTTATGGACAAATACAAACATACTCATAACAAATCAAAGAGAAGATGTTCATGCCATCATAGTCCTCATTTCTGTAACTGGTCACATGGCTGTAGTTCATATTTATCATGACCTTCTTCCACTATGCATTCCATTTTCCCTTTACCCTCAGCAGACACTTCAGCTGGCCATGGTTCTTTGCCTGGTGGGGTGACCCAAACCTTCATTATTGAAGTTTCTTGGCCATTGGTAGTCCTGCCTGGATTGGGTTGTTGCAGTTTTCCACAGACATTAATCACAAGGCATGGTAGTACTAAGATATACCTTAGGGGATCTCCTGTATTCCAAGAAAACTCTTCTTTACCTCCATTGTGTAGTTTCAGTGCTATTTCCCCTTGATATTCAGGATAAATCACCCGAGCCAGTACAGTAATCCCCTTCCTTGCCTGTTGATTCAGAGGCATAAGAAGCCCAAAGGTGCAATCTTAACTTCCAGTTCAATGGATTTACTGTTGTGCTTCCTAGTGGAAGCACTCCTCCTTTTGGAACTAAGACTTGTAGACCAGCAGAGCTTAAGGTTGCAGAGACAGGAAGTAAAATTTTCGTAGTGGAACTCTAGGAGTGATAGTGAGTGGTGCCACTCCTGTTTCCACCCCTTAATTCCTGGACTTGTAAATCCTGGCTATGGGAGAAACAGCACCAAAGAGTGGATGCTGATTCAGAGCATGCACAACCTCCTGGAAAACACTGCCTCAGCTCTGCAAGGTGTTGCCACCTACTTGGTACCATCATTTAGTCTTCAAAAGGCTATCCCACTGTTCTATCAACCCAGCTGCCTCTGGATGATGGGGAACATGTTAAGAGAATTCCATAAGCATGTGCCCATTCCCTCACTTCATTTGCTGTGAAGTGGGTTCCTTAGTTATAAGCAATGCAGTGTGGAATACCATGTCAGTGAATAAAGCATTCTGTAAGACCACAGATAGTAGTTTTAGCAGATGCATTGCATGCAGGGAAGGCAAACCCATATCCAGAATATGTGTCTATTCCAGTGAGAAAAAATGGCTGCCCCTTCCATGATGAAAGTGGTCCAGTGTAATCAACCTGCCACCAGGTATCAAGCTGATCACCTCAGGGAATGCTGCCATATCAGGGACTGAGTGTGAGTCTCTGCTGCTGGCAGATTGGGCACTCAGTAGTTGCTGTGGCCAGGTCAGCCTTGGTGAGTGGAAGTCCATGTTGCTGAGCCCAGGCATAACCTCCATCCCTACCACCATGACCACTTTGTTCATGAGCCCATTGGGCAATGACAGGAGTGGCTGGGAAAGAGACTGACTGGTATCCACAGAATGGGTCATCATATCCATTTAATTTTTAAAATCTTCCACTGCTGAAGTCAATCTCTGGTGTGAATTCACATGGGACACAAATATCTTCACGTTTTTTGCCCACTCATAAAGGTCTATCTACATACCTCTTCCCCAGACTTCTTTGCCACCAATTTTCCAATCATATTCCTTCCAAGTCCCTGACCATCCAGCCAAGCCATTAGCAATAGTCCATGAATCAGTATACAAATGTCCTTCTGGCCAGTTCTCTTTCCAAGCAAAATGAACAACCAGGTACACTGCTTGAAGTTCTGCCCACTTGGAGGATTTCCCCACACCACTGTCCTTCAGGGACATCCCAGAATGGGGCTGCATTGCTGCAGCTGTCCACTTTCTGGTGGTGCCTGCATATCGTGCAGAACCATCTGTAAACCAGGCCCAAGTTTTCTCTCCCTCAATCAACTGATTGTAAGGAACTCCCCAAGAGGCCATACCTTTGGACTGGGAAAGAGAAGGTAATGTGGCAGGAGTGGGGCCATGGGCATTTGGGCCACTTCCTCATGTAACTTAGTTGTGCCTTCAGGACCTGCTTGAGCTCAATCTTGCATATACCATTTCCATTTTATGATAGAGTGCTGCTGTGCACACCCAACTTTATGGCTTGGTGGGTCAGAAAACACCCAGCTCATGATAGGCAACTCAGGTCTCATGGTAACTTGGTTAAGTTAAGTGCTTAACCTTGGTTAGCCCATGGCTGAGTGCTCTGTCTCTACTAAGGCCCAATAGCAGGCCAAATGCTGTTTCTCAAAAGGAGAGTAGTCATCTGCAGAGGATGGTAAGGCTTTGCTCCAAAATCCTAATGGCCTGCATTGTAATTCTCCTATAGGAGACTGCCAAAGACTCCAAACAGTGTCTCTATTTGCCACTGACATTTCCAGCACCATTGGATCAGCTGCATCATACAGTCCAAGTGGCAGAACAGCTTGCACAGCAAACTGGGACTGTCACAGATCCTCATCTTGTTCTGATCCCCACTCAAAACTAGAAGCTTTTCTGATCAACTGGTAAATCTCCAAAATCCAAAAAAGGCCACATAGGCATTGTGCTCTTTTTTGGTTGTAGGAGGTGTCAGATGTAATAGCTTACCCTTCACCTTGGAAGGAATATCTCAACATGCCCCACACCACTGGATACCTAGAAATTTTACTGAGGTGGAAGACCCCTGTATTTTTGTTGGATTTATCTCCCATCCTCTGACATAATTCTAGAGTAGTTGCTACTTCTTGCTCAATACGTCCAATCAACATGATATCATCAATATAATGGACCAGTGTGATGTCCTGTGGGAGGGAGAAACAATCAAGGTCCCTGTGGACAATATTATGACATAGGGCTGGAGAGTTTATATACCCCTGAGGTAGGACAGTGAAGGTATACTGCAAATTGTTTCTGATGGTCCTTACTGAAAGTATTGAGAAAAAAGCATTTGCCAGATCAATAGCTGCATACTAGGTACCATGGATTGTGGTGATTTGCTCAAACAATGATTTCACGTCTGGAACAGCAGCTGCAGTTGGAGTCACCTCCTGGTTAAGCTTACAATAATCCACTGTCATCCTCCAAGACCCAAATATTTTCTGCACAGGCCATATGGGAATGTTGAATGGGGATGTGGTGGGAATCATCACCCCTGCATCCTTCAAATCCTTAAGAGTGGCATTAATCTCTGCAATCCCTCCAGGAATCTAGTATTGCTTCTGATTCACTATTTTGCTGTGCAGCAACAGTTCTAGTGGCCACCACTTGGCCTTTCCTACCATAATAACTCTCATTCTATGAGCCAGGGAACCAGTGTGGGTATTTTGACAGTTGCTAAGTATGTCTATTGCAAGTATGCATTCTGAAACTAGGAACATAACCACAGAATGGGTCTAGGCCCCACTGGACCAACTGTGAGTTGAACCTGAGCTAAAACTCCATCGATCACCTGACCTCCATTAGCCCCAACTCTGACTGGTGGACCAGAGTGACATTTTGTGTCTCCTGGAATTAATGTCACTTCTGAGCCAGTGTATAATGAAATATCTGATTACTTCCTTTTCCTCAGCGCACACTTACCCAGGTAAAAGGCCATACGTTCCCTTGGGGAAGGCTAGAAGGAATATTAAAAATATAAATTTTTGGCAGTGTAACAGGGTCCTTCCCCAAGGGTATCCAGTCTTGCCCTCATTCAAGGGGCTCTCAGTCTGTAAACTATCTCAAGACTGGGAATTGATTAAGGGGCCATGACTCTGTTTTTGTAATTCAAGTTAGATTTTTGTTCACTTGACCTAGAATTCTGCTTCTATAGATCAAACAAGAATTTAGTAGACTGCCCATCTGTTTTACTACTCAGTTATCCATGATCTGCTAGCCAATGCCATATGTCCCTGCAAGTCAGATTATTTTGATTGCTGCTTTGAGCCTGTTTTTGATTATGGTAGCCACCTACACTTTGTCTTTGGCAATTATCTGCAGCCACTTGGCTTCTGCTGACTCAGGATCCAATTATCCCCATTGTGTTTATGGATTCCAGCCCAGTGACAGCTAGATTCCTGCACAGCAAAATAGTGAATCAGAAGCAATACTAGATTCCTGGTCAGCAGTTCTCTGACCTACAGAGAAGGGTGACTACAGAGCCCTTCAGGGATGATGGAACTAATTTATTCCTCATAGTCCTGGTAAAAGGTGTGTCCTCTGGATATTCCAGGGGTGTGTGAGCAGATCTTCCATGATAAATCCACTCTAACATTCCAATCTCTCTAAGCCTTTGAATCCCTTCCTCTACATTATACCAGGGCAGTTCTGGCATTTCAATCTTAGGTAATATTGGGCACTTTTTGATCCAGGTTTCAGCCAACCAACCAAACTGTTAACACCCTTTCTAACCCCTCGAGCTACAACATTGAATGCAGAGTTTCTGCTTAGTTGACACATGAACCTAATCATCACAATGTGTATTTGAAAACATTGACAACATTGGTTATTAAGGAAATGAAAATTAAGACCATAATGAGATACCACCACTACACACCTCTTAGAATAGTAAAACCAACAAATAATGACAATACCAAATATGGGCAATTATCCAGTACTTTAGCACATCTCATTCATTGCTGGTGGAAAAGCAAAATGTTAAAGCAACTTTGGAAAACTGATTGTCATCAAATTAAACATACCCTTACCATACATCCAAGCAATCCCACTCCTAAGTATTTACCCATGTGAATTGAAAACTTATGCTCATGCAAGTGTTTATAGCAGCTTTACTCATAATAGTTCCAAACTGTAAATAACTAAGATGCTCTTCAACTTGTAATAGATAAACAAACCATGGCACATACATAAAATGGGCCAACATTCAGCACTAAATAAAAATGATCTATTGAGTCACTCAAAAACATGGATGAATCTTCAATACATTTTCCTAAGTGAAAGAAGTGAGACCCCCAAGCCTTCCCACTCTCCCATCTCCCCTTCTGAATAAGTGTATCTGGGGAGGAGCCTGAGAGTTTGCATTTTCTAACAAATTCCCAGGTTATGCTGAAGCTTGCATACCAAATTTGAATATGAACTCAATGTTCTAGAATGTATGCACCTCATTGATTTATTTGACCTTATTGACTGAGAGTATCAGATCTATATGGAAAGGATCCAGACTGCTGAAAAAGAGTGGGGGGAGAACAGGTTGGGAGTAAGGAAAGTAACTTCAAAAATCTAAATTCATTAAACACTTCTTTTATGTTTTATTTTATATTTTGGTTTACTTATCTATTTCCATGGCTAGACAAGAGAGCAAGGAAATGTTTTCATCAGTTTTATATACTCATGGCATGCACAAATCATAATCCAATAGTAAGGGTATAATATATACATTACATTTGCAAATACAGTCACAAAACTAGAGACCTCTTTTCAGTGTCTCTATGATTTTGAAACTTTCTGAACATCTTTCTGTTTATTCAACTATGCAATATGAATAATAATAGTCACCAACATTACAGGGTTCTTATAAGAATAAAAGGAGTTACATATGGATACTGTAAAGAATAACGCCTGTCACATAGCAAGTGCTCAATGTTAGTTGTTATTTCATTCTGCAGAACAATATAGCTTGTGGTTTTGTTCAGTATGTACCTATCTGCCTTGGAAGGAAAATTGTCTCTGCTGCTTTGTTGCTAGGGAAATACAAGTCTCACCAGTAGACTGAATAAAACATTGCCAGAGATTTGAAGACAGATTCTTAACTCCTAGGTAGCGAGAAGTAACAGCGATTGAATAAGTTTTCTTCTTCTCCCAAAGTATCTATTTTTAAATACTATGAGCCTAACATTTTCTGAGAGCTTTTCCCTTTCTTTAATGTAGCAATGCAGATCTTTTCAAATAAATGTAAAAAAATACAATAGTGTTTCATTAACTTACTGTTTGGAAAATACAGCTTCATTATATCTCCCTCAGAAGTCGATATCTTAAAACACAGTTTGTAGTTATGTTTTATTTATTCAAACAATAAGCACAAAGTAAAAAGGATTTGATTAAAAAGGCAAATTTTATCAAGCTCTATTAAACTCATTCTTGATTACAAGTAATAGAGAGTGGGGATTGGCCAGGTGAGTGATTCTTAAGCAATTGCATTCAATTCCAGAGCTATTCCTGCAAATTTTATTTTTATGTGGCAATTTAAATTAAAATTGATTAGAATGAAATAAAATAAAAATTCAGTTCTTCGGTGAAACTAGCCACATTTCAAATTCTCAATTCACAAGTGAGTAGTGGCTGCTATACTGGACAGAACAGATGCAGAACACTTCTATCATGATGGAAGGTTTTATCAGAGAGGTGAATTTCTGCACTAGCCAATTTTAAGTAGGGCACACAGGATTTTATTTCCTTGCCCTTTTAAGGAGTGTTCTAGGGTGGTTAGCACTTTTTCCATCAAGCTTCCCCTCTTAGTAAATAACACGGTTGATGAACTGGAGAGTGTCCTCTTGGGTCCTTGAGTGGCTTGGAACTCGCAGAAAGCTGGACGCATGGACAGCTTCAGCTGCCGGGGAGACCCGCGAGGAGGAACTCAAAAATAACTCTGCACCTGCTCATTTGCTGAGCACAACTAATCGAGGGACAGGGAGAAGAAATGGGCTCCTGCGCCACTTCCACGGAGTCAGCTCCCCCAGACAGGCACCACCTCCCTCCGCCCACCCCGCGCACCTGCTCGGCTCTCCCTAAAAAAGGCAGGGGACACAAAGTGTGCCATATTGTGGAAATGCCACATCTATGAATTATACAGCATGTTCTTCACGTGAACCCGTTTCTTTCTCAAAAAAATTACAGAAGACTGAGCTGCCAGAGGGTAGCATGAAACTATAAGGTAAGAGAGAAGAGCGACCCGGTAGTTTCTAAAGGGCCGCAAAGGCAGACCTGTTTGCTTTCCTCTGTGGGGAGGAAGCGGGTAGACGTCGGGCAGAACCATGGGCAGCCTACAGGCTAAAAAACCACAGGGGCCCAGGTGTAGACGTGGAGCCCTCCCTGATGCATTTCTCTGCTGCAGGGTCCCGAGGTCGCCAGCTTTGGTTCTCGACTCTCAGGCGTCAGGAACAGACGCAGACTCGGCATGCTACCCATTGGTAAAGCAAATGTGGGAAGAGTGGGCTCTCCCTTGTCCTACTCTCCATAGCTTACTCTGGAGTTGCAGAAAACAGAAAGAGACGCTCTTTTTAAAAAGAAAGAAAAAGGGGGAGGGGGTGGTGGTGGTAAAGGGAAAGAAAAGAAACAGTCCAGAGAAGGTCCCCTCCAGTGGTACTGCCAGATAATGCCTCATGCCCCTAGGCTGGGCACCCCAAGCCTGGCAGCCCCCCGAGGGCCCTGGCTCCAGCCCTGCTCACAGGCCCATGTAGTAACGCCCGGGACGCCGTGACTGTCTCTTGGGCAGGACTAGCTCAGACGCAGTTGCAGGTGCAGGGGAGGGGGAGTCCGCTGCTGGGGCTGGGTGGGGAGGCAGAACAGGACGCGTTCCTTATGCAGCTCAGATGCCTAACGGTGTCCAGACTGGAAACACAGCGAGCTTATTTCTGAGAGGTAGGAGAACATATCTCTGGCCTAATGCTGTCTCACCTCAAAGAGGCTTACCCTCTCTGTCCACTTCATTTACCTGCCTCCTGGTCATGGGAAAGACTGCTGGCCATTTAGTCTCTGGAAAATGCTGGCCTGCAAGATATTTTAAAACACCAGGTATTTTAGTATTGAAAAAAAAAAAAAGACAGCAACTTCTTGAAGAATTAGCAGGATGCTTACCTAATATGAGGACATATTAGGAACATTGAGTCCCCCCAAAGAGTAGGATTTTTATTCCCATTGTCCTTTGATAGTGCATTGACCAAGGAATTTAAGAAAGGTGAGCGTGCCTGTCCAAGAGGCCCTTCAGCCTTGCACCCTGCTCTTGGCAGCCTTTAGGCAGCTCCCAACCCACTGGCCAATGGTGACCACCACTTCTCTTAGCATATGCAACCTGTAAAGCACAACCTGTTTCACTGCGGCCATCTGAGAGCAAATATTCTGCTATAAAAAGAAATATGAACAAGCCGAAAAAAAAGAAAAGAAAAATGATAAAGTGAAGTTAGCTGGATGCATTAAATGTGAAGAAAAAGACAGCAACTAATGCTAAAATAAAAGTAGTAACAAGGGCTCCCATTATCTTTTGAGATAATTACCTAATAGCTAATCCATCTTTTCTCAGCAAACTCTCCCATTGTTCCCCTGTCCCCTACCTACCTGAGGAATACATTGTCATTTTCCTTAGTTAACATAAACCCCAGGGAGCAGGGCTTCAGCTTGTTTATGGTCTATCCTATTCATATCTGATGACTTGTTCTTGACTTCCCCATAAATCTCACACAGCTGTTCCAGCTAACAGAAGTCTCTTTCCACACAGCCCTGTCTCTCTTGAAGATCACACCCAACAATCTCGTCTACATGGGTATCAGGTAGGATAGGAATGGGGGCTTCTCTACCGCTGAGCTTTCAGTGTGGGGACCTCCCAGAGGCTTCCGAGGTATTAGCATGGCTTCTTTTCCTGATTTCTTTCTTTCTGTTTGACCCTTATGGTAGGTAGGATAATGTCTTCTCTGTCAGGTTGAATAATAGAACCCATAAAAGACATATTCTTAATCTTAGAATGTGTTCCTGTGGGTATGTGACCCTGTGTAGATAGGATCTTTTCAAGATATTATTCTTAGTTAAGGTGTGGCCCAATTAAATCAGGTCTGGCCTTAATCGTATTGCTGGAGTCACTTATAAGCATAAGAAAGAAGTTTGGACACAGTTGGTCTGAGAAGGCCACCCAGGAAGAAGCCAGAAGTCAGCAGACACAGGAGAAAGAGAGATCCCCATCTGCCAGGAGGCGGAGACACAAGCCAAGGGACCCCAAGGACGGTGGCAAGCCAGCGGCAGAACATGGCAGACTTCAGGGAGAAAGCATGGTCTTGCCAAAACCTTGATTTTGGACATCTAGCCTCCTGCTGTTAAGTCAATCATTGTGAGGTATTTGTTATAGCAGCCTGGCAAACTAGGGCAGCCCCCAAAGATTTCCACATTCTACTCCCCAGAACCTGTGGAAACATTTCCTTAGGTGGCAGAAGGGCCTCTGCAGATGTGATTAAGTTAAGGATTTTGAGATGGAGAGATTATCCTGGATTACTGCAGGGGTCCTTATAAGAGAGAGGCTGGAAGTCTGAGTCAGAGAAGGAGATGTGATGATGGCACCTGGGATCTGAGGGATGTAGTGTCATGGGCTAAGGAAAGCGGAAGGACACAGATTATTCCAGAAGGAATGCAGCCCTGCTGACACCTTGACTTTATGACTTCTGTCCTCCAGAACTGCAAGATAATAAATTTGCATTGTTTTAAGCCATTTATTTCATGGTAATTTGATATACAGTAGCAATAGGTAGGTAACACAACCCAAGGGATGTTTATTTTGGCTACATATTAATATTATGAATTGTAATAATCTATGTAAACAGCTTATGCTTTATGCCTATTTACCACATAGTGAAATAATAATTATACCCATTGTTCTAGTTTGCTAATGCTGCCAGAATGCAAAAAACCAGAGATGGATTGGCTTTTGTAAAAGGGGGTTTATTTGGTTACACCATTACAGTCTTAAGGCCATAAGGTGTCCAAGGTAACACATCAGCAATCAGGTACCTTCACTGGAGGATGGCCAATGGTGTCCAGAAAACCTCTGTTAGATGGGAAGGCACATGGCTGGTGTCTGCTCCAAGTTCTGGTTTCAAAATGGCTTTCTCCCAGGATGTTCCTCTCTAGGCTGCAGTTCCTCAAAAATGCACTCTCAGTTGCTCTTGGGCCATTTGTCCTCTCTGAGCTTCTCTGGAGCAAGAATCTGCTTTCAATGGCCATCTTCAAACTGTCTCTCATCTGCAGCTACTCTCTCACTTCGCTGCATTCTTCAAAGTGTCCCTCTTGGCCGTAGCTCCTCTCAAAAATGTCACTCTCAGTTGCTCTTCAAAACGTCACTCACAGCTGCACTGAGTTCCTTCAGTTTGTCAGCTCATTTATGTCTCCAGTGATTTAATTTAGACCCACCCTGAATGGGTGGGGCACATCTCCATGGAAATACCCAAAAGATTCCAAAATCTAATCTGTCTGCCCACACAAGTTTGCATCAAAGATAATGGCATTTTGGGGGACATAATTCATTGAACTGGGACACCCATCATTAAATATTTAGTGTATAAAACTTGTGAAATTTTTTTTAATTATAATGCTAAACTTTACATGGATAAAAAATAAGTTTCCATGATTATAGCAAAACTGTTCATGATACCAAATGGCATGGCAGAGGTTCTAGTTTTAGTCCTGTCACTTAAATATGACCTAGAACACATTTCTAAGCCTCATTTTTTTTCACCTGTAGGATTCTAAGGTCCCTTCTAGCTTTAATGGTTCTTCAGTAAAGTGCAATGTTTAATCATGTCTGAGTAAAGTGTAAAGAAACTCAGTCTTTGAAGTCCAGGGTTCATATCAAAAGGTAATCAAGTAGCCACTTAAAAAAAAAGATTGAATTATAATTGGAATCATGGGGGCAAGTGAAGGTACAAGAAGGTGCACTGATCAGAGCATACTCGGAAACCCTAGGACATGGTTTCAGAGCCTGGGCATCAAGCAGAAAAGACTTAAGAGTGCATCTCAATCTGCTTTACCGTAGACCCCTTCAAATCTCAAATGTGTCCTTAAAATCTCATGCAGAGAAAGGAAAATATTTAAGTTTCTTTTATCGTATGTTAAAAAAAAGAACAGCAGGAAGGAAGGAAGGGACAGAAGAAGGGAGGGAAGGAAGAAGAAAGAAGGAAGGGGGAAGACCCATTCAGGGTGGGTCTAAATTAAGTCACTGGAGCCATACAAATGGGCTGAAAACAGAAGGAACTCAGTGCAGCTGTGAGTGACATTTTGAAGAGCAACTGAGAGTGACATTTTTTAAAGGAGCTATAGCCAAGAGGGACACTTTGAAGGGAAAGGGGGAGAGGAAGGACTGAAAAATGTATTAACAAAAGAATGAAAGAAAATCAATGTTTTGAATCCCCTCCATATACCTCTCGAGGAAGCACTCCAGATTTATTGTGGGCCCTCCCCTTCTCTCTCATGGCCCTTTCTTCACTCCAGAAAATTACTGTACATAGACATTAAGGTGTCAGCTCGCTTGCAGTGATGGCTCCCTCTGGGCAGCACATGCAAACACGCCCACGCACATATGCGCACACACTCTGCACTCTGACTCGTGGTATGAGATGGGACATTGAAATCAGTCAGCTGATCACTGTCCTCATCTCCCTGCCAGCAAAAAACTGCCCCCAAACTCCATTTGCCCTATGAAAAGCATCCCCTAGGATAGTCTCAATGGAAGTAAGCAGATGTGTTCTCACATTTCTCTTTGCAGCCACATGTGAAGAAATGTCCAGACGTGTGAGCAGCCACACTTTGGTGTCAGGGAGAAAGCAGTGGGCATGGGGCCAGTCAAAAGCCACGGGGACCTGCCTCCACTGACTGCCAGCTAAAACCCCTCTTCCCCAGTAGGTGAGTCAAGAAATCTTTTTTGTTGCTGTGGGCTGATTTGAATTGCATCTTTGTCACTTGTAGGCAAAATTGTTGGGGCTATTCCTGAAGCACAGCCGTGGTGGCGAGAGCCTGCCGGTGCAGGAGGCTTTTCTCCTTTCTGTCCACTCCACTCCCTCCTGTCAGAAAGGCTCTGAGCTACCTGTGGCTTTGGATAGACTTTAACACTTACCAGAGAGGCAAGAACAAAAAACGCCCAGGTGTGGGCTTTGGGCAACACGGTTTTTTGCATCCACTACTGTTAGGTACAAATATGTCCTCCTGAGCCAGCTCAGCTTATATGAGTAATTAACTCATATAACCCAATTAGGGGTCTGGAACCGAAGAGCCACCTGAGCACGTGAATTACTTGCCTTGCTCTGCTGGATGTATTTCTGCGTGTGTGCTTTTACTAGAGATAGGGAAGGTACAGATGATTGGCCTGGGTTCAGGATTCAGGTATTACTGAGTTTCTTGGAAAAAGCTATTGTAATGATCCATTAATATTATATATAGTAGCAACCCACTCCAATATGCCCTTTATGGAAGACTGGGAATTTATCATGCACTTAATTCTTCTTAAGTTCCCCCCACCTTTCCAGGACTTTGTAGATTTGGAACTGGAGATGATTAACAATATATAGCAGAAATCCTGAATCCTAAATTTATAGAGGATCTATCTAGGAGTTACTATCTCAAGAAATAGAGTAATAACTGAGGGATTGCCAATAAAGATATTTTAGAATGGAAAGACTGATGATTATCTTGAACTGTTTTACTGTCTTCTACCTGAAACACACCAAAACAGAACCAGAGGAGTTGTGGTGGCCTCTTGTCAGTGGGTCTGTCCAGAACAGACTGAGAAGCCAGCTCTCTGGGCCACATCTTTCAAAATGCTGGCTTCTCTGGATTTTGGAAATCCCCAGATGTACTTCCAGAATGAAGCAATAAAATTAAGTCACTTGAATAACAAGGAAAAGTGTGTTGATTTAAGGACTATGTATACATGCCTGCACAGATAAGGACATGGTTCAGGTCACTCCTTCTAACTCATCCACAATCCTTGTGCCTTAGTGGCAGTCTGTGTGCTGGTCTTCGAGCTTCTCTCTTTTCCCCAGGGGAGCTGCCCTTTGGGACCATCAGAGAAAGCTCTCAGGGAACTCTTGTTAGAATGAAGCCTTCTGCTTCCTGCTGTACCTTTTGAGTAAGAATCAGGAGATCTGCCAGTAGCCAGATGAAGCCACAGAGCCTTGACACTTGACATCATTGGGCAATATAGCCCACCTGAAAGTGAAGGTGCATTTTGTCTGCTCCAAAAAACAGTGTACCCTCCTGATGACAGTGAGGTAGGGATAGACAAGGAGGGACGAAATTAGGAACAGAAAACCCAAGCTATGATGACAAATGGTCTTCAAAAAACATATCTTTTCCATTGCCTGATTTTTCATTGTTAAGGGCTGCTTTCAATTTGGAGCATGAGAATGTAGCATAGTGAGAAGCAAATAAATACCATGCTGGCCAGGGACTCACAGTTCTCTGCCACTGAGTCCCGCGCTCTGAGTGTGATCTGAGATTTTCTGCAAATCTTCCTTTGCAATTCATGATGCAGACAAAATCGTATCTTGAGAAAGCAGGGACTTGGATCTGATCAGGTTTCAGACTGTCTCTGAGCTCTCAGGCAACATAGGGGATGGCGAAAGCTGGAATCTTCCTCTCACACCCGCCCACTCTTCCTTGCCTGGGGAGATGGGTATACGCCTCTCCCCTCCCTCTATTTCGTGCACATGTCACGTTCCATTGAAGGTGGCTTCTTGGATATTGGTAAATAATAATGATCAATGTTAAAAGGGAAAATGCTGATGGATCCCAGAGGTCGTGTTTTATGATCTTATTTTGCTAGTTACTATGGGAAAGGGAAACATCACATCACTCTGCATTTGCAAAGATGCCTTTAAATTAAATTCAGTAACATCGCCCCACTTCATAAAGCTGTTATGAGAAACTGGTACAATAGAAAATGCTTTCCACTTATTTATGTTTCCAGTACTTATAAGTAGTCCAACTTAAAAATAAGGTATACCTTTGGATGGTTTGTAAGGTATGTGAATATATCTCTGTAAAATTGCAAAAAAAAAAATGAGGTATACCATGTTTAGGTCAAATATTATTAGGCAGTAACACTGACTTAAAATCTATCTAATGAAAGAAAAAAATGGGATCCGTAGAAGACTAGCTCTCCTGAGTGAGAACTACTGACAGGCAGCCTCTTGCTAGGGGCAAGAGTTCCAAGTTACTTGGCTGCATTACCACTGGAAAACAAAACCCAATGTGGCAGCACTAAAATGTTAAAACTTGGCCCAGTTGCATGTTCCTGAACCATCTGTGGTTTCTCCGTGTTCTCTTCAATAGGAGAAATGGTCCTTCTGTTAGGGTGAGGCCTTCCAAATGCCTTGGGATGCTTCCACAGCTCTCTACTTTTGGAATGGGGATATTCTTGTTACCCAGCACAAAGAAACTGATAAACTCTGGGAGGAAAACATTGAGGGCTGAGTTTACAAAGCTGGCTCTGGTAATCAATCAATACTGTTTTTGTGCATTTAGAAATAATATGGAAGACAGCTCTTGAAATATGATTCATGGCAAATGGATATTTAAAGGTTTAAAACCTGTGCTAACAAGTTGTTTACAGATTTAATCTGCCCCTTCTGTTAGCAGCATGAGATAATTTCACAGTTTCTCTAGACCACTCCACCAAATACAGGCTAAGTGGGATTTAATAGTCCAGTGAACTGACAATTACAGAAAAAAAACACAGTTCCTAACATGCTCAGATTTAATAAATAAAGTTATTTATGGACTTGAAATTTCTGTAAGACAGGGCAGTGAAAATATGACTCTTAGCACTGTAAATGAGAAAGACATTCATATTTAAGGTCATGAGGAAACTTATGGGAAAGTATTAGGTATTTCTCCATGGATCCTTCCATTCAATTTAGTCTCTGAACTGAAGGGAGAAGAATTCTAGATACATTTTTAAAACAAATGGCCAGTGTTTTGATCAAGCCACCACATTAAAAATCACAGAATCTATTGTGGGGCTGTTAGCATAATCTTTGATCTTTTCTATTTTCATAGGCACCTGAATAGAGAAATATTGGAACTGAGGAAGAGATGAGGGCAACTGATTTTTATTTAAGCTTTCTTTCCTCTCTGTCCACATTAGACTCAGTTTCCTTCACATGCTCATGTGTGTACTTAACTGATGATGACTTGGAGAAATAAGAGCAATGAATATTTTCATATGTAGGGAAATATCATCATGAGCTTTGAAAACAGGCACAAAAAGGTAATTATTTCTGGAAAATAACCAATGGAAAGAGTAGAAAATTAAGTAAGAAGTTCATTCCACTCATATTTATGTAAGACCTATATTTATGTAATATGTATCATTTAGTGCTGTTGTTTGGCTAATTTCAAGAAGTTTACCAAACCCTAATTGTTCAATCAAAAGATTAATTAAATTTTGTTCAAGAACAACATACTGCTAACAAGTCTTCCATGTTTTAACATTAAAAAATGGGTCATGTTGATAAAATGGACATAGGAGTGAGAGACATAGCACTGAAGTGTCTCACTCCACCATCTTGATTGGGATGGAGCATACAAATAGATTTTATAATGCTGAACTATCCTTGCATTCCTGGGATAAATGCTACATAAGTAATATACTGCTGAATTCAATCTGTGAATATTTTATTTATGTTTTTTTAATCTTATCTCCATAAATGAGTGTTCTAGTTTGCTAATACTGCTGGAATGCAAAACACCAGAAATGGATTGGCTTTTATAAAAGGGGGTTTATTTGGTTACACAGTTACAGTCTTAAGGCCATAAAGTGTCCAAGGTAATGCATCAACAATTGGGTACCATCACTGGAGGATGGCTAATGGCGTCAGGAAAACCTCTGTTAGCTAGGAAGGCACATGGCTGGCATCTGCTCCAAGTTCTGGTTTCAAAATGGTTTTCTCTCTAGGCCACAGCTCCTCTTCAAAATATCACTCTCAGCTGCTCTTGGGACATTTGTCCTCTCTTAGCTTCTCCAGAGCAAAAGTCTGCTTTCAACAGCCATCTTCAAACTGTCTCTCACCTGCAGCTCCTGTGCTTTCTTCAAAGTGTCCCTCTTGTCTGTAGCTCCTCTTCAAAATGTCACTCTCAGCTGCACTGAGTTCCTTCTGTTTGTCAGCTCATTTATATGGCTCCAGTGATTTAATTCCATAGTGAGAGATGAAAAGCCAAACTTCAAATGTTTTTCCAAAACATTTGTATTTAATCTAATTAAATCAAATCTGATTTAAATTCTAATAATATAAACAGCTGATATCAGATGCCTTCTTATTTCCATAAAAGGAATGGGTGGGGTAACACCTCCATGGAAATTATCCAATTGGAGTCATCACCCACAGTTGGGTGGGGCAAATCTCCATGGGAACACTCAAAGATTGCAATCTAATCAACACTGATACATCTGCCCACACAAGATTACATCAAAGAAAATGGCATTTGGGGGGACATAATACATTCAAACCAGCACAATGAGATAGGCTTGTAGTTTTCTTTTCTCTATGTCTGTGATGGTTGGGTTTATGTGTCAACATGGCCAGGTGATGGTGCCCAGTTTTCTGGTCAAGCAAATACTGGCTTGACCTACTGTGAGGACATTTTGTGGACTTCAATCATCAGTAAGTTGATTGCAAAGAAAGAAGGAACATGCCCTGTGGTCCCGTCCTGCCCACACCACTGTCCAGCCATGAGTGCCCTGTGGGGTGGCTTGAGGACCTCTAAATCCCTTCACAGCACTGATGCCAGACATGTCTGTGACCTAGGGCTCCTGTACTCCTCTCAGGCCAAGCCTGTAAAACCCCTGTGTGTTGGAGGCAAGCAGGGAAGATGGTGAGATTTTGTCTAAATTGAAACCAATACCGCTGTCATTTTCAGTCCCCATTTGCCCCTTCCTTTCACTGTAGCAACCCAAATATTTACCCTGTGCCTTCTCATCCACTTAAGCTCTTCCTTTTATGGAAATAAGAAGGCATCTGATATCAGCTGTTTATATTTATTAGGATTTAAATCAGATTTGATTTAATTAGATTAAATACAAATGTTCTGAAAAAACATTTGAAGTTTGGCTTTTCATCTCTCACTATGGAATAATGAATTTTGCCAGTGTTGGTTAGAAGACTTTCAAGTATTTGTAAGAAGAAGAAATATCCTGGGGGATAAGCAAATTTTGCCTTCTTGGCTAAAGAGATCTATAAATAAATGTTTAAAACAACAAAACAACCAAAACAACCCAATTACAATATTGGCAAAGGACAGGAATAGACATTTCTCCTATGAAGATCTAAAAATGGCCAATAAGCATATGAAAAGATGTTCAATATCATTAGTCATTAGGGTTATGCAAATCAAAACTATAATGAGATACTACTTCACACCCACTAGGAAGGAAGGGAGAGAGGGAGGGAAGAGGGAAGGAAGGAAGGAAGAAAAGAAAGAGAAAGAAAGAAAAAGAAAGAGAAAGAAAGAGAAAGAGTGAGTTCACAAGGATGAGGAGAAATTGCAGCCCTCATTTATTGCTGGTGGCAATGTAAAGTGGCCAGCCACTATGGAAAACAGTTTGGCAGTTCCTCAGAAAGTTAAACATAGAATTACCTGCAATTTCAGTCTTAGTTATATGCCCAAACAAAATTAAAATAATGACTCTAACAGATATTTGTACACCAGTTCATAGTGGCATTATTTAAAATAGCCAAAAGATGGAAACAACGCAAGTATCCATCAACAGACGAATAGATAAACAAAATGTGTTATATCCATAAATGGAATATTATTCAGGAATGAAGTTATGATGCATGCTACAATATGGGTAAATCTTGAAAACGTTATGCTACGTGAAATAAACCAGATACAAAAGGACAAATATTGTTTGATTCCACTTATATGAAATACTTAGAAAAGGCAAATTGATAGAAAAAAGTTAGATTTGAAGTTGCCAGGGGCTGAGAGGAGGAGGGAATGGGGAATTTCTGCTTAATGGGTAAAGAGTTTCTCTCTTGGGTGATAAAAAAGGTTTTGGAAATAGAGGGTGGTGATGCAGCACAACATTGTGAATCTTATTAATACCACTTAAATTTACACTAAAAAATGAAGTTTGCAACTAAAAATTGTATGGCAAGTTTAAAGTTATATATATTAGTAGAAGGCCATTTAAAAAAAAATCTAATAGAAAATTCTGATAGTTTTAAGTTCCTTCTCCAGAAAATCCAAATCCTCTCCTCTCCAATTGTATGTCAAGCAATACAAGGAGCAAAGAATTTTGGGAACCAGGAGTTTGACCTGTCCAAGCATATGCCAATTTTTTCTTTGTAGAGTTGACTCTACTCTCTCACTTTTCCTTAGTGATTTAAAACAACACGTTTATTTTGCTCACGATTTTGTGGATCAGGAATTCGGGAAGGCCTAGGCTGCGGGGAAACCATTTCCAAGAGGGCTTCTTTCCTCTCCATGCTTGGTGCCTTGGACCTCAGTGCCTCCCTCCATAGGGTTCCTCACTCACCACCTATCCCCCTTTTGTGTCAAGATTTCCAAATGCTGCTATCATTACCTTCAATGCTATTGTTCTTATTCCACTTTGGAATTCATTCATTTGTTCAGTGGATGTTAACTGAGCATCCACCATATGCCAAGCAGAATTCTAGGTGTTTGGGGAGCATCCTTGAATAAGGAAGACAACCTTTCTGACCTCATAGAGCTTACATTATGCACTGAAGAGGCAAACAATAAACCACAAACATAATAAACAAGTACTTTATATAGTATATTAGGAGGTGATGAGAACTAAGGAAAAATAGTGTTGTAACGTGATCAAGGGTTCTCGGGGCACTGGCAGGCAACAACTTTTGAAAGGATGGTTCAGGATAGGTCCTTGGCAGGGGACACTGAGCAAAGATGAGAGGGAGCCCCAGGATTTATCCCCATGGGCATCTGGGTGATGAGTGCCCGAGCAGAGGAAAGAATTCCAGCATGTTGGAGGACCTACAGGGATCCCGTGTGGCTGGAGCAGAGTGAGTCAGCTGGGAACACACAGAAGGCCCCAGAGAAGCAGGACAGGCCAGGTGACGTAGGGCTGTGTCAGCTGCTGAAAGGACTGTGACTTCTACTCAATCGAGAGGAACTGGAGGGCAAGGGAGTCACATGACCCAACTTTTTCTTTTTTTCATCTATCCCTCTGGCTATTGTACTGAAGGACAAAACAGTAAAGAAGCAAGGATGTAGCCAGAGAGACCAGTCAGAAGATTTCACAAGAATCAGGAGAAAGATGAAGGTTGCCTCAATCAGTATCATAGCAGTGGGGGTGGTGGGAAGTGGTTGGATTCTGGATATATTTTGAAGAAATTCCTGGTGGATGGGAAGCAAGATGAAAGAGAGGAAAGACAAGAGTCAAAGGTAACTTATGGTTTTGTGGCTTAAATGACCACAGATGAAGTTGTCAACCACAGAAATAGAGAAATTTGTTTAAGTAGAGGAGGTTTGGGGGAAGAGATCAAGAACTATACTGCAAGGATAGATGAAGGGATGTAGGCATATGTGTAATGAGATGATGAAAGAAAGGGAATCAATAGGTAATTCTGAAAACTAAAAAATCAAGAAGTGGTTCTATAAGCATGATATTTAGATTTACAGATTATCATCATCATAACTGTACTACTAATAATAGTAAAACTAAAATGTTTGAAAGTGTTTGGGGATCAGAAAATTGGTTAGGGACATGATAGTTCTCATGGTCTTTTATATTATATAGTATAGAATTATTGCCTCTTAAACTGTGTTCAAACATACCTCTGGTTAAAATTAAATCTAAATTAGAATTAAAGGCTATTGGGAAGCTCATAGAATCTTTTGGAAAGCTGGCAAATGAAGTTTGGAACTATTTGGAACTATACAACAGAACTTCATGAAAAATCGAACATAAAGGCATGTACAACACTGACACCACATCCAGGCACTGGAAAGTACAGCTTTGGTGGAAACATTGTGATGGAAAAGACCATCACAACCTAGCATCTAGAGAAAGGCTCTGCTGTCTACTAAAGACCCGCATGCAAGAAAAAAATTCAGAGAGATCACTAGCCACAAGCTAGAAGACATTCACTGATTTGCTAGTGGTGCAGCTTATTATATTTTTTAAATGACTACACTAAAATGCAATGGTTCAAATATCCAGAATAGGCAAATCTTTAGACACAGAAGGTAGCTTAATTGTTGCCTAGAGCTAAGAGAAGGGCAGATGTGGGGGAATGGCTGCTAACAAGTGTGATTTTTTTTGTGTGAGGTGATAAAAATATTCTATGATTAAATTTTGGTGCTGGCTGAACGACTATGGTTGCATGACTGTGTACATGCACTAAAACCTTTGAATCATGTGGTTTAAATGGGTGTATTTTGTGGTGTGTAAATTGTATCTCAATAGAGCCATTAAACATGAATTTTCTTTGGTTGAAGTACATCATAAGGTAAACTGATCTCAATAAAGGATATGAATGTACGGAATATATGCCAATGGATGCATTACTAAAATATTAAAGAAAATCAATACACACAGACACACATGTCTAAATATACACCTATACGTATACGTAGTTCTTGGTATTTTTCAAGGGGAACATAATATGAAGGATCTCTTTGTTTGCTGACCCATTAAAGTTGTAATATCCTTAACATGCACTCCTATTTTTTTAATGAGAGGTGCTTTCCTTCAACAGTGCCAGGACTGGATGGTATTCACTATCTTGCTAGCTCCATTACTACTCTTGCCCTAGGACTTGATCTTCTTGCAACTTCTGCCATCACCGCCAGAGAAAGGCATTTCCTAATCCTGGATACTCTGGGTCAGGGGCAATGGACTTGCTCAGGTGGCTGTAAACCATACCTCGGGCAGCTGCAAGGAGCCTGTGTTTGATCATCTGAACTACACTTTCAGCAGTACTCACAGTTCTCTGATGTGCCTCGCCTTCTGCCCCACCCCCAGCCCACTGGAAAACAAATCCGAGATCAGCGTCTCCACTTGCCTTCACTCACTGCTGCAGCCAGAGTGGGACTGGAGAATGAAGTCACGGCTTGTGCCGTCTGCTGTACTCTTTTCCTGGTTCTTGTTCACTCCCGTTTCAATTCCCTTCATCAAGTACAGCCAATCTTCCCAACTCACTGCAATCCTCTATTTAATTGCTACCTCACCAACTCGTAAAAGAGGACCACTCCTCCTAATTCCAATAAACAAACAAACAAATAAATAAATAAATAAAGGGATGAATCATTAGCTCCCTTAACCAACCTCATTCTTTCTCCTCTCCCTGCCAGTTGCATCAACAACCATCCATCCTTATCAGCATCTCCAGTTTCCCACAGAGATGTGCTTCTGCTCAAAGTCAATCCCTCCACCTACGTGATGTGATTCTTCTGGTCTCTCCTCTGGGACCTTGCTTCAAAATTCATCTTTCCTGACCTAAGTTTCACCACATGGATTCCTAACATGACATGGTGTCAAGAACTGTTTGCACCTAAGACTCTACCCCAAGTTTCAGACTCATATGCAACTGACTCACGTACACCCCTGTCTGTGTGCACCAATAACCTTAACCATGGCAGTTCCAAAGTTGAATCCTACCCAAACCCATCCTTTCTCCTGTGAGTTTTCCCTTCACTGTCACCACCACATCACCCAATGTGTGATTGGGTGACACCTGTGAAATTCCAGGTGTCAAATTTTATTCCTCCCCTTCTCTTCATAATCATCCATTAAGTCTCTTTAAATTCTATTTATTTTACCTGCTATTTGCTTTCAAATTTGCCCCCTCCTCTCCTCATGATCACTTTCCAATTTCAAATCTTGAATATTATTCACTTAGATGACTGAAATACCTGCCTAATTCCACCCTTATTTCTATTCTCTCTACTTCATATCTATCTTCATCACAATTACCAGTTATTATGTATATTACAAATTTGGCCATATCTATCCATTACTTTAAAAAGATTATTTATAGAATAAAGTCTATGTTGGCATATACAATCTTTCATGACCTGAACCCCGGCTAGTGTTCCAGCCTTATCCCTGAACTTTGTGTATTTTACACACATATTGTACCTTTCCTGCCTCTGTCTCTTTACTTCTGTTGTCCCTTCTACCTGGACTATATTTATTCACCTTTGTGGTATACCTGGCACATAAAAAGTTTCAATAAATATTTACTGAAATTGAGGGAGAAAGGAATGGAGGAACAGAAGGAGGGAAAGGGAAAGAAATAGGAAGGGAGAACCACTTCTTCCCTTCTTGCTTCCTTATCCTTCCCCTCAAACCTGGCTAAATCATGCATCTCACTTAATACTCAGCTCTAGAGTCACCACTTCCTGGAAGCCTTCTCTGATTCCACTCCCACCCCCACCACCAAGGCCAACTAGAAATCGTCCTCCATGCTGGTCAAAATGATTGTGTGTAACTCCACCATTGCATTTAGTGTAGCACATTACAATTACACCAGATTGTGAACTTCTTGAAGGCAGGCACAAACCATGCATTTTTCCCTTTAAAATCACCAGTGTACTCTACTCATAACAGGAACTCATTTTTGGAATCAGTGAAGTGCTACATTTTACAGATAATGCCAAAACAAATGACAAGTGAAAGGAATAACTAGTTACTTCTCTAACTCGCATATTGTTATAGGAAATCTTTTTAAGAGAAAATCAAAACATAAGCCAGAACTTTACAGATTCAGGAAATATAATTTGTAACAGTATTTATTACTTCTGACAGATTATAAAAATAATAAAATAATCTGCTTTTAAAGGAAAAATAGATGAAATTTCTTTAGGGCTTAGTCTATGTAAGTCATTTAAAATAGCATTATGATCATTGATTTTATTTTTATTGCAGCTTCATCATCAAAGGGATTTCCTATGCTTTTTGGGCACACAAATTCAGCATTCCTCAGAAAAATCATTGCAAGTTCACATTAAATAATATATAGGACAAAACATATTAAAATTGTAGTTGCTTTAAATTATTTACCACTTACCTTTGGCATGGTTATCACTCTTTCCTCAGTGAGTTACTATAGGAAAAACAATTTATTATAAGTACTAGTAGGGGAAATTTCCAGTGCTCTATTTTTTCAGGCACCAAACTATGCAGAACAGAACTGAACTTTGCCATTCTTTAAAGATAATCAGAAATACCTGCAAGAAATCTGAACACACTGTGCTTAAAACAGCCAATGCATATTCCATTAATAGATGCTCCTTTCTTCAGTGTTGGTTCACCTTACAGCCTGGTGAATATTTCTGATGGCACTCTCCTTACCCCACTTTCGTCTTTTGCTAGCTGTGTTCTGCCTCTCTGTTCTCCACTCAGTACTATCTAGTCAACAATCTAGTTTGAGAATACAATGTCATTGCTACCATAGTGAGTTAGAAGAAACAAATAAGTGTTAGATAAATGTCAATCTTTGAAGCAGGAACTACAATTTGATTTGATAGTTTGTTGGGAATAGCTTGGTCAGAATTTAGACTGGCATGTGCTAACTGTGTAGGAGTGACCTCAATACTTTCTTCTTTATAATTTGCTTTGGTCCTTTAATGAAAACTTTACAGAACAATTGTGATCAGACAGGCATGAATGTATCAAACCAAGAAATTAGTCCTTCATCATCCTGGGCCCAGAGAGTTCATCACAGATCCAAGGTCTCATCATTCGGTCGATGTTCAGCCCTTCAATTGGATTCTTTTATAGGACTCTGTGTCACTGAAAGTGCTCTAAACCCCCGAATAGTACTGCATAAAATTAATTAATGCTATTTATTTATGATTTGAGAAGTTGTTTAAAATAGAATAAACGTAAAGCTAAAACCTGTTAGAGGAAACCAGTGTTTATTAGTTGAAGAGTTTAAACTTGAATATTTACACCTGGAAATGTCAAAAAAGGTACTTATTTATTCCAAAATTATACACATTTATTATGTGACTACTGTAAGCCAAGTATGCTAACAGCTAGGACTATATGAATGACTAAACCTGACATGGTCCCTACTCTCATGGATAAATTAAATACACAATCCCAAGACCATTGCTGAATACAATGAAAGGGAAAATAAAGAGAGCATGATGGACTAAGGAGGGCATCTAAGTAAAACTCTGGATGAGGCGTGGTCAGGGAATGCTTTCCAGTAAATTAACAATAATTGATGCTAATGTATTAATTTAGTTTAATGAGGTATATGACAGCAGTGAAGTGTTCTCGATAGAGATAATAACATGGGCAAAGTCTGGGTACTAGAGAAAGTATGGGCCATTTTTGGAAGAAACCCAGAATGGATGAAAGATGCAGTACAAGGGTAGACAAACAAGAAATACAGTTATAGAGGTAAGCATTGTCTCTTAAGCAATGTCAAAAAGTGACATGGGTTTTGTGGAAGAGGAGCAGGTGATATATTCATGCTTTTTAAGATGTCTCCAGATATACATGGAATACAAAGTGTAAAGGAACAAAACTGCTGTCATCATGCAGTTAATCAAATGAGTCCTTGATCTAGGGTAGGGTGGCAGAGATATACAGAAGTAGATATAATTGAGAAGTTTTAGGAGTGACATTGGCAAGGTTTGGTGATTGGGAATGGTTTCCAAGCTTTTGTCTCAGGCACATGAGTTGACAGTAACATCATCAACATAGACCTAGTTATAGAACCCAGGCAGATGGGCAGGTTGAGAGTGAAGAGAATTTCAATTTGAGATTGGAGTATCTGGGGGCACACACTTGGTTAAATCCAGCAGATAGTCTAAAGCTCATGGGAACTATTGTGTTAAAAATAAAGATTTCTGAGGCCATATAGGGATGATAATAAACACCTTAATTAAAAAATGGACTTAGAACAGAACCTGGTGGGGACACCAAAATAAGGGAACAGAAGAGAAGAGAAAAGTACAAAGAAGTTGAGTAGATGTGGCTGGAAAGATAGGAGGAAAATCTGGTGAATGTGGTCCCCTGGAAGTCAAAAGAATATTTCCATTTTCTTTTTCAAAAAGATAGTCAATGGTGTGAAATATTATAAAAGGTCAATGAAAGTAATGAGTGGAAGCGTGGAGAATTTGTAATACCATTACATGCGTATAGTTATTTTGCCAGGTTTTAAAATTTCTTTAGCACATTCTTCTCCTTTATTTTTTCCTTATGCTCTACCTGTCTTCATAATCATCCACTTTATCAAAACAGTACTTCTGAATCTTCTAGAATGATGTCTTCAGACCCACAACAACCTTCTCTAATCCATAATATTTCAATCAATGTCAAACACATTTGCCAGAAACACTCTTCCTCACACTTAGCTTCTAAGTTTTCTGGATTCAATTGGCTGGGGTAAAATGAATTCAGACTATCAAGAATGCATTTCACTTGAGTTTGAACATGGTTGCCAGTTCAAATGATTTTTGGAATAATTGATATTTCCACCTACCTTAACAATTTCTCACATAGTCAATCAGATCATCAGTGCTACTAATCAGATTGCCCCTAGTAGGTAAAACAGTTTTTTTTTTAAACCCAGCGTATTTTATTGCTTTGACACAATCCTGTTTTTACCACAAGAGATATTTTAATGAGAAAACGGTCTATTCTTTGATATGCCATCTTTCTGAAATGTTGTATGTAATCTGCATATGTGAGCCACAATTGTCTTTTCAATGGTTTTCACATATTATGTATCAACACTTACCTTTCTGAATTATACAAAATTTCCCTGGTATATTGAGGAGAAAATAAAGATTACATCCTTTTCAATCATTCTAACTTAGCTCTAGTGAATGCATAATCCTTGGCAAAGACATGAGTTAAAATCACCATATGTTAGCAAAAATTATGGACTATGATACTAGATTTCATTTAGTGGTACAGAAGTGCAAATATAAAGCAAAACAATAAGTATGTAAAAAATGGAGACTAAAATTTTAGAACTATACTTATCCATGGAACAAAATAGTCTCATGTCTTTTTCTCATTAATGTCTCTTGCTACATTTGCATATCTAGCTACATGCCTGACTCATTATTTGATGAGAGAAGATGCACTTAGCACATACTGTGAGTTTTTTTTTTTTCCTTTGGATGAAAAGAAAGAGCCAAATTCTGTGATTAATGCTCATAGTGAGCATGGATTTGATGCAACAACAAAAGATGTTTGTTATTACAGTTAAGAAAATTTCTCAAAGGATTTACCATCAAAGTAAATTAAATCTCATTAAATATCTGTAGGCATTGCATTTTGTGTGTGTGTGAATTTTATTCAATTTCTTAGCTTTACTCAAAGTTGACACAGATGTGGACTGGAGATGTAAAAGATACAGGGGAAACTGAGGTTTTGCCCGTAAACAAAAGAAGAATCAAGATGCTATCTCAGGTGTTTTGGGTAGCCCCTCTACAAGGACTTGGGCTATTCAGAAGAGTAAAAACTAGGACAAGGGTAAGTGAAATATACTGGCATAATGGTACACACTTAATGCAGCAAACCATTACAGATCATCTACTAGGTGCAATGCATTACTAGGTGATTTGGGACGCTGTAAAATGAATAAGACCTGATTTTTTTAACTCAGGGAGGTTATGGTATTTATAAACTATGGTGGTTAAAGCTGACAAATTTGAGATTGTCATTAACTGTGTTCACGTTCCTAGATTATTCTAATTCATGAATTGACCTCCTTTCTTCCTACCTAGGTTCCCATCCAGCAGCTTATTTGGATTTATGGACCTGTTTCACCTGCCTGTGCTCTGCGTTGGCATTCCTTGTTTCTATCCCAGTGAAGAGTAAACGTGCTAATGATGGCTTTTTCTAATCTGATTCAGAGCACACCCAGAAAGGGACAAGGAGTTCTCTTAAGCCCACCCTGCCAGGCTTGCAGGGAGCACAACATGCTGTTGTCTAACATTTAGCTTCAGTCTATCAAGTCCCTGTAAACAGGGGAGAATCAAGGTCTGTGCAAGCTCATCAAGCAGTATCCATGACAACTGCACCTACAGCCTGCTGCTTAGCATATGGGCAACAAAAATCTCACCCTGCTCCTCTTCCAAGCGATCATATGATGAATAATTGAATATTAAACAAATTGAAACAAACATTCATTTTGTGCTAACCAATACTACTTCAGTGTTCCTTTTTGCTTGAATCTAACTCATACCATTATTTTAAAACAAAACCAAGTAGAAAGAGAATGATAAACTGTCTGCTTGGCTTTAATTAAAAAAAAAACAATGTTTTTGGAGAGAAGAATCCTTTGATTGCAGAACACAGATTACATCTCCAAAATTATTTCATGAAAGAAAACTAAAATAAAGGTGGTCTTGGTGAATTTATGACATCTTCCAACTTTAGAAAAACGTCAGTTGAAAATGATAAACATTTTCCATAGATTCATGAAGACACATAATTGAATTGGCTTCATCCATGTTTACTAAGATTTCTTATACATTCTTATTCCTGCTGCTTAGACAAATACCCTGCATAGATTGGTAAGAAATAAGACAGGAAAGATGATACAGAAAGAAAAGTAAGCTTCTTTTAACTACCATAGCATGCCAATTAAATTACTCATCAAATCCTAGCATTACATGAATGGCTATCTTCCAACATATCGTCTCTTTGTGCCTAAAAGAGATAATAAGATTATTCTGTAACCTTCCATTTCCTTAAGCAAAAAATGAATATTCACTGTACCAAGTGACTCTAGGGGTGAATTTCAAAGCAGTTAACCAGCAGAGCTCTGGCATCCACCAATCCAAGTGGGATTTGATGCTGGGCATAGGTCTAAAGCACAGTCCTGTTCAGATGAAGGAAATGGAAAGCCAAGGAAGTGAGAACACAGTGACTTAGGGCAGTAGATTTTGCCAGCTGATACAGATGTTTTGCAACATGTTAACAGCCGGTATGGACATACTGTCACAGATACTGTCACAACCCTGCCTGGAGAGTATTGGTCAGGATCTCCTTACAATGCATTAATACCATGAATGTTGATATTGGTTCCCAATTGGTTCTACCCTTACCCTTGTAAGGGTAGAATACTTGACAGCAAAGGCATTAGATAAGCAAAGTTAACCAGATTGTCATTGAATATAACCCAATTCCAGGGCCTAAAAATCTCTGATTCATCTTTCCAAAGACTGATTAAAAAAAAATAACATACAGCCCCAGCCCCAAATAAGACAGTAGAGTGGGACAATTCAGGGCTCCACCCTCCCACAGAAGCATTGTTCAACAAACAAGAACAGGCAGAAACATCTTTCTCAGGGCTCCAGAAAATAGTTAAAGGGCTGCAGTAATAAGACAAGCACTGAATCAAGAAAAAAAGGCTTCTTAAAAGCGGTAGATCTCATGGTGCCCTGACTGGTCCCACCCCTTGCCTTCACTGGCTCGGTGTGGAGCTGGCCCATGCCCTGCATACAGATCAATGTTCCCAGTTCCAGAGGGGACTGGGTGGCCCTGGTGCACATGCACCGATCTGTCTGTTGGTGGCCTGTCCCAGAACCTGCCCTGAGTACAGGAGGTGGTTCACAGAACTCTCCTGCAGAATGCTGTGGGAGAGCAGTCAAGGCATGCTGTCTGGGGCAAAGGATTGCTGGCTGTAAAACATACAGTGCAGTACCAGGGACTATGAAGAAACTGTTTCTTACAGAAGAGGGGGCATTTGCAACTGCATGCATGAAGGAATTTCTGGGGTCACACATGCATGTGCCCAGCAAAATGCCTGTGCAGAAAGGATCAGGGAGACCCCTGCAATTTGGCCTGAAGTTATTCTCATTAAGTCCATTGTATAAATAATCCCTCAAGTAGAGGACATGCACAGGTCAATCTGAAAAGCCTGGATAATGTGCTTCTTCCCACCCCTTTTTCCCTCCTCCTCCTCCCCCTACTCCTCTTCCCTCTCCTCCTTCCTCCCCCTCCTCCTCCTTCTTCTGTCAGTTCTTGACATTCAAGGAATATTCAGCCATAACACTGGCTGGATACATCCTTAAGAAACAGACACCACAGAGTCTAAATTTCAGTGATAACACTTTAAAATATCACAATGTCCAGGTTTCAACAAAAGTTTGCAAAATATATGAAGGCACAGAAAGTAATTGCCCAGGCAAAGAAAGTTAAAGTATGAGAAGGCGTAAGTGAGGAGGACCAGACCTGGGGCACATCAGACAAAGACTTTATAAAAATGGGCCTAAGTGTTCTCAAAGAGCTAAACAGGAACAAAAAAAAAACTAAAGGATACCAGGAAACAATAGATGAACCAAAACAGCATTTCAGTAGAGGGATGGAAAGTATGCAAAGGGACCAAACAGATCCGAAGACCACAGTAACTAAAATTAAAAATTCCCTGGATGGGATCAACAGCAGAATGGAGCTGGCAGAGAAGAGGATCAATGAACTTGAAGATAAGACAATTAAAATCATTCAGACTGAGAAGCAGAAAGAAGAATGAAGAAAAGCAAGAGGAACCTGTAGGACACCACTAACCCTATTAATATTTGCATTGTAGGAGTCCTAGGAGAAGAATTAAAAGAGAAAGGGGCATAGAGAATATTCAAGGAAATAATGGCCAAAAACTGCCCCAATTTAATGACTGACATGAATATACACATCCAAGATTCTCAATGAACTCCAAACAGGGTAAGTCAAAGAGACCCACACCACATCATATTATACTCAGACTGCTGAATGTTAAAGTAAAGAGAGAATTCTAAAAGTCACAAGAGAGAAGCAACTTGTCACAAACAAAGGGGGCTAAATAAGATTAAGTGCAGATTCCTCATCAGAAAACATGGAGGCAAGAAGGCAGTGGGATGACATATTTAAAGTTCTGAAAGCAAGAAAAAAAAATTGCCAACCAAGAATTCAATATATGACAAAATTGTCTTTCAAAAATGAGGGAGAGGTGGGGCAAGATGGTAGCATAGGGAGGTGTGGAATTTAGTTAGTCCTTTAGAGCAGCTAATAAACAGTCATGAAAAACTAGTAAATAGTCTGGAGAACTGGGGGACATCCATGACAGGACACACATTGTACACCAGTCTGGAATGACTTAAAGGCTGAGACCACATCATAGAACTGTAAGTAAAGCCCCCCAAATGGCAGAGGCTGGCACCCCTCCTCCACTGGCATGGCAGGCTGGGTTGGAACACTTCCCTGTGGGAGAAATAAACAGTCTCTACTAGGAGGAAGGGAAGGTAGCTCCACCAAGCTCCAATCATGATGTTAATTAACAAATTTGGACTACTGAATGCAAGCTATGAGCACATATAAACCCAGAGCAAACAGGAAAGGAACGCTG
This sequence comes from Choloepus didactylus, assembly GCF_015220235.1. Classification (NCBI taxonomy): domain Eukaryota; kingdom Metazoa; phylum Chordata; class Mammalia; order Pilosa; family Megalonychidae; genus Choloepus; species Choloepus didactylus. The sequence goes on from NC_051310.1 coordinate 69,570,322, forward strand.
AAGTTTCTTTTGGCAGAGAGGAGGTAGGGCACACTGAAAAATAAATAAATAAAAACAGAGGCTTTTGGAGTTGGCCAAGTTCAGAAAACTGGAAAAGGTCTGTGTCCCAAGAAAAGGAGCACATAGAGCTTGGCACCAACACCTGCCCTTGACTGGCAAAACTGGGGGGGGGGGTGCTGGGGACTGGCTCTGAAAAGGGGATTTCTTTTTATTTCTCTCTTTTTTTAAACCATTCTAAGTTGTTTAGAGAGAAAGCCTGAGACATTTTCAATTGTCAGTTACCTGACCCAGGCAAGGGTGGAGTTAAGACACATCTGAGAGACAAAGTAAGGAGTCAAGTGAAGGAAATAATTCCCTAAAGGTGTATTTTCCTTAAGGAAAGGGGAGCAGGATCCAACTTGAGTGGTGGCTCTCCTTCAGAGAATTCACACCCCAGGGGCCAGAAAACAAAACAAAACAAAACAAAACAAAAAAACAAAAACAGCTTAAGCTTGGCTTCTGACTCATCCTTGATCAAAACCATGCCCCTGGTAGGGAGAGGTTCTGCTGGGAATTAGAGGCACTGCACCTCTTTACACCAGTGGGTAGCTGTGGGCTGACAAGCAACACCTGCTGGGCAGGATAGGAAAAGCACAGTCTAGAGACATCACAATAAAATGTGAAAACCTGCTGTGTCTCATCCTCAGGGAAACTTGATACTAATTACATCCTCCTCCTGAGACCTTGGCCTGTCTGGTCTGGGAAAACCTGTTTTGGTTCAATCATATCTTGGTAGACCCTCCTCAAAAAAATGTTCCATGTAGGCAGGGCAAGAACCAGGATAACAAGAGCTGAACAATTCTGATCAGTTAAACAGAAGCTATGCTTGAGGTCTGGAATAAGTCAAACTGAACACCAAAGAACAGATAGAGAACAAAGCAAACCAACAAGAAAACCTTAGATAAAGAGTAAACTAAGCAAGGAAACCAGATCCCCAGACACCAACAAAAAATTATGAGTCAAACTAGGAAAAATAAAAATATGGCCCAGTCAAAGGAAAAAATAACACTTCAAATGAGACAGGAGTTGAAGCAACTAATCAAAGATATTCTAACAAACTTGCTAAATCAATTAAGAAATCAAATCAATGAGTTGAGGGAAGATATGGCAAAAGCAATGAAGGATATAAAGAAAACATTGGGCAAACATAAGGAAGAACTCAAAAGTTTGAAAAAAAAAACATTTGGCAGAACTTATGAGAATGAAAGGCACAATAGAAGAGATGAAAAACATAATGGAGACATACAATGGCAGATTTGAAGAGACAGAAGAAAGGATTAGTGAACTAGTGGAGATGCATCTGAAATTTTACACACAAAAGAACAGACAGGAATTGCATGACAACATGAAGCCATGAATATAATATCATGTGTGTCCCAGAAGAAGAAGAGAAGAGAAAGGGGACAGAAAGAATAAGGGAGGAAATAATCACTGAAAATGTCCCCTCTTATGAAAGACATAAATTAGAGGTCTAAGAAGCACAGGGTACCCCAAACAGAATAGATCCAAATAGACCTACTCCAAGACAGTTACTACTCAGATTGTCAAATGTCAAAGACAAAGAGAAAATTCTGAAAGCAGGAAGAGAAAAGTGAGCCATTATATAGAAGGTTACCTCAATAAGGCTATGTGCAGATTTCTCAGCAGAAACCATGGAGGCAAGAAGGCAATGATGTGATATATTTAAGATAGTGAAAGAGAAAATCTGCCAACTAAGATTTCTATATCCAGCAAAATTGTCTTTCAAAAATGAGGGAGTGTTTAAAATATTTACAAACAAGCAGACACTGAGATAGTTTGTGAGCAAGATATCTGCTCTATAAGAAATACTAAAGGGATCAATACAGACAGATAGGAAAAGATGGGAGAGAGAGATTTAGAGAAGAGTATAGAAATGAAGAATATCAATAAGGGTAAAAAGAGAGAGAAAAATAAAAGTAAAACAAGGTAGGGCATATAAAATCCAAAAGACAAAATGGTAGACAATAGCACAATATTGTAAGTATGCTGAACAAATCTGACTGTGAGTAGGGTTGGAAGAGGAAGGCTAGGAGCATGTAGGACAACATAAGGAAAGATAGAAGATAAGGACTGGGACTGCATAACTTAGCAAAGCCTTGATTGTACAATGATGGCAATTAAATGTGCAAACATAAGAATGTTTTTACATGAGAAAGAACAAATGAATGTCAACATTGCCAAGTGTTAAAAATGGGAGGTATACAGAAAAATACAATGAAATAATGCAAGTTAGAGCCTATAGTTAACAGTAACATTGCAATATACTTCTGTGAAATGTAACAGAGGAAATATACAAAAGCTAAATGTCAGTAAGAATGGGATATAAGGGATTGGATTCTTGGTGTTGTTGTTTCTCCTTTTTATTTAATTTAATTTAATTTTTATTATTCTTTTATTCTTAATTTTTTTCCTCTTCTTTCTTTGAAGAATGAATGGAAAGTCCTCATGTAGATTGTGGTGGTGAATGCATAACTATGTGATTATACCAAGAACCCCTGTTTCTTTCCTTAGGATGGATTGTATGTTAACAAAACTGTTTAAAAAATAAACAGGAAGATACAAGTGCAGGAGAACACATGGAAAGAGAGAGGTACCTATTCACTCTTGGTGGGAAGTAGAACGGTGCAGCCCATCTGGAAGGCAGTGTGGTTCTTCCACAATAGGCTAAGTATAGGGTTGCCATATGATCCTGCAACACCATTAGTAGGAATATACTTGAAAGAATTGAAAACAGGAACACAAATGGACATTTGCACACTGGTATTTATGGTGGCAGTATTCAAGATTTGCAATGGAGGGAGGTAGCCTAAGGGTACTGTGGCAGTTTGGGTGTATTATGCCCCCAAAATGCCATTTTCTTTGATGCAATCTTGTGTGGGCAGATGTATTAGTGTTGATTAGATTGTAATTCTTTGATTGAGTGTTTCCATGGAGATGCGACCCACCCAACTATAGGTGATAATTCTGATTGGATAATTTCCATGGAGGTGTGGCCCTGCCCATTCAGCGTGGGCCTTGATTAGTTTACTAGAGCACTAATCAAGCTCAGACAAAAGGAGCGAGCTTGCTACAGCCAAGAGGGATCTTTGAAGAATTCGCAGGAGCTGAGAGATGAGCTGCAGCTTACAGAGACATTTTGGAGATGGTCTTGAAAGCAGACTTTTGCTACAGAGAACCTAAGAGTGGACAAATGTCTTAAGAACAACTAAAAGTGACATTTTTGAGGAGCTGCAGTCTAGAGAGGAAAGTTCTGGGAGAAAGCCAATCCATCTCTGGTATTTTACATTCCAGCAGCATTAGCAAACCAAAACAGGTACATTGACTGGTGAATGGAAGGGTGAACTGTGGTGTATGAATTCAATGGAATATTGAGTGGCTGCAAGAAGGAATGAAGTTGTAAGGCATGCAACTAGATAGACGAAACTTGAGAACAGTATGTTGAGTGAAATACTCCAGAAATGAAAAGGCTAATATTATAATGCCTCACTAATATGAACTAAAAATGATGTGCAAATTCCGAGAATTGAATTTGAGAGCGTAGGTTATCAGGGGAAGGCTAACTGTAAAGGTTCCTAGGTTATAAGTTCTTACAATTGTCACATCTATTCCTGAATTGTTACAGTTATTTCTGAATTCTGAGTGCTGAGTCCTTTGTGTATAATCTGGTCATTTCCTGGAACTTTGGGTGTCTGTGTGACACCTGAGACCCAGTGCTAGAGTTCTGCAGCTATGAAAGTCAATAGTGCCCCATACAGCAACTGTTAAAACAGCTGAAAAGGAGATCAGGCTTCAGTTGGAGATCTGATTAGGGCAACAGCAAATCAGATTTAAGGGCAAAGGATGATATAGATTGTGCTTTAAACTTCAACTTCTGCATGAAACAAAAGGAAGAGATGTTTATTTAGTGCAAAATTTATAATTTCTGTAGCACGCTATCTAATTTAATTTGTATGGTCAGTCTATTTGAACACCATAATTACATGGAACCTTGAATTAGGGAGTGTGATCTTGTTGGTTTGTATATGCTAGTATGATGCTCTGATACATCCCAGAGTAATTTGGGCAGAAAATAAAAATAGTGTCTGCCCAGCCCCCTTGAGAGCCTGGGGAAAAATGTGGAAATATTAAACTTCCCCATATGGGAAATTCCTGATATTCTCTCAAGCATTGGAAACTAACAATTTAATAGACCAAATCCTCGATCTTGGGGCTTGCTCTTATGAAATGTATTCCTGCAAAGGAAAAGCTAAGCCTACTTATAATTTTTCCTAAGAGTTACCCCCAAAGAACCTCCTTTGTGGCCTCTAAGGCAACTCTTCAGGTGAACTCACTGCCCTCCCCCCTATTGTGGGACATGACTCCCAGGGCTGTCAGTCTCCCTGGCAACATGTGGTGTGACTCCCAGGGATGGGCCTGGCCCTGGCATCATGGGATGGAGAAAGCCTTCTTGGACCAGAAGGGGGAAGAGAAATAAACAGCATAGAGTTTCAGTGGTGGAGATATTTCAAATAGAATTGAGAGGTCATTCTAGAGGTTATTCTTATGCATTATATAGATATCCCTTTTTAGTTTTTAGTGTATTAGAACAGCTAGAAGGAAATATCTGAAACTGTTAAATTGTATTCCAGTAGCCTTGATTCTTGAAGATGACTGTATAACTATCTAGCTCTTAATGTGTGACAGTGTAATTGTGAAAACCTGTGGCTCACATTCCCTTTATCCAGTGTATGGACAGATGAGTAAGGAAACAAAGACACAAAATAAATAAATAATACGGGGGAATAAGGGGCATGGGACATTTGGGGTATTCTTATTTTTATTTTTATTCTTATTTTTATTTTTTTCAGTAATGAAAATGTTCAAAACTTAATTGTGGTGATGAAAGCACAACCATATGATAATACTGTGAACCATTGATTGTACACTTTGGATGATTATCTGGTATGTGAATATTTCTCAACAAAATTGCATTAAAATTGAGGAAGAGATTTAGATATTCCAAGATAAACAAAAGCTGACTGAACTTTTCACCACTAGACCAGCCTTATAAGAGATGCTAAATAGAGTTCTGCAGGATGGGAGGAAAGGACAATGGACAATGGATTGAAGCTGCATGAACAAATAAAGATCTTTGGTAACAATAATGACGTGCAGATATAAATATCAGTACTATTGGTTTTTTTTGGTTTGTATATATAATTTTTACTTCCTACAGCATCCAAACAGCAAATGCATAAAATATAAGGACAAATCATTACCTGGGGATCATAATGTATAGATTTGTAAATTGTGACAAGATTACATACAGATGAGGGGACAAAGGGGTAGGGTAACATAGTTTATGTATACTATTGAAGTTAATTTGTATAAAAGTATGCAAGATTGTTACTGATTTAGGATGTTAGGTTTAAGCCCCAGGTAACAACAAAGAAAATATTGGAGAATATGAAAACTCATATAGACAAAAATTAGATACAGGTTCCCATGGATGGGGCACAGGAGGAATGGGGAGTTAATGCATAAGAGTTGTAGGATTTCTGTTTGTGGAGATGGGAACATTTTAGTAATGGAAATTGGTGAGGGTATCAAAATATTATGAATGTAACTAATCTCATTAAATGGTATGCTTGGGAGTTGTTGAGTAGGGAAAAATTTATTTTGTATGTATGTTCTCACAATTAAATAAAAAAGAAACAAAAACTAAAGACACAATTACAAGCAAATTCAATACATGATCCCAGATGCCATCTAGCAATGTCAGAGGAAAGGCTCAAAGGGACATTATTGGAATATATGAGATAATTGGAATTTAGACTGTAATCTTTACATCATTGTTGAATTTCTTGAACTTGATAACTGCACTTAAGTTAGTTACATAAGTTCCTAAGAAATGTGCATGCCAGTGTTAAATGTTCAAGGAGGATGATACTCAAGTGTTCAGAAAATGGATGGATGGATGGATGGATAGATAGATAGATAAAGATAGATAGGTAGATAGATAGATACAGCAAATACAGTAAAGGATTGAAATGTGAGGATCTGAAAATCTGGGGCCTAGGAGTATGTATGAAATAGTTTAGCAGTTAAACTAATACACCTATTAGTAGGTTGGTGAAAAAATTACATGGACACATACATACACACACACATACATGAATATACGTAATGTGCATGTAATGAGAAAATAATGTCTTTTGATGTTGAATAGTATGTGGGGCTGACATGATTTGGTCAGGGTGGTTATTATGTTGGATGGTAGACAACATGTGCTAAACTGTCTCAAGAGTTCACTGATAAGCTTCAGCTTTCATCTCTTTTTTAGCAGAAGGGGAAGAATTTATTCTTGCTTCTAGGAAAAGACATTCAGTACTATACTTAAATAAGGCAATGTCTAGAAACTTCTGCCAGGTCTTGGAAATTTTACAGGCTAAATACCCTCTTTAAAAGTTGATTCTTATTCATATAGTTTCATTTTTTATTGATGAAAACAAGCATGGTCCACACAACTGGGTAGAGAGTTATTAGAACTGCATACTAAGTCCCCTCCTCCTGGGAAAACATTTTGTAAAATTTTCTCTATCACTGCCTAAGGAGAGCAGACCCCCGAGAGAACTTTTGAGTTTATGGACTTCTTCACATTTTATACCCAATTTATATTTGTCAAGGGCCTCCCCTGTACATTACTGTGCTTGGCCCATTGAAGTGCATCTAATAGAGTAAGAGGGTCAAAGTATCTGGACTACAATTTTCTGAAAGTTTGCCTCTGTGCAAATCTTACTTCTAATGTGTATCTTTATTTTTTGTTTGTTTGTTTTACTGTGGCTATGGCCTCTGTTGGTGTCCTCCCTTTTGTTCTAGCTTTCTATCCATTTGACACGTCAGTTTTCTCCTGTTTTAGGATCTGACTGATGATCTCTAGTTTGCCTCCCTCTCACCCCTTTCCTTGCTCAGCCTTGATCGGTTTGGTCATCTAGTACTTGACCTCTCCCAGTTGTCCTCAGCTCCTCTTCTTGTGTTGTATTTGCATCAATATTCCACCATGGTATACTCTTCCTTCTCTTTAAAAAGGTGGGCCCAGACTTCTTAGCATGTACCTTCTTGGGGTGAGGCCAAGGCAGGGAAGAGGAGGCTCCTTACATAAGGAGAAGAACAGCAAAAAGCAAAGACTGGGTATTGTGAAAAATCAATTTTACTTCCTAACTTAATTTTGCAATTTTTTTGCCTAAAAGATATTATTCTTGATAGTAAGACTAAATAGGGGTTGCCAACATAAAAAAGGTGTATAGATCAGTGTATGATTTGAGTATTTATCAAATGTCTTACAGAAAATCATAGATCTCTGTCAAGCATGTTTACAATCAAGAGTATTAAGATGGTTCACATTTCATTTTATTTTCATTTTGTCATAACAGGTGACTATAAGAACACTTTAGCTAGGAGGAATGAGCCTAGATATGGGGAAGTAAGTCCATTCTGCCCCTCAAATGACCTAATTGCAAGAAGATCTTTTAAAAGTCATTGTTAAAAATACTGTTTTAACGATAAAGGCATGGTTTAGAATACTAATAAGAGTGAAAGGTTCACAGTTACATATTTGAAAAGTTCAAAAGTATGTTTCAGGTGAGGACAGCTTCTCATCTTGCAAACTTGTAATTGTTGTGTGAGGCAGGTGTTGATTTCCTTTAACGAGGCACTATTTCTTCAACTGCACTTTGAGGAAAAACTAAATTTGGATGGTAGGAGATGGGGAGACAAATCAGTGCTGTTCTTTCAAAATCAGGTTCTAAAATATTTTAAATGGACAAAAAGAAGGAAAAATCTGGAGTTAAATGGCTATTTGCTCTGATTATGAAATGAGTTAAAATCCTCTCTACCAAGCTGGATAAAGCCCAAATCTGAATATTTTAATATTTGATGAATTAAAGTTAAACCAGAAATAATGAAAATAGATGCAAAAACATGTTCTCTCCAGACAGCATTTGCTTATTAGAAGTAGAAAATGATTTTATTTACTTGACCCTTCAAACTGCTTTTAAAAGTACTGATTTAGTTCATGCTACCAGTGTCATTAACAGAGGAAAAGAGAAAATGAATAGTTAGGAAGGCAAGAAGCAAAGTAATGGAAAAGCTATTCAAAATAAGTTTAAAATAATGTATACTTTTCTGGTTGCTGGGCATAAAATCCTGTTAAAGTAAGACATTGTATAAAATTTGTGACAAACGTATGTGAAAATCTCTCAGTATTGACCAGCTGTTCTATCATAGGTGATTTTCTTTAGTTAAAATTGATGGTGTTTCCATGTTCCTGAGAAAATTAAAACAACAAAAAAATCACTAACATTTTCATTTATAAGAGAGAAAAGCAGATTAAGCCAAGAAGTAGAGATACACAACAAATATGAACAGTAGCTAACAGTAAGAAATTCTATTTAGAGCTTTCCTTCCCTTGGAGATAGCATATTTTAATCTTCATGGTAATGAAAATTATAAAGCTGAATGTTTCCGTTCATGATTTGGCTGCCTAGAAGCTAAGAGTCAAACTTACAATTGAGTTAAAACAACTGCCATTTATGTCTTCCTGGCTACTAATTCCTGTTTTTATATACTTTATATGCTTTCCCTGGCCCAGAGTTTTAATTTACATAGCATTAATTTTGTTGCTATAGAAAAAATGCACATGACTGCTGTAGAAAATGGTAGAAATAAATAAGAATCAAACATAAATCTGTACACACAATGCAAAGGCACCCCTCAAAAAGAAAACCTAAACACAATAGGAAAACTGACCTAGTCTATGGGACTGACAGTGGCTTGGGGGTCCTAGGAGGTCCATAGTGTGGGTGCTTGGTGCCTGGTTTATTAGCACACATAAATAAACAAATTGGTTGTGATTGTATGTTGGCTTCAGCTGGCTCCTTGGAAGATGGAGGCAAGGAGTGCTTTTAAATCTCCTAATCCAGAATTTACCTGGGGGTGGAGAAGCAGTAGTGAGCAGTGGAGCAGAGTTTAGCAGAAAGATCTGCCTGGGGCAAAGGACTGGGAATGAGACACAGAGCACCATTTCCAGGGCTCAGGAGGAGATGCTTGGGAGAGAAACACATTTGTTAGAGGGGAAATATTTACACATAAAGGGGAAAATTTTTTTTAATTAAAGAAATTGTGAGTTTACAGGACAATCATGCAAAAAATACAGAATATTCAAGGTTCATCCATGTTGTTGTGTCACACGAATTAGAACTTCATTCCTTTTTAATGCTGAATAAGTTTCCATTGTATGTATATACCATATTTTATCTATCATTTGATGGACATTTGGGTTGCTTTTGTATTTTGACAATAGTGAATAATACCACTATGAACATTGTTGTGCAAATATCTGTTTGAGTCTCTGCTTTTAATTCTTTTGGGTATATACTTAGAAGTGGAATTGATGGGTCAAATGGTAATTCCATGCTTAACTTTCTGAGGAATTGCCAAATTGTGTTCAACAATGGCCGCACCATTGTAATTTTCTGTTTTTATTTTTTGTTTTGTTTTGTTTTCCTTTTTAAGAGTAGTCTTTCTAGTGGGTGTGAAATGGTATCCCATTGTGGTTTTGATTTGCATTTTCCTAATGGCTAAAGATGTTAAACATCTTTTCTTGTGCTTTTTGACCATTTGTATATCTTCTTGGAGAAATATATATTCAAGTCTTTTGACCATTTTTAAATTTGGTTGTTTGTCTTTTTGTTGTTGAATTGAAAGATTTCTTTATATATTCTGTATGTTAAACTCTTATTAGATATGTGTTTTCCAACTATTTTCTCAAATTATGTAGGTTTTCATTTCACTTTCATGACGAAATCCTTTGAAATTAAATAGTTTTAATTTTGAAGAGGTCCCACTTATCTATTATTTTCTTTTGTTGCTTGTACTTTGGGTGTAAAGTCTGAAAAAACACTGCCTAACTGAAGGTCTGGAAGATGCTTCCCTATGTTTTCTTCTAGGGGCTTGATAGTTCTGGCTCTTATATTTTGGTTTTTGATCATTTGGGGCTGATTTTTGATTATGGTGAGAAAGAGTCCCCTTTTTTTATTTTTTTGCAAATGGAGATCCTCTTTTCCCAGTACCGTTGGTTGAAGAGACTGTTCTTTCCCAATTGAGTGGTCTTTGCCTCTTGATCAAAAACTCAGTTGGCCATAATGTGAGAGTTGATTTCTGAGCTCTCTATTCAATTACATTGGTCCATATATCTGTCCTGGTGCTAGGTGCCATGCTGTTTGGATTACTATGGCTTTGTAATAAGCATTAAGATCAGGAAGTGTGAGTCCTTGAACTTTGTTATTCTTTTGCAAGATGACTCTGGATATTCAGGCCCCTTGTATTTCCATGTAAATTTGCTGATTGGATTTTCCATTTCTGCAAAGAAGGTTGTTGGAATTATGATTGGGATTGCATTGAATCTGTATATCACTTCTGGTAGAATTAATATCTTATCAGTATTTAGTCTTATGATCCATGAACATGGAATGATCTTTCGTTTATTTAGGTCTCTTCTTTGATTACTTTTAGCAATGCTTTTTAGTTTCCTGTGGCATTCTGCATTTTGTCAAATGGCTTTTCTGTGTTGAGATGATCATGTTTTTCCCCTTCATTCTGATAATGTGGTGTATTACATTAATTGATTTTCTTATGTTGAACTACTCTTGCAAACCTAGGATAGTTCCCACTTGATCATGGTGTATAATATTTTTTAATGTGCTGTTGTATTCAGCTTGCCAGTATTTTCTTGACAATTTTTGCACCTATATTCATAAGAGATACTGGTCTGTAATTTTATTTTCCTCTTTGTCTTCATCTGTCTTTGGTATCAGGTGATGTTGGCCTCATAGAGTGAATTAAGGAGTGTAGTATCCTCTTACATTTTTGGGAGAGTTTGAGCATGATTGGGTTTAGTTCTTGGAATGTTTGGTAAAATTCCCCTGTGGAGCCATCCACTCATGAGCTTTTCTTTGTTGGGAGTTTTTTGATTACTGATTCAATCTCATTATTAGTTCTTGGTTTGTTAAGAACTTTTATTTCCTCTTGAGCTAGTGTAGGCAGTTTGTGTGTTTCTAGGAATTTGTCCATTTCATCTACGTTACCTAACTTGCTGGCATACAGTTATTCATAGTATCCTTATATAGCCTTTTTATTTCTGTCAGAACTGAGGTAATGTACCCCTTTTCATTTATTTAGTCATTTGTGTCCTTTCTCTCTTCTTAATCAGTTGAGCTAAAGGTTTGTCAATTTTACTGGTCTGTCAGAGAACCAACTTTTGGTTTTGCCGATTCTCTCTGTTCTTCTTTTTTTTAATCCTTTACTTCATTTATCTCTGTTCTCATCTCTATTATTTCCTTTCATCTGCTTATTTTGGGTTTAGATTGCTATTCTTTTTCTAGTTCTTCCAATTTTGAGGTTAGGTTTCTGATTTGTAATGACTCTTCTTTTTCAATGTAAGCATTTACAGCTGTAGATTTCCTTCTCAGCACTGCCTTCGCTGCATCCCATAAGTTTTTTTATGTTGTATTTTCAGTGCCATTTGGCTCAAGGTATTTCCTAATTTTCCTTTTGATTTCCTCTTTAACCCATTGTTTAAGAGTATGTTTTCTTTAAATTTCCCCATATTTGTGAACTTTCCATTTCTTCCTCTATTATTGATTTCTAGCTTCATTCCACTGTGTTCAGAAAGGACACATTGTATGAATTCAATATTTTTAATTGATTCAGTCTTGTTTTGTAACCTAAGATATGGTCTATCCTAGAGAATAATCCTTACGCACTCAAGGAGAATATGTCCTCTGTTGTTGCGTGAAGTGTTTTATTCATGTCTGTTAGTTCTAGTTGGATTGCAGTATTGTTCAAGTCTTGTATTTTTTTATTGCTCTTCTTTCTAGATGGTCTATCCATTACTGAAAGTGGTATATTAAAGTCGCCTATTAACCTAGTAACATCAATTTCTTCTTTAAACTCTGCCAGTATTTGCTTCATATATATTGGGGCTCTGCCCTTAGGTATATATATGCTGTGCTGGTTTGGATGTATTATGTCCACCAAAATCCTATGTTCTTTGATGCAATCTTGTGGGGGCAGATGTATTAGTATTGATTAGGCTGGAATCCTTTGATGGAACATTTCCAGGGAGATGTGACTCAATTAACTGCGGGTGAAATGTTTGATTAAATTATTTCCATGGTGATACGGACCCTGCCCATTCAGGGTGTGTCTTGATTTTAACCACTGGAGCCATATAAAAGAGCTCATAAACAGAAGGAACTCAGAACAGCTGAGAGTGACATTTTGGAGAGCAGACAAGAAAAACATTTTGAAAAACACACAGAGGAGCTGAGAGAGGAGCTGGAGCACAACCCGGGATCAGCAGATGCTAGCTACGTGCCTTCTCAGTTAACAGTTTTTCCAGATGCTATTGGCCTTCCTTTGGTGAAGGTACACTCATGTTGATACCTTAATTTGGACATTTTTATGGCCTTCCGACTGTAAATTTGTAACCAAATAAACCCCTCTTTATAAAAGCCAATCCATTTCTGGAATTTTGCAGGATGGCAGCATTAGCAAATCAGAACATGTGCTTATAATTGTTAAAACTTTTTGCTGAATTCTCTCCTTTATCAGTATGTAATAAACAACTTTGCCTTTCGAAACAGATTTTGACTTTAATTCTATTTTATCTGATATTAGTATAATTACCCCAGCTCTCTTTTGGTAACTATTTGTGTAGTATCTATTTTTCCATCTTCTTACTTTCAGCCTAATTGTGTCTTTAACTTTAAGGTGAGTCTCTTGTAGACAGCATATAGTTGGGTCATGCTTTTTTATCCATTCTGCCAATCTCTGCCTTTTGACTGGAGACTTATAATCCATTTTCATTTAAAGTTACTATTGATAATGCAAGAATTTCTTTTGCCATTTTTCTGCTTAGTGTTTATAAGTGTTATACCTTTTTGTCCCTCAATTCTTCTGTAAATGTCTACTTTTATATTTATTTGATTTTTTTGTAGTGTACCATATTGAGTCCCTTTTCATTTCTATCAAGATAAATTTTTCAGGTATTTTCCCTGTGGATACTATGGGGTTAAATGTTAACATCCTAAATATATTACAATCATATTTGATATGATACCATCTTGACTTGTGTTGCATATACATAAACTGTTCCTATATCCCCCACCCCCTACTTTTATGTACTTATTACAAATTATAACTTTGTACATTGTATTTCCAAAACCATAGGTTTAACATTGTTTTTTTATGGCTTTGTATTTTAGCATCTGTAGGAAGTAAGAAGTAGAGTCATATACCAAAAAAATACAATACAGTAGTACTGCTGTTTATAACTACCTAATTGGTTACCTTTATCAGAGTTCTTTACTTTTTTATGCCACATTGAACTGCAATCCTTTCAGCCAGAACTCCTTTTTGCATTGCTTTTAGAGCAAGTCCAGTGGTGATGAACTCCTTCAGCTTTTGTTTATTTGGGAGTCTTTTAATCTCTCTCTCATTTTTGATAGAAAGTCTTGGTAGATATAAAATTCTCAGTCATCAATTGTTTCTCCTTAGCACTTTATTTCAACCTCTTACCTTCTTGTGTCCATGGTTTCTGATCAGGAATCAGCAGCTAATCTAATTGGGACTCCCTTGTATGTAACACATTGCTTTTCTCTTGCAGTTTTCAGAACTCTTTCTTTGTCCTTTGCATTTTTCTGCTATATCAGTTTGTGAAGGATATAATTTTCTTCAAGTTTATCCTGTTTGGTTTTCTGTTGGCTTCATGGATATGCATATTCACATCTTTTGTTAAGTTTGTGAAGTGTTCTGTCATTTATGTGAATATTCCTTTAACCCTTTTCTCTCTTTCTTCTCCTTCTGGAACCCTTATAATACATATATTTGTATGCTAGACTGTGCCCCAGAGGTCACTTGGTGTATTTTCACTTTGTGTAATTCTTTTTCCTTTCTGCTCCATAGCCTGACTTATTTCAAATATCTTGCCATTATAGTTAGGTTCAGTAAGTCAGGCTGAGGATCAGAAAGAAAAAAAGAATACATTGGGGAAAATGAAATGACCATTTTAGTGATTATTAGATACTGGCTTAGAAGTGACATTAATTCCAGGGCACCCAAAGTGTCACTGTGGTTCACCATCAGAGTAGGGGCTTATGGAGGTCAGGTGACCAATGGAGTTTTAGCTCAGGTCCATAACACCGTGGTTCCAATGGATCCACAGACCCATTCTGTGGTTATTTCCCCAGTTCCCAAATGCATAATTGGAATAGACATACTCAGCAACTGGCAGAATCCTCACATTGGTTCCATGACTTATGAAGTGAGGGCTATTATGGTAGGAAAGGCTAAGTGGAATCCACTAGAAGTTGCCTTCCCAAACAAAATAGCAATACCAGATTCCTGGAGAGATTGCAGAGATTAATGCCACTCTTAAAGACTTGAAGGATGCAGGGTTGGTGATCCCCACCACATCCCTATCAACCCTCCTATTTGGTCTGTGCAGAAAACAGATGGATCTCGGAGGATGACAGTGGATTATCATAAACTTAACCATGTGTTGATTCCTATTCCAGATGTGGTATCATTGCTTGAGCAAATCAACACATCCCCTGGTACCTGGTATGCAGCAATTGATCTGGCAAATGCTTTTTTCATCACTCTTTCCCAGTTCTGACAAGGTCAGTGGCCCACAAAGGGAGTGCTGGCCAGTCCCAAATTGCCTGCAGAGATGAGAGAAGGGACAGGAGGGTGCCAGGATCTTTTTCAACGGCTATCTAGAGTTGTGCTTTTTTGACCCGCCCAGAAAATGCAGCCTTTCAACTGTCCTCCACATTTCTGAGGAAGCATACTATCTTTGAGTCTCCTCTGCCACCTTTGGGCCTCTGAACTGAGCTCCCAGTGATCTGAAGTGGCTAATCAAAAGCCATGAGTGATCAGCCATTTGCCCATGCCCACCCCAAATTGGGGGAAGTGTCCCTTTCTGCCAACAACGTTATGCCTGGGTCCAGACACCACTGCTGCTTGCCACAAAAGTAGGGTCTGGACATCTTTAACCACCATGAGGAAAAAGCAATTTACTGGGTGTCATCATAATTTACCAGAGCTCTTCCCTGGATGCTGTACAGTGGCCTGGACTCTTGAGTTTTGAAATAGTTGATTTGGACAGTTCCTGCCTGTTTAACAGTTGTTCTAAAAAAGGAACTGGTCCCTGGAACTTTCTACTCTGCCATCTTCCTACAAATACTCATAATTCTTGAAAGCTACTGTGAATGTCCAGGTCAATATGCATGCTCAAGAAGAACCTTGGGCTAGTATATAGATTAAATATAAATTTGGCTAAGTGTTGAAAAACTGAGCCTCAACAAAGTGCCAAGATACACTAATACCCTGGGGAGAAAAGAGAATCTGACTTCTAGAATTATCACAGCAAAATATTTTAATGTCCAGAAGTTGTTTTAAAAATCACAAAGCTTAGAAACAGGAAGAGAAGATCCATTCAAACAAACAAAATAAAATGAGAGAAACTCTCCCTGAGGAAATCCAGACATTGGAACAACTAATCCAAAATGTTAAGTCAACTCTCCCTAGTAAGTTCAATGAGCTAATAAGAAACAAAGAAACATGGAAATGAAGGAACTTATGAAGGCAGCACATGAACAAAAGGAAGAATTAGAAAATTTATAAAGGAACAAGACAGAAATAATGGATATCAATTGATGTCAGCAAATAATCATACATGACATTGCAATGGCTAGTTTAGCATTCTTGTATATGGAAGTAACATGGGAGCATGTCGAGGAGACACAGGAGCTAACCAGAAAGAGTTCACAATGGGCAAGTAGAGGACATTTTGTGCAACAAAATAAATAAAACAGTACTAGATTATAATCTAAATTATAAAAAACTCTGAATCCATAACAACTGAATAAATAATGGGGGAATAATAAGCAAATCTCCTCTACAGAAGAATCACAAATAATTCATGTTGTCACCCCCACCCCTCGTACTAAAGGTAGAAATTAACTAATCCCTTCTCTTGAGTTGGGCTGCATTTGCTTCCAAGGAATGAAGTATGGAAAGGGAGGGAAGGATGGGATATAACTTTTTGAGGAGAAACCTGGAAAACAGTAGTAGTAGCCCAACAATCAAGGTTCACCTCATCAGGGGTAAGTCATGTCAATAACATGTACATCTGATATGATGTGAAGAGAAGGGTTCTTCACATTTGTGGTCTACCTCCTGAAAGCAAATATCAGACAAACCTAAAATGAGGGAGAACTTCCTACGAAATACCTGAGCAGGACCCCTCAAGATGTTCAAGGTCATGAAAAACAAGGAATATTTGAGAAACTGTCACAGACCATAGAGACTATGGAGACACGATGACTAAATGTGGTCTCCTGAATGGGATCCTAGAACATGAAAATGGCAATCATGGGAAACTGTAGAAATCCTAATATAGTTTAGAGTTTAGCTCATAGTAATGTAAAAATGAATGAATGAAAGAAAGAAGAAAAGAGAAAGTAAAAGACAACTATATGGTCCATGACTGTTTGTAAAATAAATCAATATTCTATCATGTTAAGCAAGAAATTGCTGCCAGCCAACCAAGATGGTTGCATGAGAAGTTCCAGAGTTCTGCTCCTCAAAAGGATCCTTGAACAACTAGAAAAAAACTGACAGAGCTATCTTCCTCAGAGCTCTGGAAAAGAGTTCAAGTTTCACAATAACTGGGCAAGCACTGAATCAAGAAATTGATTTTAAAATAGTAGAAAAACTCATGCACCCTTGCTGGTCCCTCCACTATTCCCTACACCAGGCTTGGTGTGGAGCCAGCATGTGCTCTCAGGGTGGCTTTCTGGCCCATTCTGGAGGAAGCAGAGTTAGACCTATGCACAAACTGAAGTGCATATATGTCTATCCAAGTCTATATTGTGGCAGCATAAAAGACTGAACCAGGACATGTGCTTCTGGCCTGCTAACCCAGAACTTTTCCTGTGCACATAAGCAGATTGCTGTAACCAGATCAGTGTAAGAAATGATCAAATAAAAGTGGCCTAGGGCAAAGGATTTACAGGCTTTAAGACGTACAATGGACTTCCCAGGGGGGAAGGTCTATTTCACAGGGAGAGGAAAGGTTTTTGGATCTCTGTAAATGGGGGCATTCCTAAGGCCCCAAGAACATGCTCAAGATAAGATGCATGCTCAGAAAACACCAGAGAGCTACTGTGCTTTCCACATGGGCTGTTCTTCTTGGTAGGAGGACTAAACTCTGAACAATAGCACCAGCCAACTCAGAGCCAATTTTCAAGGACAGTGTTTGCAAAGAGATGTTTGTTTTTGTTAGCTCCTGGGACACAAGGAAATTTCTATCATATCACTAGATGTAGAGAAACTCAAAGAACTGAGAGCTCAGCAACTAAATTCAAGAGTTAATGTGATAAAATATTAAAATGTACAACAAAGGATCGCAAGACAAAGAAACAGGAAATGATGACCCATTCAAAGAAATGAGATAAGACATGAGAAACCATCAATAAGAAGGCAGGCTTTGGATACCAGACAAACAATTTTTTTTAAAAAATGAGTCCAAATATGCTCAAAAAGCTGAAGGAAAACATGGATGTTTTGGCATGTTAAAACCCAGAATGCAATATACCAGAAATGGGTTGGCTTTTACAATAGGTATTTATTAGCTTACAAGTTTACAGTTCTGAGGCCTTGAAAAATTTCCAAATCAAGATATTGATAGGACAGTACCTGGATTCTGAAGCCTAGCTACCAGTAAGCTTGGGCTCCTCTGTCACATGGGGAGGCAATGCTGGCATCTGCTTGTCCTTCTCTCCTGGGTTCTTTGTTTTCAGCTTCCAGCTGCTACATCTCTCAGCTTCTCTGGGTGCTTCTCTGAATTTCATCTCTTAGCTTCTATATGTATTTTATCCTCATATAAATGACTCCAGAAAGAGGTTTAAGACTCACCTTGAATGAGATGGGTCATATCTCAATTGAAATAACCTAATCAAAGGGGCCCTCAAACTATACCAAAGCTAAATGTCAATGATAGGGAAATATAAGGAGTATGGGATTTTTTTTTTTTTTTTGAGAAATGAGAATGTTCTCATATTGATTGTGATGGTGAATTCATAGCAGTGTGATTATACCAAGAGCCACTGATTATATACTCAGGATGGATTGTATGGTATGTGAACAAAACTGTTTAAATATTTTTAAAAAAAAAAGAGCTAAGGGATTCAGGCTCCTATGAGAATGAATACATATAATAACTGTCCATCCTGGAAAAAGGCATGTCAGGATCATGGGCAAATGCTTTGGGATTATTTGCATAACTATATTTGGGAACAATGTCTAAGGTAGGGAGTTAAACAACTGTGCTTGTTTGTATATATTATGTCCCCCCAAAAAGCCATATTCTTTTATTGGGTATTGTGGGATATCTGGATTAGGCTGTGTATTAGTTAGGGTTCTCTAGGAAAACAGAATCAACAAGAGATACCTATAAATATAAGATTTATAAAAGTGTCTCAAGCAACTGTGGGTATGCATGAGTCCAAATTCCATAGGGCAAGCAGCAAACTAGCAACTCCAATGAAGATGTTTGATGAACTCAGGCAATGAACTGGCAACTTCAATGAACATGTTTGATAAACTCCTCAGGAAATGAACTGGCAACTTCAACAAACTCCTCAGGAAACACTTCGCTGGTCAGCCGAAGAACAAGTGAAGGTCCTCTATCTGTCTCACTTAAAAGTCTTCAACTGATTGGATTAAATCCAGCTGACTGCATTCTCTCACTGTGGAAGACCCACCCTTCATTGACATCATCAGTCACAGCTGCAGCCAACTGACTGATGATTTAACAAACCAGCTTTCTGGTTTATCAAGCAGCCACAAATGTCCTTGCAGCAACAGTTAGGCCAGTGCTTGCTTGATCAGACAGCTGGGTACCATAACCTGGACAAGTTGACATATGAACCTAACCATCACAGTCCATCCCTTGTCAACTTGGCAGTTATAGACATCACCTAAAATGATACTGTATCCCTTAAGTAGAGAACAATAACAGATATATATATATATATATATATATATATATAGCATACCAATTCTCCACTGTCCAGCATACATTGGAAACATACTAAATCTCTCCAGAATAGGGTGCAAGTCCTTGGGTGACATTATCTCTTAAAATTGATTTCCTTTAACATAAAAATTACAAAATGAACAATACAGCTTATGTCATATGATGGGGGATAAGACAGAGAAGAAAGCAAAGATATTTGCTTTACAGCCAAATACAAACATACTCAAACAAAACAAGGAGGAAATATTCATGCTATTATAGTCCTCATTTCTGTAACTGGTCACATGGCTGTAGTTCATATTTATCACTACCTTCTTCCACTACCCATTCCATGTTCCCTTTACCCTCAGCAAGCACTTCAGCTGGACATGGTTCTTTGCATGGAGAGGTGACCCAAACCTTCATTATTGAAGTTTCTTGGCCATTGGTAGTCCTGCCTGGATTGGGTTGTTGCAGTTTTCCATTGACTTGAATCACAGGGCATGGTAGTACTAAGAGATGCCTTAGAGGTTCTCCTGTTTTCCAGGAAAACTCTTCTTTACCTCCACTGTGTAGTTGCAGTGCTATTCCCCTTGATAGTCAGGATCAATCACTCCAGCCAGTACAGTAATCCCTTTCCTTGCCTGTTGATTCAGAGGCATAAGAAGCCAAAAGTAGCCAGGTGGCAGCCTTAACTTCCAGTTCAATGGAATTATTGTTGTTTCCTGTTGGAAGCACTCCTCCTTTTGGAACAAAGACATGCAGACCAGCAGAGCTTAACCTTGAAGGGACAGGAAGCAAAAATTTCCTTAGTGGGTCACTAGGTGTGATAGTGAGTGGTGCTACTCCTTTTTCCACCCCTTGATTCCTGGACCCATGAATCCTGGCTACAGGAGAAACAGTACCATAGAGTGGATGCTGATTCAGAGCATACACAGCCTCCTGGAGAACACTGCCCCAGCCCTGCAAGGTATTGCCACCTAGTTGGAAATGTAATTGAGTCTTCAACAAGCCATTCCACCATTCTTTCAACCCAGCCACCTCTGGATGATGGGGAACATGCAAAGAACAAACATGGAATATGAATCCTGGGATGAATCTAGTTCCAGGATCATGGAAAGGAGAATATCTTCTTGACCAAAAGGGGGATTCATTCCCTCACTTCATTTGCTGTGAAGTGGGTTCCTTGGTTAGAAGCAGTGCTGTGTGGAATACCATGATAGTGGATAAGGCATTCTGTATATCCATGGATGGTTGTTTTGGCAGATGCATTGTGTGTAGGGAAGGTAAACCCATATCCAGAGCATGTGTCTATTCCAGTAAGAACAAATTGCTGCCCCTTCCTTTATGGAAGTGGTCCAATGTAATCAACCTGCCACCAGGTAGCAGGCTGATCACCTCTGGGAATGGTGCCATATCAGGGACTGAATGTGGGTCTCTGCTGCTGGCAGATTGGGCACTCAGCAGTGGCTGTAGCCAGGTTAGCCTTGGTGAGTGAAAGTCCATGTTGCTGAGCCCATGTATAACCTCCATCCCTACCACCATGACCACTTTGTTCATGAGCCCATTGGGCAATGACAGGAGTTGCTGGGGAAAGAGGCTGATTGGTATCTGTGCCAGTTTGAATGTATTATGTCCCCCAGAAAAGGCCATATTCTTTGATGCAATCTTGTGGGGCAGACATTTTAGTGCTAATTAGATTGCAATTCTTTGAGTGTTTGCATGGAAATGTGCCCCACCCAACTGTAGGTGATAACTCTGATGAGATAATTTCCATGGAGGTGTGGCCCCACCCTTTCAGGGTGGGCCTTGATCAGTGGAGCCATATAAATGAGCTGGCAAACAGAATAAACTCAGCACAGCTGAGGCTGACATTTTGACGAGGAGCTAGAGCCAAGAGGGACACTCTGAAGAATGCCCAGAAGCTGAGAGAGGAACTGCAGTTTGAAGACAGTTGTTAAAAGCAGACCTTTGCTCCAGAGAAGCTGAGAGAGGATGAATACCCCAAGTGCAACTAAGAGTGACATTTTTGAGGAACTGCAGCCTAGAGAGGAACATCCTAGGAGAAAGCCACTTTGAAACCAGAACTTTGGAGCAGACACCAGCCACATGCTTTCCCAGCTAACAGAGGTTTTCCGCACACCATTGGCCATCCTCCAGTGAAGGTACCTGATTGCTGATGTGTTACCTTGGACACTTTGCGGCCTTAAGACTATAACTGTGTAACCAAATAAACCCCCTTTTATAAAAGCCAATCCATCTCTGGTGTTTTGCATTCTGGCAGCATTAGCAAACTAGAACAGTATCCACCAAACAGGTCATTTTATCCACTTAGTTATTAAAATCTTCTGCTGAAGCCACCCTCTGGTGAGCATTCACATAGTACACAAATATCTTCGTTTGCCCACTCAGAAAGGTCTATCCACATACCCCTTCCCAAGATTTCTTTGTCACCAATCTTCCAGTCATATTCCTTCCAAGTCCCTGACCATCCAGCCAAACCATTAGCAACAGCCCATGAATCAGTATACAAATGCACCTCTGGCCAGTTCTCCTCCCAAGCAAAGTGAACAACCAGGTACACTGTTTGAAGTTCTGCCCACTGGGAGGATTTCCCCACACCACTGTCCTTCAATGACATCCCAGAGAGGGGCTGCAGTGCTGTTGCTGTCCACTTTCAGGTGGTGCCTGCACATCATGCAGAACCATCTGTAAACCAGGCCTGAGTTTTCTCTTCCTCAGTCAACTGATTGTAAGGAACTCCCCAAGATTCCATAGCTGTGGGTTGGGAAAGAGAAGGTAAGGTGGAAGGAGTGGGGGCCATGGGCATTTGGGCCACTTCGCCATGTAACTTACTTGTGCCTTCATTAACCATTTGAGCTCTATCTCCTATATACCGTTTCTATTTTATGATGGAGTGCTGCTGTGCATGCCCAACTTTATG
The DNA here is from genome assembly GCF_015220235.1 of Choloepus didactylus. Lineage (NCBI taxonomy): Eukaryota > Metazoa > Chordata > Mammalia > Pilosa > Megalonychidae > Choloepus > Choloepus didactylus. The sequence continues at coordinate 69,592,449 of NC_051310.1, forward strand.
GCTTGGCAGGTCAGATGATGTCCAGCTCATGATAGTTAACTCAGATCTCATGGTAACTTGGTAGCCCATGGTTAAGCATTCTGTCTCTACTAAGGCCCAGTATCAGGCCAACGGCTGTTTCTCAAATGGAGAATAGTTATCTGCAGAGGATGGTAAAGCTTTACTCCAAAATCCTGAGGGCCTCTGTTCTAGTTTGCTAATTCTGCAGAATGCAAAACACCAGAAATGGACTGGGTTTTCTAAAGAGGGCTTTTTTGTTACACAGTTACAGTCTTAAGGCCATAAAATGTCCAAGGTAATGCATCAACAATCAGGTACCTTCAATGGAAGATGCTCAATGGCTCTGGAAAACCTCTGTTAGCTGGGAAGGCACATGGCTGGCATCTGCCCCAGAGTTCTGGTTTCAAAATGACTTTCTCCCAGGATGTTCCTCTCTAGACGTCAGCTTCTCTCCAAAATGTCACTCTCTCTTGCTCTTGGGGCATTTGTCCTCTCTCAGCTTCTCTGGAGCAAAAGTCTGCTTTCAAAAGCCATCTCCAAAATGTCTCTGTAAGCTGAAGCTTCTCTCTCAGTTCCAGTGCACTCTTCAAAGTGTCCCTCTTGGCTGTAGCTCCTCTTCAGAATGTCACTCACAGCTGCACTGAGTTCCTTCTGTTTGTCAGCTCATATATATGGCTCCAGTGATTTAATTTAGAACCACCCTGAATGGGTGGGATAACACCTCCATGGAAATTATCCAATTTGAGTCATCACCCATGGTTGGGTGGGGCACATCTCCATGGGAACACTCAAAGAATTACAATCTAATTAACACTGATAGGTCTGCCCACACAAGATTACATCAAAGATAATGGCATTTGGGGGGACATAATACCTTCAAACTGGCACAGCCTGCACTGTGAGTTTCCTATAGGAGCCTGCCAAAGACTCCAAACAGCATCTCTATTTACCACTGACACTTCCAGCACAATTGAATCAACTGGATCATATGGTTCAAGTGGTAGAGCAGCTTGCACAGCAGCCTGGACCTCTCTCAGAACCTCATCTTGTTCCGGCCCCCACTCAAAACTGCAAGCTTTTCTGGACACTTAGTAAATGGGCCAGAGTAGCACACCTAAATGAGGAATATGTTGTCTCCAAAATCCAAAGAGGCTAACTAAGTGTCGTGCCTGTGTTTTGGTTGTAGGACGGGCCAGATGCAATAGCTTATCCTTTGCCTTAGAAGGGATATCTCAACAGGCCCCACACCACTGGACACCTAGAAATTTTACTGAGGTGGAAGGCCCCTGTATTTTTGTTGCCACGCAAATACCTTACCAACAAATCTAGAGTAGTTGCTACTTCTTGCTCGCTAGGTCCAATCAACATATCATCAATATAATGGACCAGTGTGATGTCTTGGGTGGGGGGGAGAAATGATCAAGTTCCCTGCGGACAATATGATGACATACAGCTTGAGTTTTTTTTTTTTTTTTTATTAAATTCAGTTTTATTGAAATACATTCACACACCATACAATCATCCATGATATACAATCTACTGTCCACAGTATGATAACACAGTTATGTGTTCATCACCACAGTCTATCTCTGAACATTTTCCTTACATCAGAAAGAACCAGAACAAGAATAAAAAATAAAAGTGAAAAAAAAAACCCAAATCATCCCCCCATCCCACCCCATTTGTTCTTTAGTTTTTATCCCCATTCCTCCACTCATCCATACACTAGATAAAGGGGGTGTGATCCACAAGGTCTTCACAATCACACTGTCACCCCTTGTAATCTACATTATTATATAACTGTCTTCAGGAGTCCAGACTGCTGGGTTGGAGTTTGGTAGTTTCAGGTATTTACTTCTAGCTATTCCAATACATTAAAGCCTAAGAGGTGTTATCTATATAGTGCATAAGAATGTCCACCAGAGTGACCTCTCGACTCCATTTGGAATCTCTCAGCCACTGAAACTATTTTGTCTCATTTTGCATCCCCCTTTCGGTCAAGAAGATACTCTCAGTCCCACGATGCCGGGTCCACATTCATCCCCGGGAATCATTCTCTGCGTTGCCAGGCAGATTTACAACCCTGGGAGTTGGGTCCCACGTAGGGGGGAGGGCAGCGAGTTCACCTGTCGAGATGGCTCAGTTAGAGAGAGAGAGGGCCACATCTGAGCAACAAAGAGGTACTTGGGGAGACTCTTAGGCACCATTACATACAACTTTAGACTTTCCTTTGTGGTAATGAGCTTCATAAGGGCAAGTCCCATGCTTGAGGGCTCAGCACATCAAACTGCCAGTCCCAATGTTTGTGACAACATACGCTAGGGGATCAGCATCTTAAAGTTTAGAGATAGGCCTTACAATTAAGGGATAGAGTTAACTGCTGTAAGAGCTTACAATCTAGGGACTATTACAATTATTGTGTCCACGTTAGGCTATGTTCTAAGATTCAATTCTGAGTTTACACATTGTAGTTAGTCCATATTAGTGAGGCATCATCCCTCTCACCATGTTTTCTCCAACACTTTTACTCCTATATATATATTTTCCTACAATTTTATAGAGTTATATTTACATACCATACATTTATCCACAGTGTACAATCAGTTGTTCATGGTATCATCATAAAGTTGTACATTTATTACCACAATCAGCATTTGAACATACTGATTACTACAAGAAAAATTGTTTTTTTTTTTTTTTAGCAATAAGAAAAAATGATAAAAAGAAAAATAACATGTCATACAATACAATATACTACTAAGGACAGCAAATAACACCACTACCAGGAATCCCATATTACTCCCCTATATCCCCTTCTCATATACATTTAGCATTGGCGTATTGCCTTTGTTACATTTAATGGAGGTATATTACAATGTTACTGTTGACCATAGACTCCAGTTTGCTTTGATTATGTTTTTTCCTGAATACCATCCCTTTTTCAAATTTCTACATGGTTGACATTCATTTGCTTTCCCACATGCAAAAACATTTTTATATTTGTATATTTAGTAACAGTCATTGGCCACTCCAGTTTTTGCTACGTTATACAGTCCCAGTCTTTATCATCTATCTTTACCTCTGGTGTCATACATTCTCCTATCCCACCTCTTTCAGCTTTACTCACAGACATCTTTGTTCAGTGTACTTACAATACCGTGCTACCATCACACAGTATTATGCTATCTATTTCTGGATCTGTGCAATCAATCCTAAACATTCTGTAGTCCTTCAGCATCAAATGGCTGATCTCTGCCCTCTTTCTATCTCCTGGTTGCCTGTGTTGTCAGCTTTTAACTCCCAAAGTTTGTTCATTAATGTCTGTTCATATTAGTGAGACCATACAGAATCTGTCCTTTTGTTTCTGGCTAACTTCACTCAACATAATGTCCTCAAGGTTCATCCACATTATTACATGATCCATGTCTTTGTTCTGTCTTACAGCTGCATAATATTCCATCATGTGTATATACCACAGTTTGTTTATCCACTCGTCCTTTGATGGACATTTGGGCTGTTTCCATCTTTGGCAATTGTGAATAATGCTGCAATAAACATTGGTTTACAAATGTCTGTTTGTGTCTTAAGTTTCAGTTCCTCTGAGAATATACCTAGCAATGGAATAGCTGGGTCATACAGCAAATCTATATTTAGCTTCCTGAGGAACCTCCATACTGTCTTCCAGAGTGGTCGCACCATTCTACATTCCCACCAACAATGAATAAGTGTGCCTCTTTCTCCACATCCTCTCCAGCACTTGTCATTTTCTGTTTTTTGGATAATGGCCATTCTGGTAGGTGTGAGATGATATCTCATTGTGGTTTTGATTTGCATTTCCTTAATAGCCAGTGAAGTTGAGCATTTTTTCATATGCTTTTGAGCCATTTGTATTTCCTCTTCAGAAAAATGTCTGTTCACGTCTTTTGCCCATTTTTTAATTGGATTGTTTGTCTTGCTGTTATTGAGATGCAGGATTCCTTTATATATTCGGGATATTAAACCCTTATCTGATATGTGGTTTCCAAATATCATCTCCCATTGTGTAGGTTGCCTTTTGACTTTTCTGACAAAGTCCTTTGATGTACAAAAGTGTTTAATTTTGAGGAGATCCCATTTGTCTATTTGTTCTTTGGTTGCTCGTGCCTTGGGTGTGAGGTCTAAGAAACCACCTCCTTTCACAAGATCTTTAAGATATTGCCCTACATTTTCTTCTAAGAGTTTTATGGTCTTGGTGCTAATGTTTAGGTCTTTGATCCACTTTGAGTTAATTTTGGTATAAGGTGTGAGATGGACATCCTCTTTCATTCTTTTGGAAATGGATATCCAGTTCTCCAAACACCATTTATTGAACAGGCTGCTCTTTCCCAGTTGCTTCGGCTTCACTGCCTTATCAAAGATCAGTTGTCCATAGATATGAGGGTCTACTTCTGAACACTCAATTCGATTCCATTGATCAGTATATCTGTCCTTATGCCAGTACCATGCTGTTTTGAGCACTGTAGCTTTGTAATATGCTTCAAAGTCAGGTAGTGTGAGACCTCCCACTTCACTCCTCTTTCTCAAGACATTTTTGGCTATTCGGGGCATCTTACCCTTCCAAATAAATTTAGTTATTGGTTTTTCTATTTCTGTAAAGTAAGTTGTTGGGATTTGAATTGGTATTGCATTGAATCTGTAAATCAGTTTAGGTAAAATTGCCATCTTAACTATATTTAGTCTTCCAATCCATGAACATGGTATGTTCTTCCATTTTTTCAGGTCTTGTTCAATTTCTTTTAACAGTTTCTTATAATTTTCTATGTAAAGGTCTTTTGTGTCCTTGGTTAAGTTTATTCCTAAATACTTGATTCTTTTGGTTGCTATTGTAAATGGGATTTTCTTCTTGATTTCCTCCTCTTGTTGCACATTACTTGTGTATAGGAACACTACAGATTTTTGCGTGTTGATCTTGTAGCCTGCTACTTTGCTGTATTCATTGACTAGTTCTAGTAGCTTTGCTGTAGATTTTTCTGGATTTCCTACATATAGAATCATGTCATCTGCAAATAGTGAAAGTTTTACTTCTTCCTCTCCAATTTGGATGCCTTTTATTTCTTTTTCTTGCCTAATTGCTCTAGCTAGAACTTCCAGCACAATGTTGAATAGCAATGGTGATAGTGGGCATCCCTGTCTTGTTCCTGATCTTAGAGGAAAAGCTTTTAGTCTCTCCCCATTGAGTGTGATGTTAGCTGTGGGTTTTTCATATATTGCCTTTATCATATTGAAAAAGTTCCCTTCTATTCCTATCCTTTGAAGTGTTTTCATCAGGAAAGGATGTTGAATTTTGTCAAATGCCTTTTCTGCATCAATCGAGATGATCATGTGGTTCTTCTGCTTTGATTTATTGATGTGGTTTATTACATTAATTGATTTTCTTTTGTTGAACCAGCCTTGCATACCTGGAATAAATCCCACCTGGTCGTGGTGTATAATTCTTTTAATGTGCTGCTAGATTTGATTTGCGAGTATTTTGTTGAGGATTTTTGCGTCTATAGTCATTAAAGAAATTGGTCTATAATTTTCTTTTTTTGTAGTATCTTTGCCTGGTTTTGGTATTAGGGTGATGATGGCTTCATAGAAAGAGTTAGGTAGCTTTCCCTCTTCTTCAACTTTTTTGAAGAAATTGAGCAGGATTGGTACTAATTCGTTCTTGAATGCTTGGTAGAATTCACATGTGAAACCATCTGGTCCTGGGCTTCTCCTTTTTGGGAGCTTTTTGATGACTGACTCAATATCTTTACTTGTGATTGGTTTGTTGAGGTCATCTATTTCTTCCTGAGTTAATGTTGGTTGTTTATGCTTTTCTAGGAAGTTGTCCATTTCATCTAGGTTGTCTACTTTATTAGCATATAGTTGCTCATAGTGTCTTCTCATTATCTCCTTAATTTCTGCAGGGTTGGTAGTTATATTTCCTTTCCCATTTCTGATTGCATTTATTTGCATCTGCTCTCTCTTTTTTTTTTGTTAGCCTAGCCAGTGGTCCATCAATTTTATTGATTTTCTCAAAGAACCAACTTCTGGTTTTGTTGATTCTCTCTATTGTTTTCCTGTTCTGAATTGCATTTATTTCTGCTCTAATCTTTGTTATTTCTTCCCTTCTGCTTGCTTTGGGGTTAGTTTGCTGTTCTTTCTCTAATTCCTCCAGGTGAGCAGTTAACTCTTCAATTTTTGCTCTCTCTTCTCTTTTAATATAGGCATTTAGGGCAATAAATTTCCCTCTCAGCACCGCCTTTGCTGCATCCCATAAGTTTTGATAAATTGTGTTTTCATTGTCATTTGCCTCGAGGTATTTACTAAATTCTCTTGTAATTTCTTCCTTTACCCACTGGTTTTCTAAGAGGGTGTTGTTTAGCCTCCATATGTTTGTGAATTTTATGACCTTCTGCCTTTTATTTATTTCCAACTTCATTCCATTGTGGTCTGAGAAAGTGTTTTGTATAATATCAATATTTTTAAATTTGTTGAGACTTGCTTTGTGACCCAACATGTGGTCTATCCTAGAGAATATTCCATGAGCACTTGAGAAAAAAGTGTATCCTGCTGTTGTTGGATGTAGTGTTCTATAAATGTCTGTCAAGTCTAGTTCATTTATCATACAATTCAACATCTCTGTTTCTTTAGTGATCCTCTGTCTAGATGTTCTGTCCATTGATGAGAGTGGTGTATTGAAGTCTCCAACTATTATTGTAGAGGTATCTATTTCTCCTTTCAGTGATCGCAGTGTTTACCTCATGAATTTTGGGGCATTCTGGTTTGGTGCATAAATATTCATGACTTGTTATGTTTTCTTGATGAATTGACCCTTTTATTAATATACAGTGTCCTTCTTTGTCTCTTTTAATTGTTTTGCTTTTGAAGTCTAACTTGTCTGATATTAATATAGCTACTCCCGCTTTTTTCTGGTTGTTGTTTGCATGAAATATCTTTTTCCAACCTTTCACTTTCAGTCTGTGTTTGTCCTTTTGTCTAAAGTGAGTTTCTTGTAGACAGCATATAGATGGGTCCTGTTTTTTAATCCATTCTGCCAGTCTGTGTCTTTTTATTGGGGAGTTTAATCCATTTACATTTAGTGTTATTACTGTAAGGGCAGTACTTTCTACTACCATTTTGTTTTTTGGAATTTATATGTCATATCTTATTTTTTCTTCTCCTTTTACCTTTCCTGATAATCTTCATTTCTGCACTCTTCTCCAACTCTCTCTCTTGTCTTTTCCTATCAGCCTGTAGCACTCCCTTTAGTATTTCTTGTAGTGCCAGTCTCTTATTCACAAACTCTCTCAGTGTCTGGTTGTCTGAAAATGTTTTAATCTCTCCCTCATTTTTGAAGGAAAGTTTTGCTGGATATAGAATTCTTGGTTGGCAGTTTTTCTCTTTCAGTATCTTAAATATATCATGCCACTGTCTTCTTGCCTCCATGGTTTCTGCAGAGAAATCTGTACATAGTCTTATTGACTTTCCCTTGTATGTGATGGATTGCTTTTCTCTTGCTGCTTTCAGAATCCTCTCTTTGTCTTTGACAGTGGACAGTGTGACCAGTAAGTGTCTTGGAGTAGGTCTATTGGGATCTATTCTATTTGGGGTACATTGTACTTCTTGAATCTCTAATTTTCTGTCTTTTATAAGAGTTGGGAAATTTTCAGTGAATATGTCTTCTATTACTCTTTCTGCCCCTTTTCCCCTCTCTTCTCCTTCTGGGATACCCATAACATGTATATTTGTGCGTTTCATGTTGTCACTCAGCTCCCTAAGACCCTGCTCATATTTTTCCATTTTTTTCACCATCTGTTCTTTTGTGTGTATGAATTCGAATGACCTGTCTTCCAGTTCACTGATCCTTTCTTCTGCCTGTTCAAATCTACTGTTGTGTCCCTCCATTGTGTTTTTCATCTCCTCCATTGTGGCCTTCATTCCCATGAGTTCTGCCATTTGTTTTTTTAAGTTTATGAATTCTTCTTTATGGTCAGCCAGTGTCTTCTTTATATCCTTCAGCTCTTTTGCTATATCTTCCTTCATTTCATCAAATTTATTTAGCATTAGTTGCCTCCACTTCTGTGTCTCAGCTGAGCTATGAGTTTGTTCCTTTGGCTGGTCCATGTTTTCATGTTTCCTGGTATGGCTTGTTATCTTAAGTTGTCTAGGCATCTGATTCTCTTGATTAGTTTATTTTGGAGCTTGTTTTCTGTCTTTTACTTAGTGGTTTTCTTGTTGGTTGGCTTTGTTTTCTGGCCTCTGTTATTCAGTTCAACTTATTCTAGACCTCTAACTTAGGTTCTATTTAGTTGATCGGAATTTTTCCCCTCTTATTTTTTCTGTTTCTTGCTCTGCCTCTATGTAACCTTTTTGTGAGTGGGTCTCCTCAGATATGGTCGACCCTAGTCAGATTTTCCCAGTCTAGTGAGGCCCAGGTCTCATTGGGAGGGTACAGAGTTTTCCTGAGAATGAGACCCTCCTATGAGGCCTTTAGAATTGGTGCTTTTCCTCTCCTGTCCAGCAGGTGGCGCTGGCCAGCCCACAGCTCCCCCACCAGTGTAAGGCGGTATGGAGCCTTTAGTTCTCCTGGTGACTCTGATCCTGTCAGGGGCGTGGCTGACTGAAGCTGGAATCTGAATTCCAGCCCCTGGGGTCTGAATTCCCAGAAGTAGGACTGCCAGTTGAGCTGGGCCTCGCTCCACTCTCCCAATCCTCAGAATTCCAGTTATCTCTCGGGGGCACTATTCCCTTCTCCTCTCTCCTCTTTGGGGCCTCTCCAGGTAGATTCCTTGGTCAGCCTGAGTTACCAATTAAAGACAGGGTGGAGGCCTTCAGTAGTGAATACGGAATTCAAAGACACTGTAGGTACTCTGTCTCCCCTCAAGCCCAGCCTAGTCCCTCAACCTGGGCTTTCTGATAGAAAATAACCACATATATTACTTTTAGATTAAAAAAAAAAAAAGTAGAAAAGAAATCAAGAAAAAGAAAAAAGGAAAAAAAAAAGAGTCTCTTTTAAACGTTTTTCCCCAGCCTGGAAGTTTTGTCAGTGTCAGAATACAGCATTTAAAGATATGCTTTGGGCTATTGTCTGATAATTACTCTCCAACTGCTTCAATTCCACCCCTGCCAGGGGCTATTGAAATGCAAAAAGATAAGGGATCAGCAAGAAGCCAGAAGGGACAAAATGTAAGGGAAAAAAAAATGGCTTTTTTGGAGTCTGGGAATGGGTGCCCGCTTTTACGTGCCCCCACTTCTTGGAGCCCAGCCCTCCTTTAGCACCCCAGCTCCCAAAGTTAGTTAATTAATTTGTTAATTAATTCTGCAGTTGAGGCTGGTTTGAGCCTCCCTTCTTGCCCTCAGCAGATTGCTGTTTTTTGGTTTTTTTTCCCCCCCTTTCAGGGAGCCAGCAGCAAGACAGTCTGTGAGGTCTGGGTGGGGAGGGGCGCTAGACCCCTGGTCCGGGAAACTTACAATGTTCGCTGCGATCTCAGCTTTTCCTCCAATTCCAAACTTGTGTCCAATGTGTGACTGGTTACTGGAGACCCCAAAAACACTGTTTCATATAGTTCTTGGGTAATTGCCAGCTGCTCTAGGGGAGAGATGAAATTCTGCTCCTCACCAGTCTGCCATCTTGCCCCGCCTCCTCCACAGCTTGAGATTTAAGATAACCCTGAGGTAGCACAGTGAATATAAACTGCTGGCTTTGCCACCTGAATGCAAACTGTTTCTGGTGGTCCTTACTAATAGCTATTGAGAAAAAAGCATTTGCCAGATCAATAGCTGCATACCAGGTAGGACGGTATGTGTTGATTTTCTCAAGCAATGATACCACATCTGGAACAGCAGCTGCAATTGGAGTCACCACCTGGTTAAGCTTGCAACAATCCACTGTCATCCTCCAAGACCTATCTGTTTTCTGCACAGGCCAAATAAGATAGTTGAATAGGGATATGGTGGGAATCACCATCCCTGTATTCTAAAAGTCCTTAAGAGTGGCATTAATCTCTGCAATCCCTCGAGGAGTCCAGTATTGCTTCTGGTTTACTATTTTGCTAGGCAGGGGTAGTTCTGGTGGCTTCCACTTGGCCTTTCCCAGCATAATAGTCCTCACTCCACAAGTCAGGGAACCAATGTGAGGATTCTGCCAGTTGCTGAGTGTGTCTATTCCAATTATGCATTCCAGCACTGGGGAAATAACCACAGAATGGGTCTTGGGACCCACTGGACTCACTGTGAGATGGGCCTGACCTAAAACTCAATCAATCACCTGAGCTCCATAAGCCCCAACTCTGACTGGTGGACCAGAGTGATGTTTTGGGTCTCTGGGAATTAATGTCACTTCTGAACCAGTGTCTAATAATCCATGAAATATCTGATCATTTCCTTTTCCCCAATGCACAGTTACCCTAGTAAAAGGCCATAGGTCCCCCTGGGGAAGGCTGAGAGGAAGATTAACAGTATAAGTTTTTGGCAGTGTAACAGGGTTCTTTCCCAAGAGTACCTGGTCTTCCCTTTATTCAAGGGGCTCTGGATCTGTGAACTGCCTCAAGTCTGGGAATTGATTAAGGGGCCATGACTCTCTGTTTTTGTAATTCAAGGGATACTTTTGTTCACTTGACCTAGAATTCTCCTGCTTATATAGTTCAAACAAGAATTTAGTCAATTGCCTGTCTATTATACTACTTGGTACTCCATGATCTACTAGCCAATGCCACAAGTCTGTGAGTCAGATTATTTTGACTGCTGCCTTGAGCCTGTTTTCCATTATGGTAGCCACACCCACCTTGCCTTTGGCAATTAACTGCAGCCACGTAGCTTCTGCCCACTTGGGATCCGATCATTCCCATTGTGTTTAAGGATTCTAGCTCAGTGACAGCCATTCTCATAGTAATATCTGACCTACAGAGAAGGGCAACTACAGAGCTCTTCATGGATGATGGAACGAGTCTCACTAATTTATTCCTCACAGTCCTGGTAAAACATATGTCCTCTGGACATTCCAGGGGTGTGTGAGCAGGTCTTCCATGATAAATCCACTCTAACATTCCAATCTCTCTAAGCCTTTGAATCCCCTACTCCACATTGTACCAGGGCAGTTCTGGCATTTCAACCTCAGGTAATGTTGGCCACCTTTTGATCCATGTTTCAGCCAACCACCCAAACAAACTGTTAACACCCTTTCTAACCCCTCGAGCTACAACACTGAATGAAGAATCTTCTTAGTGGGCCCATATCAGTAAATTCAGCCTGATCCAAGTTTATATTCCTTTCACCATTATCCCACACCTTTAAAATCAATTCCCACACATATTCCCCTGGTCTCTGTCTGTATAAGTTGGAAAACTCATACAGTTCTTTTGGAGTATTGTATACTTCCTCATGGGTCACACTTTGTACCTCACCCTTCAGGGCCTGTTGGGACTTCAGTCTAGTTGTAGGTCTTGAAGCAAAGACTGGTGATGGGGGTGGATCATGTAAAGAATCAGAAGTATCCCTCAAGCCATTTACCTCAGGACATTCTGTTGCAGTTTCATCTCCTAAAACAGGATTAATCTCTCCAGAGGAGTGAGGGCTGCTTCATCAGGGGAGGTGATTACAGGATTAGCAGGCACTGAAGGGTTAATCTCTTTAGGTGGAGTTTTGATGGCAGGCTCCTTGGGGCAGACTGGAGGTGGGGAAGCTGTTTCCTCAGGACAGACTGGAGGTGGGGTGGCTGTTTCCTCAGGACAGCCCTCTACAGGTAAATCTAACAGTGACTCAGCAGAATCCAGGGTTCCAGTGTCCTCACTGCCATTATTATCAATCCATATGTCCCCATTCCAAGTTTCAGGATCCCATTCTTTTCCAATCAATGACTCTACTTTAACAGCAGACACCCTGTGAGGTTGAGATTTTAGTTTACATTGTAAATCTGCTACTAGCACTATGAGTCTCTGCATCTGGTTTTAAGAAATTTCATGTCTGTGGCCACAGGAAATAAGATTTTCTTTCAGGGTGCACATAGAAACCATTGTACCTGTCATTCGGTGCCTAAGTTTCAAATTTGAGGCCTTTAGCTCTTCCCTTTCTCTTATAACTTTATCCAGTGTATCTAAGAGCAACCAGCCAACATCATTTTTCTTCTTAACTCTGCAAAACTCTGTGAAGGTATCAAAAACAGTGTCACCCAGAGCCTTGTTTCATACAAGAGTATGATTAGGAGAATCAAATGGTGCTGTTTTGCATATCTCCATTGCCAACTCACACCATGGGCTGTCAGTGCCATCTTGATTGCTGGAAATGGAGTCATTAGCACCTTTGAATCTAATCAGAGTAGAAAAGCAACTGTAAAAGCCCATTTTAAGATTGCATCTCTCAAGAACCACTCCCAGTACCAAGTTGTATTAGTTAGGGTTCTCCAGGAAAACAGAATCAACAAGAGATATCTATAAATAAAAGATTTATAAAAGTGTCCCATGCAACTGTGGGTATGCATGAGTCCAAATTCTGTAGGGCAGGCAGCAGACTGGCAACTCTGGTGAAGGCGTTCAATGAACTCCTCAGGCAATGAACTGGCAACTTCAATGAACTCCTCAGGAAACACTTTGCTGGTCAGCCAAAGAAGTGAAGGTCCTCTATCTGTCTTGCTTAAGTCTTCAAATGATTGGATTAAATCCAGCTGACTGCATTATCTCATTGTGGAAGACCCACCCTTCATTGATGTCATCAGTCACATCTGCATCCAATTGACCGATGATTTAACAAACTAGCCTTCTGGTTTATCTAGCAGCCACAAATGTCCTTACAGCAATGGTTAGGCCAGTGCTTGCTTGACCAGACACTGGGTACCATCACCTGGCCAAGGTGACACATGAACATAACCATCACAGGTTGTTTTCATGGAGATGTGACACACCAAAATGAAGGTGATAATTTTGATTAGATTATTTCCACAGAGGTATGGCCAAACTCATTCAGTGTGGGTCTTGATTAGTTTACTGAAGTCCTTTATAAGAGCCATCACAGGCCCAGGCTTCTGCAGCTGAGACATTCTGGAGATGGCCATTGAAAGTAGTAGTCTTTTGTTGGTGCTGATGCTTACACATGCTTGGAGATGCAGACAGAAGAACTTTTAGCTTGGAGATAAAGCCCAGAATTTGCTCTGGGATATGCTAAGACAGGACCCCCAGGTGCTTAGAGAGAAACTTCATGGGAGAAAGAACCAAGAATGCACAGGGGCTGAGAGAGGAGTTGGAACACAACCCAGGATCAGCAGACGCCAGCCAGGTGACTTTCCAGCTGACAGAGGTTTTCCAGATGCCAAAGGTCTTTCTTCAGTGAAGGTATTCTTGTGTTGATGCCTTAATTTGGACATTTTCATGGTCTTTGGACTGTAAATTTGTAACCTAATGAACCCCCTTTATAAAAGCCAATCTGTTTCTGGTGTATTTCGCATAATGGCAGCATTAGCAAACTGGAACAACAATCCATGGACACTTCAGCAGCACAGGCATTGACAATAGAGGCTACATCCTAGAGGCGTGAGAGATATGCCTCCTCAGGAAGAATAGGAAGCCCCACCTACAAGAGGTCTACAACCACAGGACTGAATTAAAAGAACATGATCCCATATGAGGTACATAAAGCCTCCAAAACTACAACGTTAGAGAAAGAAGTAAAGTGTATCAGGAAAGTGAGATATGAACTAAATGACAATCTTACTAAAGAGAACAAATTATGAAAAGGAACCAAACAGAAATACTGGAGTTTAAGACCACAATATCTGGAATTAAAAATTCCCTAGAGGGATTCAATAGCACACTGGAGCTGAAGAAGAAACAGTGAATTGGAAGGTAAGACAATTGAAATGATTCAGGCTGAGAAAGAGAAAGATTAAAAAAAAGGAAGAAGAGTAAAAAGAGGTTAGGAATATGCATTATGGGAGTCCCAGAAGGAGAAGAAATAAAGAAAGGGGAAGAAGAAATAATGGCAGAAAACTCCCCAAATTTAATGAAAGACATGAATATGTACATTCAAGAAGCCCAACCAAATTCAAACAGGGTACACATCAACATATTGAGACACAGGCACATTATAATCAAGCTACTGAATGACAAAAACAAAGAGAAAATCCTGAAAACTGCATGAGAGATGCAATATGTCAAGTACAATGGAGCCCCAATAAAATTAAGTGCCAATTTCTAATCTAAAACCATGAAGGCAAGAAGGCAGAGGGATAAAATATTTAAACAAATACTTTTTAAAACATTTCTGTATGACCAGGCAGCTCTACTTCTACATATATACCCAAAAGAATTGAAAGCAGGGACTCAGTACCTTGCACAGTGATTTTCATAGCAGCATGGTTCACAACTGCCAAAAGGTAGAAGCAACCCAAGTGCCCATCAAGCGAAGAATGGATAAACAAAAGGTGCTATATACATTCAATGGAATATTATTCAGCTGTATAAAGGAATGAAGTTCTGAAACATGCTACATCACAGATGGACTTTGTAGACATCACGTTAAGTGAAATAAGCTGGACCCAAAAGGACAAATATTGTATGACCTCACTTCTATGAAATAATTAGAGTACACAAATTCAGAGTCATAAATTAGAATACAGGTTACTTGGGGCACTGCAAGGGGTTGGGAATGGGGGTTAATGTTTAACTGGCAAAGAGTTTCTGTTTGGGGTGATGGAAAAGTTTTTTAATGGATGGTGGTGATGGTAGCACAACATTGTGACTGTATTTAAGACCACTGAATTGTATATTTGTTTTAGATTGCATATCTGTTACCAGAATAATAATAATGAATAAACCCAAAGAACTGTACAACACAAAGAGTAAACCATAATGAAAACTATGGACTACAGAAAATAATATAATTATGGTAATATTGTTTCATCAATTGTAACAAAGGTGCCACACTAATGGATAATGTTAATAATTGGGAAAGCTGTGTGTTAGGTGGGGGGGAAATGTACGGGAACTCAGTGCCTGCTGCATAATTTTTTTCTGTAAACCTATAACTTCAATAATTAAATAAAAATCTTAAAACTTGTTCTCCTATGGTACAGAAAACTATGGAGGGGGGAGTACATTTACAATATCAACAAAAATATATAATGTACTAGGAACCTTGAACATTACTTGAGCCCTGTGCTCCTGGAAAACAGCAATGGTTAAGAAGTAGTCAAGAATTAGGACTACTTCAAAGGACCCTCTTCCCCACAGGAAGTAGGTAACACTTCTGGATGATCTTCTCCTTAACCTGTGAAGAGGCCAAATACAGATCCTTCAAATTCCCCCTTTTGTGGTCTCATAAATGATTAGCTTAACTGTTTGTACCCACCCCCAACCAATCTGGATAAAATGGCCACTAAACTTTGTCCAACTTTACTCCAGCATCTTCCCTGCCCACAGCCTTTGGACCTAGGCTCACCTTAAGGAATACTGGAACAACTGCTCCCGAAAATGGACTGCAGTCTGGGAAAAGCATTCCTCGATCAACTCTCTGATCACAGAACCCGACTAGTGCCTCTCCTTCACCTCTGGTTCTTTTTAGCCTTGCTTACTCCTCCCTATAAAAGAAATGCCCTTCTCTGCCTTAATTTTTTTTTTTTTTTTTTAATCATCATTTTATTGAGATACATTCACATACCACGCAGTCATACAAAACAAATTGTACTTTCGATTGTTTACAGTACCATTACATAGTTGTACATTCATCACCTAAATCAATCCCTGACACCTTCATTAGCACACACACAAAAATAACAAGAATAATAATTAGAGTGAAAAAGAGCAATTGAAGTAAAAAAGAACACTAGGTACCTTTGTCTGTTTGTTTGCTTCCCCTACTTTTCTACACATCGATCCATAAACTAGACAAAGTGGAGTTTGGTCCTTATGGCATTCCCAATCCCACTGTCACCCCTCATAAGCTACATTTTTATACAACTGTCTTCGAGATTCATGGGTTCTGGGTTGTAGTTTAATAGTTTCAGGTATCCACCACCAGCTACCCCAATTCTTTAGAACCTAAAAAAGGTTGTCTAAAGTGTGTGTAAGAGTGCCCACCAGAGTGATCTCTCGGCTCATTTTGGAATCTCTCTGCCACTGAAGCTTATTTCATTTCCTTTCACATCCCCCTTTTGGTCAAGAAGATGTTCTCCATCCCACGATGCCGGGTCTACATTCCTCCCCGGGAGTCATATTCCACGTTGCCAGGGAGATTCACTTCCCTGGGTGTCTGATCCCACGTAGGGGGGAGGGCAGTGATTTCACCTTTCAAGTTTCTGCCTTAATTTTGAAACCTTTGCAGATCTTACAGTTGGAGTGCTATTCCTTTGCAATTAACCCCCTTCTTCTATTGCAATAGTCTTTTTGAATAAAGTCTCTCCTTAACTAAGCTGTTTTTTTTTTTTTTTAATTTGATAGTACATAAAAGCAAAGCTAGCCAAACTGTCTGAGGGATTTCATATTACAGCTCCAGCAATCAGAATTCCCTTCCCAGATATGGAAGTGAGGTAAAAGGAGGAGATACAGGACTGGCATCTCAGGCCCGCCTACCCTCCTCTTGGAAGTTCTTTTTCAGCCTTGGCCTCCTGGGGTGTATCTGCTGCGTTCACCCAAGTTGGTCTCCTGTGGAGCAGGACTGGTCTCGGGAGAGAGGCTCTGAAGCCTTACAGAATCCACGCTGAGTCCAGGTCCAACTCTCCAGCCTGCCTCCCAGCTCACATCCAGAAATCACAATTTTTAAAACGGTTCCTTTGCACTGTCTCAACAACAACAGAAAATAAAAGGTTCTGGAACAAGTGAGAGGCAGAACTGCTGTGTGACAATAAGCCTGATTTCTCACAATCAGGCTGCCGGGACACACGCACGAGGCGGCCTCCCACGCACCACTGACAGGCAAGTCCCCAGGAGGGTCACCGGTGGCCGGGTCAGGCAGAGACGGTGCAGCCGGCCTGGGGGTGCGGAGCAGGGCACAGCAGCCGAGCTACGATGTGGCGCTCCCGGTGCGCCCCGCGCTGCTCTCGGCCCGGAGCGAGGCCTTTGAGATATACTGCACGGGTGACATTCCCCCAGCTCCTCCCGACCCTTGTCCGGGAGCGTCTCCAGCAGCCAGGGGCTTCCCGGCCACTGCCCGTCCTGGAATGTCCAGGGCGCGCCACCGCGGAGCAGCCGGAGGCCACGGGCCACCCCAATGACTCTGCCTCAGTCCCACCCTCGAGGCCCACATAGACCAGATAAGAATATTGGCGAGGCCTCCAAGGTCCCTGCAGCCACTTTGGGCCATTCCTGTTGCTGCAAGTACTGACTGTAAGATGGAGTAGACTTTTCCTTCTTGACTTTTAAGAGAGGTTGATGACAGTCTTGCTGCTGTTAATTGAACATCATCCCTACATGTATCAGATATTACACTGAAATGGAGAATGCTATTTTGGGTATCTAGGGCCCTTTGCCCCTGTACAGAATTATCCTGATAGCTGGATAAGTAGAAAATACTCAATATACTTCTTTAGCTGGAAAATGCTTAGTATAGTCTTCAATGGCCAATAGAGGAAAAAGACAAAACAAAACAAAACTGTTTATTAAGATCATTTCATTCAAGCAGTCTTGAGTTATTCTAAGTTATTCTAACTTACTGTTTGTTCCCAGGAACTTTCCCAGCAGTGCCCACAGGAGGATAACCGTATGGTCTGATAAGCAAGCAGTACATTCTTGAAAAACAAGCCCGAATGAGGGGAAGACTTAAAAAAAAAAAAAAAAAAAAATGAGATATATGACCAAACAGCTTTTTTTTCTTTATTTTTTTCCCCCTTTCTGCTTTCTTCTGGGTTCTGGACATTTCTTTGTCTGTTTGGGGTTATAAAAGCCCAAACAACCCTTCTCACTCTGAACTGGTCTTGGAAAGCTTTTTTTTTTCCCTCCAGTTCCTTGTTGACGTATCTTCAGTAAACTCCCCTTCTCAACAAAGTAAAGAGACTTGTTTCTCTGTTTGATGTGGGATCAGGCGGGCCTGACTATTTAGAACCATGTTTTCTAACAGTAACTATCCCAGACTGCTGAACTTTTCTCAACTACTTTTTATAGTGTTTTTAAAATTTCTTTCCTTAAGATCAAGCTGTCGTTGTTCACAATTGTCAGCGTTTTTCCTTGAATACTCACTGCACTCCTAAATTCTTTCCAGAGTTTTTAATCTTATACACAGTGTGAAAGTGCATGCCTAAACTATTAGAAGTGTGTGTAAATGAGGTCACAGTGTTTTGCAGGAGCAAGAGACTGAGGTGCTCATCTGTAAGTAAAGAATCCATGGTTGGAATATTTTAGTGGTTGACTACTTCCAGTTTCTGAACTCCTCCCCTGTTCCAGCAGCCTGTCCCAGCTCCAACAGTCTTTTTCAAGTCTCCACCAACCAGCCAAAGAGATCTTTTTATAAAATGCAATCTTGATTCTGCCACCTGCTGTTTCAAAATCTTCAGCAGCTTCTCATTGCCTTGGAATGAAGTCGTTTCTTTGACAGGGCTGACTCATTGTTTACGCAAATTATAAGACTGGTGTTCCCTACACACAAATAGTAAAGTCTGTAAGAAACTTATCACAAACTCTAGTAGAAGTTATTACAATACTGTAGATGGAATCCACATCATTTTCGACTCGGCACAAGTAAGGATGTACATTCATGCTGCTTGGTGGTGTCTGCAACATTGCAAATACTTCTTGATGTACTTGGATCAATGAATTGGGCAAGGTAGAACAGACTATGTACATCAACTTAAGAAAAAAGTTACTTGGCTCTCCAAGGTTGATCTTCATTGTCTATGGCATTTTTCTCTTGGCCTGGGTGGGACATTGGGTTCCTGGTTCCAAAACATCATGCAGAGACTATTAATGGTTCTTGTTTTTTACTTAGTGGTAAGGATCCTAGTCCACTGCATTCCAGCCAGAGTTTTAAATGCTTCTGTGCAGCCCCTTTCTTGTCAGATGAAAACAATGATAATACAGCAATGAAAGAACAATAAGATCTTGTGATATAGTTGATTGTGGAGACAAATAAACAATCCCCAATTGGTTAAGGTCTGGATCTCTGACTTGGCCAACCTCTTGCTAGTGATACAATGACCAAAAGGGGGGATGGAGGGACTGAATACACAAGCAGACAATGGCCACACTGTATACTAAACTAGATCTGTAATGCAGAAACTGCAACAATGAGCTCAGGAAGCCAAACCACCACCTCTGCAACATTGGTCAAGAATGGTCAGGACTTAGTTAATGATTGCCAGTGTGCCTTTATTTCCCCTGGCTTCCAATTCAGGATTAACCAGATAAAGCCAAGTGCGCTTCCCAAACCAGTCGCATAAGATGCCCCACTTCTAATTCACTGCCTCCAGCTTCCCCCTGCAACACCTCTAAAGAGAGCAACCCTCCAATGGGAGCCTTCCCCTTTCTTCACTATAAAGTTTTCCCGGTCCCCTGACAGTGTTTGAGCGTCTGCTGAATGCAAGTGATGGTGGTTGAATAAAGAGCCTGTGTTTGTTCCCATTGGGTGGTTCTCGTTTATCTACACAAAGCTTTCTGAGCTCTGCCTGGCCTGAACTTTCCTACCTCCACAGCTTTACCTCTCACAACTTCCCCTTGCCTAACCCCAGGCCATTTTCACTTCCACTTCTAGGCATGTGTTTCAAATTAGTTAAGTAGGTTTTAAATTTGGGTGCAGGTGGAAGTCAGGTTTGACATAATGGGAAACCAAGGTCTAGTACATGGGAAAAGATAGTCTGTGACTCACAGGTCCCAGAGAGGGGGAGGGGTGCCATGAGGGTCACTGGGAAGCACCATCAGCTCAGATGACTCTACTAGCAGGTGGGGAGCACGCAAGCAGCATAAGAGTGACCTGTGGGCTTGTGCATTTATTGTCGCCCATGGGTGGAGTTTGGTAGGTTTCCCTCAGGAGTCAAGGATTGGTTAGTTTCAAGCAAATGCACATGAAAAGGAGAAGGGACTTGGGGTCCAAAGACGGTAGAGATGGTGAACTTATCCTTTGAGACCAGCTATGGGTTGGGGTGAGGTACATAGGTGGCATGGTTGGTGGCTGCAAATTTGAATTTAGGCTCTGGAGGAGTCTATACCCCAGGGCTGGAAAACTGCTTATTGACTATACCAAAGTTCTGTGTTGAGGCAAGTGGCTTTGCCATAGTGAGATGGATGCAGAGACAGCACACAAACATTTCGATAGTTATGACCACCTGATACATCTATTCCTTTAGCTCAGAATACTCTCACCCCCACCTAATCACCTTTCTAACCCTGACTGCTACTTCAGGTTTCCTAAGGCCCTGGACTAGGGCAGATATTTAGCTTTCTTGTCCCATAGCCTCTTGGACTTGCCCATCTGGACATTCAGACCCATATCATAATTGCTTTTTAGATAAGCAATACAGGGTGGGAGCTCCCTCATTTACAAGCTGGGTGACCTTGAGCAAGTTATATAACTTCTCTACACTTAAATTCCTTCAGCTATAAAATGGGGATAATTATTTCATGTTCTTCTTAAGGTCATGGTGAAGATAGAAATGATGCATATAAAGCACTATACACAATAAATGTGATTTTTTTTTAAAATAATCTGCCTCCCTTGCTAGACTGTAAAGTCCTATGAGGAGGTAAGACATGACTGTGCTCACCACTATATGCCCAATAACAAATCTGGAATCTGAAACACACCTACTTAAATGTGTGTTGAATATTTGTTGAATAAATCAATGAATGAAAGCCACTTCCCTGCTGAAGAATCTGCAGTGGGTCCTGTTTCAAATTTCAAAAAGTCTCTGTTCCTCTGCCCAGGCTTCTCCAAATCCACCAGGCTGTACCTACCACCAGCCCCTCTGGCTTCTCTCTCTTCTAGCAGGTGCTCTTTGCTGCAAAAGGGTGACTTGAGGAGGTCAGCTCTCTGTCTCTCTCACTCTCCAAGACTTTCTCAGAGGCTCATCTGTGCCATTCTACTCACATGTGATTCTCCCCCGTTCTGCCCTCAGTTCTGATCTGTCAAGAGCTAGGTCAGTGCTCTTTCAGGCTTCCCTTGCATTCTTGTAAATCCTCTCATTTTGAGCTTGACTAGTTCAGAAATCCTTTCTGGCCTCACCGCTCCTGTTGTTAGGATGCAAAGTCCTATTACTGGCCCTCCTTTTTTGTTTTCCCATCCTCCCCATCCAGTGTCTTCTGATAATGTTCTCTCTAAAAATTCTGCAGTGTTTACATCTGTGATATTGAACTTCACTGTACCTCATATAAGATAATGAATTTTCATTCATGATAATTATTCAGCAGCTCATTTTCAGCCCTCTTTCCTTAAGCATTCTAGCCCCACCAAATCTGTCTTCAGCCATCATCTTACCATCTTGGTTCCCTTTAAATATAATGTGCTTATAATTAACAGTCCACCAGACATTAAAGCGAACTGAACATTCTGGCATGATAAAGCACTACTTGAAATTCTAAGCAAAGGGGAGAGCTCAAAAAGAACATGGAGCTCTTTTCTTTTGCTTTTTGGTTTTTGGGTTTTCAGTGATACTTAGAAAGGCCTTCCCTGCTTTAATGTTGCAATTGATTTTACTATGCTTTCTATTAGCTTTTTTACATTTTGTTCCTTTTTCTTTAAGTTAGATTCATTCAGAATTTATCTGGTATATGATGTCTTTCATGTGGCTCTTCAGTTGTCCCTATACTTTTATCCCATAATTCTATTTTTAGTGGTGTAATTTATATAAAAAAATACACAGATTAAATATTCCATTCTATGGAGATATCTAATATTTCCATCAACCCAGAAAGCATCTTTGTGACCCTTTAGAGTTAACCCCGCACACACATCAGATGAAACTACTTTCTGATTTTTATCACCATAGATTACTTTAATCTGTTCTATAACTTAATAAAATTACAGTTATACACTATATATTCTTTTTCTATAGTATAGATCAGATATAGGCATAGACATGGATCTAGAGGAGCACCCATGCAGGACTGGGACTGGATTCCCTGCCAACTCAAGTGGATTGGGGGTGACTCAGAGTTCTTAGAATTAGAAAAAAAAAATGTGCTGTTTCTTATAGCTGAAGGTTATGGAGTAATTTATTACCTCTTTTTTTTTTTTCTCTTTTTTCTCTTTTAATTTTGCTTGTATTTAGAGCAGTGGTTCTCAAACTTGTCTGCATATTGGATTCATCTGGGAAACTTAAAATACTGATATCTGGATCTCGCCTCTCTTCCCCCCCTCTCCTTCAGAGATTCTAATTAATTGGTCTGGGTGTGACTTTGACATTTGGAGATGAAAAATGTCCCCAGGTGATTATAATGTGCAGCCAAGGTCAAGAAACAGGGATTTACAGCAGCACTTGCTGTGCATTAATATGCCCACGAATCACAGGGAGTTCCTGTTAAAGTCCAGATTATAATTCAGAGGGTCTTGGTAGGGGACGAGATTCTGCATTTCTAACAAGCTCCAAGGTGACTGATGGATATGCGTTCACGGGCGGCATGTGGAAAAGGCAGGGACAAAAGTGTACTTTCAGACTGTAGACTTGGGTCTTTTCTTAGGTCCAATACCTCCTTTCCAATCCTTTATATCCCTGAAGTTCCCCCCAAAACTCTTACTGATGGGTGGCAGGAATGTTTATTTATATTATTTATTTAAATATTGTTTTTGCTCTATCTTTTCCACTGTCTCTTTCTGGTACACATCTTTAATCCTACATACCTCACCCTGTGCCATTTTGTGGGCATCACATTAAAAACCAAATGGCATCAACTTTGCAGTGCTCAAGACAGCCTGAAGTTCCTGCCCTGATTGAGGCTACTGATGATACCCTCATCAGTTAGTGATCAATGCTTATCCTCCCATTTACAAACTTACCTCATTTCATTTTTCAACCTCACACTTGGCGTTGCTCTCCCTGCTATAAAATGGGCTGTCTCTTTTTGATTCATGGAGCCTCCTTCCAATATCTTTAAACACCTCAACTTTTTCACCCCATTTCTGTGGATCTTCTTTGTCCCAGGCCCCACTGAGCAGTGTTCAGTGCTGAAAAGGCTAACCCAGTCACCACAGCAGTTGCTGAGCAATGAGGATGCAAAGATGAATCTCACAGGAACTTTCACTTAAGGACATTAACTGTGAGTAACTGAGAGTGTGATCCAATATTAATCACCAGTCCTTGTCCTCTAGATTATTGGTGATGGCCACATACTAGAGCCATTGGGGTGGAATTTCTTTCCTTGCCCCAGGAATGTTCCTGATCTCCAGCCCCACCCATCCTTAGGAATCTGTCTTAATTCATTTGTCACCTAAAGGTTTGATGTATAAGTTTCCTGAAAAGGACACTTGGACTACATTAGCAAGAAGGCTACCATTCTACAGGTCACAATCCAATAAAGGGACTTAGCACAAGGGGACTATCTTCTGAGGACTTTTAAATTTTTGGAAAGTTTTAAAATGTTCTCACAATAATTTTTATTCTTATCTATTCCTCCAATATGATTATCAATATAAACTCAATACATGTGCTTATTTAAGGGGCCACAAGGAAAGGGGAAAGTGGTGACATATTCATCTTAATAAATCTCATGGTATTTTCTTTACCCAATTTATGGTTGAGGAGCTAGAAAAGGGAGGGAAAGACTGTCCCTTCCATTATCTTCCGTTGCAATAAAGTATTAAAGGCTGAAACAAGATTGACCTCTTTGAGTTGTTTGCATTTTAATAGTGTCACAATCAACACTACAACATAAAACATAGATGAATCCCTAATTTTAACACTTCTTGTTCTGGAAAGGGAATTAGGATCAACAAATCCCCCTGAGAAAAAGCTTCCTATAACAAGAGTTCCTTTTCCTAGAGTAAGAAATGGTGTCTAAGTGGGTCTTAAATGTGAAAATTGGAAAACCTTTTCGAGCATCCTTTCCATGTCTCTCCTGTGCTTCTGGCTACCCCAGAGCTTTCTTTTCTTTTCTCTTGTGATTCTGTTCTCCCTTAGCTGTCTCTTCACTGCCCATGATTTCATCTCCAGCCTTCCATTCCTTGATTAGGAAATTCTTCTCAGCAGCAGCCGAGACCATTCTGAGCTTCCACCACTATGCCCCATGCCCATTTACATCTTCCTAAAATGTAAACTTGACAGTTCATTAACTTGCTTAACACCCTAGAATGGATGCCTGTTTTCTACAGGATAGAGTCTGTAGTCTACAAGTACAGCATTCTAATTTTTGACTTCACCTTTATGTATTCTCTTCAAAGTATGTACTATCTTCTCATATCTGAAATTACATACAGTTCTACAAACTTTCTTGCTCCAACATTCATGCCATGGAACAAATGCGGAATGCTTTTCTCTCTCCTTCAGGCAATCACTGGCCCCTTCTGTGGTCCTTACACTCCTGGGCTACCTGGACAACTCTGGTTTCTGCCATTAAAGAATATAATCAGTATTTTGTCAAATGGGTCTTGGCTTTGGCCAGGGTGTCAGGTGCTGTTTAGGCTTAGCTGATTTACTCCCAGAGAGAGACAATCCTCCCTTTCACTTCCTTTCAAATATCCTTATGGAAAGGACTTCTTTTGTTCATCTGTGATCACCCATCCCTGGACCAGCCTTTCTGGCCAGGGCACTGACATCATTTAGTAAACATAGGGATGAAGCAGAGGTTTAGACCATTACTTTTTGTTCGTTTGTTTTGTTTTGTTTGTTTTCATCATTAAAAAAAAATTGAACTCTTTATTGAATCTGTTCTTTTTTTTTTACCCTGCAATTTTCTTGAGATATTTCACATGCTATACAAACATCCACAGTGTACAATCAATTGTTCACAGTATCATCATATGATTGTGTGCTCATCAATACAATCAGCCCTTGAACAGTTAAAAAAATACCCCAAACATCCCTTAACCCCCCCCATTATTTATTTACATTTTGTCCCCATTTTTCTACTTATTTGTCCATACACTGGATAAAGGGAGTGGGAGCCACAAGGTTTTCATAATCACACAGTCATACCGTATAAGCTATATAGTTATACGATCATCTTCAAGAATCAAGAATACTGGATTTCAATTAAACAGTTTCAGGTATTTCCTTCTAGCTATTCTAATAAACTAAAAATTAAAAAGGGATCGCTATATAATGCATAAGAATACCCTCCAGAATGACTTCTCAACTCCATTTAAAATCTCCCAGCCACTGAAGCTTTATTTTGTTTCATTTCTCTTCCCTCTTTTTGTCAAGAAGTCTTTCTCAAACCTACAATGCCATGTCCAAGGGTCATCCTCAGGAATCATATCCCACGTTGCCAAGGAGATTTATATCCCTGGGAGTCAGGTCCCACGTAGTGGGGAAAGCAGTGAGTTCACCTGCTGAGGTGGCTCAGTTAGAGAAGGAGGGCCACACGTGAGCAACAAAAGAGGTTCTCTGGGGGCAACAAAAGAGGTTCTCTGGGGGTGACTCTTAGGCATAATTGTAAGTAGGGATTTAGACCATTTCTAATGGAATGGGGGCAGTTCTCTTCCAGAAAGGGGGCAGGTAATTACTGAGAACTCTGTCAAATAATTGTCTCCCCTACAACCTCATTAATCCTTTACAACTTAACTCAAGTGTTTCTACCTTCGTGTAATTACTCGCTGACTACTGCCCCAAAGCAGAGTTGTGGCTGCTGCTTAGTGCTCCCATGACCTTCTGTATCCTTTCCTATTATTTCCCATCAGAGCAAAGGTGGTGACCCTCCTTTTGCCAAAGACCAATGCTTCTCTCCTCAGGGATGTTTTCTATTCTCTCTAGGTGTCTCAATCTCAGCACTTGACATATTGGGCCAGATGACTTTTACTTGGGTGGGTGGGTGGGGAGGTTCCGTGCATTGTAGGATGTTTAGCAGCATCCCTGGTCTCTATTCACTAGATACTTGCAACCCTTTTCTTTCCAGTTGTGACAACCGAAAGCATCTTCAGATGTGGGTAAATATCCCCAGTGGATAAACACTGGTCTAACCCTTCTCTGTCCTATATCTTGAACTTTTTCCACTGTGCTGGCTCTTTACCATCAATATGCTAGCATATTCCTCTTTTGTCCATTTTAAAAAGCAATGCAAAAACATCCTCTACAAGCTACTTTCAACCACTCTACTCCCTTTAACATATACAATGTTTTGAAAATGTAAACTTCAAATATCATTATCACTTTCACAATGCTTAACCATTTCTCAAACTACTGTAAACTGAATTTTCCTCCATAAAAATTTGTCTTGCTCAGGTAGCACTAATTTCCATGTTGCTAGGTAAACAGACACATTCTATCCTCGTCTTATTTTTCTCTCTCAGCAGTGTTGTCATTCACCCTTCCCTTCTCCAAGCATTGTTTTCTGTTGGCTTGCAGATGTTTCTTGTTTTCCTGCAAACTCTCTGGTCACACCATCTGTGTATTTTCTATCTATTGTTCACACATTAGAATTTCTTTTACCTACATTCTGAATCTATTTCTTCTCTTGCTCAGCAATTTTCCCTTTGGCTAAAACAACCTCTCTATGCCAGTAAGTCTAAAATTTGTATCTCTAGCTCAAATTTTCTCCAGAGTTCCTCTCCTGAATATCTAACTGCTTACTTGACATCTCCTCATGAATGTCTTAAGGATTACTCAGCATTTACAGTTCTTAAACTGATTATATGATTGTCTTTTCCAACTAAATATGACCTTACCCAAATCTTTTAAAATATATATAAATAAATGGCACTATCACCTACACAACTACTCATGTAAGAAACCTTGGAATCATCCTTTGTATCTCTCCACCCTCACATTCAACCATCAACAATCCCATCAACCTTCAAAACATCTTTTGGTTTCTTTTGCTTTACTCTGTTTCCACTACTACAAATCCAGTTCAAGCCCTCACTGTTTCTTACTACTTGCCCACTTTTACCCTGGCCCTTCTACAATGCATTATCTATATGCATCCAATTTTATTTTCTGAAAACATAAATTAAATTCTTTCACTCCTCTGTTTCTGACTGTTCTCTCATTTCTCAGTGCAGTTAGAATAAAATTCAAAATCTTATGTAATAATGTTTCTGGGAAAGCAGAGATTATTATTATTATTATTATCTTAAGAATTTCCAAAGTGATGATGATGGTTATGAAGATGATGTTATTTTATTACTGAGAAGTGGTTTGTTGTAAGGGAGCAACATCACCATGAAGCAGGTGCCATGAAGAAAGCTCTGAGAACCAAGGTGGGGCTGCACTGGGGTGGGCACTGCCTTAGTTTCCTGGGACTGCCGTAACAAAGGGCCACAAAAGAGTTGGCTTAAACAACAGAAAAACATTGTCTCAGGGATCTGGAGGCTGTAAGCCTGAAATCAAGGCATCTGCAGGGCCATGCTTTCTCTTAGAGGGCAGAATCCATTCCATGCCTCTCCCTGGGGTTCAGTGGGTGGCTGGTAATCCATGAAGTCTTCCTTGGCTTGTGGTGGCATAACTCAATTCCTGCCTTTGTTGTATGACCATCTCTCTCTCTTACCAGTTCTGTCTCTCTGCCTTGTCCAAATTTCCTCTTTTATAAGGCACCAGTTATATTGGCTTAGGACCCAACCAAATCTAGTTTGGCCTCATTTTAACTAATAACATCTTCAAACATCCTATTTACAATTAAATTCACATTCTCAGGGCCAGGGGTTAGGACTTGAACATGACTTTTTGGGGAACACAATTCAATCCATAACAGGCACTATAAGTGTTTTTTTGTTTTAGTGGCCTAGAAAAGTGCTTATGTAGGGTTGGTCAATGGAAAGGAGGAAGATTGCACAAAGAGGCCCAAGTCTGGTGGATAAAAGGGTTGCACATTATTACATACCGTTTCCCCCAAATATCGTAGATTAGGAGGCTATCATGGTAGACTGGGATCTCCATTCCAAAGCTCAATGGCAGAAAGAGAAACACTTCGGAATTACCTTGGGTTGTGGGGGTGGGGCAGTCCAGGTTGCTAAACACAACCAGGATAAGGTCCTCAGGTTTCTTCAAGGCAGGGTTTCACCATCTGCTCCTGGGGAGGGACTCAGGCTGATGTCCAACTGGAACACTGCCCAAAGAGGAGCACTAATGCAGCTCCACTAGGGACCAAGGCGGGAAGGGGCAATCCAGAAGCAGTGAACAGCTGCTACCTGTCAAAGAGTCCTTAAATAGTGTTTATAATAACAATGTGAGACAGTAGGAAGCAAGACTCTGACTCTGATTGACCCTGTGTGATGCTAGTTCTTTCTCTTTAGGTTTGTGGAAGGGAGCTAGAAGTTTTGTTTTGAATGAGGACCTTAGCTTTTGGTAAAATGGGGATAGGAAGAAATGGAGATCTTCAAAAGGGAGATGCTGAACTTCCTGCTCATAGGCTTGGTGGATATCAAGGGATCAACTGAAGCAGGAGGATGAGAAAGAGAAGGAAAGAGATGGTGAGGTGACAAGAATTTACCCCAGGTTTGTGGTTTAGATCACACCAGTTACATTTTTGTCAGCCTCATTAGGGATTTTTACAAATCCTATAAAGTATAGACTAAACAAAGCCATGTAATTGAATCCGTTTGTTTATTCATTAATTCATTCATTTAACACATATGTATTGAATATTCCTAAGTGCCCAGAAGAATTCTAGGAGTTAAATATATAGCAATCAACAAAGCATTCCAAAATTCCTCCTTCATGGAGGTGAAATTCTAATGGTAACATTGAGGGGAGCCTACAAATAATCACATAAGTTAAAAGTACAGTGCATTACATGATGAAATGAGCTATGAAGAAAAATAAAGCAGGAAGGGGGTAGGATTGTATGCTGGGGATTAATTTTAAATAGGAAGGTTGGACAAGACTCTTTGAAAAAGTGGTATTTGAGGAAAGCCCCACTGATTTGTATGCATGTTAAAATTTGAGACACACTGCTTTGAAACACCTAGACCAGGGACTGTAACACTCACTGTGCACACAAATTGCTTGGGGCTCCGTTAAAAATGTACTGATACATGGCCCCAACCCAGATTTTCTGATACATGTGGCCTGAGTGGACATCAATCTTTTTCTAAGCTTATGTATTTATTCCTAAATCCAGCAATGGGTGCAGACCCTCAAGTGGATAGATTCAGAGCAGGGGACACAAAATTCAGGATGGCAGAGATTGGGACTGTGACTTTTTTTAGCATTTACTGAGTAGGGTAACTTTTCTGTCGTCAGAGACTATGTATGTTTGCTTAACAGCATGTTCTTAAAGCCTAAATTGAATCTGGCAAATAGAAGGCTCTCAATAAATATTTATTGAATGAATTAATATTGTAAAGACAAAACACCTTGAGGAAAATGGATCAGGGTCAAAATTAAGATGCTAATTTATGACAATGCTTGAAAATAGGTTACCATTTTAATCCCCTGGGAAAGATGCTTTCCTTACTGAGGAGCATATTTTAGCCAAGCAAATGAATAAATCTTATTTTCAGGAGATGGGGTGGCTCACTGAAATGCTATTAAATGCAAGCTTTTCTTTTTCCATGGTCGTATTTGAGTCATAGTTCTCAAATGTGAGTTTTATTCTATAAATAGATAAGCTGTTTTGTCACAGCTATCAAAAGCACCTCTGGGTCTTGGAAGAGCCCCAGCAGAATTTAATCAATGATTAATCAAAAAAAAAAAAAAATGTGTTGAAAGAATCTTGTTTGAGGTACTGGGCTGAACCTCTCTAAGGACCAAAAAAATGATCCCCCCTCAAGATGTTGCATTATGTTAGAATATAAGGAAGACACAATGCTTTTCTAGTTCAGCCTATTTGTTACGTGTGGAATTAGAATGAAAGTTCACACTTAGATATTGGCGGTATCTCTTGACAAAGAATAAAATGAGTTAAACATGCTTGTGCCTTCAACATTTTCCCACTATTCAGCAACAGAAATGAACCTTGTGTGTGTGTGCAGAAGCTGAGAGCAGGCTGACTGAGCTTGGAACAGCTTGTGAATGCCCATTCTCCTGATTCCGGGCTCCTCCTGCCCTGCCTCTGCCCGATTGTTAGGAATCAACGCGTGGCCGCGCATCCGAGCCTGGAGGAACTGATGCTCACCTGCCACCCTTAGGACTTACTGTCCTTAAGGCTTTTAACAACGGAGATAGAAACACCCCCTTTTTGCTTCTTTTTGCTTTCATGATCTCTCCAGACCCGAGAAGAGGGTCAGCTCTCGGTTTCCACTACGGCTCCCTGAGCTGTGGGAGGCTGGCTGCGTCTGCCCCTCCTCCAGCATGGTGCTCTGCACCCACCCCCTCCGCACCCTGCAACCAGTCGCCCACCGCGCATCCTGAGCAGGTGCAGGGGTCCTCCTGCCCCATCGCTACCCGTGCTTCTGCAGAGCCTTTATCTAACTGTTCTGTGGACTGTTAGTCCTGGTGAAGAGGTCCGTAAGGAAATAACATCTGCGAAGCACTGAAAGCTTTCCCCCCCGGTAAAGGTCACGCCTTTACTGTACGTATAAAGAAATTGCATCAACCACAGAATCCTGCTCCTACCCCATATCATGCTTAGGGACAGTTATCTCCTCTAAATGGACACGCCTTGGAGAATGGGAGGTAGTAAGATCCCCCTTAGCTAAATTCCTGTCCAATATTTATTACTGTAATGTGTCATGGTAAGGCAAGAAAGAACAGTTAAGCAACTTAAATTGTAAATTGTGCTTCTATATCCCATAGCTTATTACATTAATTCACAGTTTAAATGAAGACATAGTCTTTAATGGAGCTATTATCACTTAAAAAATTTCTCTGAATCTGCTACTTTGGTATGAGTATAAAATATATGTTGTGCAAAATCAAGTTAAGAGGCTCTAAATTAGAACTAATTTAAACCAATTTTTAGAATTTAAATAATTAGTTTCAGGTAGCACTGTATGCAGATAAGCTCTTTTGTATAGCAATACCATAAATACTTCAAGAAAACTCCAGAGATATTATATGAAAATTAATAACTCTGAATATGAATATATATTTGTCTGAAATATAGTGATTTATGTATTGATGCAAAAAGAAAAAAGAACATTATTCTAAAAGATGATGTTTATTACATTCAATACATCATCCAAAGGACCTCCATTTTTACATATAAATAAATCCAGAATTTAAAAATTATAAGAAACAATAATAGCAATAAAACCTATGATAAAACTAACTTTTCTCTTTTCTGTGTCTTTTCTCATATTAGCTTTTGGTCTAGATTACACTCGATTCCCCCACTTTTATTTCAAATTCTTTCCACTTTTTTCCCTAAGAATTTTAAAATCTGTTTCCATATGTGACATTTCTTGAAGGTTTGATAGTTCAGTGTTCTTTTCTTTCTTTCTCACAGCTTTGTGAATGGGAGTATTCATGATTAGTAAATTTTAGAGAGCCTTTTACTACCAAGTTTCATGAGATCAACTGCATTACTGAGCTCTATTTAGCAATCCCCTATATTTGAAATAGTTTGAAGTCAATAACTATGCAGTGGATATTAAATTCTTTCAGCTTTCAAAGGATTGTTGGGAAAATAAAAGTGTGGTTGAAATCACTTTGCACGCAAATTCACATATTTCACAGCAGCATTATGTGCCAGAGATAGTTTAGGATAGAAAATGTAATTTATATTGAACCACACTGACTTTCAAGTTTAAAAGCCACAAACTCCTATGAACATGAAAAACTCAAGAAATTTGTCCCATGAGTCCTTCCTGAGGAATTATTGGAGAATCAGCTCAAAGACAACAACAGTTATCAGAGAAACATTGATTGCAAAAACCTAACGAACTGGGATTCTCAACTTGGGGAGAGGAGAGATGGATTTAAGATCCAAGAAGTTTTGTAGAAACATTGTAGTCATAAATTTGATTTGAAAATGTCAGCTTGAATTTATGGTTATTTTATCATAAAAAAGAAAGGTGTTTTCTAGCTCTTCCCACAAAAAAAAAAAAATGCCAATATGCTGTGGGCAACCTAATGGTAATAAGAACTCTCAGTGCCCAGATTGTGTTAACAACCATTTCCTACAAAAAGGAACCAAGAATCTTTGACAAAATGGCAGATTGCAGGAAGTAAACAAGATGAGTCCTGAGCAATGTGTCATTAAACAGAAAGGAAGCTCTCATTTTTAAGAAACTCAGGAGCCAAATTTAAAGAAGTTTCCACTGTCTAAAAATGGGGCAACTTGAGAATCAATAAGGATAATAATTAATGGCAGTGGAGTGATACACATCAGCTATGTTTAAATTCTTTAGCACACAATGGTACTAAAAATAATAAATATCTTATCAGTTAATATTAGAGAATGCTGGTGGAGATTGGTAAAGAGAAAGAATCAGCATTTATCCAGACTTTCCTATACAAACTGTAGCAGTAAGCAAAATAATATTTCAGAGGAGAACTGTATCTTTATAGATATATTTCCAGTAATAAATGATGAAGGAAATATAGAACTAGAATATCACCGTTTTGCAATGCATGAAGAACTAATGAATCTAGGCATTGATCACCGGTGGCTACTAACATCACAGAGAGGAGTACAATCAGACATTACTTACTTCATGATAGAAAAATACACCACCACTTATGAAAGGTAATCTTGTCAGCAAAAATCAAGCCTGACTCTAAATCAAGGCACTAGATCCATCTATCAATTTTCAGAAAATGCTAAATGACACTTTGGAGATGTACTCTAGAAGAAAAAACAACTGTGGGAAAATTTGCAAGACAAACGATTGTTTTCTTCAAAGTATAAATCAAAAAAGAAAGAAAGAAATGAGGGAACCATAGATGCAATGAGACCTAAGAGCTACACCAAGCAATTGTAATGTGTATTTACCTTATTTGGATCTCGATTCTGAAAATTGTGAAAATCTGATCAATCAGAAAATTGAAAAGTTATTTTCAATTACTTTTAGAGGTGATAATATCATTTTTATCATTTTTAAGTCCTTTCATGGAGGCATGCTGAAATATTTATGAATGAAATGACACAATATCAAAGATTTGCTTTATAAAATTATGGAAGAAGTATTTGGGAGTACAGATGAAACCAGGCTATGAGTTAATAATAATTATTGAAGTTGGGCTTTTGCAATTTTCCATAGTAAAAAAATTGAAAATACATTATGGTATGTGCCGGTCTGGATGTATTATGTTCCCGAAAACACCATGTTCTTTGATGCAATCTTGTAGGGGCAGATGTATTTAGTCTTGATTAGGTTGGAACCTTTGGATTGGGTTGTTTCCATGGAGATGTGACCCACCCAACTGTAGGTGATAACTCTGATTGGATGATTTCCATGGAGGCATGGCCCCGCCCATTCACGTGACCTTGATTAGTTTACTAGAGCTCTATATAAGCTCAGACAGAAGCAGCTCACTGCTAGCTGCAGATGAGACACATTTTGGAGATGGCCTTTGAAAGCAGACTTTTGCTCTGGAGAAGCTAAGAGAGGACAAACACCCCAAGAGCAACTGAGAGTGACATTTTGGAGAGAAGCTGAAGCCTAGAGAGGGATGTCCTGGGAGAAAACCATTCTGAAACCAGAACTCTAGAGCAGATGCCAGCCACATGCCTTCCCAGCTAATAGGTTTTCCAGATGCCATTGGCCATCTTCCAGTAAAGGTGCCTGATTGTTGATATGTTACCTTGGACACTTTGCGGCCTTAAGACTGTAACTGTGCAACCAAACAAACCCCGTTTATAAAAGCCAATCCATTTCAGGTGTTTTGCAAAAAGGCAGCATTAGCAAAGCAGAACATGGTATACTTAGTTGCTTAAGTCACCAACCATTTTCAAATTTAGAAATAATTGCAGACAGTTCTATGTAAAAAATTTAAAAATTACAATGCCATGTTTAAATAAGTACTTCCATCAGAAAAAGTACCACTGGAAAGGTATTGAGATATAGATATGGCTAACAATTTTATAAAATTTATAAACATGTCCCAGGAATAACTGTTCTATTTATGTTTTAATGCTCATGTAACAAATATAAAGGAGTTTTTTATTTTCTTTACTGCTTATAGATATGTGTTTTATTTCCGTATAAATTTAATTATTGAAAACACTTTTTGAAGATAAATATTTTATAAGGCCACTAAGCTAATAAACATAACTTATCAGCCAATACATAAATATTTCTAAATTTATAAATAATGTAATCATTTTTAGCACCACATTTTACCCTCAAAAGTGTCCCCAGTAGGGGAACAATTTACATGGTCTCCCTACCTATGAAGTATTTTCTAGTGTTTTATGTTTCCTGTACCTCTTGTTACATCTCCAAGCCAATCACTTACCCAACCACTTCCCTGCAGAGCCTCCCCACAAACACTGTTAAGACTTTGAGTCAGCAAAACTTTCCCACCCTATACTTTCTTTCAGTGTTTTAAGCTTTACTGTGCCTTTACCAATGGCAGTGATCATATCACCTCAGTGAAAACAAACATACCTATCATCTGTAAGTGATGGATCCCTTTCCTGAGTATGTACTTGTCTTCACTTATAAATTATGCTGGCCAAAAATAGTACAATCTGCTCTTTCCACAATGTCTGAAACATTGTAAGAGCTCAAGGAATATCTTTATGATTAATAGATTCCCTCATCTTTGCAAGAGCAGACGATGAACATTGTCACTGTCTATGTATCAGCTTCAGTTGATCGTCATCAAACTTCTGGTTGCTTATAAGCAGCAACCATTAGAGCTACTATCAATTATTTTACAGTTTCTTTAAGGCTTATTTTATATATTTGTAGGATAGTATTTTAAAAAGAAAACACAGAAAATATATCATTGGTAGATTGCTTTATATTTCAATAGAATTGTTAAATAATCTCATTTTGAAACCACCAATAATGGGGTTTACTTTACATTTTCTAGTCCAGAGGAATTTGTGTGCATGTTAACAGTTATTGTGTATCCTAATAGAGATATATGAATGTTATGTTGCAAAGACACACAAGACACATCGTAAAATGTGTCATGAAAGACTTGTCATGAAGTCAGGGTATTGATAGTATATCACAATGCAGTCCTTTAAACACCTCTGTTCGCACTCATTTAGATTTCTGAGTGATGTAAGATTTGGAGCTACTGTTCATATCTCAAATTTCTGAAACAGAAATCTCATAACCATGTGCTCAACATTTGATAGCAACTGAGAAAAAGGAACATTTTACCAAAAGAAGCTTATAATATAATACATAAACCAAGTTAAACAGGATCAACCAGAACATAAATGCAAAAAGATAGAGATAAAATGATGAAGATTGAATACTTGAAATCCTGGAATTAGAAAACCAATCTGACCTCTATGTGCTGCTAGGCATCATGATGAAAATATATTATTTCCAGACGCTATCTTTTCCCATTTCTCCTTTTAATCTATCTATTTTTAAAAATACTAATAGAAAGCAGTAATCAGTAGGAAATCTTTTTAAAATTGCAACAGATTCACTGCATTCAGGTTTGGCACAGAATATGTGCTCCAGCCCCTACCACTCCACTGGCAGACACCCTGATGAATACAGCTTCTTCCTGCCAGGCCTGGAGCACCTTAAGAGCTTCTTTAGCAGATCATACAGGCAGCTCCACAAGGCGGCCAGAGTATTTATAAGAAATGAAATGCATTCGCTATCCCTCATTTAAATCTAATTAGCACTGTTTTAGCGATGAATATGCAAATCCAGATTTCGTGTCTAATGCTAAAGCTAAAACTAGTGTGAGCAACTAACTATACATCCTTGTCCTCAGCTTCATTCCATCTAAGATGTTCCTTGAAAACAGAGATACATGGAGGTGTCTCTGCTGTTCTTACACAGATAGAAAATGTGTCTAGTTAATATAACACAACCTTCTAGTCATAACAATTCTGAAGGTCAGATTCTTTCAGTGTCCATAAGGCACTCATTTTTCTTCCAAAGTCTCCTATGTACCAGTACTCCTCTGTTCCATTCCAGAGCTTTATTACCAGAAACATAAGGGTGGCATTGGGGTGGAGAACTATCCCCCTTTCCACACATGTGCACAATTGCAGCCACTTCCTTTCCTAAGGTAGCTTCTATGTCCTGGGGGCTTCACTCTGCTCCCTTAGGGTCTTACCTTGCTTAAAAGAATTTTTGTTATGACTTAGATCATAACTGATAATGCGCCAACTCTACTACCTGTTCCTGTTTCTCCAGAAATACACAGCCTTTGTTTTAACTCCAGTGTAAACTATGTACTGATAACAGGAAAGATTCATTGATTTATTAGTATTTTCAAAGAAACAACTTCAGCTTTGTTAATTTTGTCCATTATTTGTATGTTTTTATTGATTTGGCCTCAACTTTCCTTTGTATTATGTCCTTTTTTTTACTTATTCTGGGTTTAATTGGCTCTTTCATTTCTAATTTCTTACAGAGGAAGCTGTAAGAAATCTTATTTTATTTATCATTCAGTTTGAAATATTTTCCTATTTTCCTTTGTGATCTTTTTTAACCCACATGTTATTCGGAAGTATACTGTTGTTATATGTTATATAGGTATATTATTACTGGTTTCTAATTGAATTCCATTTTGCTCAGAGAACATATTCTCTAATATGTCAATCTTTTGAATTTATTGAGACTTATATTATAGCCAACTTCTAGTCTATCTTGGTGAACCTGTTACGTGAACCTGGAAAGAATTAGTATTAAGTTGTTGTTAGGTGTAGCATTCTATAAATAGCAATTAGTTCACAGCGGCTGATATTTTCTATATCTTTACTGATTTTGATATGGCCTTTTGATCAGTTCCAAGAGAAGCATGTGTGAAACTTCAGCTATGATTGGGGGGGGTTGTTTATTTTCCCTTTTAGTCCTGTCAGTCTTTGCTTTATGTGTTTAGAGCTCTATTATTAGGTGAATACACTTTTATGGATATTATGTCTTCATAATGAATCAACCCTCTTTTTCATTATCAAACATTTCACTTACCTCCAGTAATAATTTTTTATTTTGAATTCTACTTTGTCTGATACTTTGTTTGACATTGCCACACCAGGTTTCTAATGATTACTGTTTGCATGGTAAATATTTTTCTATCTTCTTGGTTTTAACCTATCTGTGTCTTTATATTTACAGTTCTTTTGTAGAGCTTGTTGTTTACTCTTGCTTTTTAATCATGGCTATAATCTCTGTCTCTTAACTACAGTGTTTGATCCATTTATATTTAATGCAATTAAATGCTATTAATATAATTAAATTAGAGGTAATAATGTACCACTTCACATAAAATGTAAGAAAAAGAAATTTGAAACAATGTGATCTTATTTACCATCTGCATCTTCCATGCTATTGTGCTATTTTACATCTATACATGTTATGAGTCCCTCAATAAAATGTCATCATTTTAACATTAAACAGTTATCTTTTAAAGACATTAAAAATAAGAAAAAAAATAGTCTTCTTTATTTACCATATAGTTACCGATTCTGGTGCCTTCCATTATCGCCTGTACATATGAGTTTCTATGTGGAACCATTTCCCAACAACCCCAAGAGCTTCCTTTATTTAGTGTTTCTTATATGACAGGT
Source organism: Choloepus didactylus (assembly GCF_015220235.1). Taxonomy (NCBI): domain Eukaryota; kingdom Metazoa; phylum Chordata; class Mammalia; order Pilosa; family Megalonychidae; genus Choloepus; species Choloepus didactylus. The sequence continues at coordinate 69,630,056 of NC_051310.1, forward strand.
ATCCTGTTGACAAACCCTTTCAACCTTAATACCTCTGAAAATTTCTTTAAATTAGATCTGAAAAAAACTTTAAATTTTGAAAGAAGCCCACATTCAGCTTTCCCCAATGTTAACATCCCATGTAATCATGGTACAATTGTCAAAACTAAGATGTTAACATTGGTCCGAAACCACTAGCTAAACAATAGTCTTTCTTTGGATTTCACCAGCCTTTTCAACAATATGTTTCTGTTTCAGGATCTGATCCAGGATTTTACATTGCATTTCATATTTATGTCCCATAATCTCCTTCATCTGTGACAGTTCTTCAGGCTTTCCTTTTCTCTCATAACGTTGACACTTTTGAAGAGTACTACTCAGGTATTTTGCAAAATGTTCCCCAATTTGAATTCATGTAATGTTATCTTGTGAATAGAGAGACTACATGATTTTTTAGAAGAGTGACACAGAGGCAATATATACTTCTTAGTGAATTGTATTGGGGATGCAGAACATTGGTATTACCTATTACTGATGAGGGTAGCCCTGATCCCTGATTAAGGTGATGTGCCAGTTTGGAACTGTTATGGACCCTAGAAGAGCCATGATCCTTTAATCCACTTTTTTGAGGTGGAAACTTTTGAATGAATGTCTCTGTGAAGATGTGATCCACTCAACTGTGGGTGAGAACTGTGGTTGAATTATTTCCATGGAGGTGTGGATCCTGCCCATTCAGGGTGGGTCTTGATTGATTCACTGGAGTACTTAAGAGAGCTCATGGACAGAAGGAGCTCAGAGAAGCTGAGAGAGATATTTTAGAGAGAAGCTAAGATATGTCATCCAGAGTTTGCCCCTGGGAGAAGAGCCAACACAGACACTGACACTTGGAGACACTTGGAGATGCAGAACAGGACATTTGGAGATTCTAAGCTAAGAGATGAAGACCAGGGTTTGCCCTGGAGAAGCCAAGAAGGGACCCCTAGATGCTTAGAGATAAATGCCTTGTGTATTAGTTAGGGTTCTCCTTGGAAACAGAACCAATGAGAGATGTCTCTTATTATCAAATTGTAAAAGTGACTCACGCAACTGCGGGAGCGCACGAGTCCAAATTCTGCAGAGCCGTCAACAAGCTGTCAACTCCAAGGAAGACGTCCGACGAACTCCTCGGGAAACGAACCGACAACTTTGAAGAACTCAGGAAACGAACCGACAACTTTGACGAACTCCTCAGGAAACGAACTGGCAACTTCGACGAGCTCCCCAGGAAAAGCTTCACTGAGCAGCTGAAGAAGAAGTAAAGGTTCTCTAACTGTCCGGCTTATAAGCCTCCAACTGATCACCCGGACCAAATCCAGCCAATTGCATTCTCTCACTGTGGAAGCACGCCCCTTGATGAATCATCAGTCAGCTGCAGTCAATTGACTGATGATCCGACAAACCAACCAGCCTCAAATAGCCTCACAGGAATCGTCAGGCCAGTGCCCGCTTGACCAGACAGCTAGGCCACCTAGCCAAGTTGACACATGAACCCAACCATCACAGTCCACCCCTTGTCAACTTGGCAGTCGTGCACATCACCTAAAACCATATCTTCAAAATGAACGTTACAGCTTATGCCATATGATAAGGGGATAAGACAGAGAAGAAAGCAAAAATATTTTCTTCACAGACAAATACAAACATAATCATCACAAAACGAGGAGGAAATATTCATATCATCATAGTCCTCGTTTCTGTAACTGGTCACGTGGCCGTAGTTCATATTTATCACGACCTTCTTCCACTACCCATTCCATGTTCCCTTTACCCTCAGCAAGCACTTCAGCTGGCCGTGGTTCTTTGCCTGGTGGGGTGACCCAAACCTTCATTCCTGAAGTTTCTTGGCCATTGGTAGTCCTGCCTGGATTGGGTTGTTGCAGTTTTCCATTGACTTGAATCACGGGGCATGGTAGTACTAAGAGACGCCCCAGGGGATCTCCTGTATGCCAGGAAAACTCTTCTTTACTTCCATTGTGTAGTTGCAGTGCTATTTCCCCTTGATAGTCAGGATCAATCACCCCAGCCAGTACAGTAATCCCCTTACTTGCCTGTTGATTCAGAGGCATAAGAAGCCCAAAGTGGCCAGGTGGCAGCCTTAACTTCCAGTTCAATGGGATTATTGTTGTGTTTCCTGGTGGAAGCACTCCTCCTTTTGGAACCAAGACCTGTAGACCAGCAGAGCTTAAACTTGCAGGGACAGGAAGCAAAAATTTCCCTAGTGGATCACTAGGAGTGATAGTGAGTGGTGCTACTCCTGTTTCCACCCCTTGATTCCTGGACCCATGAATCCTGGCTATGGGAGAAACAGCACCATAGAGTGGACGCTGATTCAGAGCATACACAGCCTCCTGGAGAACACTGCCCCAGCCCTGCAAGGTATTGCCACCTAGTTGGCACCGTAATTGAGTCTTCAATAGGCCATTCCACCGTTCTATCAACCCAGCTGCTTCTGGATGATGGGGAACATGGTAAGACCACAGAATTCCATGAGCATGTGCCCATCCCCTCACTTCATTTGCTGTGAAGTGGGTTCCTTGGTCCGAAGCAATGCTGTGTGGAATACCATGACGGTGGATGAGGCATTCTGTAAGTCCACGTATTGTAGTTTTGGCAGAAGCATGTCGTGCAGGGAAGGCAAACCCATATCCGGAGTATGTGTCTATTCCAGTAAGAACAAATCGCTGCCCTTTCCATGATGGAAGTGGTCCGATGTAATCAACCTGCCACCAGGTAGCAGGCTGATCACCCCGAGGAATGGTGCCATATCGGGGACTGAGTGTGGGTCTCTGCTGCTGGCAAATTGGACACTCAGCAGTGGCTGTGGCCAGGTCAGCCTTGGTGAGTGGAAGTCCATGTTGCTGAGCCCATGCATAACCTCCATCCCTACCACCATGACCACTTTGTTCATGAGCCTATTGGGCAATGACAGGAGTTGCTGGGGAAAGAGGCTGATTGGTATCCACCAAACGGGTCATGAAAAGAGTTAGAATTATCTCTCAAGCCATTCACCTCAGGGCACTCTGTTGCATTTTCATCTCTTAAAACAGGATTAGTCTCTCCAGACGAAAGAGTGAGGGCTGCTTCCTCAGGGGAGGTGATTACTAGATTAGCAGGCATTGAAGGGTCAATCTCCTTAGGTGGGAGTTGCGTGGCAGGCTCCTTAGGGCAGACTGGAGGCAGAGAAGCTGTTTCCCCAGGACAGCCCTCTACAGGTAAATCTAACAATGACCCAGCAGAATCCAGGGTTCCAATGTCCTCACTGTCATTATTATCAATCCATATGTCTCCATCCCAAGTTTCTGGGTCCCATTCTTTTCCAATCAATGCCTTTACTTTAACAGCAGACACCCTGAGAGGTTGAGATTTTAGTTTACACTGTAAATGTGCTACTCACACAATAAGAGACTGCGTCTGATTTTCAGAAACCTCCAGTCTGCGGGCACAGGAAATAAGATTTTCTTTCAGGGCACAGATGGAACTCTTTACATCTGTCATACGGCATTCAAGTTTTGAATTTGAAGCCTTTAGCTCATCCCTTTCTCTTACAACTGTATCCAAAGTATCTAAGAGCAGCCAGCCAACATCATTATACTTCTTAATACTGCAAAACTCTGTGAAAGTGTCGAAAACGCTGTCACCCAGAGCCTCGCTTCGTACTAGAGCACAATTAGGAGAATCAAATGGTGCTATTTTGCGTATTTCCTTTGCCAACTCCTGCCATGGACTCTTAGTACCCTCTTGATTATTGGAAATAGAGTCATTAGTGCCTCTGAATCTAATCAGAGTAGAAAACAAGTTGTAAAAGCCCATTTTAAGATTCCGTTTCTCAAGAACCACTTCCGGTACCAAGTTGTATTAGTTAGGGTTCTCCTTGGAAACAGAATCAATGAGAGATGTCTCTTATTATCAAATTGTAAAAGTGACTCACGCAACTGCAGGAGCACACGAGTCCAAATTCTGCAGAGCCGTCAACAAGCTGTCAACTCCAAGGAAGACGTCCGACGAACTCCTCGGGAAACGAACCGACAACTTTGACGAACTCCTCAGGAAACGAACCGGCAACTTTGAAGAACTCAGGAAACGAACCGACAACTTTGACGAACTCCTCAGGAAACGAACTGGCAACTTCGACGAGCTCCCCAGGAAAAGCTTCACTGAGCAGCTGAAGAAGAAGTGAAGGTTCTCTAACTGTCCGGCTTATAAGCCTCCAACTGATCACCCGGACCAAATCCAGCCAATTGCATTCTCTCACTGTGGAAGCACGCCCCTTGATGAATCATCAGTCAGCTGCAGTCAATTGACTGATGATCCGACAAACCAACCAGCCTCAAATAGCCTCACAGGAATCGTCAGGCCAGTGCCCGCTTGACCAGACAGGTAGGCCACCTAGCCAAGTTGACACATGAACCCAACCATCACACCTTGGGAGAAAGAAACAAGGTTGCACAGGAGCTGAGAGAGAGGAGTGAAGACGGAAGCACAGGGATGCTTTGGAGAAAGTCATTTTGAAACACAATCCAGGAACAAAGGACCAGCAGATGCCAGCCACATGCCTTCCTAGTTGACAGAGGTGTTCAAGATGCCATCTGCCCTTCTTCAGTGAAGGTATCATCTTGTTGATGCCTTAGTCTGGACATGTCTATGACCTTAGAACTATAAATTTGTAACCTAATAAATCCCCTTTATAAAAGCCAATCCATTTCTTGTATTTTGCATAATGTCAGCATTAGCAAACTGGGACAGGTGGTGTCTAACAGGTGTCTTCACTGTAGAGTCATTATTTTTTTAATTTGTAATCAACAGGTTGTTTGGAAAATGCACTTTAAGGCTATGCAAATATTCTGTCTCTGCTAAAACTTTCACCCACTAATTTTAATATTCACCAGTTTTAATGCCTGCAGCTATTATTATTGTGATATTCTAATGACTACTTTCTATTTTTTCCATTCCTTCTATGTTTATAATTAATATTCCTCTCCAAGGAAGAGTTGTCTCTTCTTCCCCATATATTTATTTATCTAATCATTATTTATATTAATACAAACACTTGAATATTTATTTTATTCTTTGGGCTACAATTCATTTCTAGCATAGGTTATTTTTATAGTTCAAATTTTTTTATTTGGCCATTGGATGCTCTTTTGGTTTGCTGTCTGTGTCCTTTTAACATGCTGTCATCATTTTTAAGCACTCTTACATTAGGTGATTCTGTAGATTTTATCTTTTAGTCTATGCATATGGTGTAGTTTGCTGATTTTGGTATATTGATCTTGAATCCTGCAGCCTTCCTGAACTTGTTCATTATTTCCAGTATTATGTGTGCATATGTATAGATTCCTTAGGATTTTCTATATATTGGATATTGTTGTCTGTGAATAAAAAAAGTTTTATTGCTTCCCTTCCTGTCTGGATACATTCTATATTTTTTTACTGCCCAATTAAACTGACTAGAATCTTTATCACAATATTGAATAGCAGCAGTGACAGTTGGCACTGTTATCTTGTTTCTGACGTTGGGGTAAAAGCCTTCAGTCTTTCATAAATAAGTATGATGTTAGCTGTGAGTCTTCCTAGATTCTTTTCATCAGGGTAAGGAAGTTCTCTTCTATTTCCAATTTTTTGAAATCTGTTATTATTAATGCATGGTGGATTTCTGCATTTATTGGGATGATTCTGTGGGTTTTGACCTTTATTCTATTAATATGATGCCTTACATTAATTAATTTTTGGGTGTGAAACCAATCTTGCACTCCTGGGATAAATACCACTTCCCCATGATTTATAATCCTTTTTATGTATTGCTGAATTTGGTTTGCTAAGATTTTGTTGAGGATTTTTGCATCTATGTTCAGGGGAATATTGGTCTGTAGTTTTCCTTTACTATGGTGTATCATTCTGGCCTTGGTAGCAATATAATGCTGCTCCTGTAGAATGAATTGGGAAGTCTTCCTTTCTGTAATTTCCTGGTAGAGTTTGTGGAGGACTGGTTTTATTTCTTCTTTACATGTTTGGTACAGTTTATTAGTTAGGCAATAAGGACCTGAACTACTCTGTGGGAAAACTGTTTAATTCCTTCTTCAATTTATTCACTTATTATAGGTCTATTCAGGTTTTCTATTTCTTCATGAATCAATTTTGGTAACATGCATCCTTCTAAGAATTTATGAATTTTATCTAAATTATCTAATGTGGTGGCATAAATCTGTTCATAGATTCCTTTATAATATTTTAAATTTCTGTAGGGTCAGTCATGACCACTCCTTTTGCATATTCAATTTTGGTAAGTTGTGTCTTCCATCTTATTTTTCTGATCAGAATAGCCAAAGGTTTGTTAATTTTATTGAACTTTTCAAAGAACCAACTTTTGGGTTTATTGATTTTCTCTATTGTTTTCCTGTTCTCTGTTTCATTATTTTTTCCTCTGATATTTATTATTTCCTTTCTTTTTACTTACTTTCAGTTTGGTTCTCTTGAATTCTTAAAATGGAAGCTTAGGTTATTTAATTGAGATCTTCCTTCCTAATACAGTCAGTTACTGTTATAAATTTCCCTCTAAGCACTGATTTCAGTGCATCCCATACATTTTGATGTACTGCATTTTTTTCGTTTAATTTTTCATTTGAATCTTGGGCAATTTAGAAGTCTATTATTTAATTACAAATATCTGTGGGTTTCCCAAGTTTCCTTCTGGTGCTAATTTCTAACTTATTTTCACTGTAATTGGAAAACATATTTTGTATCCTTTCAGTCCTTTTAATGAGGTCTGTTTTATGGTCTGTCCTGTAGAATGTTTCATGTATACTTGAGAAGAATGTGTATTCTGCAGTTGCTGTGTGGAATGATGTATAGGTGTCAGTTATGTCAAGTTGTTTGACAGTGTTTTTTATGTCTCCTATATCCTTGCTTCTGTCTAGTCATTCTAACCATTATTGAAAGTGAGTACTGAGGTCTCCAACTATTATTCTTGAATTGTCTGTTTCTGCCTTCACATCTATCAGTTTTGGGCTCATGTGTTTTGCTTCTTGTAATTTATGGCTGTGTTTTCTGCAATCCCATTCTTACTTCTCTTTTTGGGATTCCAATAACCTCTATACTTGAATATTTGATATTGTTCCAAAACTCTTGAATGCTCTGTTTTGTTTTTGTTTATTTTTTTCTTTTTCAGTGTCATTTTGACCTATCTTCAGGTTCAATGATTCTTTCTTCAGCTGTGTTACTTCTAATGATGGTTGCATCAAAAGCATTCTTGATTTTCTTACTGTTTGGTTTTTATTCTTAGCATTTCCATGTGCTTCTTTATTATAGTTTCTAGTTCTCTGTTAAAATTACCTACCTAATCATGCGTGGTGTCTTCCTTTTTCCATTATAACTTTAACATATTAATATAGAGTGATTTTAAAATCCCTGTCTGATAATTCCAATGTATGTGTCTGCTGGTTTGTATATATTATATCCCCCAGAAAAATCCAAATTCTTTAATACCATCTTGTGGGGGCAGAGATATGTTAGTGTGGATTAGGTTGGAACCTATTGGTTCAGTATTTCCATGGACGTGTGGCCACGCCCATTCACTGTGGGGCTTGATTAGTTCACTGGAGCTCTATAAAAGCTCAGACAGAAGGAGCTCACAGTTAGCTGTAGCTGAGACAGACGTTTTGAAGATGGCCCTTGGAAGCTGATACAGACATTTTGGAGAATGCCATTTTGAAATGCAACCTGGGAGCAAGGAGATGCCAGCTACGTACCTTCCCAGCTAACAGAGGCTTTCTGCACACCATTGGCCATCCTCCAGTGAAGGTACCGAACTGTCAATGCATTACCTTGGACACTTTATGGCCTTAAGACTTTAACTGTGTAACCATATAAACTCCCTTTAGAAAAGCCAATCCATCTGGTGTTTTGCATTCTGTCAGCATTAGCAAACTGGAACAGATTTTGGTACCAGAGAAGTGGGGTGCTGCTGAGTTTGGAAATACCAGACATGTTGGAATGGCTTTTTAAATGGATAAGGGGAAGATTCTGGAAGAATTGTGAGAAGCTTGATAGAAAAGGCCTAAACCACTTTTAAGAGACTGTTTGTGGAAATATGGTCTCTAAAAATACTTATGATGAGGCCTTCAGCAGAAATGATGAATGTGTTGTTGCAAAAGGGAAGAAAGGTGATCCTTGTTTTAAGGTGGCAAAGAACTTGGCAAAATTGAGTCCTGGCATTGGAAGGAAGGAAGAATTTGAGAGCCACAAGCTGGGATACTTGGCTGATGAGTTCTCAAAATTAAAACTTGTGGATATAGCCTGGCTTCTCCTTGCACTTTATAGTTAAATGCAAGCGGAGAGAGAGAAACTTAGAACTGAAGTTGTGGGTTCAAAGAAACCAGAAACTGATGGTTTGGAAAATTCTGGGCTTCCAGGGGTGGAATCCTAGAAGCTACAGCCCAATGTGAGGATGTTACCAAACATGGAACCCAATCACCATTCCAGTATAAGCCAGGATTGGAGATAGAATTATCCAGAAATGATTTGTGGAAAGTCCTATTGTCTGATGGCTTTGACCCCTGGGTGCCTCATGTGAAGCCAACAGAATTTTTGCAAGATCTTTGTAGACAGAGCTGCTGCTGGTCTGAACTAGAGGAGACAGACAAGGAAGAAATTGAAGGAAAAATTTCTTCAAAGACACAGCCATGGAGGTTGAGGTCTGGAGTCAGGGGGTCTCAGGCTGGGAGAGCAGAGTGGCTCACATGCATGAAAAGGGTGAGTTTGTCCCAGAGGTCGAGGGTGGGCCTTCAACCTCAATGTTCAGAAAGTGTTGCCACCTCAGGCCTCAAAGAGGGTAGAGCACATTCCCAGGGGACTGGAGAGAGCCTGGCTGCCACCACCCCATTGTTCTGAAGGGGTTGAGCATGTGCCTTGAAGATGGAAGAGAATCTGGGTGCTGCCCCAATGTTTGAGGAGGGTGGGGCCAAGAAGGTGGTCTCCCCAATGTGTGAATATGTTGGAGCACTTAACCCAGCATTTGGAGAGGAAAGGGCTGCTGCAAAGGCCCTTAGGAAGGGTTAGACTCCTTGCTCTCAAGCCCCAAGGATGCGACATCATTCTGTTAATAACTCAGACTTTGAAATCTAATGGAGTTTGCCCTGTGGGTTTTAGGAATTGTTTTGTTCCCTTAAACCCAGTTTTCCTTTCAGTTTTTCCTTACATCAATGGGACTATTTATCCTATGACTGTCCCTCCTCTGTATTTTGGAAACAGATAACTTGTTCTAAGTTTCACAGGTCCACAGCCAGAGGGTAATTTTGCTTTTGGACAGACCACACCTGTAACTGATTTTGATGGGATCTTGTACTTACCTATTGTTACTGAAATGATTTAGGTTTTTGTGATATTTTGATGGGATGAATCTATTTTGTTTTTGGAAAGAATATATTTTTCTGGAGTCTAGGGGGTGGAATGTGCTTTTTGTATATATTATGTCCCCTATAAAAATCCATATTCTTTAATGGCATCTTGTGGGGGCAGAGATATTAGTGTAGATTAGGTTGGAACTTATTGGTTCAGTGTTTCCATGGAGATGTGGCCACATCCATTCAGCGTGTGCCTTGATTAGTTCACTGGAGCACTTTATAAGCTCAGACAGAAGGAGCTCACAGTTAGCTGGAGCTGAGACAGACATGTTGAAGATGGCCCTTGGAAGCTGATACAGACAATTTGGCGAACACCATTTTGAAACACAACCTGGGAGCAAGCGGATGCCAGCCACATGCCTTCCCAACTAACAGAGGTTTTCCAGACACCAATGGCCTTTCTCCAGTGAAGGTACCCGATTGCTGATGTGTTACCTTGGATACTTTGTGGCCTTGAGACTGTAACTGTGTAACCAAATAAACCCCCTTTATAAAAGCCAATCCATCTCTGGTGTTTTGTAATCTGGCAGCATTAGCAAACCAGAACAATGTGTCACATATAAGTTTGGTTCTCATAATTGCTTTGTCTCTTCAGACTGTGTTCATTCTTGCCTTTTGATATGCTTTGTAATTTTTTACTGAAAGCCTGCTGTTTTGCATAGGACAGTAGACACTCAAGTATGAATATTTTATGTTCAGGACTGAGCATGCCTTTCCTCTTTCTAGGTATTTTGTATGCAGTTTTGTGTTACTCTTCAGGAATTGGAATGTGTTTGAGTTTGTTGTTCCTATGGTTAGCAACAGTGTACTAGGGACTTCAAATTCCTTTAGTGTTACCTTGTGTTTGCCTTCTTGGTTTGGGGCTTTCGCTTTACACTGTGCTGCAGATAGAGACTGTCTCTTGCAGATCTCCCACATGTATTTTAATGTTATTTTCCTCACGGCATGTTAGCCTGGTGCTGAATGGCAGGAAGAGGAGCTTTCTCTAACATCTTGGCTAATCCTCAGTTCTAGGTGGACACTGTGAACCTGGCCTTGGATGTGGGGGTTTCCCAAGTGTTCCTGCCCCTCTGGCAGTGCCACACTGGTCTTAGCACATATTCCTGACACTTGCCTCTCCCCCTGGGCTCTGGGATAGGAACTGTGCTTCATCGGGATCCACTTCCTTGAGACTTTAAAAGGCAGATGAGACATGTTTGAATTTTTCTCTTTTAGAATTCATAGTTCTTCCATTACCAGGGATCCCTGATAAAAAAAATTCACATTCCATAATGCTTTATTAATATGCAGCTTTTAAAATTTTTTTACAAACACCAGAAAAAACTAATCAAGCATCCTATATAAAACTTTCCAAACCTCCAGGGAGGTTTGTGAAGCAGGACAAAGTGCTCTTTACACAGGGACTGGCAGTACTTTCAAGTATCTGACATGCCCTGTGAGACCCCCACCCAGCCCACCACGTGCTCAGGCTCAGACGGGGAGGGCTCAGGAGTGGCTGAGCATGCTCACGGGTAGGGGCCCTTGCTGGTGCCCATGGCTGCTAAACCCTCAGCTTCTGAAGTGGCTCCTCAGAGGGCCAGAACCTCCCCAGCCTCCAGGATATCGATGTTCACTCAGTCCCCCTCCTTTTCTTCCTCCTCCTCCGAGTCTGCCTGGAAGCCATCCATGTCCCTAGCTCCAACCTAGCCCTTGTGCCTCCACTTCTTCATGAACTGGGTGATGCACATGGTGTCTGCTGTCTTCCTCTTCAGCGAGATGGGCATCATTTGCCTGGGCCCCATGGCAGGGATGCTGCCACTGTCTTCTTTGGTGGTAAAGGGCAGTGTGGTGATGTAGCTCCACTAGCACAGCATGGGCAGGTGCTCCTGATCAAAGCTCTTTACATCTGCTCCCCTCCTCTGCTTCAGTGGGTATCCACCATTGCCTCACGTTGTGGTTTGAGGTCCTTCTTCTGCAGATGAAGGATTTTATTCCTTAGGGGAGTTATGAGAGATAGGTCTCTGCAGAGTTTCAGAGTTTTGGTGGTGGCCTCCATTCTCCCCACCCCTCACCTGCAATGAGATGCCAACAGAGTCCTTAGGTAGTTAGAATTCCCCATCCCCAACCAGTACCACCTGTGAGCATTCTCAGGAACTCCCCTAGTCTCCTCTGTGAGCAGTTGGCAAGATTCCTGGATCAAAAGACACCAGGAGTTTGCAACTTTCCCAGGTCTGTAGCCCATATGGCTTTGCACATTCTCATTAGCCACAGTCAGCCTTCAGCAATTTGTTAAAAAATGTTTAGTCTTCTTACCAGCTTTTATGGTGTTCATTGGTGTCTCTCTTTAGATTTTGTGTTATTTACCCTTTGACCACAGTTTACTGGTGGGCTCAAGAAAAGTCATTAATTTGAAGTTTGCCCAGCATTTTTCTTGTCACATGGTTGTCCAGGTCTCTGCATCTCTAAATTGAAGCCCAATGTCTCTACTTCCTTTTAAACTTGATATCTGTGATTCAGGTAGTACCAGAGATGAGATATTCAGTGCTTGCTTCACTAACAATCTTTACAATATCTGTTCCTAGGAGGAAAAGCAAAACAGTCATTTAATAAAGGACACCCTTCTTTCTCCCATTCCTTATATGCCAAATATTAAATTTAAAAATATATAATAACTTAATTACTGGGAAAAAAGCCCACTAATCATAAGCAGACATGTTACTGGCAGTTATCAATGTAATATTCAGTTACATTTTCCAAATATATTTTACTACTTCTTAGCAAACTCTAAATGCACTATCATCAAGTGATATAATAAATGCAATGATTAATTTTTATTCTCCCAGTCCTATGATATATATTGAGTTAAAAGAAAAGCATGCTACTGTGACTCTTCAAGAATTATGTTTTTAATTAGGAGAAAGAAAACTTCAAAGGACTCTTATGTCCAGCCTGTATACTTATCACAGTTAATCAAAACTTTCCAACCATCGTGGGTCTTAATGTAAAATTAGACTAAAATTCTCCCAAGAAAATGTTTTTTTCTTGCAAGTTTGCAAATACTGTTTTTGGTTTTTATTTCATTTTCTTTCCTAGTCAATCCAGAAATAACAGATAATTCAATAATTATGTATTTTATTAAGTTTTATAAATCCACTCCATTAGGCCTAGTCTCCTTGGCTCACTCTGAATGGTTAGGGCAAGTCATTGAGACACACACACAAACAGACACATGCACACACACACACGTCCATGCTCTGCTTGCGGCCTGTTAACTCAGATGGAGGCTATTGACTCCAGAGCCCTGAGGTCACTCCCTAGACCAGTGAATTTGGTTCAAATGTTTGTCTTCATCTTCCATTAAGGTGCACACCTTGGGTCTTTTTTCCTTTGACACCTTCCCTGCCCTTAGTGCAGCAGAGCAACTTGGGGACCCTTTGAAGCTTCTGGGAAGCTAGGAGGTCTCTAAGTGTGCCCTCCCCACATGCCATTGTGATAACTTCTGTAGGTGAGATCAAGGGCAAGTGTGCACTAGAAAATCTGTTGATTTAACGGATGTTCCTCTGCATTGCATCTTTACCTTGTGTTTAGGTGCTTCAGGTTTAAGGAGTGGTAGAGCCTCCTTAGGATGAAAGGAAACTCTCACAACTCACGGAATATTTCTGACTTTGGATGTCATGTGGTTCTAGATATCCCCTTTCCTGAGGAGACTGGAACAATTGTTGGCATGCTTTGAAGACCCTGAATGTAAGTCTCTGTTTCTTGGAAGCTGAACCTTTATCCCAACTTGCTCAATTCTTCTGTATTATGACTGTCCTCTATGAGGCAGCCTGTATCACTTATGACTTTTATTTTCAGCAACAATTATGAGTCTTCTTGTACCCCCCAATTCATTTTCCAAACAGCAACCAGCATGGCTTATTTACCCAGTAAATAATTGTCCGTTTGCATAACACTTGTGTTCAAACACCTCCAGCCTCTAGTCTTACCCTTCCTAGCCATGTGGCCTTGGGCACAGTATTCAAATTCTCTACAACTCAGTTCTCTCTTCTATAAAACAGAGATAATGATGCCTCCCTCATAGGATCATTATGAGAATTAAATAATCCTCACAGAGCATGTAGAACACAGGGCAAGTGCTCAATGAATAGTAACTGCTGCTCCTGCTACACTAATTGCTAAGACTGATAATTTCCCTCATGCTTAAAATTCAGTCCAAACTTCTCATGAAGGCTGTGTGGCTTTCTGCATCCTGCTGCTTCTCTAACCTTCTTCTTTGCATGCTTGTTTTAAATTCCCAGATCTGCTACCACAAATAACCACATACTTGTTTTGGCTTAAACAATGGGAATTTATTGGCTCACCATTTTGAGACCAGAAGAAAGTCCAAAATCAAGATACCGACAAGGCTGGCCTTCTCTCTGATGACAGTAGAATGCTGGTGCTGGCTACCAGCAATTCTTGGGGTTCCTTGGCTTTTATATTTGCCTCCTGTCACAGGACAATGTCATCTCTTTTCTCTCTTCTGTGACTTCTAGGTCTCTTTATAAAGTCTCTAGTAATGCAGATCAAGATCTACCCTTGTTCATTTTGCCACATCTTAACTATAAATAACATCTTCAAAAAGTCCTATTTACAAGGGGTTTACACCCACAGGGACATAGATGAAGATTAAGAACAGGTGTGTATTGGGGTACATAACTCAACCTACCACCATTGCCCCTGAGCTATTAGTAAGTGACTGTCCCTTGGCTCCATATCTGCTCTCTGTGCTCTGCTCTCTGAGCTGGATCTGGGACTTGGAGCCTTTCTCTCTAGCCTGGGCTCCTGTGAGGTCACCTTTGGGGTTCTGGGTTGGAGGGACTGCTTCTTCCCAGTTTCTGTGCCTGTTGCTGTTGCCCAGAGACATCCTGCAGCTGGGTCATCCTCCAGCTCTTTTTGCAGCCCCCTCCTCCAGCAAATTTGTGGCCCAACTAGAGGCCTCCAAACCAGAAGCTCCAGGAAGCCTCCACCTCAGAGATCTGACATCTCTCCTTGGGCTTCTGGGTTTATCTCACTCCAACCTGTTCCCCTACTCCCACCCATCTCCATCTCCCATAGCTACTCTCTATGTTCCCTTGCTATGCCCAGTTCACTTCACTTTATCCATTTTCAAACCCCATATGACCTTAGGTTACAGTTCTCCCTGAGCAAACAGAGAGTGTGATTTCTATTTTCTCTTGGCCTGCAAGTCTCCTCCTCTCATCCCCTCCCACCTCTGCCTCTTCATTGACTGGTAATGTATTGTCCTTCACATCTCATCTTACAGGCCTTCCCCACCTCCCCCTCTAGGAGCTTTCACCTCCTTTTATAAAATTCATCACTCAAATAGTTTCATTCCTAGAATTTCTCACAGTTTGTAATTACTGTTTTATTCACCTTAAGCCTTATGAAGCCAACAACCATGTGTCTTCATCTTCTTCATGTTCCATAATTAGCACAGTGCTTGAAAGACAGCAGACAATCACGAGACAGGGGTGCATTGGGTGACGACAATCCTCCACCTTAGGACCTGTGGAGCAGTGAAACGTCTTCCTCAGGCTTTCCATGGCTTGTGCCTGTTTTTCCTCCTGGTGAGCAAAAAACAAAGTGTGCCACCTCTGTGGTGATTAAGTAATTCCCCCAGGTTATTGACGCACAAACAGTTTTGCTCACTAAATATTAAAACAGGCCTTGCAAAGTTACATGGCATCATTAAAATAATCCTTTAAGGGAGTGGAATCCAGGGAAGTAACTTTTCCTTTTGCAGTTTTTAAAATGGGATTAATTTCAGAAAAACAGCTAACCTCCTACATTTGATCAACCAGTTTTGACAAGCATAGAGTCCAGGGTCCAGAAGAAACCATATCATATTGGATGCTGTTTCATAGCATGACACTGCTATGCCAGGAGTGTCTAAGAAGCATGGAGTTGAGGGGATGAATATTTTAACCAGTTACTTGCCATGCAGATGAACACTGCTGTGCTTCTCAACCTTCTGTTTGTGTTAAACCAGAGTACGTCCCTTTCTAATATTTACCTTCAATACATGGTCTGGCCTTGGAGGCCAAAATTAAAGGTAATCTACTTGTGCCGGTTTGGCTATATTATGTCTCCCAGAAAAGCCATATTCTTTAATGCAATCTTGTGGGGGCAGACTGATTAGTCTGTGGATTAGGGTGGAACCTCTGATTGAATTATTTCCATGGGGTGTGGACCCCACCCATTCAGAGTAGGGTCCTGATTAGTTCACTGGAGTTCTTAAGAGAGCTCACAGACAGAAGGAGCTCAGAGAAGCTGAGAGAGACATTTTGGAGAGAAACTAAGATATGTAATCCAGAGTTTGCCCCTGGGAGAAGCTACAAGCCAACACAGATGCTGAGGCTTGGAGATACTTGGAGATGGAGACAGAAGGATGTTTGGAGATGCTAAGCTAAGAGATGAAGACCAGAGTTTGCCCCAGAGAAGCTAAGAGAGGACCCCCAGATGCTTAGAGAGAAATGCCCTGAAAGAAAGACGCAAGGTTGCATAGGAGCTGAGAGGCGCTAAGAGAAACCCAGAAACATTTGGGAGAAAGCCATTTTGAAACACAACCCAGGAGCAAAGGACCAGCAGATGCCAGCCAGGTGCCTTCCCAGCTGACAGAGGTGTTCCAGATGCCATCAGCCTTTCTTCAATGAAAGTATCCTCTTGTTAATGCCTTAATCTGGACACTTCTATGGCCTTGGAACTATACATTTATAAATTAATAAATCCCCTTTATAAATGCCAATCCATTTCTGGTATTTTGCTTAATGGCAGCATTAGCAAACCAGGATACTACTCTAAGAGGCAACTATAGTGAAATATTGTGGAATCGACCAAACGTGTAGAATGAAGTACATTGAAAGCATACTTTAATATGTAAGGCTATATCCCTGCAACTGGAGAAGTGCTCTGGAACAACAGTGGGCACTTGCTTCTGCTCTGATTTTTGTCTCATACTGTGGAGGAAGACAGTCTGAGAATCTTTTGCCTCATTGTCCATTTGAGGCTGGGTAAGTCCACCTCTGATCTTACTGGTAGACTTCTCCTCTCTCGAAAGCTTGCCACCCTGCTTTCTTGATCGCTACACTTTCTTCCTAAGCAATCTAAAGAAATCTCATTTAATATGATGGCCCAGATGTTCCCAAAATGTTATTTACTCCCAAACATACATCTCTGGTCTAAGGCTTATGTCTTTCTTTTCCTTATCCTGAGGAACCACTAATCCCTCTGAGCAGTCTCCTCACCTTTGAGCTCACATGTAATCCTGCCCCTTCCTGCACCTGCCCCCTCTCTCCATGTGGGATTCTCCTCTGTGGCTCTGACCCCACAGACCACACACATCAGTCACTCTACACTTGCTCATTTCATCCTGCTTTGTTTTTGACCAGGTCACCGATGATGGTCATCAAACCCACCTAGGTTTCTACATCCAGGGTGCAAGAGTATGGTCCTTCTTCCATGGCCCCTTAGCAGTAGGGAGAGCCAACTGAAGGTTTAATTTCCCTTGTGAGATGCTGCAGGACTATGTGCAAAGTGCTGGGGGCATGCCAGATGGTGGCTGCTCTATCAGCCAGTGCACCAGAGCAACTATGAAAATCAGAGCTCCCTGCCAACCAGTGATGGAGGTGAAACATTCCTAAGAAACTACTTTTGTGTGCTAAGCTACTGAATTTGGGGTTGTTTATTACCTCAAAACACCATAGCCTATCCTGGATGATATACAGCTATTTAAATGATATTTAGCTCTTCTGATTTACCTGCAATTTAAGGACAGAGACAGAATCCTTTACATTTTTAAGCCACACACATGGTCATTTTCTCCTGTGGTTGTGCAAAAGCAGTGTTCTTTGAGTTGAGATGTATTCAATAAAACTGCATGTTAAAAGTAATGAAAAATATAAGTATTTATAGGGAGGTGGAACATTTTCCTTTTTCAACTCATGAAGTGAAATATATGGTGTGGTGTGCTGGTGTTTCTTGGCAGTGTTCAAGATGTCACTGAGCAAAGACAGTATTGGGTACACTTTCAAAAGTGAAAAATAATTTGTGCTGGTTTTACATGAAGGAATTTTTATTTTCCTGATGCAGCCCTTTCTCAGGATAATACAAAAAATATTTGACTTACCATATTGTTTAATGATCATTAGGCTGTTAGAATATGGCAGTTATCACTTATTAAAACCTCCTGTAAGTTCAGCAGTGAATTAGTAGAGTCAAGTTTTGAGACCATAATATCTATGAAGCAAGCAGCAATTTTTAGCCCAGTACATCAAAGCTTCTGTCCAGGATAAGTTGTGTTATTTGTGTGCTGCCTCTTTCCTGAAGGGAGATGAAAGCTCAACCTTAGACAATGATTGAAATCCTAGGTGGGATTATGTGTGGCTAAAGAGGGGGCCAGTGTGGCAACTACTTGACATGAAAACCCCCTGAAAGGCAGATTTCAGAGACAGATTCAATGGACATGTCTGTTAGAGCAAGATGACTGGTCCCTGGCATATAGATTCTTCTGGGTTTTCTGTGTATACAATACATTCTACAAAAACCCAAGGTCAAAGTGGAGGGAGGAAGGATCAAGAATCATTATACAGAGTTGTAGGGTAAGAATCAGAAATTGAATATGAGGACAAGATTTGAAATTGAGTAGGAAGCAAGCTTCTTTGGGTTTATCTTGTATCTTCCTTTGCCTCCTAATAGCCTGCCATAGCATGCCCCAGGCTCAGAAGGAAAAGGATATTTCATTGTACAACTCTGTAAGAACATGAAAACTAGGATCCTTATTGTTAATCTATATATTTTACATATATATCATAGAGTAACTTCATAAAAGCAAAACAATTTGAAAGAGAGTAACTATATACAACTCCAACAAATTAAGTTGACAGTCATCAAAGCTGAGCTGTTCTGACTCCACACAACCTCATATTTTCTTATTTAGGAAATATGTCACCGTTTTCCAGAAATAGCATTCCTTTTAAAAGGAGCAGATGTTATCCTGGAGTAATGTAGGCATTAAATGGAATTAATTTCAAGATTTTCTTTCACAGTTGTTGTTATCACCTTTGGAAATCAATGACTCTGTTTTCCTTGACTGTTCAGTCTTTATCCTTGATT
The DNA here is from genome assembly GCF_015220235.1 of Choloepus didactylus. Taxonomy (NCBI): domain Eukaryota; kingdom Metazoa; phylum Chordata; class Mammalia; order Pilosa; family Megalonychidae; genus Choloepus; species Choloepus didactylus. The sequence goes on from NC_051310.1 coordinate 69,648,604, forward strand.
TACTGATCTCTAGTCACACTCCAGATGGTTGATGATGAGGGATTTCAATGCCTGATCAGACGATGGCTCCATCAGCTCTTCTCGCAAATTCTGGGATGACTAGAGATTTTAAAGTTGCTGATTTCTCTTCAGATACAGCAACTTTTTGTGCAGATCAAATGACTGAATTACAAGTTTCTAATTAACCCTTCCAGAGAGAAGAAAACATTGCAAACTAACGTCTTAATAGAAAATACGATGATTTTAGTGATACTGAATTTCAAAATAGGTTTTTTATATTTAGAAAACTTGATTCACAGTTCCTCATTGTATACCTGGAGACAAAGAGGCAAAGTGTCACTGAAATGTTATAATTATTGTCACTGTCAGGTTAAGAAAAAATCTAGATTATGGGATCTTTACCAGGTATGCTAATAAGTAGCAAATTCATATCATAACTTGCTTTAAAATACGTGCTATTGGTGTGGATTTATACATTATAGATCAAATGAATTTGTTTAAGACAGAGCCTAAACTGTGCCCATCTGGATGCGTAGACCTCAGATTATGTGAAAGAGTTTAGGGTGAGGAGAAGTCAGGACACATATGTGTGCTGTTTCACCTTTCTAACTGAAGGAAAGATCTGGACATCGGGACATTGTTCACCAGATGTTCTATTTTCTCTGCTCCAGATTACTGAGTTTTACCCCCCACCAGCCGTTTGCTCTATTCAATGAGATTTCCTTTTCATTTTTCACTGAGAGAAGTCAAGAGCAGTAGGTGCTCAGAGCTGGGCCATGCACTCAAACTCTCAGGCTCAGCCCCAGGCAGATCTTGGCCGTCCCCTCCCCAACTCTGTGTGCCCAGGACTATCATGTCAGCCACAGCTGGCCTTCCCCATGTCTTGTCATCTAAGTTACTATTTCAGCCCCCAAAAACGAGTCATTACATCTGTCCCCATTTGTGTGCTTGTTCCAGTGAGCTCTTTGAGAAGGTAATGATGGAATTCTCACCCTGGAGCCCCCGAACTCTAGCATTGTACATAGACCTGAGTAAGTACTTGCACGGGTTAGATAAGTGACAGGATACATTTTTCAGAATTGAGAAAATTGCTTTGGGTCTTATGGACTAAAAGATGAGACCAATAGTTACAAACTTTTGAAATATACACCCTAATAAAAAACATCCATAGAAATAAGGGATTAGTGTTGGATTACCAACTTTCTATTTTGCCAAGTAAAGGTGTCAAAAAAACATAGCTATTAAACCATTCTCTTTATTGCCAGTATAATATTCATACATGTATACAGAAAATAATTTTGGAATCTTAAAATGCTCTCTTCTTTTTGCTTCCTCAGTTTTCTGTTGGTTCTTGAACATGACATAATTGTAAAAATTCTGTATTGATTTTCTATTACCACAAACCAGGTGTCTTAAAACAACACAACTTTATTATAATCTTGCAGTTCTGTAGGTCAAAAGTCTAGCGTGTGTTTTCGCTGGATTAAAATCAAGATCTCAGCTGAAAACAAGCCTCTTGCCTTGGCTCATAGCCTGCTTCCTCTGTCTTCAAAGTCAGCAGTGTGGCTTCTGTCTGACCCTACTTCTGTCATTACATCTCCTTCTGATGTCAGAAAAGTTTTCTGCTTTTAAGGACACGTGATCAAACCCATGTGGATAATCCAGGATAAACTCCTCATTTTAAGGTCCTTACCTACATCTGCAAAATCCCTTTTCTGCATAAAGGAGCATTTTCACAGGTCTGGGGAACTGGGACACGATGTTGGGTGTTGTGTTGGGGGAGGGCTGGGTGAGCCCCCCTGCCCACCACAATTTCCTTCCACAGGGGCCTTCCTGGCTGGAGTGCCTGGGTTAGATTTCTGAGAAGGCAAGTGATGAAGGGGCATGAAGAGTGGAGGAAGGGAGAGCTGAAAAATAGCAAAACCTGATGGCTATTTCCTCTGAAAATTCTGTCTTGTGATCTGACTCATGGGTAAATTATTTGGCTAGACCATTACAATGGATGACAATTTGTTCTGAGCTGCTTTGAAAAATCTGTCTTTTTACTTCCAGATCCAGATATGAAACAGTATTTGCGGCAAAAATGAAAATGAGTTTTAAACAATTGCCTTTTCTTGTTGGAGAGTCTGTGGAAAGCATCATACAAATTAGTCACATAATGCAGTGCACACATTTGCATGGCTTGTCCACCATAATAAGACACAGTCTCCCTAAACACAGTATCACTAACAGCCTTGTCCCCGGAGATTAACTGAGCCTTAAATTCAAACTTTGAGTTGATTCTTCCTTAATTCCAAACTCATATCTTCTTTCTTTGGTGCATTTTCCCCCTTCAAATGTAATCATCCACTGGATAAAAAGAATTTAATTCCTTTAATTATAAAAGAATGCTTTTGAGATTTTAATAACTTTTAAAAAGTAGATGTGTCATGTAAAAAATGTCATTGATTTGTGCATTGCACTGAAATATAATTTGTACATTATAAGACACATGCTTCTATACAAACTAAAACATGTTCTGTTACATAGCAATAATTGAAGCATTTTTCTTACATTTTATTGTTCCATTTATAATATGAAGAAAGGTACTGAATGTACTGTGTAAGACTGTGAGTTTTTGTCTTAATTGTAGCTTTGCAAAAGATTTAGTTGCATATTCATAACCACCGGTGACATGGTGCCAAGTGCTGAAACAATTATTCAGTGAATTCTTTGCACAGCTCTTCAGGGGAAAGGATGGAAGTGCTGAAGCTGGGTTCTATTTTAAGATCTTTGGCTAATGATTGCTCCAGCTACACAAAGAAGCATTGTACCTCTAGAGAAAGGTTCAAGAAGATGAGAAACAACGCATCTATGATTAGTTAGAAGGAAAAAATTAATGTAGAGTAAGGCACACATTGTATATTCAGTACATATTAATGGAATGAGTAAAATCATTCCAGGTCTAGAATAAATACTCCAACTTTTGTTTAAAAAAATCTTAGTATTTGCACTCATTTCTTCATATTTAATATATAACCCCTAAAAATCTTATCTGTTAGGTAATATAACAAAAACAAAAGTCTATCGTTCTGTACTTGTTATAAAACATGTTAAAATATTATTCATTTGATCAGAAATAATAAACATAACTTATTACTTATCCCCTTCTTGCAAAAGAAGAAACTAAGGCAGAGTGAGTTTAAATGTCCTATCCAGCTTCTCACAGCTGGTAGTGCTAATCAGAAATCTATTCTCATTTTTTTTCTCAGGGATCTTTCTAGTATGCTATACAGAGTGTCATAGAAACATGCTCTCTTTTATCCAATAATCTCTCTTGCAACATGAGTCAACTTCTCAAAATTAATCACAATGAAAATCACTGACAAATAAGAAATCAGTACCCAAAATGCTAACCATTTCGCCTTTGTATATATATGTTTGGAAAATACCTAAGTGAACAGCAGACTTTACTTGATTTTGACGTTGCTGTTGTTTGGATTGTTTTTTTCAGACAAGCGTATGCTTTGAGTAGGGCCAATATCTTCTAAGAAATTGAGAAAACGACTTTGAAGCCTTGCTTTTTGGCAGAATCTCATGATTCCTGTTTACAGAAGGGGAATATAAAAAAGAAATTCACTTCATAGAGTTTTAAATAAAGGAAAAAAAATCTGAAAAGGGGAATCTGAAAAGGCTTGCTTTGCAATTTATTTCAAATGTGGAATAAAGATTCAGTTGAATTCATTACTGATCAGGGGTCAGTCAGAACATATTTCATCTATGTTTATGCTAGTCCTACAGCCGGCACTTGGACAATTCTGAGAAACTTCTTTATTTGCATAGAATGCCTGATTATGGGAGTTTGCTGAAATTAGTGTTGACTGGTAGGTACTGAAACTGGCTGCAAGCTTTTCTGTCTCTGTGCATGACATCAGGCAAAAGTTAAGTGGCAAGTTGAGGATTTTTTGGCAGGTCCAAATGCAATCCCCACAAGTCAACAGAACTAAGGCTGCGGTTGTAGATACTTATATTTGTGTATTTAGATGGAGTTAGATTCAGCTGAAGTTAAAGGCATCCCCAATTAACTTTATATTAAACACAACCTGAAGCTCCCTTATATAGGCATAATTGGGGTCTGCAGTTCTGAACCAATACAGCCATTGTCAACACAAACTCCTAGCTCACGGCTGCATTGTGCCCTACAAGAATGTCCGTCATCCTCGTGGTTGACAGTGGTGAACTACAGTCTAGCCATCCCATTGTATTCCAGATGGCAGGTTGGAGGATGAGACAAACAAGAAGGAAGTGAGCAAAGGGTGGTGTCCAGATGCATTGAAGAAGGTTTCTTAGATGTTGCCGCACAACCTTTCCTCATACAGTTCATTCACTAGAATTCAGTTACCGAGACACAGTGTTGCAGGGAAGGTGGCAACGTGCAACCTCCTTGCATGGCTGAGCATCCTCACAGGGTCAGTGCTCCTGCTAAGGGTCCTGGGGAGTCGGGGCAGGGGAGCAACAGTAGTGAAGGGCCACAGCACGCAGCTTCAGGCAGTGAGTTTAAAACAACAATAAAGTTGGCTAAAAATTTCTCTGTTTTTACTATTACCATGTGCCATAAATCTAAACAACTTCAGTAGTAAAATATCCACCCTGAAAACATCTTTTGGTAGTCTACTGTCTAAACCAGGGCTTCTCGACCATGGCACCACTGATATTTTGAGCTGGGTAATTATTTGCTGTGGGGAATTGTCCTGTGCACTGCAGGGCATATAGTGGTGTCTGCACACTAGTTGCCAATAGATGGATTTCCATCCCTTCGTGGCAAACAGGAATATGTCCAGACATTGTCATTTCTCCCCTGGGGCTTAAAATCACCCCCTGTTGGGAAAATAACTGGTCTTACAGTTACTGCTGAGTTGTAATAATAGCTGTAAGCTATTCAGGTTCACACATTTGAATAATTTATCCTTAATAAATGTTGTATTTTCTGTGGAAGTCAGTTTGGAGAACTCAGTTATGCTGTGAGTGCACACACACAGGCTCAGCTACCCGTGCTCATTTTGAAAGTAAGTTGGTGTGGTTCAGAATCGTGGCAGCTCACTTTCAGAACAATATCTCAAACCACTGTGGTACTGCGTATTCCGGTTTTGACCCAGTAGGTTTAAAATAAATAGCAATACACAGGGAATGCAAGAGATGAAGAAATGGAATTTGAGTTATTCAATTCTGTCTTCCTCCATGACCAGTTGCAGTTTTTGTGATGGAAATTATATCATTTGCACCAGTGAAAAGTTTAGTTCATATGTGAAATGTTTTATTGAATTTGAATAATGCATTTAAAAATTGAAGTTGATTCTTTTTTTTGTAATTGTTACTCTTCTTATTCATTACTAAACTCTCATGTTATTATTCATTACTGTCACACATCAAATAAGATTTATTTTCAGAAAACATATTCATGTAATTAAGGCATATTTTTGTTTGTTTGCTTTCTTATCTACTGACATGATTATATAAGGAGGGTCAATAATTCAGTATTTTCACTATCTGTGTTTCCTTTCTGATGATTATATTAGGAACTCCATTTCATGATTATCACTGAAAATAATTTTGCCAGAAAGAGTTGTGTTTGTTAGAAAATGACCTGCTCTGGCTTTTAATTCTGCCAGATAAACCCTGGGTGGCCAGCACACTTTGCTCTTACTGGTTCCAAACAAACCAATTCTGAAAACGATACAAGGAAGTCATCTTAAAAATGGGAGGCCTGGAAGACATTTAACTAATCCCTGCCAAGAGTAACATATTTAAAGGACTAATGATTTTTCATGGAATCAAACACCATAGGATTCAGACACTGAACAGGAATTGCGCAAATTTTCCACCATGTGGGGCCAGGAGATTCTGGGTAACTGAGGGCTCGAGGAAGGTAATGGACAGACTGATTGGAGCCATTTAATTTTAATGATTAAATCTCAACTGTGATATTTGTCAAGAATGAGGAGACTATGAAATGTGCACTTACTTGAAGAGAGGAAATCTGTGGTCTCTGTTCACTCTGGTGAAATCTTAGGGAGTTTCCTCTAAACGACATATTAAATAAGTGCCGAAATTGCAAGAATCCTGACTTCTTTGAGTTTTTCCATTCCCACAGGGAAAGTTAATTAGAAGCTAATGAACAATTTATGGGATTCTCATATGAAAGGGTTGAAACAGTTCAAGTGTTTTTTTCCTAAAATAGACACGATCATGCAAGAAGCCTGAATTAGAAAAATAAGGTATATTTATACCAAAAAAGGAACTACACTAAACTATATTCATTTGAAAATTATGCATTATATTTTTAGGAAGAAGCCAACTTAAAAGTTGGAAAATATTACCTAGATATGTTTTGCATTGATTGAACAAATTCCCCCACTGATCTAACCCTGGAGTTTGGGGTCCATGTGGTGCAGTTCTAGATGACTGTGAAAAGTGGTCAGTAGAAAAGAGACTTTGATGCTAGATCATAAATGGACATCCCTTCTCCCCAAGTTTCTTTGGTCTTCTACTCTGATGATTACGGGTGGTGTCATCAGAGCAAGGTGATTTTCTCCAGAGTAATATGATGAAACTGTTACTACATGGTATCAATTGCTAGGTTATTGTTAGGTTACTCAGATATTCAGACAGACAAGCCCAGCACTTAAACACCATTCTGGACCCTTTAAATGTAGCCACAGCCCAATCCCTGGAACCTATGAAAGGCAAGAAGGGGGCTTTGCTGATGTGGTTATAAGCATCTTAAGATGGGGAATTTGTCCTGGATTATCTAGGGAGACCTAAAGGCCATCACTTGTACCCTTCTAAGAAGGAGGCAGAGGGAAACTGGACACACAGAAGAGAAGGCAGTGTCACCTCTCCAGAGTCAGAGCGGGAGAGAGTTGAAGGTGCTGACCTTGAATACTGGAGTGATGCAGCCGTGAGCTACAGTCTATGGGCAGCCACAAGAAGCTGGAAGATGCAAACAGGTTCTCTGCTAGAGCCTCCAAAGGGAGAACAGCCCTCTGACACCTTGCTTTCAGCCCAGTGATACTGATTCTGTCTGGCCTGCAGAACTCAGAGAGAATACATTTCTGTTTAAGCCACCAGATTTGTGGTACTTTATTATAGCAGCCACAGGAAATGAATGCACAGCTATAACATGGAATGAGGAATATACTACTGTGGACTGAGTGTCCAGGACACAGGGCAGATGTCAGCAGACATTTTCTATAAAGGGCCAGATAGCAAATATTTTCAGGTTTGTGCACCATGCAGTCTTTGTTGCAACTACTCAAATCTACCATTTGTAGTGTGAAAGCAGCCACAAAAAAATATGTAAAATAATTGGTGTGGCTGTGTACCAATAAAGCTTTATTTACAAAACAGTTTGTGGGTCAGATTTTATCTGCAGAACACACATAGTTTACAACCCCCTTACATAGAATAAAGTAAAAAAAAAAAAAAAAAGAAAGAAAGAAAGAAAGGAAGAAAAAAAAGCAAATTAAAAAAAAACTGGGATGATAGAATGGTCTGCTATGATTTGGCTAAGAAAAGGAAATATAAAAATACACATGTGGGTACTTATATAGAAAACAAGATGAAGAAAACAAAAAAAGTCATTTAAATGGTTACATTTTAGAGAAGGAAGAGAGTAGGGTGGTGATAGGAGCCAGACTTCCTAGAATGTATCTCATCTTGTAGATATGACCTTGTAATCATAAAGATATTTTACATAGACATAAATCAAAATTAAATTTAGAAAGTAGTGCTTGTAAAATGAAGACAAGATAGAATCCATGAATGCGTGTCCAGTTGGTGACATAAACATACAGAGAGTTTAAAGCCCAGTTATTTGACTATACATTCATGTGGGGGAATATGTATTCCAAAAGAAAAAAAGAAGAAAGAGAAAAAAAAAGCTTAAAGTGTTTTCAATAGTAATGATGCTGTGGGTAGTGTTTGACTAATTATTCTAAGAAAGTTTGATACATATTGTGGGAAGAAGAAATGGGCCATTATATTATTATATTGGAGTCATTGAGAACATGATTTTGCAACACAAGGGAAAAATGAGGATGTGTAATATCAATTAAGTTAAAGGAAAAAGAAACCGTATGTTCCTGAATTTGAACTGTAAAATAAAATATAACATTGACAAATATATATATATAATCTCACAATTAAATTCCAAGCTGTTTCTGCAGAAAAGTCTAAGAATTAGGACCAACTCAGCAGCAACAGCCCCCTCTAGTACTCAACTTTTGACCTCTAAGTACTTTTTCCCATTAAAGGATACTAGGGCTCCTTGGAGAAATGATAGATTCCAGTAAGGAACAGAAATTGTACTGGATGAATCTGTTACATCTTCTCACAGCAAGGAAACTATCAAAGACTATTAGAAACCAACCTATAGAGGTTCTCAATGACCAAATTGGAACAATTTGAGCATTGATTAAGATTGAAACATTTCCACAATGTATAAATACATAAGTGCATACTGATAGTTTAAGGATGCTAAGCAATAACAACACTACAATAGCTAAGCAGTCAATATGGAGGATGCTACAGAACCAATCATTTTTAAAGCTGGTAAGTAAAGGGAGGGGGGAATGAAACATCTGTCCTGTGTTTGCTATACAAATGCTACCTTGACACCAAATAGTTGCTGTGGAGAAATTTCACATTATAGAAGTATCCCAACTCATATGTAAAGAAGGGAATGAAGAATTAGAATATCACCATTTTGTAACCCCTAGTGAACTAATAGATATATGTGTTGATCATCAATGGATGCTCACATCAGAAAAAGCAGGACAACCAGACAGTAAGTAAATACACCACCAATCAGGAAAAAGTCTTGACAGAAAAGGAAAGAAAGTCAAATGTGAATCTGATCAAGACTCTAGAACTAACTACAAATTTGCATGAAACAGGGAGCCAGAAAAACACATCTAATGATCCTGGTCAGTATAATCCAGATTGTAGCAAACCCTACAAGACAAATGACACATTTTCTTCAATGAAAAAATTTGCATGGAAAAACAAGGGAAAGGGATCCTATAGATTAAAAGAAAGTTAAAAGACACCAAACAATTACAAGATATGCACCTTATTTCAATTTGGATTCAAACAAAATGTGAAAAAAGAACCCAACTTGATACTCTCAGGGACTCAAACATTGGTTGGATACTTGATGGAATTAAGGAATTATTGTCCATCGTGTTTAGCCATGAATATTTACAAAGATAAAATTTTGTGAGGTTTGAGACTTGTATCAGTATAATCTGTAGGGGGGAAGGGGACAAATATAGATAAAACAAAATTGACCATAAGTTGATCATTTCTAGAGCCAAATATAAGTAAATAGTGATCACTATTTTCAGTATATCAAAGCAAACAAAAAAGCACTCCCAATAATAAATTTAAAGACAAATGACTGTAAAAAATGGAATCATACCAAAAGCATAAAATCCATGTGTTGATAATGATACTTTTATAATAAGTAAATTCATTGGTCACCTGTTAGGTTGTCAGGGCATGAGTTCATTACTTCTGAAAATTTATAAATACTGGGAAAAAATAAAGCTTTTCCTGAACAGATTATATTTGATGGCAGAAAGTTATTGTTTATAAAAGAATGACAACTAATAAATGTAGGAAAAGAGGTAAATTTTAAAAATCACATTTTACAATCTCTAGTGAAATAATGGAATGGGCAGCACCAATGGTCGATAAAACCACTCGGTAAAAGTTTGAGGGGAAATTTATAATGGATGAGATTTGCTGATGCTACTTGATCCTGCTGCTTAATCTTAATATCAGTAAAAATTGGTTGAGCTCACACCAGGTGATTCCTGGTAGGGTACAAAAGGACACACCAAATATAAGCACCACTTACAAAGTGCTCATGAACAAATAACTGAACTTTAATTAAGGCTCTAGATCTAGCCATCGATTCTCAGAATACGCAGCAGAGGAACACATTTAGCAAAACTCAAAAGAAGCACTAAGCCAAATCCAAAGTGCAGGAAAGTCTCAGGACAATTATCCAATTTCTTCAATGAATATATGGCCAAGAAAGGGAGGGGCATTGACACATGAAAACAGACTGGAAGGACATATCACCCACCTGTAGCATGTGGACCTTGCCTTGGTCCTGATTCCAACAAACCAATTGGTAAAGGACATTTTTTTAGTCAATCAGGGAAATTTGTACATTGCATATTAGACGATTATGTTACGGTATTAATGATAACTGTGTTGGTTGGCTGTAAAAAATAAAATTCCATTATTCCATAGAGATACCTACTAAAATATTTATAGGTGATATGAAATGGAATTTTCTTTAAGATACACCAGCCCTTGCCCAGAAGTGTGGTAGGGAATAGAGGAAATAACAAAACTAGGTAAATGGTGAAACAAGAACATTACAGGGGGTGAACCTTTGTTCTGTGCTCTCTGCTTTTATATGTTTGAAAATTTCCATTAAAGAGCAAAATCCAAAAACTCCTGCTCCGTTCTCCTCCCTCCCTCTGTCCTTCCCACTCTCTCTCCCTTCTTCCCTCCTTCCTTCTTCTTTCCTTCCTTCTTTCCTCCCTCCCTCCCTTCCTTCCTATTAAATATATCAGGTACCAACTGGTTATAAGAACAGAATCAATGTTGAAGGTTTTGCTTTTGGAAAACCAGTATAAATCAAATTCTGAAATAAATTTTTTCTTTTCTTCATCTTTATGGAGCTTTGAGTCACATTTTTATTTCAGTAAACAAAAAGTTTTCAGAATTCCAAGAAGCAAAAAGCATTAGTTTCATCTGGCAAACAGCAAGGTGCCTCAGTTATAAGGCATGTTTAAAAGCTATTTAGCTACAAACTGATGTACTGAAAGCTTACTAAGTATGGATGTTGGAACAATTAATGAAAACAGCCTCCAGGGTATTTTTATATCTTAAAAAAAGAAAAGAAAAGAACCCTTCACTCCATACTTTCACGTTAGCAATGGAAAACCCTTGTGATGATTCATTCTATGTCCCACTTACTCAGAGAAGAGTTTTTAAATAAAATCTCCCCATGCACCTGCTGACATATTAATCACCAAATGCTCTCAGCTGTGTTGGGTGCAGGCTTGTATCAAGACCTGACCCTAAACAGGGTCACAGTTCCTAGGACTGGAAAAGCCAAGGCTGCCTCAGCTGAAGACTGACACAGCCTGGCAGACCTGGGGCTGTCCAAGACAGTGTTGGGAAATGAGGGGCTGAAGGATTAAACCAGGCATGTGGGGCCTCGAAGCTGGGCAGAAGCAAAGCAGGATGCAGCCATGTCTTTTGTCTCAGTTCAGTGGTCTTTCATCTTGGCTTAAGATGCAAAAATGGGTCTCCTGACACCATGAGTTAGTAATGGTGTGAATGGAGCATTCAACTTTTAGTATCTGGATTTATAAATTATTTTAAAATTTATATTTGTCAAAATGGACTTTGGGGAGTATACAGTTCTGTGTGTTTTAACACATGTGTAGATTCATACATCCAGCACCACAATCAAAATACAAAACATTTCCATCACCTTAGAAAACTCCTTCATGCTGCAACTTTGTAGTCAATCCCTCCCTCACACTAAACCCTAAACCCTGGCAACGACTAATCTCTTTGAGTCATTTTGAAAGTCACATTAAAGTTGTTTTCCTAAGATCAAATGAGTGCCATGTGTCTGCTGCCACCAAGCTTCTTCAAATGATCCCTTATCTTCCATTCAGAACCAGTGCTATGTTTCAGTTGCTGCCTTAGTTTGCCAGGCTGCTATGACAATGCCATACAATAGGTCTCCTCAAACAAGTGGTAATGTGATGTCTCATGGTTTGGAGGCTAGAAATCCAAAATCACGGCACTGGCAAGGCCATGCTTTCTTCCTCAAGGGCATAGCACCTGGTGCTGGCTTGGCCAAACCCTCAGGGTTCCTTGGCTTCCATCTCTGCAACCTGTAACAGGAACGCCTTTTTCTCTTGTTTCATATGCAGTTCCAATTTCACCTGACTCTGACTCCTTCCCGTGGCCTTCTCTGATTTGCTGAGTCCTTCTTTCTTCTGCCTATAAAGGTTTCCACTAACATGGATTAAGACCAACCCTGACTTAGGTGGGCCACACCTTAACTAAAAGTAACATCTTCAAGTGGTCCTATTTATAAATGGGTTCACACTCACAGGAAAGCAGATTGAAATTAAGGACATGTCTTTGTTGGGGTATATAATTCAACTACCATACTTGCCAAGTATGGTGTGGTCTAACGTAAGTTTTGAGGCTAAGTTTTCATCATTATTAAACTATCCCTTGACTTTTATACCCAATAAACCCATTTCCCTGGCTCTATCACCTCTTAAAACTCAGGAGAAGTTAGTGGAGCTGTTCCTGGCTTGTAGTAGTGGGCATTCCATGTTGATTGTGTCCTCTCCTTTGATGATTTCCAACTTTTTCTAATCCCATGTGTATGCAATTAGAGCCTGTATCTGACACACCAAAATCTCACATAAAATTGCTTCTAATTATCCATAAACTACTGGTATCAGATCCCACATATGATTCGACCTAAGTGGGACCCTGCTTTCTTCCTCTAAATTGAAGACCAGAGAGAAAGAAGGATGGAGAAGAGGGTCTTAAAGCCTTACAAAGTTTTGGCAGGGAGAGATGGCTGGGTTCCAAAGAGCTAAAGCAGCATGGGTGGACATTATCTGAGAAATTATGAGGAAACCCACATCCCTCCCCTCCACCACCCAGGGAAAGAGGTCACCCACTCAAGGAAGGCAAAATAAGGCTAAATGTTATAGAAGACCACTTGGATAATTAGAAGCAATTTTACGTGAGATTTTGGTGTGTCAGATACAGGCTCTAATTGCATACACATGGGATTAGAAAAAGTTGGAAATCATCAAAGGAGAGGACACAATCAACATGGAATGCCCACTACTACAAGCCAGGAACAGCTCCACTAACTTCTCCTGAGTTTTAAGAGGTGATAGAGCCGGGGAAATGTAACTGTCAGGTTCATGGGTCACGCTGGGATTTGAACCAAGGTCTCTCTGACTCCAACCTGTGAGGACACCAGAAGGACCAGAGAGGTTTTGTTCTCTTTAAACAACTGCTTTCTTCTCATTTGACGTTTTCATATCTTAGACCACAGGAAAATGGATTTCATAAACAAGCTTCTCCCAATTTGCTCTCCCTCCAGCTGTATCTGGCAGAGAATCAATATGGAGCCATCTGAATTGCTTTCTCCAATGGAGTAGAGATGACAGAAGTGATTGGCCAGACACACATGAGATCAGAGACTGTAACACAAAACAAATTGCAAGTGCATTACTCCTTGCCAACTGAAATAGGTCTAATCTGCTTTGGGGGAACTTAAGACTCTGTGGTAATTTATCTACACCACTCCCTTCCCTTTTTAAATCAGTTCTGTGCAGCATTGCTACAAAATGAATACCAGGGAGCATTTACCTGTGAATAAACTGTGGGATGGAGTCTGCTGGAAATGGCTTTTCCCCTCTCAAAGGGAATGACCAAACAAAAACAACTAATCCACTTCATCAGAATTCAATTTCTAGTTAAAGGGGGAGGAGGGAAAATTGATCAATTAACCAATAAATCTAAGTGTTTCCTGTATCTTCAATTTCTCTCTCTCTCTCTTGTCAGTTAGACATGAACTTGCACCACCAACAAGTAGCAGGGGCTTAAGCCTTCTTAACCAATGTCAATCGCCGCCTATTCTTGAGTCTTGCCTGGTATGTTCCTGTCATTTACAAAGATACTGGCAGTAAAGGTCCCAGATAATCTTTCTCATATTTCAGGATATAAAATCAATAAAACATATTTCACTTAACTTCTCTGTTCCTACAGCACTGGGCATTTTGGGCTATTTTCTTTCTTGAGGCTCTTCCCCACTCAGAGATGAGTGACCTTATTCTGCTTTGGCTCCCCAGCACTGAGGAAAGTATTTGACAGAAAGCAGTAGCTAATAAAGGCTGCCAAGTGTTGTTCAGTAAAAGAACCACTAATTTAATAAGTGAAAGCAAAGGAACTGTCGAGTTAAAAAGAAAAATATTAATGTGCACAACAGATAATACAAACATATGTATTGATGGATTTCTCAAGGGGGTGATGAAGTATGGAATCCAGGAGGGAAGGAGAAAGATCAGAAGAAAACATAATTCCTGATGAGTGGTAATTATGAAATCATAAACAAAAAAAGAAACATGGGCAAAACTGGGTTTGAAGTGAGGTTTATTCTTGACAGCTAGGTGTATCATCCTGGGCATTCATAGGTAGGTGTTTCTGAGCCTGATCAAATTCTCCCCAAACAGTGTTTATCTCCAGTTATCTTTACTGGAACCTGATAACAGCCATTCGCTACACAAAGCAACACAGAGAAAGATGCAGCAGTAAATGATTCCACACTGAAATGAGTGTCAAGCCCTTTGTAAAATTGGCTTTCTAATCATCCAATGACCTATAGCCTAGCCTTGCCCTGCATGCTGCCAAGGTGGTGGCTTGCCAAGGGGGCCCCAAGATAGATCTCCGAGGCATCCTTTTAACTTTCAGCCTTGCTCTCACCAAATAGCACCCTCTCTTTCCATCAGAGTCAGGGGAGGGATGCAGAGAATGAAGGTTTCGCTGTGTTGAGTAAAATACAATGGCTGCCTGCATTAAACATTGCCAGGAGGGATTTTCCAGAAGACAAAAACTATTGCCCTGCAGGTGATTTCTGAGAAAATGAAGCAATGGAATTCACTTTATAGAACTGAAAATAAGCAACACCAGGAAATAAACCACTTTCGGCCCAGTAGATAAAATTTATCGGAATAGACAAGCATACTGTAGTAATCAATGCATATCTGTTCCCACTTTGTAAGTCAACCCCCCATGTATAATGGAAACTTAATGTTAGCCAATCAGAACATTTCTTCACTTGCTTCTGTGTTTGCCTTATAGCAGCTCCCCCTTTCCAGTCCCTCAGCTGAACTCCTTCCCACATGTGGTTTGGGTGTTGTGGGATTCATGAATCATATACTGCTCAAATAAACTCCCATGAATAATTTCTTCTCTAATATTTTATTTTAACAATTGCCAGCCTTCCCAGGGGAAGAGAAAGAGTGTCCTCAACCCCTCAGATACATCCCAGTTGGACGAAGAGAATGGGGATGTGCCCTCTTTGCATAGCTGGTAATGCAGGAAGACATGCTCCGCTGATTTCTTCTTTGGGTCACATGTTTATTTGCCTCTTTTAAACATATAGTCTTCAGGAGACTTGCTGTTGGTTATAATGCCTCTGTAATTCCCCAGATCCACACCATTAACCCCTCTATTCTTTTTGGAGGTTAGCGTCAGCCTGAGCCCATCCCAGGACCTCCTGTGATGGAGAGTTTGCTCATGGGCCACCATCCCTGGTGATCTGTGGGATCCCTGATTAAGAGCGCGTCCTCTTGGCCTTGCTACAACTTGCTAGGTAGTATCATTGTCAGGGAAGTAAACACTCGATAGCCATGTGTTTTTGTTTGCTAAAGCTGCCAGATTGCAATATACCAGAAATGGGTTGGCTTTTCCAATGGGAATTTATTAGATTACAAACTTTAATTTCTAAGGCCATAATGAAGCTCTTCCACATCTGCCCAGTGCACTGGCTCCCTTCCCACATCTGTGGCAACGGCTATCTGAACCCATCCGTCTTCCTAAGTGTAGTGAGGAGGAGAAAGAAAATAAAGCTGTAGTGAGGAGGAGAAAAAAAGTAAAGGGTGGGCTTGAAACTTCTAACCTTCTTTTCTAGTGGTGCTTCCAAGGCACAGAATGAGTCAAATTGCTCTTGAACTTCAGCACATCTCAATTCTCTCTCCAGACGATCTTCATCAAAGTTCCTGGGATGGATAGCTGCCTCCTCCACCTTCCTTTTTTCCTTCTCAATGTCACTCTGCAGCTCTCCTGCATGCTTTCACCTGTGCTGAATTTAATGGACAAGTTCAGATCATCAAAGACCTAATGTCTCCCCTATGCCATGTTTTGTGAAAGGTGGTGGGAACATGAAGATAAAAGCAACAGGGTCCTTCCTCTTGAGGAGGTAATAGTCTGAAAGCAGGGAAGGGGACAGAACATGCAAGTCAATGCAAGAACACAATGATTCAAATGCATACAGGAAACAGAAGTTGTTTGGAATAAGATTACGGCAATATGTTTGAGCTTGGCTTTGCAAAAGAAAAAAGATTTATCAAGTTGAACAAGAGATGCACTGGCTCCTGGATAGAGGGATCAGTGTGTGGAAAAGCACACAGGTATGTCATGTTTGGAGAAGTACTGAGATGGTAGAATTAGTAAAACAATACAGGTGTCTAGTGGCAGGAGAAGAATTACTAGGGACATGGGCAGAAGAAAGTCCAAAGAGGCTTATGGATAAGGGTGTAAGAAAGGGATAAGTTCAGCTTTCACATAGAGACAGCATGGAAAAGGGAAAATGGAGGCAGAACCAGTTTAAACAAGCCCTGTGGTAAAGGGAAGGAAGAGAGAATCTGCGCCAGCTCCTTATATGGAAAAGTAACCATGGTTACTGGAATGTAAAGAGATATGAAGTAAAATCAGAGGTGGGAACTCCCAGCAGAAAATTGAAACTGAATGAACTCTCTCGGATAGGCTGATCAGTTCAAAATCTCAATAATGAGCTAGATGGCTCTCTCGGATAGGCTGTACAAATTAAAATCTCAAAGATGGGCTAGTTAGTTCTCTCAGATAGGCTGTAACCTCTGTAGCACCCAGCCAATGGGGAAACAGGGGAGGGACTTGCGCATTAGGAGTAGATTAAAAGATCACCATTCTCTTCCTCTGGTGTGCCAGCCTACCATGTTTTTGGCTGTGTGCCCTTTCTTGCAAGATTGTAAATAAATTCTTTTCTCCTCCAGAACTGAGTGAGCATTATTCCCTTACAGGTACTGCTTTATTTCTGACAAGGGTGGCAGGTCTTTGCAAGTTTTCTAGCAGGAGAGTGATATAACCAAATTCACAGTTTAGAAAGTTCATTCTGGGAATGAGATGAGTATGACCCTCTTATCTCTCCTATTTCTGACACAATATATCTGTTGGCACTATTTTTTGTGCATGTTGCTAATAATATAATCATCTTTTAAAATTGCCACCATATTTCAATGTTTAAATGGCTTGCAGTCAAATACAACTTGCTAGGTACTGTCACTGTCAGAGAAGTAGACACCTGATGGCCATGTGTTTCAGTTTCCTAAAGCTGCTGGAATGCAATATACCACATATTTCAATGGGAATTTATTAGGTTACAAATTTACAGTTCTCAGTCCATGAGAATGTCCAAATTAAGGCATGAAGAGGAAGACACCTTCTCTGAGGAAAGGCTGCTGACATCCAGGTTTCCTCTGTCAGATGGAGAGGCACATGGTGACATCTGCTGATCCCTCTCTCCTGGGTATCTTGTTTCAATGGCTTTGTCTCTCAGCTCCTATGGGACTTTTCTTATTTCTCCTGGGACATTTCTCTCTCAGCTTTCTGGGCTTTCACTGTCTTTTATCCTCTTCACAAAGGTCTCCAGTAAAGGATTAATACCCACATCTCAATTGAAATAGCCTAGCCAAAAATCCTGCCTACAATATGTCCACCCCCACAGGGATGTATTTAAAGAACATGGTCTTCTCTGGGGTACATAACAGATTCAAACCAGCACACCATGCTATCCAAATAAGCCCTGTCTTAGTACTGGTTTTTACTCTATTTACAATGCACTTGATGGGGCACTTTGAGTGTTCTTTGAAGAGTTCTTGCTGGGAAGTCTACAATATCAATCTTCAATCTGTCTTAATCATCAACTTCCATGGACAGTGGCAATGGACTGGGATTGTGTTTTGGGTTCTGTATGCTGAGTGATTATGCAAGTTTTGAGGGTTAAGAAATGTGCTTGCTGAGAACAGTGGCTGGGGAAACAGGTGGCATTTGAAACTGTTTCTATTTACCTGGAAAACCCCACTCCTGGACCCATCAATAGGCTACCTCATCAGGTATCTCACTCTTTGGCTGCAATTACAGAGTATTTAATTTTTTGAACCCCAATCACTCCAATTTGAAATGGCAGAATCAACATTCAAACTTCCCTTTCTGTTGGCACATCAGTTACTGAGTCAGGGTAATTCTGTATTGGAAATGTTTCTCAAACCTTTCTCTTTTCCCTTCCCCTCTTAGTAGCTATTAGGGCAGCCTACATAAAGACTATACAGAGATAGGGATAGAGATAGAAATAGAGATAGATAGAGATAGAGATAGAGGTAAAGAAAGAAGGAAAGAAACCCACAAAATTCTAAAATTTGGTAAATCTGGATATCTTAATGAGAGGGTATAATGGAGTTCTATATGTTGTTTTTGTATTATTTTTGAAATTTTCCTGTAAGTTTGAATTTATTTCAAATTAATTTTTTTTTCAAAAAGTTTTACATGAGTAACCAAGGAAAAAAGAGAGAGGAATAAAATTAATAAAGTTGGAGATAAAAGAAAGAACATCATTACCAAACTTAGAGAAATAAAAAGGATTACAGGTATGTTTTAGTTACTCCTCTGGGGCAGCTGGTAGGTAGCCAGAAACTATGTGGAACAAATACCACAGAGGAATCTGAGTTTGGACACAGTCATACAAAAGTCATGAGTGCATGGAGCAGCTGAGATCAGTGAAATCTGTAAGTTCTCATGGCCAGGGGGCCCATGCTCCTCCCTGCCAGGCACAACACACTGTTTTGTGGCTGATTTCCCAAGGAAGGAGGGGCTGTCAGTGCTGGGAAACAGGAGGGAGAATTGCAGTTGCAGAACTGATCGACAAACTCAGGCTGCTGAACAACCATAGATAAACTGAGACCAGACACTGGAGAATCTGGGAGCGGTCAGCCTGGCAGAGAGGAGATAGGGATAGCAAAAACAGCAAAAACACTTAAAAAAAAACCCAAAAACAAAATAAAAAAGAAACTAATGGAGGTGGGGGTGAATATAATATGAAGAACAGCTGTGCTCAAACAGAATCAGGCACATATGTAAACCCAGAGGGCAAGGGCCCTTCTCTTAAAAGCCAGTTTTTCTAGTTTCTTGCTTGTTCCTCAATTGCTCTTCAACTCCTTGTCTTTTTGAATTTAAATATCCCATCAAAACTACAAGGATGGAATTAAAGCACTTTACTTTAAATAGGCTATACTGGGCCTTTCATTTTCTCCTTTTTTTGACCTTTTTCTCTTTTTTAAAAAATAGCTATTCTTAGTAGCACATTACAGAAAGACTCAAAGACTTGCAATTATGGCCCAGGCAAGAGCAGAACTAAGATAGCTCTGAGAGGGAAAGCAATAAGTCTAGTGGGGGAGATAATTCACTAAAGACCATAACTTCCCCAAGAGAAGGGGGACAAGGTCCAGCTTGAGTGGCAGCCCTCCTTCAGGGAACTCAAACACCAGGGGCTGGAATTCAAAAATGAATTTCAGTTAGCCATGCCCCCAACAGGGTAAGGGTCACCTAGAGAACTAAAGACTCCATGCCTCATTGCACTGCTTCAGGAGCTTTGGACTGGCAAGTGCAACATGCTGAACAGGGTAGAAAAACCACAGAATCTAAAGACCTTACAGGAGGGTCTCATTCTCAAGGAAACTTCACACACTCCTCCTGAAACCTGGACCTCTCTGGACTGGGAAAACCTGATGGGTGTTGACCATATCTGAGGAAACCCTCACACAAAAAGGCTACATAGAGTCAGGGAAGAAACAGAAAAATAAGAGATGAAAAACACTGATCAACTAGATAGAACCTAAGGTAAAGGCTTACAATAAGCTGAACTGAACACCAAAGGTTAGAGAGCAAGTCTAATCAACAAGAAAACCCTAGGTAGAAGAGTGGAAATGAGCTCCAGAATATACTAATCAAGAAAGTCAGATGCCTAGACAGCTTAAGATAATGAGACATACCAGGAAACATGAAAATATGGCCCAGTCAAAGGAGATACCAGAGACTGAGGCACTAATGCTAAATCAATTCAATGAACTGAAGGAAGAATTAATTAAAGATGTTCAAACAAATTTCCTAAATCAATTCAAAAATCAAGTTAATGAACTTAGGGAAGATACAGAAAAAGAGATGAAGGATATAAGGAACACAATGGATGACCATAAAGAATAATTCATAAACTTGAAAAAACAAATGGCAGAACTTATGGGAATGAAGGGCTTAATTGAGGAGATGATAAAGACAATGGAGGGATAGAACAGTAGATTTGAACAGGCAGAAGAAAGGATCAGTGAATTGGAAGGAAAGACATTTGAATTCACACACACAAAAGAACAGATGGTGAAAAGAATGGAAAAATACAAGTAGGGTCTTAGTGAACTGAGTGACAACATGAAGTGTATGAATATATGTGTTATGGATGTTTCAGAGGGAGAAAGAGGGGAAAGGGGGCAGAAAGAATAATAGAAGACATATTCACTGAGAATGTCCCAACTCTTATGTAAGACAGAAAATTACAGATTCAAGAAGTACCCCAAACAGAATAGATCCCTATAGACCTACTCCAAGACACTGATCATATTGTCCAATCTCAAAGACAAAGAGAGAATTCTGAAAGCAGCAAGAGAAAAGCAATCCATCATATACAAGGGAAGCTCAATAAGACTATGTACAGATTTCCCTGCAGAAACCATGGAGGCAAGAAGACAGTGGTATGATATATTTAAGATACAGAAAGAGAAGAACTGCCAACCAGGAATTCTATATTCAGAAAAACTGTCTTTCAAAATTAAGGGAGAAATTAAAATATTTTCAGACAAACAGACACTGAGAGAGTTTGTGAATAATAGCATGCTACAAGAAATACAAAAGGGAATGTTACAGGCTGATAGGAAAATACAGGGGAGAGAGGTTTGGAGAAGAGTGTAGAAATGAAGATTATCAGGCAGGGTAAAAGGAGAGAGAGGAAAATATAAGACATGGCATACAAAATCCAAAGACAAAATGGTAGAAGAAAGTACTGCCCTTACAGTAATAACACTAAAAGCTAATGTATTAAACTCCCCAATAAAAAGACACAGCCTGGTAGAATGGTTAAAAAACAGCACCCATCTATATGCTGTCTAAAAGAAAGTCACTTTAGACACAAGGACAAAAATAATCTGACAGTGAAAGGTTGGAAAGAGATATTTCATGCATACAGCAACCAGAAAAAAAGTGGAAGTAGCTATATTAATATCAGACAAATTAGACTTCAAAAATAAAACAATTAAAAGAGACAAGGATAGTATATGTTAATAAAAGGGTCAATTCATCAAGAAAATATAATAATCATAAATTTTATGTGCCAAGCCACAGTGTCCCAAAATTCATCAGGCAAATACTGAGAACACTGAAAGGAGAAGTAGATACCTCTAAAATAATATTTGGAGACTTCAATATACCACTCTCATCAATGGATAGAACATCTAGACAGAGGATCAATCAGGAAATGGAGATGTTGAATTGTACAATGAATGAACTAGATTCGACAGATATTTATAAAACACCACACCCCACAACATCATGGTACACATTTTCCTCAACTGCTCATGAACACTCTCTAGGATAGACCACATGTAGGGTCACAAAGCAAGTCTCAACAAATTTAAAAATATTGATATTATAAAAAACACTTTCTCAGATCAATATGGAATGAGGTTGGAAATAACAGGCAGAGGACTGTAAAATTCACAAACATATGGAGGCTAAACAACAAACTCTTTGAAAACCAGTGGGTAAGGGAAGAAATTACAAGAGAAATTAGTAAATACCTCGAGGCAATTGACAATGAAAATACAACATATCAAAACTTATGGGATGCAGAGGAAAATTTATTGCCCTAAATGCCTATATTAAAAGAGAAGAGAGAGCAAAAATTGATGAATTAACTGGTCACATGGAGGAACTAGAGAAAGAACAGCAAACTAACCCCAAAGCAAACAGAAGGAAAGAAATAACAAAGATTAGAGCAGAAATAATTGAAATTGAGAACAGAAAATGATAGAGAGAATCAACAAAACCAGAAGTTGGTTCTTTGAGAAAATCAACAAAATTGATGGACACCTAGCTAGGCTAACAAGACAGAGAGAGAGAGAGACAGAGAGAGAGAGAGAGAGAGAGAGAGAGAGAGAGAGGAGCAGATGCAAATAAATGCAATCAGAAATGGGAAAGGAAACATAACTACTGACCCTGCAGAAACAAAGGAGATAATGAAAAGATACTACAAGCAACTATATGCTAACAAACTAGACAACTTAGTTGAAATGGACAACTTCATAGAAAATCATAAATAACCAACATTGACTTGAGAAGAAATAGATGACCTCAGCAAACCAATTGCAAGTAAAGAGATTGAGTCATTCATTGAAAAGCTCCCCAAAAAGAAAATCCCAGGAACAGATGGCTTCACATGTGAATTCTAGCAAGCATTCAAGACAGAATTAGTACCAATCCTGCTCAAACTCTTCAAAAGAATTGAAGAGGAGTGAAAGCTACCCAACTCATTCTATCAAGCCAACATCACCTTAGTACCAAAATCAAAGATACTACAGAAAAAGAAAATTATATACCAATCTCTTTAATGAATATAGATGCAAAAATCCTCAGCAAAATACTCACAAATTGAATCCAGCAGCACATTCAAATAATTACACACTACAACCAGGTGGGGTTTATTCCAGGTATGCAAAGTTGTTTCAAAACAAGAAAATCAATTAATGTAATATACCACATCAATAAAACAAAGCAGAAGAACCACAAGATTTCTCAACTGATGCAAAAAAGGCATTTGACAAAATTCAACATCCTTTCTTGATGAAAATACTTCAAAGGATAGGAATAGAAGGGATTTTTCTCAACATAATAAGGCAATAGATGAAAAAAACCCACAGCTAACATCATACTCAACGGGGAGAGACTGAAAGCATCCCTCTAAGATCAGGAACAAGAAAGGAATGCCCACTGTCACCATTGTTATTTAACATTGTCCTGGAAGTTCTAGCTACAGCAATTAGGCAAGAAAAAGAAATAAAAGGCACCAAGATTGGAGAGGAAGAAGTAAAACTTTCATTCTTTGCAGATGACACGGTTCTATATGTAGAAAATCCAGAAAACTTCACAGCAAAGCTATTAGAACCAAGCAATGAATACAGCAAAGTCACAGGCTACAAGATCAACTCCCAAAAATCTGTAGTGTTCTTATACACAAATAATGTGCAACAAGAGGAGAAAATCAAGAAAAAATTCCATTTACAATAGCAGCCAAAAGAATCAAGTATTTAGGAATAAACTTAATGAAGGCCACAAAAGACCTATAGAAAGAAAACTACAAGAACCTGCTGACAGAAATCAAACAGGACTTAAAAAATTAGAAGAACATATCATGATCATGGATTGCAAGACTAAATATAATTAAGATGTCATTCTACCTAAACTGATTTATAGGTTCAATGCAGTAACAATTAAAAGCCCAGCAACTTACTTTGCAGAAATGGAAAAACCAACAACCAAACTTTTTTGGAAGGGCAATGTGCTCTGAATAGCCAAAAATATCTTGAGAAAGAGGAATGAAGTGGTAGGTCTCACACTAACAGACTTTGAAGCATATTACAAAGCTACAGTGCTCAAAACTGTATGGTACTGGTATAAGGATAGATATACTGACCAATGGAATTGAATTGAATGTTCAGAAATAGATTGGCATCTATGGACAATTGATCTTTGATAAGGCAGTCAAGCCAAAGCAACTGGTACAGAGCAGCATCTTCAAATGGTGTTTGGAGAACTGGATATCCATTTCCAAAAGAAGGAAAGAGGACCCCTATCTCATACCTTATACAAAAATTAACTCAAAATTAAATAAAAAACCTAAACATTAGCACTAAGATCATAAGACTCTTAGAAGAAAATGTAGGGCAATATTTTAAAAATCTTGTGATAGGAGGTGGTTTCCTAGACCTTACACCCAAATTGCAAGCAACCAAAGAACAAATAAACAAATGAGATCTCTTCAAAATTAAACACTTTTGTACATAAAGGACTTTGTCAGGAAGGCAAAAAAGGTAGCCTACACAATGGGAGACAATATTTGGAAACCACATATCAAGTTATGGTTTAATATCCCAAATATAAAAAGTGATCCTACAACTCAACAACAGAAAGACAAACAGCCCAATTTAAAAACTAGGCAAAAGAAATAGACAGACACTTTTTTGAAGAGGAATTACAAATGGCTCAAAAACATGAAAAAATGCTCAACTTCACTTGCTATTAGGGAAATGCAAATCAAAATCACAATGCGATATCTCACACATACCAGAATGGCCATTACCCAAAAAACAGAAAATTACAAGTGCTGGAAAGGATATGGAGAAAGAGGCACACTTACTCATTGTTGGTGGGAATGTAGAATGATGCAAACACTCTGGAAGACAGTGTGGCAGTTCCTCAGGAAGCTAAGTATAGATATGCCATATGACCCAGCTATTCCATTAATAGGTATATACTCAGAGGAACTGAAAGTTAAGACACAAATGGACATTTGTAAACTGATTTTTATTGCAGCATTATTCACAATAACCAAGAGATGGAAGCAGCCCAAATGTCCATAAATGGATGAGTAGATAAATGAGCTTTGGTACATACACACAATGGAGTATCATGCAGCTGTAAGACAGAACAAAGACAAATGAACATTAAATAACGTGGATGAACCTTGAAGACATTATGTTGAGTGAAGTTAGCTTGAAACAAAACGACAAATACTGTATGGTCTCACTAATATGAACTAACATTAATGAGCAAACTTTGAGAGTTAAAAGCTGATAACACAGGCTAACAGGAGATAGAAAGAGGGTAGAGATCAGGCATTTGATGCTGAAGGACTACAGAATGTTCAGCAGGATTGATTGTATATATCCAGAAATAGATAGCATAATACTGTGTGATGGTAGCACAATATTGTAAGTACACTGAAGAAAGATGCCCATGAGTGAAGCTGAAAGAGGTGGGCTAGGGGCATGAATGACACCTGCAGTAAAGATAGAAGACAAAGACTGGGACTGTTTAACTTAGCAAAAACTGGAGTGGTCAATGATTGTGACTAAATGTGCAAATATAAAACTGTTCTTGCACATTGGAGAACAAATGAATGTCAACCATGCAGAGTGTTGGAAAGATGATGGTATTGTGGAAAAAATATAATCAAAGCAAACTGGAGTCTATGGTCAACTGTAACATCATAATATGCTTCCTTAAATGTAATAAAGGCAATATACCAAAGCTAACTGTGTATGAGAGGGGGATATAAGGGAGGGATGTAGAATTCCTGGTAGTGTTGTTATCTGACCCTACTATTCTATTGTATTGTATGATATTTTATTTTTCTTTATATTATCTTTTTAATTATTCATTAAAAAATCTTTTTTTCATAATAATCAATATATTCAAGTGCTGACTGTGGTGTTAAATGCAGAACTGTATGATGATACCAAGAACAACTGATTGTACACTATGGATGATTATATGGTATGTGAATATAGCTCTATAAAATTGTATGAAAAAATATAAACAGGGATAAAAGTGCTGGAAAAAACATGGTGAGAAGGATATACATTTTTACTCTTGGTTAGGAGGCAGAATGGTATAGCCTTTCAGAGAGAGTGGTGTGGTTCCAAGGGAAGCTAAATATATAGGTGCCATAAGATTCTGCAACCTTACTAGGAGGCATTTACTTGGAGGATCTGAGAGCAGAGACATGAATGGACATTTGCACACTGGTGTTTATGGGGAGAGTATGCATGATTTGCAATAGGTGGTGGTGGCCTAAGGGTACATTCACTGAGGAACAGAATGGTGAACTGTTGTGTGTCCATATAGTGGAATATTGAGCAACCAGGAGGAGTGCAGATGTGAGACATGCAAAGATGTGAATGGAACCTGCAGGCAGAATTCTGAGTGAACAGTGCCTCACCAACATGGAGTAATTATGTGTAAACTCAGAACTGAACCTTAGAGCACAGCTTATCAGGGGAACACTTGTTGTAAAGGTCCCTAGATTGTAATCTCTTACAGCAGTCACATCTATTCCTGAATTGTAATGGCTATCTCTAGACTCTGTGATGCTTATCCCTTTGTGTATAACCTGATCAATCCCTGGAACTTTGGGTATCTGTGTGACACCTGAAACTCAGAGCTAGAACTTGGCAAATATGAATTTCAGTAGCACATACAGCAACTGTTTAAAAAGCTGAAAAATAGTCCAGACTTCAACTAGAGATATGAATGTAGCAGATGTGGTTATGACTAGGGCAAATCAGGCCAAAGGCTAAAGGACAATACTGACTGTGTTTTAAAACTTCAAATTCCTTGTGAGACCAAGGGAAGAGATGTTTAGTTGGTGCAAAATCTATATTTCCTAAACAATTTAACTCATACAGTTTGTTCAAATGCCATAATTACATGGGACTTTTAATAGGAAGTGGGACCTGGTAGGTTTGCATAGGTTACTGTTAAACAGCAACACATCCCAAAGTTATTTGGACAGAAAATAAAAATATATATGCAGGGCCCCCCTGAGGAGCTTGGAGAAAAGGCAGAGATGTTGGGCTTCTTTACCTGGATTGTTGCTGATGTTTTCATAAACATTGAGGACTAGTGGTTTGATGTGCTGAGCCCTCTATCACAAGACTTGCCCTTTTGAAGCTCATTACTGCCAAGTAGAGGCTAAACCTGCTTGTAATTGTGCCTTAGAGTCTCCCCCTGAGTACCTCTTTGTTGCTCAGGTGTGGCCCTCTCTATCTAGCTAAGCCAACTTGGCAAATGAACTCACTGCCCCCCCCCATGAGATCTGACTCCCAGGGGTGTAAATCTCCCTGGCACACAGGGTATGACTCCCAGGGATGAATCTGGACCCAACATCATGGGACTGAGAACATCTTGAACAAAAGGGGGATATGAAATGAAAGGAAATAAAGCTTCAGTGGCTGAGAGATTTCAAATGGAGTCAAGAGGTCACTCTGGTGGACACTCTTACACACTATATATAATTTTCAGGTTTTAATATATTGGAATAGCTAGAAGTAAATACCTGAAACTATCAAACTGCAACCCAGTAGCCTTGACTCTTGAAGATGATTGTATAGCAATGTAGCTTACAAGAGGCAACAGTGTGATTGTGAAAGCCTTGTGGATCACACTCCCTTTTTCCAGTGTATGGATGGAAGAGTAGAAAAAAAGGGGACAAAAAACTAAATGAAATACAGGGTGGGAGAAGGGAGATGATTTGGGTTTCCTTTTTACTTTTATTTTCTATTCTTTTCACTTTTTCTGGTACAAGGAAAATTTTCAAAAATAGATTGGGGTGATGAATGCACAACTATATGATGTACTATGAACAATTGATTGCACATTCTGGATGATTGTATGGTAGGTGAATATGTCTCAATAAAATTGAACTTAAAAAAACTTATAAAATGATAATTTAGGTGCTGAAATAACTACACTACTTTCTACTGTCTCAAATATGTTAATTATATAATTAATTGAGTGGCAAACCTCTATTCTGTATCAGAAACATGCTTTATACTCCATAATTTGTTTCAGTTTCTTATTGAAATTAATGAATAACATTAATTTCTATTAATTCCTACCTTATTTTTTTCTGGAGAAAACATCTTAGAATAATCTATAACTGTTAATTTGTCTGAATTTCACTAATGAATAAACTTTTGCCCCTTAAATTACAAAAAAAAATCCTATCATGTGTTTGGAACTTAGCTGTCATCCACTAGAGTATTATTAGGAGAAACTTCTAGCAACAGAATTATTTTGAAATTCTGGTAAGGTATTTATGAGAACTGATAGTTTAACTAAGAGCCTATGGGAATGGCAACCCATTTCACAAAAATCTACTTTCCAAAATTTCTGTACCTATACTACACAATATGCCCATTTTTTTTTTTTTTTTTTTTTTTTTTTTTTTTTTTTATCATCATTTTATTGAGATATATTCACATACCACGCAGTCATACAAAACAAATTGTACTTTCGGTTGTTTACAGTACCATTACATAGTTGTACATTCATCACCTAAATCAATCCCTGACACCTTCATTAGCACACACACAAAAATAACAAGAATAATAATTAGAGTGAAAAAGAGCAATTGAAGTAAAAAAGAACACTGGGTACCTTTGTCTGTTTGTTTCCTTCCCCTACTTTTCTACACATCCATCCATAAACTAGACAAAGTGGTGTTTGGTCCTTATGGCTTTCCCAATCCCATTGTCACCCCTCATAAGCTACATTTTTATACAACTGTCTTCGAGATTCATGGGTTCTGGGTTGTAGTTTGATAGTTTCAGGTATCCACCACCAGCTACCCCAATTCTTTAGAACCTAAAAAGGGTTGTCTAAAGTGTGCATAAGAGTGCCCACCAGAGTGACCTCTCGGCTCCTTTTGGAATCTCTCTGCCACTGAAGCTTATTTCATTTCCTTTCACATCCCCCTTTTGGTCAAGAAGATGTTCTCCGTCCCACGGTGCCAGGTCTACATTCCTCCCTGGGAGTCATATTCCACGTTGCCAGGGAGATTCACTTCCCTGGGTGTCTGATCCCACGTAGGGGGGAGGGCAGTGATTTCACCTTTCAAGTTGGCTTAGCCAGAGAGAGAGGGCCACATCTGAGCAACAAAGAGGCATTCAGGAGGAGACTCTTAGGCACAAATACAGGGAGGCCTAGCCTCTCCTTTGCAGCAACCGTCTTCCCAAGGGTAAAACCTATGGTAGAGGGCTCAACCCATCAAACCACCAGTCCCCTATGTCTGTGGTCATGTTAGCAACCATGGAGGTGGGGTAGGCGAATACCCCTGCATTCTCCACAGGCTCCTCAAGGGGGCACTACATCTTTTTTTTTTTTTTTTTTTTTTTTGCCCTTGTTTGTCTTTTGTCTTTTTTTTTTTTTTTTTTTTTTAACTTTCCCTTCTTTTTTCAAATCACCTGTATGAAAAAAAAAGTTAAAAAGAAAACAAACATACAATAAAAGAGCATTTCAAAGAGACCATAGCAAGGGAGTAAGAAAAAGACAACTAACCTAAGATAACTGCTTAACTTCCAACATGTTCCTACTTTACCCCAAGAAAGTTACATAATATAGCAACATTTCAGTGAACTTGTTCCTACTACAACCATCAGAAATTAACAGACCATAGTCATTTCTGGGCATCCCCAGAACGTTAAATAGCTTATCTGTTCTTCCTGGATTATTGTTCCCCCTTCCTTAATTGCTCTCTACTGCTAGTTCCCCTACATTCTACATTATAAACCATTTGTTTTACATTTTTCAAAGTTCACATTAGTGGTAGCATATAATATTTCTCTTTTTGTGCCTGGCTTATTTCGCTCAGCATTATGTCTTCAAGGTTCATCCATGTTGTCATATGTTTCACCAGATCGTTCCTTCTTACTGCCGCGTAGTATTCCATCGTGTGTATATACCACATTTTATTTATCCACTCATCTGTTGAAGGACATTTGGGTTGTTTCCATCTCTTGGCAATTGTGAATAATGCTGCTATGAACATTGGCGTGCAGATATCTGTTCGTGTCACTGCTTTCCGATCTTCCGGGTACATACCGAGGAGTGCAATCGCTGGATCGAATGGTAGCTCTATATCTAGTTTTCTAAGGAACTGCCAGACTGACTTCCAGAGTGGCTGAACCATTATACAGTCCCACCAACAATGAATAAGAGTTCCAATTTCTCCACATCCCCTCCAGCATTTGTAGTTTCCTGTTTGTTTAATGGCAGCCATTCTAACCGGTGTTAGATGGTATCTCATTGTGGTCTTAATTTGCATCTCTCTAATAGCTAGTGAAGCTGAACATTTTTTCATGTGTTTCTTGGTCATTTGTATTTCCTCTTCAGAGAACTGTCTTTTCATATCTTTTGCCCATTTTATAATTGGGCTGTCTGTACTATTGTCATTGAGTTGTAGGATTTCTTTGTATATGCAAGATATCAGTCTTTTGTCAGATACATGGTTTCCAAAAATTTTTTCCCATTGAGTTGGCTGCCTCTTTACCTTCTTGAGAAATTCCTTTGAGGTGCAGAAACTTCTAAGCTTGAGGAGTTCCCATTTATCTATTTTCTCTTTTGTTGCTTGTGCTTTGGGTGTAAAGTCTAGGAAGTGGCCTCCTAATACAAGGTCTTGAAGATGTTTTCCTACATTATCTTCTAGGAGTTTTATGGTACTTTCTTTTATATTGAGATCTTTGGTCCATTTTGAGTTAATTTTTGTGTAGGGGGTGAGGTAGGGGTCCTCTTTCATTCTTTTGGATATGGATATCCAACTCTCCCAGCCCCATTTGTTGAAAAGACCATTATGGCTCAGTTCGGTGACTTTGGGGGCCTTATCAAAGATCAGTCGGCCATAGATCTGAGGGTCTATCTCTGAATTCTCAATTCGATTCCATTGATCTATATGTCTATCTTTGTGCCAGTACCATGCTGTCTTGGCAACTGTGGCTTTATAATAAGCTTCAAAGTCAGGGAGTGTAAGTCCTCCCACTTCGTTTTTCTTTTTTAGAGTGTCTTTAGCAATTCGAGGCATCTTCCCTTTCCAAATAAATTTGATAACTAGCTTTTCCAAGTCTGCAAAGTAGGTTGTTGGAATTTTGATTGGGATTGCATTGAATCTGTAGATGAGTTTGGGTAGAATTGACATCTTAATGACATTTAGCCTTCCTATCCATGAACATGGAATATTTTTCCATCTTTTAAGGTCCCCTTCTATTTCTTTTAGTAGAGTTATGTAGTTTTCTTTGTATAGGTCTTTTACATCTTTGGTTAAGTTGATTCCTAGGTACTTGATTTTTTTAGTTGCTATTGAAAATGGTATCTTTTTCTTGAGTGTCTCTTCAGTTTGTTCATTTCTAGCATATAGAAACATTACTGACTTATGTGCATTAATCTTGTATCCCGCTACTTTGCTAAATTTGTTTATTAGCTCTAGTAGGTGTATCGTTGATTTCTCAGGGTTTTCTAGATATAAGATCATATCATCTGCAAACAATGACAGTTTTACTTCTTCTTTTCCAATTTGGATGCCTTTTATTTCTTTGTCTTGCCGGATTGCCCTGGCTAGCACTTCCAGCACAATGTTGAATAACAGTGGTGACAGCGGGCATCCTTGTCTTGTTCCTGATCTTAGAGGGAGGGCTTTCAGTCTCTCACCATTGAGTACTATGCTGGCTGTGGGTTTTTCATATATGCTCTTTATCATGTTGAGGAAGTTTCCTTCAATTCCTACCTTTTGAAGTGTTTTTATCAAAAAGGGATGTTGGATTTTGTCAAATGCTTTTTCAGCATCTATTGAGATGATCAATTGATTTTTTCCTTTCGAGTTTTTAATGTGTTGTAATACATTGATTGTTTTTCTGATGTTGAACCATCCTTGCATGCCTGGAATGAACCCCACTTGGTCATGGTGTATGATTTTTTTAATGTGTCTTTGGATTCGATTTGCAAGTATTTTGTTGAGGATTTTTGCATCTATATTCATTAGGGAGATTGGCCGGTAGTTTTCCTTTTTTGTAGCATCTTTGCCTGGTTTTGGTATTAGATTGATGTTAGCTTCATAAAATGAGTTAGGTAGTGTTCCATTTTTTTCAATGTTTTGAAAGAGTTTGAGTAAGATTGGTGTCAGTTCTTTCTGGAAAGTTTGGTAGAATTCCCCTGTGAAGCCATCTGGCCCTGGGCATTTATTTGTGGGAAGATTTTTGATGACTGATTGGATCTCTTTGCTTGTGATGGGTTGGTTGAGGTCTTCTATTTCTTCTCTGGTCAGTCTAGGTTGTTCATATGTTTCCAGGAAATTGTCCATTTCTTCTACATTATCCAGTTTGTTGCCATACAGTTGTTCATAATATCCTCTTATAATTTTTTTAATTTCTTCAGGATCTGCAGTTATGTCACCTTTTTCATTCATTATTTTGTTTATATGGGTCTTCTCTCTTTTTGATTTTGTCAGTCTAGCTAGGGGCTTGTCAATCTTGTTGATCTTCTCAAAGAACCAACTTTTGGTGATATTTATCCTTTCTATTGTTTTTTTGTTCTCTATGTCATTTATTTCTGCTTTAATCCTTGTTATTTCTTTTCTTGTACTTGGTTTAGGATTGGTTTGCTGTTCATTTTCTAGCTTCTTCAGTTGATCCATTAGTTCTTTGATTTTGGCTCTTTCTTCCTTTTTAATATATGCGTTTAGTGCTATAAATTTCCCCCTTAGCACTGCTTTTGCTGCATCCCATAGGTTTTGGTATGTTGTGTTCTCATTTTCATTCGTCTCTATATATTTAGCAATTTCTCTTGCTATTTCTTCTTTAACCCACTGATTGTTTAGGAGTGTGTTGTTTAACCTCCAGGTATTTGTGAATTTTCTAAGTCTCTGATGGTTATTGACTTCTAATTGTATTCCATTGTGGTCAGAGAATGTGCTTTGAATAATTTCAATCTTTTTAAATTTATTGAGGCTTGTTTTATGTCCCAGCATATGATCTATTCTGGAGAAAGTTCCGTGAGCACTAGAAAAGTATGTGTATCCTGGTGATTTGGGATGTAATGTCCTGTAGATGTCTGTTAAATCTAATTCATTTATCAGATTGTTTAGGTTTTCAATTTCCTTATTGGTCTTCTGTCTGGTTGATCTATCTATAGGAGAGAGTGATGTGTTGAAGTCTCCCACAATTATTGTGGAAACATCAATTGCTTCCTTTAGTTTTGCCAATGTTTCTCTCATGTATTTTGTGGCACCTTGATTGGGTGCATAGACATTTACGATTGTTATTTCTTCTTGCTGAATTGCCCCTTTTATTAGTATGTAGTGGCCTTCTTTGTCTCTCAAAACATCCCTGCATTTGAAGTCTATTTTATCTGAGATTAATATTGCTACACCTGCTTTCTTTTGGCTGTAGCTTGCATGAAATATTTTTTTCCATCCTTTCACTTTCAATTTCTTTGTGTCCCTGTGTCTAAGATGAGTCTCTTGTATGCAACATATTGATGGTTCATTTTTTTTGATCCATTCTGCGAATCTATATCTTTTAATTGGGGAGTTTAATCCATTTACATTCAACGTTAAAACCGTGAAGGCATTTCTTGAATCGGCCATCTTATCCTTTGGATTATGTTTGCCATATTTTTCCCTCTCTCTATTAATATCCTTTATTGTACCCATACCGAATCTCTTTAGTACTGAACCTTTCTCCAAGTCTCTCTGTCCTGTCTTTGTTTCTCTGTCTGTAGGGCTCCCTTTAGTATCTCCAGTAGGGCAGGTCTCTTGTTAGCAAATTCTCTCAGCATTTCTTTGCCTGTGAAAAATTTAAGCTCTCCCTCAAATTTGAAGGAGAGCTTTGCTGGATAAAGTATTCTTGGCTGGAAATTCCTCTCTCTCAGAATTTTAAATATATCGTGCCATTGCCTTCTCGCCTCCATGGTGGCTGCTGAGTAGTCACTACTTAGTCTTATGCTGTTTCCTTTGTATGTGGTGAATTGCTTTTCTCTTGCTGCTTTCAGAACTTGCTCCTTCTCTTCTATGTTTGACAGTGTGATCAGTATATGTCTCGGAGTGGGTTTTTTTGGATTTATTCTATTTGGAGTTCGCTGAGCATTTATGATTTGTGTATTTATGTTGTTTAGAAGATTTGGGAAGTTTTCCCCAACAATTTCTTTGAATACTCTTCCTAGACCTTTACCCTTTTCTTCCCCTTCTGGGACACCAATGAGTCTTATATTCGGACGCTTCATATTATCTATCATATCCCTGAGGTCCATTTCGAGTTTTTCAATTTTTTTCCCCATTCTTTCTTTTATGCTTTCATTTTCCATTCTGTCATCTTCCAGGTCACTGATTCGTTGTTCAACTTCCTCTAGTCTTGTACTATGAGTGTCCAGAATCTTTTTAATTTGGTCAACAGTTTCTTTAATTTCCATAAGATCATCCATTTTTTTATTTAGTCTTGCAATGTCTTCTTTATGCTCTTCTAGGGTCTTCTTGATTTCCTTCATATCCCGTACTAGGGTCTCATTGTTCATCTTTAGTTCTTTGAGTAGCTGCTCTAGGTGTGTCTCTTCTGGTCTTTTGATTTGGGTGCTTGGGCTTGGGTTATCCATATCGTCTGGTTTTTTCATATGCTTTATAATTTTCTGTTGTTTTTGGCCTCGTGGCATTTGCTGTCCTTGATAGGGTTCTTTTAGGGTTTGTAGACCAGTTGAAGTCCTTATCTCTAATTTATCAGATCTACAGCTTCGTGGAGTACACTTTCTCTAACTAACCAGCAGGTGGCATCCACGAGCCACCTGTTCTCCACAAGCCAGATCTCCCCTGCTTAGCCTTTTTGGTGAGTGGGGGAGTGAGTCTTGTGGGGCCCAATTGGTGTCCCAAGCTTGCGTGTGTAGTTGGTGTTGCCTGCCCTGTATGTGGGGCGTGTTTCTGGGCAGTCGGGGAGGGGGGGTGGCCCTAACAATCAAATCTCCCTGATGATCCTAGAGTTTTAAAGCTACTGCAATAGTCTAATCCTTCAGTTCAGTCCTGCCACAGTTTGTCTCTGCCACTGACCCACAAGTCTTTGGTATTGGCGTATGGCTCCTGAGACTTGCAAGTGGGCCCCTCTTCCAGGCTGTGCACCCCGGATCCTCTGTTGAGGGATGACTGTGCTATGTCACAGGTGAGTGCCGTCCCCCCAGGGCAGTTCTGGGCTGCTGGGCTGTGTTGGGAGGCTCCCAGTCTGCTCAAATGATGGCTGAATGGGGCTCTGTTAATTCACACTGCTCCCCCTTCCCAGCTCTGGGACATTCAGCTGAGGTTGCAGGGAAGGCTAATGTCCACGCCCAGTTTTGTGGTGTGTGCCTGTTATTTGAAGCACTTCCGTCACACTGGGTTGTCTGGGGCAGCTCTGGGCTATGGGGCTGGCGATGGGCAGGAGTGTTTCCTGTCCACCAGGATGGTGGCTGTGAGCGGACACCCCCCTTTTCTTGGGAAGTTGTGTTGTTTAGTGAATTTTCTCAGCCACTGGATTATTGCCTTTTGTCTCAGAGCTCTCTTATTTCTGCTCTTGACTTGACGTGCCCAAATTTCAATTCTTTGAAGCTTTCTGTATTGAGCTTCTTAGAGTAATTGTTTTAGAAAAAGCAAAAAGGATTTAAAAAAAAAAAAAAACGGCCCTCCTCAGAGATCTAATGGGTTATTGAAATGCTAATAGACAAAGCAACCAGGGCCATTAAGGAAAGGTGCCCTGGGCAGAGAGATCAGCCTTGCTTCGGGATTTGCATATGCGCCTCAAGGCCTGATCTCCGCCCTTCCCCTTTCTGTGTTCACCAGAACTCCAAAAATCCTCTGCTTTTACTTTGGAGCTTCTCGTGTTGTTTTCCTTCTATGCCCGTCTCCTCTCTGCTGGGCTGGCTGCTCTCAGAGTCTCTGGTGTCTGGCCTCAGTCTATCTATGGTTGGAGTTTGAATCAGTAGAATGAGTTTCCGATGAGAGCAGCCACTGCAATTCTCCCTTCTCCTTCCTGGAGCTGACAGCCCCTCCTCCCCCGGGACTGAGCCTGGCAGGGAGGGGCGCGGGTCCCCTGGCCGCAAAAACTTACAGATTTCGCTGATCTCAGCAGTTCCACATTTTCATGAGTGTTGTATGAAGTATGCCCAAAGACAGATTGCTCTGTGGTGTCCAGTCCACGCAGTTCCTGGCTTTTTACCTACTTTCCTGGAGGAGTAACTAAAACATACAGCTCACCAGTCTGCCATCTTGCCCCGCCTCCCCATTTTTAAGAAAAATGGTTTTAATATCAAAATGGAATTTTTACCTTGATTTCTAGAAATATATACTATCACCATCACAAGATTTAAAAATAAACTACTTGATATTTAAAAAAAAAAAGAGCTTTAAAGAAATGCTATGAACTAATTGATGCCAGCATATTAGAAAACATAGATGAAATGGGCAACCTAGAAAGATACAAATTACCTATCTGATTCAGGAAGAAATAGAAAATATGATGCTAAAACCAGAAAAGGGTATCATAAGCAAAAGAAAACTTCAGGCCAATATCCCTTATGAATATAGTAGCAAAAATCCTTAACAAAATCCTAGCAAATAGCCTCCACAATATATAAATAGTATTATACACCATGACAACATGGGATTTATCCTAGAAAATCTAGGTTGGTTTAATGTCCACCAGAATGCAATAAAACATAAAAACAGAATACAGGAAAGAAATCTCAAGATCACTTCAACAGACACCCACCCAAAGCTATGTGACAAAATATAATACACCATTTCTTTATAAAAACACTCACACTAGGAGTAAAAGGGACTTAACCTGATAAAGAGCACTGAAAAATAAACATAAAGTTAATTCATACTAAAAGGTGAAAGACCATAAGTTACCTGAGATTGGAAACATGACAAGAATGTATTCTTTCACCACTTCTATATTCAACATTGTATTGGAAGTTCTATCCTGGGCAACCAGGCCAAATAAAAAGGAAAAAAGAAACAAAATAAGAGATACTTACATGGAAAAAGAAGTCAAACTATTTCTATTTGAAAATAACATGACCTTGTACATGGAAAATCCTATGGAATACACACACACACACACACACACTAAAAAACTACTAAAGATATCAAAGGGGTTCAGAAAGATTGTCAGGTACAAGAACAGTACACAAATTTCAATTGTATTGCTATAAACTAGCAATAAAAATTTTGAAAATGAAATCAAGGAAACAATTCAATTTTTAAGAGCATCAAAAGGAGTGAAATACTTAGGAGTAACTTTAATTGAAAAAAGTGCAAGAATTTGTACACTAAAAGCTGAAATGTTGAAAGAACTTGAATTAAATCTTAAACAGGAAGACATCCCATATTCATGGATCAGAAGATGTGATATCATTAAAATGGCAATAACCCCCAAATACATTTGCAGATTCAATGCAATCTCTATCAAAATCCCAACTTGCTTTTTCTGCAGAAATTTACTAACCGGTCCTAAAATTCATTTAGAAATTAAAGGGATGCAGAATAACCACAACATGCTTTAAGAAGAACTGTACTTACACTTCCTCTTTTCAAATCTATGAAACTACAGTAATCAAGGTAGTTTGGCATTTGAATAAAAATGGACATGTTGATAAAAGAAATAAAATAAAAAGCCAAGAATTACAGTTATAGTCAATTGATTTTTGACAAAGCGGCCTAGACAATTCAAAGAGGGAAAGAATAGTCTTTTAGCAAATGGTGCTGGGACAACTGGAATGCTACTTGTAAAAGAGAGAAACTGGACTCCTACCTCTCACCATGCATAAAAGTTAAATCAAAGTAGATCATACACTTAAATGTAATGTTTAAGACTATAAAACATTTAGAAGAAAACAAAGGAGACTGTCATGATGACCTTGGGATAAGCCATGATTTCTCAGATACGACACCAGTAGTGCAAGCAATCAAGAGAAGATTGAGTCTCTCCAAGACTGGCAACCAGGAACTCATATTTTAAACTACAAGCAAAACAATTTCATTCCTCTGCCTCATAATATCTACATCACTTCACAGCCTGAAGCAGCCAGAATGGTCATTGCCCCACATCCCTCAAGACTGAGGAATGAGCAAAAAATAAGAGGGACTAAAGCCATTGCAATGAGACTCTGTTGTAACCAGCTACTACTTGACCTTCATATGGCACAGCTTCTTACAGAAGCAGTTGTGGAAAGGATGCTAGAATCCAGGTAACCAAATATTTTGAGGGGCCTAATTATTAACACTTTCAGGAGACAGTTGTACATTGGTAGGGCATTCACTGATGCCCATAGGAACAAGAGGTCTATGGATGAAGATGAAATCAGCTGCCTTCTCCAGTCTTAAAAATTTTCTTTTGGCTTCCTCTTACAAAATGTGTACCAGTGTATGTCTTCAGTCTGACATGCTTAGAGATACCTCATGATGTTTCTGGGAACTTAATTCCCCAACATTGGTAGGCTTAGTATCCTTGTTCAAGTTTCCAAGTCTGGTTCCATTTCAGGTTTTCATCCAAGAAACACCTAGTTTATTGGCCAGTTTACAGTTGGGCCAACATTGAGTAGGTGTCAAACCATGGTCCAATCAGTCCCCATGAGGGAACACAATCATGGTAGAAATAGCTTCATCCTTTGAGCAAGGGCTGTTGATACAGTCTTAACAGTGTATGTCTCTATTATGCCCACCTGTGTAGTGCCTTCATATTCTGTACTCCAGGCACAGTTTTGTCAGCCTGGGCACAATCTCCACTTCTGGTTGGATAAGGCTGGAGCTTTCCTATGCCCTCAATTGATAACCACCACTGGAGGATCTAGAGTTTTGCATTACCTTTTATGAACCTTTATGGCAGTAATCAGCCATACCTGTCCTAAGTTCAAACTTCTCCCCATAAGAGCTAAATTTCCATCACATGTTGGTTTCTTAAGACTGCCAGTATAAAGGGCTAGTTCAGTCTGTTAAAGCCTGATCACCAGGTACATAAATGGATCCTGGCTAGTGAATCCTTTTACCCCATTGTTCTTTTGTCTTAAAGAAACAGAAGTGCCCAAGCAGCAGCCAATATCTAAGTACAGTTTCTTCATATGAAGTGCTGCCAATGTCCTTTGGGCCATTTTATTCAGGTCCATTCCAAATAACCTGAGAACAGAAATACAGTTCAATGTTACCATTTAATTTATCCATACATCAGACATTAAGCACTTGTCCCTGTTAAAATCCATTACCCAGTACATTTCAGACCTAAAATCTATGACAGGGAAACAATAAACATGTTGATGATTATGCAAGGATAAATGTAAATTTTTCCTAGTTGCAGAAAGGGAAAAAGTCCCACCTCACCTCCTGTCTTAGGGCATATTTTTATACAGAACTTACTGTAAATTCTTTCCCTCTTTGAGAAGAAACTGTGAGATATTTCTGAAAAGCAAACATCAAGAAAGATAGCTTCCTTCTCTCATTTCAAAGGGAGTTTATTTTTAGGGGCCAAGCTACAAATTCTAACTCCTATAGTTTATTCCTTCGTACAGAGGCAATTACCAAAGACTCACAACCCCTGCCTCCATTACCAGGTGAATTTAGCCTGAACTATGCAAATTGTGCCAAGGACTTACATGTAAGGTGCTGTATCTGCGTGGCTATAAATTGGTTTGATTTCATTCTATTCTTGTACACTGAAAGATTGCCTGTGATTTATCACATCCCAATTTCATGCTTATTCAATAAAATTGTTTTGCCTTAAGAAAAAAAGTGAAGATTGATATGCTGGTCTTCATCAAAATTAGAAATGCTTTTGTTTCAAATGATACCAGCAGAAAGTTAAATGACAAGCCACAGAATGGAAAAAAAAATACAAATAATACATTTGATAAGTGGTTGCATTAGTTGGGGTTCTCTAGGAAAACAGAACTGACAGGAGATATCCATAAATATTATTGGAATTTTTTACAGGAATTGTCTCAGACAACTATGGGGGTGCACAGGTCCCAATTCCATAGGGCAGGTCACAAACTGAGAACTCTGATGAAGGTTTTCAGCAAATCCTCCAGGAGAATTCTACCTGGCTGAGGTAGAGATGGAAATTCTCTCTTCTGACTGCTGATATCACCACATTTCCTTTGAAAACCTTCAACTGCATGGATGAGACTTCTCTCATTGTTGAAGACAATCTACTCTGTTGTTTGTAGATGTAATCAGCCACAGATGCAATCAACTTACCAATGACTTAAGTCCACAAAATGTCCACATATTAAAAATCAAGAAAGTGCTTGCTTGATCAAAGAACTGGACACCAAAACTTGGCCAAGTTGGCACATGAACTTAATGATCACAGTCAACCCCTTGTCACCTTGGGACCCATACACATCCCCTTAAACCATACATCTCTAAATAAAAACATTAGCAGTCATGTTTTCACCTAATGATAGTCAACTGTCCTGCATACAAATGGAGATGCACTAACCCTCCCCAGAATAGGGTGTAAGATCCTTGGGTAATGTTCACTCTTAAGCTTGATATCCTATAACTTAAATATGATGGCATGAAGCTAATACAACTTAGGTCATACAATAAGGGGAAAAGATAGGAAAGAAAGCAAAGATACTTGCTTTATGTACATGTATAAACAAACTCATAAGAAAACAAGGAAGAAATTTTCATAACCATCACAATCGTTGTTTCCATAACTAGTCACATGGTCATAGCTCATAGTTATAACTACCTTCTTCCACTACTGATTACATATTTTTTGAC
The DNA here is from genome assembly GCF_015220235.1 of Choloepus didactylus. Classification (NCBI taxonomy): domain Eukaryota; kingdom Metazoa; phylum Chordata; class Mammalia; order Pilosa; family Megalonychidae; genus Choloepus; species Choloepus didactylus. Next base: position 69,688,979 of record NC_051310.1, read on the forward strand.
CCTCAGCAAGCACCTCAGCTGGCAGTGGCTATTTACCCATGGGATGACTTGAACCTTTATTCCTGATGTTTCTGGGTCATTCATAGTCAAAATGGGTTGTTGTCATTTTCCACTGATTTAATCAAACACATGTTAGTACTAAGAGACACCCTAGGGATCTCCTGTAATCCAGGCAAACTCTTACTTGCCTCCATTATGCAGTAGCAGCCCTATTTCCACTTGATAATCAGGATCAATCACCCCAGTCAGTACAGCAATTCCACTCTTTGTTGATTCAGCAGCATGAGGAGCCCAGAGTGGTCAGGTGGCAGTCTTTAAATTCCAGTTCATTGGAATAATTCTTGTGTCTCTTGTTGGAACCACTCCTCCTTTTGGAAATGAGACCTGTAGACCAGCAGAGCTTAAGGTTGTAGGGACAGGAAGCAAAATTTTTTCTATTGGATTACTAGGAGTGATAGTGAGTGGTGCCACTCCCATTTCCACTCCTTGATTCCTGGACCCATGAATCTTGGCTATGGGAGAAACAGCACCCTAGAGTAGACATTGATATAAAACATATATAGCCTTCTGAAGAATATTGCCCCATCCCTGCAAGGTATTGCCTCTTAGTTGGCATTGTAATTGAGTCTTCAAAGGTCATTCCACCATTCTGTCAATCCAGCTATGTCAGGATGGCAGGGAACATGAAAAGACCAATTAATTCCATGAACATATTCCCACTCTCATGCTTCATTTGCTGTGAAGTGAGTTCCTTGATCAGAAGCAATGCTGTGTGAAATACCATGATGGTGGATAAGGCATTCTTTAAGTCCATGGATGGTAATTTTTGCAGAAATATTGAGTGCAGTGAAGGTGAACCCATATTGAGAGTATGTGCATACTCCAGTTAGAACAAAACACTGCAACTTCCATGATGGAACTTGTCCAATGTAATCAACCTGCCACTAGATAGCAAGCTGATCACCTTAGATAATGTCATATCAGGGACTGAGTGTTGTTCTCTGCTGCTGGCAGATTGGGAAATCAGCAGATGCTCTAGCTAAGTCAGGACTGGTGATTGGAAGTCCATGTTGCTGAGCCCATGCATAAACTCTATCCATGATCACTTTGTGAACCTATTGGGCAATGACAGCAGTAGCTAAGGAAAGAGGTTGAGTAGTATCCACAGCAAAAGTCATCTTATTGACTTGATTTTTAAAATCTTCCCCTACAGAAGTCACCCTCTGGTAAACATTCATATGGGACACAAATATCTTCATGTTTTTGCCCACTCTTCCCTGCACCTCCTTGTCACCAAGTTTCCAATCATGTTCCTTCCATGTCCCTGACCATCCAACCAAAACACTAACAACAGCCCATAAATCAGTACACAAACACATCTTACAGCTATTTCTCCCTCCAAGAAAAATGAACAACCAGGTGAACTGCTTGAAGTTCTGCTAACTTGTAGGCTTTTCTTCCACCTTTGTCCTTCAGGGATATCCCAGAAAGGGGCTGCAGTGTGCAGCTCTCTACTTTTGCAGTGGTACCTGCATAATGAGCAGAACCATTGGTAAACCAAGACTGAGTTTTCTCTTCTCAGTCACGTGATTGTAATGAACTCCCCAAAAGGGAATATCTGTGGTCTGGGAAAGAGAAGGTAATGTGGCAGGAGTGGGGGTCATGGGGATTTGGGCCATATCCTCATGTAACTTACTTGTGCCATCAGGACCTGCTTGAGCCCTCTCTCATATACACCACTTCCATTTTATGGCTTGATAGGTCAGACAACATCCAGTGGAAGATAGGCAAATCATGTCACATGGGTAATTGGTAGCCCATGATTAAGCATTCAGTCTCTAACTATGTCCTGTAGCAGGCCAAAAGCTGTTTGTCAAAAGGAGAGTTGTTTTCTGCAGAGGATGGCAAGACTTTGCTCCATAATCTGAAGAGCCTGTGTTGTGATTCTCCTGTAGGGGCTTGCCAAAGCCTCCAGACAGTATCTCTATTTGCTACTGACACTTCCAGCACCATTGGATCTGCTGGGCCATATGGCCCAAGTGGCAGATTGCATAGCATCCTGGACCTGTTGCAGAGCCTCCTCTTGTTTTGTTCCCACTAAAAACTAACAATTTTTCAGGTCATTCAGTAAATGGGCCAGAGTGGTACACCTGAATGAAGAATGTGTTGTCCATAAAATCCAAATAGTTCAATGAGGCATTGTGCCTCTTTTTCAGTTGTAGGGGGGGCCAGAAGAAACAACTTATCCTTCACCTTTGAAGGGATATCACAACATGCAGGGACACCTAGAAATTTCACTGAGATAGAAGGACCCTATTTTTTTGTTGTGTTTATTTATTTCCCACACTCTGACACACACAAATGCCTTACCAATAAGTCTAGAGTAGTCGCTACTTCTTGCTTACTAGTTCAAATCAAAATGATATCATCAATATAATGGACCAGTGTGATTCTTGTGTATGAGGTATCAGGGGATGTGTTGATTTGCTCAAGCAATGATACTACATCTGGAAGAGCAGCTACAATTGGGGTTGCCATCTGGTTAAGTTTATAATAATCCACTGTAATCCTTCAAGATCCATCTGCTTTCTGTGCAGGCCAAATAAGAGAGATGAGTGGGCATGTGGTGGGAATCCCCACCCCTGCATCCTTCAAGTCCTTGATGGTGGCATTAATCTCTGCAATCCCTCCAGGAACCTGGCATTGCTTTTGAAGTACTATTTTGCTAGGCAGAGACATCTCTAGAGGCTTCAATTTAGCTTTTCCTACCATAATAGCTCTCCATGTTCATGACCAGGAACCAGTATGGGGATTCAGCCAATTGCTGAGTATCTATATTCCAATTATGCATTCTGGAATTAAGGAAATAATCATAGAATGGGTCCAGAGACCCACTGGACCCACTGTGATATGGTTCTGAATTAAAACTTGATTTATCATCTGACCTCCATCAGCCCCAACTCTAATTGGTAGACCACAGTGACATTTCAGTTCTCCTGGAATTAATGTCATTTCTGAGTCAATGCATATTAATCCATGAAATGTTTGATCATTTCCTTTTCCCCAATACACAGTGACCCTAGTAAAAGTCTGTAGGTCTCTTTGGGGGAGGCTGTGAGGAAGATTTACAGTACTAATTTTTGGCAGAGGAGCAGGGTCCTACCCCAAGGGGACCAAGGCTTCCCTTCATTTAAGGGGTTCTGGGTTTGTAGACTGTCTCAAGTCTGGGAATTGATTGAGGGGCTATGACTCTCTGTTTTTGTAATTTAACTTGGCTTTTGTTCACTTGATCTAGAACTCTTTTGTTTATACAGATCAAGTAAGAATTTAGTAGACTGACCATCTATTTTACTTCTAGGTACCCTATGATCTACTGGCCAATGCCGTAGGTCTCTGTGAGTTAGATTATTTTGATTATTTTGACCACTGCTTTGAGTCTACTGTTCCCTATGGTAACCACACTCACATTGTCTTTGGTTATTAAGTGCTGCCATTTGGCTTCTGTCAACCTGGGATCCAGTCATGTCCATTGTGTCTAAGGATCCAAGTCTGATGACAGCAGTCCCCACAGTAATATCTGACCTACAGGAGAAAAGCCACCACAGAGCTCTTCAGAGATGTTGGTGTTAGACTCCCAAATTTATTCTTCATAGTCCTGCTGAAAAGTGTGTCCTCTGGACATTCCTAGGGTGTGTGAACATGTCTTCTTTGATAAATCCACTCTAACATCCCAATATCTCTAAACCTTTGTATTCCTTCATCTACATTATACCAGGGCAGTTCTGGCACTTCATCCTCAGGTAATGTAGTCCACATTTTGGTCCATGGCTTGGCCAGCCACCTGAACAAACTGCTAGAGCCCTTTCTAACTCCTCCAGCTATTACACTGAATCCAGAATCTCTTCATAGTGGGCCCATGTCAATAATTTCAGCTTGATCCAAGTTTATATTCCTTCCACCATTGCCTCACACTCTTAATATCCAGTCCTACATATATTCTGCTGATCTCTGTCTACATAAATTGGAAAACTCATACAGTTCTTTTGGAGTATAATGTACCTCCTCATAGTTCACACTTTGTACCTCATCTTTTAGGACCTGTTGGAACTTCATTCTAGTTATAGGTCTGGAAGAAAAGAGGGGGTGGGTCATGAGAAGAATTAGAAGTGTCTTTCAAACCAATTACTTCAGGGCTTCCATTGCAATTTCATCTGGTGAACCAAGATTACTATTTTCAGACAGAGGAGTGAGTGCTGTTTGCTCAGGGGAGATGGTTACATGTTTATCAGTCTTAGTAGTTGGCAGATTCCTTAGGTCAGACTGGAGGTTGGGAGGCTGGTTCCTTAGGGCAAACATTACAGGTTTATTTGGGAAAGACTCAGCAGAATTTAGGGTTTCAATGTTCCAACTGCCATCATTTTCAACTCATATGTCCCCATTCCAATTTCATGATTCAATTCCTTTCCAATCAATGCCCTCACTTTAACAGCAGACATCCTAAAATGTTAGGAATTTAGCTTACATTGTATTTCAGCCACTCATGCAATGAGACACTAGGTGTGGTTTGCAGAAACCCCAAGTCTGTGGCTACAAAAAATAAGATTTTCTTTCAAGACACACATAGAAACTTTCACATCCTTCATGTCACACTTAAGTTGCAAATTCGAAGCCTTGAACCTATCTATTTCTGTCATAACTATATTCAGCATATTTAGGAACAGCCAACAAACTTCGTTGTATCTTTTATCTCCACAAAGCTCTTTTAAGGTGTCAAAAACATTGTCACCCAGATCCTTGCCTCTTGTAAGCATTTGAGTAGCCATATGCATTGGTGATATATTGTCTATCTCTATTGACAACTCATGGCATTATCTCTCAGTGCCATTTTGATTGTTGGAAATAGATTCATTATTACCTTTGAATCTAATCAGATTAGAGAATCAGTTCCAAAACCCCCCAAACTATTTATAATTCCCATCTTTCCAATTCTGTTTTCCGAGAACCACTACAAGTACAAAGCTGTATTTGCCATGGTTCACTAGTGAAACAGAACTGACAGGAGATATCTGTAAATATCATTATATTTTTTATAAGATTTTCTCATGTGACTGTGTGGACAAGCAAGTCCAAATTCCATAGGATAGGACATAAGCTTGGAACTCTGATGAAGATTTTCAATGTATCCTCAGGAATAGTTGGCTGGCTGCAGTAGAGATGGAAATTCTCTTTTCTGACTGCTGATATCATCACTTCTCCTTTGAAAGCCTTCAGCTGCTTGGACAAGACTTCTCTCATTGTTGAAGGCAATCTCCTCAGTTGATAGCAGATGTAATCAGCCATAGATGCAATCAACTTAATGATGATTTAAATCCAAGAATTTCCTAGAGTAACAAGGTAGTGTTGCTTGACCGAAAAACTAGACAGCAAAACCTGGCCAAGTTAACATGTGAACTTAACCATCACTGTGGCTTATATGCAGAATATGTAAACGACTCTTGCAGCTCAGTAATAAAAATATAAATTATAAATTGGCAGAGAAGATGAATAGGCACTTATTCAAAGAAGATATATCAGTGTCCTAATAAGCACAGGAACAGATATACAACATCATTAGTGATTAGGGAAAAACAAATCAGACCATAATGAGAAACCTGCTCACACTTTCTAGAATGGTTATAATGAAAAAAAGAAAAAAAAAAAAAAAAAAAAAAACAGACAATCACAAGTACTGGTGAAGATGTAAAGAAATTTGAAACTTCATACATTGCTGGCAGGAACCCTCATATATTGCTGGTGGGAATGTCAACTGGTGCAGCCACTTTGGAAAAGATTTCAACAGTTCTTCAAGTACTAAACATGGTTTTACACTATAATCCAGCAGTTCTACTAATAGTTACATACCAAAGAGAAATGAAAACATATGTCCACAAAATAACTTTTATATGATGTTCATGACAGTATTATTTGTATTAGCCAAAAAGTAGAAATAACCCAAATGTCCACCAACTGGTGAACAATAAACAAAATATGTCACATCCATAAAATGGAATATTATCCAGCCACCAAAAAATGAGTTACCGATAATTCTACAAAAAGGATGAATTCCAAAATACTGTGCTAATTGAAAAAAACATGTATTGCATATTCCCATTTATATGAAATTCCCAGAATAGTCAGTTCTATAGAGATAGAAAGTAGGTTAGTAGTTCTCTTGGGTCTGGGGCTGGGGAGGACAGAGAGTTACTGCTACTGGGTACAAGGTTTCTTTTTGTGATGGAGATATTCTAAAGTTATATTATGGTGATAGAATATTTACAATTCTGTAAATATATTTCAAAGAATTGAATTGCACATTCTAAACAGGTGAACTATATTGTAGGTAAATTATAACTCAATAAACCTGTTTAAAAATGAGCTTATGAATGTGAAGTGCTTAGAACTGTGACGAAGACCTGACAAGTTCTTGAAATGGTAGCTATTGCTCCAATTGAATTATTATCACTCCTATTGTTACTGGGATAAAGAAGGTGCTCATGAGTTTGTTATCCTGGCCAGAGAAAAGGGTGGTGTGGTGGTTTGAATCTGCATGTACCCCAGAAAAACATGTTCTTAAATCTAATCCACTCCTGTGGGTGTGAACCAAGTGTAACCTTCTGATAAGATTACTTCAATTAATGTGTCATCCCACCTCAACCAGGATGGGCCTTACTCCTATCACTGGAGTCTTTTATTAACAGAACGAATCAGGCATGAGAGAGAAAGCCATGGAAGCAAAATGCTGAAATCAACAAAATCTGGAAGAGATGGGAGAGACCAGCAGATGCTGCCATGTGCCAGCCTGTCGCTGAGGAACAAAGGATCACTGGCATTTGGTCTTCAGGAAGAAAGAATTGCCTTGATTTGGATATTTTCTCAGCCTCAAAACTATAAGCTAATAAATTTCCATTTTTCAAGCCAACCCATTTCATGGCATTTTCTGGGACAGCCTAGAAAACTAAAATATATTTTATTACCAGGAGCAGGGTGCTGTTATTAAAAATACCAAAAATGTAGAAACATCTTTGGAATTGGGTAATGGGAAGAGGCTGGCAGAATTGTGAAGTGCTTGATGTAAAATACCTAGATTGCTTTGAAGAGAATAGTCATAGAAAAATGAGTGCTAAAGGTACTTCTGAGAAGGCCTTAGAAGAAAAATGATGAATGTGTTATTGGAAACTGGAAGAAAGGTTATCCTTGTTTTAAAGTGACAGAGAACTTGGAAAAATTGAATTCTGATGTCAGATAGAAGGCAAAGTCTGAGGGTGATGAATTTGGGTATTTGGCTGAGGAGATTTCCAAGTTACATGTGGACCATGCAGCCTGACGTTAAAAGGAATAAAACAAAATAGAGTTGCTATGACTACATGGAGTCTGGAGGTCATTCTGGAGGTTACTCTTAGGCAAATCTCAGCAAGATATCCCAAATTGCCAAAGTATGCAAGGCTTCAAGCAACAATGTTCCTTAAAGCCCTAAGAACATCTGGACACCACAAACAGACCACAAGATACACAATTCAATTAACTAACCCAAAAGATAATTAGAGTACCCCAAATATCCACCATCCACAAACAACTTGTGTAATATTCTTTTCCTTTAAAAACACTTGCCTGAGGTGACAGTGTGATTGTGAAGACCTTGTGGATCACGCCCCCTTTATCTAGTGTATGGATGAGTAGAAAAATGGGGATAAAAACTAAAGGACAAATGGGGTGGGATGGGGGGGATGATTTGGGTGTTCTTTTTGCACTTTTATTTTTTATTCTTGTTCTGGTTCTTTCTGATGAAAGAAAAATGTTCAGAGATAGATTGTGGTGATGAACACATAACTATGTTATCATGCTGTGGACAGTGGATTGTATACCATGGATGATTGTATGGTGTGTGAATGTATTTCAATAAAAGTGAATTTAATGAAAAAAATTAAAACACTCCCATAAAAAAGACAAAACAAACAAACAAAAAAACACTTGCCTGAAAGTGCCAAGATGGGGCATGATTTGAGTGACTACCTGAATCTGTGATCCTCAGATTGCAATTCTAATTCCACAAATAAATGCCTTTATTGTTTTGCAGCCTAGTTTTTTTGTTTGTTTGTTTGTTTTGTTTTGTTTTGTTTTGTTTTTTGCTTGCTATTATGTGGTGTCAGGAGTGGGATTTGAAGCTACTACTGACCTGACCCCAGGACTCTCTTTGGATTTGAGCATGGTAACTGCCAGAGCCCATTTTGGAGAGTCCTCTTGGCTCTGAACCTTCCTATTTTTGGTTGAGATTCCAGCCTTTCTTTGGGTGTCTTCTAGTAAAGGGAAATTTGAACTTTGGTTCTTTTGGGTTAGACTAGTAACAGTTCTGTTCTTCTTTGGGCTTGTGGCAGAAACTCATTTGTGTTGGCCCTTTTTGGTACACAAGGAAAATTTCCTTGTCTTGTGAATACTCAAATGGGACTTGAAAAATTCCCACTTTGGTAATGAGCTCTTTTCATAGGAGGAACACCTCCCAACCAATCAAATTGACCTCTGTTCTGACTGTGAGCAATGAAAAATTATTTTGCTTGGCATGAGATGGGCATTTAAATGCTACTAGAGTGCCTGCCACCTTTTGATGAGAAGCCTCTGCTTCCAAGATCAAGATTTCCCCAAAAGGATAAGATGGTCACAGACAGGCTAGATTGACACAAAGTTACCCACCACCCTCAAGACAATTGCAACTAGGGACACCTGGTCCCTGGTCAGTAAACTACAGCACAGGCTGTCTGCCCATTAAAATAAGTATCCCATGAAAGGCACACTGTAAAACACCACACTTGCCCAAAACCCAGAAACTGGGTGAGGTTTAGGCTTTAAGATTGCTCACAATCAGAACTAACTAAAAGAATGAGTTCCAATCCATCTAAAAAAAATTTAATGGTACACTGCCCCTCAGCATACTAGCTTGTTTCTTATACCAGAATTATGGTCTTGTCTTATGTAAAATCTTATCCTGCTGGACCTGGAACACTAGAGAAACTCTTGAATTATAATGGCCACAAAGTTATATACCTATGAGTTAAATAGAAAATACAGGCTCTAAAACTAAACAACCTAAATGAAATTCTTATTTTACTTGGTACTTGGAAGCTTCCAAATGTGTAACTAATTCTAAAATTGCCTCCCTTCAAGAAACAAATGTTAAATTAATAAAGACCAACAAAGACTTATCTAAGTGCACTATCAAGCTTGAAGATTCGTCTGGAACCCCTGAATCTGACTGTTCTAACTTCATTTAAACCCCTCCTGCCCTCCTTCTGAATCCTACCCTAGCTGTATTCCCCTTCTATGTTTCCCTTGAACTTCTTCTCAGTCCTTTCAATACTAAGACAAATGAAGAAGGATCAGAGAATTCATCTGTTACACATTCCCCCGGACAAAGGGTGAAATGAGGGCAATTACTATCATTTTCCCAAATCCTACTGAAGATCTAGCAGGTTTTGCAAAAGAATTTGATCTTATCATGCAGACTTATAAGCCTAGATACCCCAATTTTTATGAAGTAATTTACAAGACTGCAGGTGTATTTAATTTTACTTTTATTAATGGCCTTCCAGAGGAACTAAGCACTCTAAAATGTGAACAAGTAAATTGGGCCACAATGGAACTGAATGATTTAGTAAATCTTATGGATCAATTAGATTGCACCTTTAAAAAAGCTGAGAAAAAGGAATCTCCCCAAGCTAAAACAGCAGCTAAGTAAGCCCCAATAAACTCTCTGGGCACCGGGGCTCAAGGCACTGGGGCTCAAGGCACTGGTATTTGTAATCACTATAAGCAACTTGAACTTTGGAAACAGACTGCCGAAAATATTCCCAAAACAGCAGCAATCCCCCTAATGCTCTTTGCCCTCTAAAAAAACAAATTGCCTTTCAATATGACTCCTAAGCCTGCCCTTAAAGAAATTTTGACTAATTCATCCCAAATAAGGAACTCAATTTGTTTAGCTTTAAACAAGACATATAAGGGCTGAGCCATCAAAGAAAAATTAGGAATCTAATTTCTATAATATCCTGAAAACTCTAAAAATTATTTTAATTGATATTTGGGTTTGGGAGGGAGCCCTTGGGGCAGGCACAGGTGAGGCAGAAATAATGTGGCTGAATAGGTAAGGATAGTATCTAAAAGAGGGTGGCATTTAAATTTTATTTCTTTGATTGTAGCACAGGAATATGTAAGGGACTGAGTTTCTTCTTCTGATCTTTTGAATCTAAGAGTTACAAATTAATTTCACCCTGCTGGGAGAAAAATATGTGTGCTTGGAATACTCCAAGGAAATCCCTTCCAGGAAGGTTAATTGGGGTAGAGGGGACAAATAAAAATTGATTAGTGCCTTGCAAAGGCCCTAACTGAAAGGAAACTGGAGGAATTACAGATGGTCATGGGTTTGTTAAATAATTCCACAATTTGAATTATTTCTCTTCTCTGGAAAGGAAGGTTAATGAGTAAAATTTAAGCAGAGCAGGTGGCCTTAGTATCTGTTAGAGCCAGTATGCCCTCATTTCCAATTGTTTCCACTTATAAGATCTACTTTGCCTAAAGATGTGACAAAGACAATTGAAAAAGCCACTGCCAGCCTGGACTAAAAGGGACAGAAAAAGAACTGACTGAAGGAAAAATCACTTCAAGGGCACAATCATAGAAGCTGAGGTCTGAAACAAAGACATCTTCTCAGGCCCCAAGAGTGGGCCAACCCAACTGTGTGGAAAGGGTGAGTCTGCCCTGTAATTTGGAGAGGGTGGGCCTTCCACCCTAGTGTTTGGGGAGAGCATGGCCACCGTGCAAGTGCTTGGAAAGGGTGGGGCTGCTGCTCCGTCAGGACTGGAGTACAAAACACCATTCCAAAGATGGTCTCAGAGCTTGAAATCTAATGGAGTTTGCCCTGTAGGGTTTCAGAATTGTTTGGGACCTGTGACCCCTGTGTGCCTTCTAATTTATCCTTATTGGAATGGAGATGTTTATCCTATGTCTGTCCTTCCTTTGTATATTGGAAGCAGATAACTGGTTCTCTGGGTTTCACAGGTCCACAGACAGGGGATTTGTGCTCCAGGACAGACCATCCCTATAACCAATTTTGATGAGACTTTGTATTTAACATTGTTTCTGAAACAACTTAAGGCTTTTGGGATATTGTGATGGAATGAATGTACTTTGCATGTAGAAAGAACATATCGTTTTGGGCTCCAGAGGGTGGAGTGTGGTGCTCTGAAGCTGTATGTACCAAGAAAAACATAGTCTTAAACTTAATCCATTACAATGGGTGACCTTTTCATGAAGTGTCTTCAGTTAAGGTGTGCTCTGCTTCAACCAGGATGGTTCTTAAATCCTATTACTGGAGTCATTTATAAACAGAATGAATTCAGACATGAGAGGGAAAGCCACAGATGCAAGAAGCTGAAATCAGCGAAAACTGGAAGAGATGGGAGAGACCAGAGCAGCCAGTCTTTGGGATGAAAAAATCACCTTGATGATTCCTTGATGTGGATATTTTTCTAGCCTCAAAACTATAAGCTGTTTAAGCCAACCCATTTCATGGTATTTCCTGGAGCAGCTTCAGAAACTAAAACAGGAGATAAATATGATGAATGCCAGTGAGGCATCACATCTTACTCAGGTGTTAAGTGGTCCAAACTCTTCTTGAAAGTCTCCTGAGAAGTTTTCATGTTGGAGAATGACATCAGTTTATCAGTAAACACAAAAACAGTTTTTCCTTCTGGCATTGGTAAATTGAACACCAGACCAATCCATGTGGGCCTGTACATAGAGGTCCCCAAAAATGCAGATCTACAAACACTAAGCTTGTTGCCAACATGGTTCAAATGTCCCTTTTATGAGGTTCATAGCAATTAAGATCAGCCAAGGAAATAGCCAGGTATGAATGATAGAAAAAACAATGTTGCTAAACAAATATGATCATTTCTTTCTCAAATAAATGTCTAACCTGTTGTGTGGGCTCTAGGATAATCATGAGTTAGGCGCCATCTACTTTGCTGCTCCTTGATCTGTATGACTTGCCTCTGACTCATGATCCTATATAGGCAATCCAGCTCCAGCCATCACATTTGCATTCCAGCCAGCAGAAAAGACAGTAGGAGTACACAGCAGAAGTTCATCCCCACTATTTTCCTCACTTTGTCATCTGGCCCCTCCTGGCTTTGAGGTAAACTGGTAATGTGATTGTTTCTATGGATATCCAATTGTCCTGCTGCCTTTTAGAATCACTCCAGAAAAGATACTCCCTGAGTAGAGGGACAGGATGGAATTACCTGCACTATTTAAATGTTGTTTCTCTCTCTTCCTTTTGTACTTACCTATCTGGGTAAGTGTAAGGGCATTTCATTAAGTGTATGGCTTAAGTTTTTACCCAGATTTACTCCACTTGGTTCTGTGTCAGTACAGCTGATGAAGACCTTTTTGCTTAAATAAACAATAGCAAACCTTCCATTTCTTTATGATGGCCAAGTCTTGGAATCCCAAACTCATGTTGACTTGTCTGCAATGCAAACCATTAATCTAGCTCCCCTTCCTATTCTCCATTTCACTTACTGTCCACTGCTCAGGCCTCAAGCCGCTCTTGGTCCTGTCTTCTAAGACTATTTTTCCACAGTTAACTCTGCTTCAGGGTGATTCCCTTTCTCGTGATGCATGCATTCACTGGGCACGCATTTATGAAGCATGCAGTATGTATCAGACATTTTAGCCAGCACTCAAGATACAAAGATTAATAAGTCTGCTGTTTTGGATCTTGTAGGTTTTTGTTTAGCTCCAAGGTTAGCATTTCCCAGATGTGTGGTCCTTCAATCATCTGCTTCACAATCACCTGCTGAAGCTGATGAAGCTATGGCTTTTGATTACTGGCTGGGTGGAACCTGTCGAAATCCACCCTGAGATATACAGATGTCTCCCTAGCACTGGGCACACTGGCTGCCTCAGTTCACCTCTGGCTCCAGGCTGGCTTTGAGGAGAGGCTGGAAGGGGCTGATCTTCCCCAGCCCAGAATGAGCCACAAAACTCATTCCTTGCCAAGAGCAAAGTAAGGAGGGGACAGAGAGGCTGTAGAAAGTTTCTCCTCATATAATATGGGGTAGGAAATAGAGAATATTTCCCAAGGGAGATAGCAAGTGGATTTTTTTCTTAGTAATTAAAGTGGTATGTTTTTCCTTTTTCCAAAGAATGTATGCATATGGTAAGAAATCTAATGGAGCAAATGAAATGATTAAAATCACCATGTTACCCTCTTACCTCTCTATGCCCATAGAACTCATTCCCTTTTTTAATTGTTTCTTAATTCTTTCATTATGGATTAATGCTACAATTAATGACATTATTTATTATTTGATCAAATTAAACAATGTCTATTGATTCCTAGTAATAAAAAGTAAAGATTTATTTAATGACACCAGCACTGATCTTTCTCTTCCTTTCTTACAATATTGAATATTTACAGCATATTTTAGAACTTGTGTGGACTCCCCATTTGTATGATGAGGAAGTGAGCATCCTTTCCTCTACCTTCTCTCCATGCGTAGTCCCACCTTCTATTACACACACCTGTCCTCTACCTGCGGATGCAAAGGTTCTTCACATTTTCATTCTGCCCTCTAAATACAACAAAAGATTTCTTCCTCCTTTTCCTTAGATTTGTGAAAAAAGTAAAAAATATTTTCCAATATTAACATTATATAAATACTGTTCAGCATAAGACCATGAAGTGGATAAGAATGATATTCTTTCTGGGCTATTAGAAGAATGTTTCCAGCGCCCAAATAAAATGGATTCTCCCATTATATATACCATTATTTCCTAAAAGCATGGCCCATATTAGTTTTGCTCATTACTTGAATTCTGACTTTCTCATATAGATTCGTTTTGCTGTTATTTTTCCTGGAATTTTTAGCTGCCTTCCTTTATGCCAATCACTTTCTTCCCCTCAAACCCTCCATCATACAATTATATTTTCTCTCCAAACATTCCATTGCATCATTTTTCTCGCTTACTGCCTTTTTTTTTCTTATCACTGACCCCATGAGACCTTATTTGCTTTGCACATCTCTCCACCTCACGTGCATCTGGAAGTACAAAGCTAGTGTTGGATGGCAGTCTCTATTTCCAAGGAACACATAATACATTAGATCTTGGGACTAAAACAAAGAACTGGCAGTTCTATCACATAAGTGTGTTTGCTTTTTTATGACCAAAACTCAAAAAACCCTAATTGATCAAAAGAAGTCTGGATTGTCTGTGTCAAAATAGATTCTCCTGATCATATTACTCCCCCTTCCCTCCCCTCCCCTCCCTTCCCTTCCCCCTTCCCCTCCCATCCCATCTGAGCACTTCAGTCTTTACGCCTTTAGCCAGGGCAGCAAAACGTTCACACAATAGGGGAGGGTTGCTGCAGGCCCAGAGTGAAGCATCACCCCAAAGACAGTGAGGAAGGCATCCACAAGGGAGGGCTGCAGGTGTGAGATGTCAGACCTGACACAAGCAGGCAGCCATGTCCGAGGGCTGCCTGCAGTGGGATATCAGAGCCCAAGTACGACGAGGATGGTATCTCCACAAAGGGATGACTTGGCACAGGGTGCCGTATCATCCGTGAGGTGAAAAGGTGTCCTCGATGAGGGGTTTCCTTGTTTGTAGGAAATGCATGCTAAACTATTCAGGGGCAGTGGCTCACAAGATAAGTAACTATTACAAATAGTTCCTGAAAAAAAAAGCTCTTCATACTCTACTTCCAACATTTCTGTAAGCTTATGGTTGTTTCAAAAAAAAATTTATAGTCTCTTGGAGATATGGGAAATTACATGCATATGAAGAAAAAAAGTAATGTACACATGGGCTGAAAAAAAAAATATTTAGTTGAAAGGAATTGGCCAGGGTGTCTAAAAAATTATAGATTCTGGGGTTTGTGGAGGCAATTTTTTAGATAAAAGCCTTCTGATTCACTGTCAACTGCCTTGATTTAAAAAAGATTTTATTAGCTTAAATGATAGATTCTGGGGTTTGGGGGGGTAAACTTTTAGATTAAAGTCTTATGATTCACTGTCAACTGCCTTGATTTCAATAAGATTTTATTAGTTTAGAAAATCACATAGAGTGGAAATAAAATTTAGAGTCATTAAAAAGTATCCACACTCAATTGTGAATCTGTTTACACCCAATAAGAAGTTTCTCACTTTCTCAGTTTCATGTCAAATGTACATAAAGCAAATTTAATAATCATCCTTTCATCAACCTTCACACTAAAATACTTCAAAAACGTTAGATTTAAAAGGAGAAAAGAAGTATTAAACTATGTCAACTGGGAACCTGTATCTTTGTTGTATTCGCAAAAACCAAAACAAAATTAGATAGTTTGCAGTTTGGAGTTGAGGCATATATTGGTACTATAAACATATAAAAAAAATGGTTCATCAAAACAAGCAGCCAGGAAGTCTCAAAGTCAAAGCAACTCAGTGTGAAAGAAGGTGATCGTGTAACCTAGTGAGCAGGTGGAAACTGGAAAGTTCAAAGCAGAGCCAGACTCATGTGAGACTCTGTTAACGTTAATATTTTCAAAAGAAATTTAGAAAAAGTAGAAAATTTTCGAGCTAGAAAGGGACAGAGCTGAGATTTGAATCAATAAAATGTGGTTCCTAAGCTTCAAGTGTATTTCCTGTTGCCTCCTGCTGTGTTCAGCTTGTCACTCTGCTATTGAAGATTTTGTCAACTGTGGGGTAAACATGAAAACTTCTTGCACAAATGTTACTGCTGGGAATTATTCTCATGGGAATACAAGGATTGGGAAAATGTCCTCTTCCTCCCTCCCTCTCCCACTCCCTCCCTCCCTCCCTTCCTTTCTTCCTTCCTTCCTTCCTTCCTTCCTTCTTCCCTCCTTCCCTCCCTCCCTTACTTCATTCCCTTTCTTCCCTTCTTTTCTTCCTTCTTCCAATAATTAATTATTGAGCATTTATCATTTTTATTAATTTTAAGAAGCAACCACACAAGAGCTGTTTAAGTTGTGGAATAAGTTTTCTAGGTTTAATATTCCAAAGTTGTCAATCAAATATTTGTGAGACTACCATGGAATTTTGTTCCAAAAGGAATGGAAAATACCTATTAGAAAACACAAATGGAAAACCTGTGTGTATATTCTGAAGTGAAACTTCACTATGTAGAAGTAAGCAAGAAGTAAGAAGTTGACTGCATTTCATTAAAAAAATTCCTTTTCTTGAAGCTGCCAAACAATAATGTTGCAGTGGAAGTTTTAGTAAAGTGATTGCTGCACAAGTCCTCCTGAATAAGCTGCAGAGCTGACAAAATTGGATATTGGTTTTACTTGCCAAATTCAACATTGGCAAGTGCAAGAGTTTCTGGAGAGTGATTTTAAATAAAGAAAGTAGAAGGCAAATAAGCAAATATGAAAAGTTATTATTTAAGAACAGTTTCTTTAGAGGTGTTCCACAGTCTACACTCTCTTCTACAGTACAAGGAGAATTAATGTTCCCAAAGACAATTTTCCTTCACTGCAGGTGGCACATTCAATACTTGGCTTGGAAATCTTTTTAGCTATGTAACCAAGTTCATCCCTTACGAGTTCTGCTTTCCATATAACTGCAGGAGACAATGTCATTGATTTCTTTGCCACTCCATAACAAGGAGCCCCTTCCTCTAGTTTCCAGTTGTGTGTTCCTCTTTTGTCTTATCCAGCAGTGATTCTTCAGTCTAGATTTCTACCAACTGGCTATTCAAGGGATTCAGTGACTGAAGAAGAAAACGAACAATGAAAAGAAGCACATATTAAAGAACATCCATTCATTGCAGTAACAGAGGATGATAATCTTCAAACAAGAAACTGAGTAAGCTGCATAACCCTCTCACTTACCATATGACTGTCTCCTTTAGCTGTTTTGGAAAAATCTAACACAAATAACCATGAATAGTAGAAGAGAATTCAGAATCCATACAAAGTTACTAAAAGAAATATGGAGAAATTTAGAATTTAAAACTTTTCAGCAGAAGAGACAAATAAAACTAAGCAAACAACAACAACAAAAACCAAAGAAGTTATGAAACATAAGAAATCTATAACAAAACACTAAAATGAATTAAATATAATTTAAAAATTAACCTTAGATATAAAAAAAAAACACCCCAAGTCAAAATTCAAAAGCTCAAAATAAGTATAGACACATAACAGAATATATAAAGTAGGGAACTGACCCAACTGAGTAAAACACAGTTGAAGAAAAAGGCAAAATTATCTCAGAAGTGAAGAGTAGAATACAAGTGCTCAAATGAAAACAGATTCGACTAAAAGGATGGTAAGGTTACAGAGGATAGAAATGAAAATTACACTGAAATAAAAAGGTAAAAATGATAAATAGACGATTATAGAAGACTGGGAAGTATGATCCAACACACTGCTAATTACAGAACCTGAAGTAGAAACAAACAATGGACTGAAACTAATACTTAAAACCATATTTCACAAAAATTTTCCAAATAAATGAAGACTTGAAACTACATGTTGAAATGACCTCTGTACCTGGGAAATTTCACAAAGTAAATTCAGAATTCTGTAAAACTAGAAATAATACAAATTTTAAAAAGGAAAAGAAAGGAACTAAAAAGAAGGAGCATAATGAAAACACTTGTTGCCACGTAGATATTAAGTGGAAGACAAAGGACAACATTGAAAGGTGACAATAATAGAAGCCTAGGTAATAAAAAGGCCTAAATTAGAGAATTCGTATAAATGCAACATCTCAAACAAAAATATGCAAAAAATATATAAAACAAAACAAATGGGGAAAAGGAAAGAGAAAAGATGATTACTTTTATAATACAGTAATTATAAAAGAATACATATAAGAAATGAGAGAGAATAATATGTGACTTGTCCAATACATGCAAATGGATCTATTTAAGTTAAAAAAATTCCATATTGGTTCACAAAGCAGAATAAACCTCTATGCTGTAATTAATATACATGCTTAAAAAAAAGAAATTCTAAGGTTTAAAAATAAAAGCATGGGCAAAGGTGTGCAGCAAAAAGAAAGTAGGGGTTGCAGTCCAGATAGAAAGCAAGATAAAATTCAGACCTTATTAAATTAGACAAAGAAAGAAACTTTATAATGCAAATAACAGATTTCTCAGCAAATATATAACAGTTATAAATATCTATGTATCGAGAGGTCCAGGAGGATCGTGGCTGGGTGTGGGGACCCACTCGGAGAACCCAGGGACACTACACCAAGTCCGGTGGTTTGTGGGACAGCGAGAGAGAGGGGCTGGGGCTGAAATGAAATGAAGGCTTGGACTCTTGCGGCGGCCTTGAATCTCCGGGAACCAGAGGATTTGAATATTGAGGCTGTCCTTCCTCCCTGGCCACCCGTACAAGCGCCCCGCATTCAGGGCGGATGGCTCTAGCAACACACCCAGGCTGAGTTCTCCGGCTGGACCCCACAAGAATCATTTCCCCACACACCACGGGGACAAGATGGAGAACTGACTTGAGAGGTAGAGGTGACTCACAGACACCATCTGCTGGTTAGTTAGAGAAAGTGTTCACCACCAAACTGTGTTTCTGAAAAATTAGATAGGTTTATTTTTACAAATTGAGAGAACCCTGTTGAGCAGAGCAAATGCCAAGAGGCCAAAAACAACAGAAAATCTCAATGCATATGATAAAACCAGATGATATGGAGAATCCAACTCCAAACACACAAATCAAGTTATCAGAAGAAACAAAGTTCCTCGCAGAATTAATCAAAGAAATACAATCAAGGAATGAAAACATGTCAAAGGATTTAAAGGACACCAAGAAGACCATGGCCCAAGATATAAGTGACGTAAAGAAGATCCTAGAAGAACATGAAGAAGACATTGCAAGAGTAAATAAAAAAATAGAAGTTCTTATGGAAATAAAAGAAACTGTTGGCCAAATTAAAAAGACTCTGGATATTCACAATACAAGACTAGAGGAAGCTGAACAACATCTCAGTGTCCTAGAAGTCCACAGAACAGGAAATGAAAGAACAAAAGAAAGAATGGAGAAAAAAATTGAAAAAATTGAAATGGATCTCAGGGAAACAATAGATAAAATAAAATGTCCAAACTTAAGACTCATTGGTGTCCCAGAAGGGGAAGAGAAGGGTAAAGGTCTAGAAAGAGTATTCAAAGAAATTGTTGGGGAAAACTTCCCAAACCTTCTACGCAGTATAAATACACAAAGCATAAATGCCCAGTAAACTCCAAATAGAATAAATCCAAATAAACCCACTCTGAGACATATTCTGATCAGACTGTCAAATACTGAAGAGGAGCAAGTTTTGAAAGCAGCAAGAGAAAAGCAATTCACCACATACAAAGGAAACAACATAAGACTAAGCTGTGACTACTCAGTGGCCACCATGGAGGTGAGAAGGCAGTGGCATGACATATTTAAAATTCTGAGAGAGAAAAATTTCCAACCAAGAATACTTTATCCAGCAAAACTCTCCTTCAAATTTGAGGGAGAGCTTAAATTTTTCACAGAGAAACAAATGCTGAGAGACTTTGCTAATAAAAGACCTGCCCTACTTCAGATTCTAAAGGGAGCCCTACCAAAAGAGAAACAGCAGAAAGGAGAAAGAGATATAGAGAATTTTAACAGAAATATATAGTACCTTACATCCCAAAGCACCAGGACACTCATTTTTCTGTAGTGGTCATGGATCTTTCTCCAGAAGAGACCATAAGCTGGGACATAAAACAAGCCTCAAGAAATTAAAAAAAAAAAAATGAATATGCTCAAAGCACATTCTCCAAATACAATGGAATACAAATAGAAGTCAATAATTTTTGAACTGTAACTCCACTATTTACTTCCTAGATGATACAAATTACACAAACTCTAATGACAAATCAGTGGTTTTGAACTCAATGTAAAATATGTAATTTTAGACAACTACATAAAGGTGGGGGAATGGAGGAGTATAGGAACATAGTTTATGTGTCCTATTGAAGTGAAGGTGGTATCAAAGAAAAACAAGATTGATACAGATTTAAGAGGTTAATTTTAACCCCCACAGCAAACACAAAGAAATTATCAGAGAATATAACCATAGAGATGAAATGTAGAGTTTGGGTTAAGAGAAATTGGGGAAGGGGCAATGGGGAGTTAAGAAATGAGGGTGGAGTTGCTGTTTGAGGTGAAGGGAAATTTCTAGTGATGGATGGTGGGAAAGAGCATTACAACATTCTAAACGTGATTAATCCCACTAATGGAATGCTATGGTGGGGGTGGAATGGGAAGATTTAGGCTGTATATATGTTTCCACAACTGAAAATAAAAATAAAAATAAAAAAAAGACAGTCTAAATAGACAATGATTGAATGCCAAGGATGAACTTGGATGGGATTGGAGGATAGAGGGCAGGTGGCCCAAATGGACACAGTTGAGACATAAGGAAAAGGAAATATAGAATGTAAGCTTTGTATCATTGTTGAATCTCGTACTTCTTAGCTGCGCTTAATGGGATTGCATAAAAGAATGTTCTTGTTCATAGGAAGTGTATACGTGAATTATAGTGTATGTTCAAGGATGTGTGCAGCTAGCTCTCATATGTTCAGAAGACAGAGGAATCGATGATGGATGATAGATAGGGAGGGAGGGAAAGAAATAGCGATGTGACAGCATGTTAAGGTTGGTAGATTGAGCTATTGGGGGAGGGGGGTCAGGGTATGATGGAATTCTTTGTATGGGGTTAGTATTGTTTTTACAACTGTTCCTATAACTTTGAATTTAATTCAAAATAAAAAAAAGGCAAAAAAAATCTATGTATAAAAAAACATAGGAACAGCTTTACCAAGTAGAAACTATAGATAATTCAAGAAGAAATATATAGAAACATATTAATAAGAGAATTGCCATGCCACAGTTACCGCAAGACTGGTTGAGTGGGTAAAAGGTATATGAACCTAAATATACCTGATATAAAAGACCAAACTACATAATTAATCTTATGGATTTTATGCATATAAACCTTGTGTTCAAAATAATAGAGCATTCAAAAAAAATAAATGAAAGTAATAGAGCATACAAACTTCCATTTCAGGCAAACATAGGACATTCAAGCAAATTAACCATCCATTATAGATCAAGAAAACCTCAGGAATAATGCACAAAAAATTTCTGATCACATTTAAAAAAAAAAACAGTAGAAATGAGTATTAAAACCTTTACCCCGATAGTTTTAAAATTTCTATTACACAACTCTTGGGTCAAAAAATATTGATAATAAAAAACACACATAGGAATATATGGGATAGAAAGAAGTGACAAGTGAAACAAATATAGTCTTAAATATTAACTAGAAAAGAAAAATGAAAATAAATGAATTATGCCTCTGCCTGTAAAAGAAAAAAGAAAACCAAAAGAAAGAAGAAACTGGAAATAATGAATTAGATAACAGAAATATGGAATTTTGAAATGTTTTTTAAAAGTTATTCTTTAAATAAACCAATAAAATAGACTTGTATAACCTAATCAAGAAAAAAAGGAGAGAAAGCAAAATGCTCAAAATAAGTTATGGCTAGAGGAAAATATACATTAAAATCTAGGAAATTTTAAAAATTGAGACAATTTTGTACAATGCTAAGCAAATAAAACTGAAAACTAGTTAAAATCAATTTCTTAGAAAACACATAATTTGAAAAAAATTAACTTCACTAGAGAAAGAAAGCTTAACTAATTTTCATAGATACAATAGAGAAAGTTTCTAAGGATCTACTCGCTGTCACTCTCTCCAAAAAGGCACCAGGTCCAGCTGGTTTGTTAAGGAATTGAAGCAAACCTTAAACAATAAAAGAATCCCAGTGCTCTGTAAATTGTTTGGGACCAGAGAAAGAGAAGGAAAATTCCATTGATCTATAATAGATATTCTAAAACCTAACAAATATTGCACCAAAAACAAAAATTGTCTAATGTCACCAAGAATATAAATGCAAAAATTCTATATGAATTATTAGCAAAAATTCTTAGTGCACCTTTAGAAAAGTATAGCAAAAAAAAAAAAAAGCACATGAAAACTACACTGGATTGACACAAATCTAACACTCAACAACCCACTCTGTTTTTGCCAGGGCTAGGGAGAATCATAAACTAAATAGAAAGAAATTTGGAAATATTTTACAAAATTACCTTTCTATCCAGCAATCTCACATTTGGGAATCTGCCTTCAAGATTCACATCAACAAATACAAAATAATATATTTTCATGGTTATTCACTATAGCATTAAGATAAAAACAGCCCCTGGTCCAACAAAAGTGTTTAATAAACTGTGGCTACAAACTGGCTAAATAAACAATGAAACAGAATAAAAATTATCTCTGACAGATTTGAAGTGTTCTTCAGAAAATATTAAATACAAACAGCAAGATGCAGAACAATTTATATAGTGCACTGCCTTTTGTGCTCAGAAAAGTACTTTTTGCATTCCATTGCTGCAGAACTTGCCATTATATTTTACCTCTTTGTTTTCCTGTTTTTGTTTTGTTTTGTTTTGTTTTGTTTTGTTTCACATTAGATCTATTCTTCTTGAACCAGAGGCTTTCTTTGTTTTGTTTCCCCCCCAATATCTGGGACATGTTAGATACTTGTGATAGAACTAAACAGTTTACTGCTGTCAGGTATTTGAGGGATTTGGAGTATTTGGAGACTGTTCTCTGATTGGCTTTAATCATAGAATGTATTTTATGGGCCTGTCATATTCACTGAGTACTTCTGGATCCACAGCTCCCTGATATTGGTCTAATGACCTCCCATCTTCCTTGGGTTGCTTGGTAACACCATTTGGTGATTAGCTTTATTATCTCCATGTGAATTGCATATCACTTTGCTCTAATTAATGCCTCAAACAAACATTTCAGGAACTCTGGAGAAACATTTGGTCCTTTCTACTTCTCCAGTGTGGGAATTCCTCATCAAGCCCTTGAAGAATAATAAAAATGGCCAGAATTTCATTGTGCATTCAGTAAACTCTTAAATGCATTCAGCCACATTCTTGGGAAGAAACATTTCTTTCAACCTGTCTCCAGGCTTGAAGGTTTCATTTTCTCTCTTTTTTTCAAAAGATTAGACATAATTTGAAATTAATGCAAAAGAAACGTGATAACACACCTGGGCCATGACACTGTTCTATTTATAGATTTGCACCTTTACAGAGACTGTTGTGATTAGAAAATGTATTCAACCCACCAACCTGTTTCTCCCAAGTCAATTTTCATTCTTTTTCACAACTTCATGTACTGAAGGCACACACTTGTGTGTGCTTGCTTGCTTTTTTTTTTTTTTACATATTTTTCTCTTGAGTATATACTTGCATCATCCGTGAGAATCTATTTTCTTTTTTACATTAGCCAGGTAACAATTGAAATATTTTAAGCATGTTGCAGGATGTGATGATCCTCTCACCCAAAGTCCAACCCCCTAAAAAAAAAAAGAAAAACAATGATAATGATAATAATAACAGCAGGGAAAACTGTGAGAAAGGTCATAGAAGTAATAGGAAAACATATTTTCTTATTAATACAAAAAATGAAAAACTGTCAAGATAAATCAGAAACAAATAAAGACAGTTACTTATAGGGGATGGGAACAGGGGGGAATAGAGATGGAAGCTAGGCTTCTTTATATACTTTTTCTATAGGGTTGTAGGTCTGCTATTTATTTTAAAACACCAGAAAAATATTAAGATTGATGGATAGATTGGAGGATAGATAGAAGATAGATATATAAATAAAGCATAAATAAGAGATAGATAGAAGGTGGGTGATTAATAAATAGAACAGTGATAGATGATAGATATGTAATGCCAAACTCATTAAAATGATGGGATACTTGACATGAGGAGATGCTAAAACAGCAGATGAGAGAGAATCTCTTTAAACCACAAGTGCAATAAATTCCTGAATCACAAACATTTGCTGAGTGGGTCTTCAGATTTATATGGTTGGAATAAGTTATTTCTAACATACTGTTTTTTTTTTTTTCATTTTTTGTTTACATTTTATTTTGAAAAAAATTCAAAGTTATAGGAACAGTTGCAAAAACAATACAAACCCCATACACAGAACTCCAGCATTCCCTGACCCCCCCGATACCCTGATCCACTAACTTTAATATGTTGCCAGACCGCTATTTCTTTCCCTCCCTCCCTATCTATCCTCCATCATCTATTGCTCTGTCTTCTGAATATATGAGAGGTAGCTGCACACATCCTTGAAAATACACTGTAATTCACATATACAATTCCCATGAACAAGAACATTCTTTTATGCAATCCCATTAAGCACAGCTAAGAAGTACAAGAGATTCAACAATGATACAAAGCTTACATTCTATATTTCCTTTTCCTTATGTCTAAACTGTGTCCCTTTGAGCCTCCTCTCCTCCATCCTCAGATCCCATCCAGGGTCATCCTTGGCATGCAATTGTCATCTGTTTAAACTGTCCTTTTTTTTTTTTTTTCCCAATTGTAGAAACATATATACAGCTTAAATCTTCCCATTCTACCCCCTCCCTAGCCTTCCATTAGTGGGATTAATCACATTTAGAATGTTGTAATGCCAACTCTTTCTCACCATCCATTACTAGAAATTTCCCTTCACCACAAACAGCAACCCTACACTCATTTCTGAACTCCCATTGCCCCTTCCCCCATTTCTCTTAACCCATACTCTACTTTTCATCTCTATGGTCATATTCTCTGATAATTTCTTTGTGTTTACTGTGGGGCTTAAAATTAAACTCTAAAATCCATAACAATCTTGTTTTTCTTTGATATTAACTTAATTTCAATAGGACACATAAACTATGTACCTATACTCCTCCATTCCCCCACCTTTATATAGTTCTTGTCAAAAATTACATATTTTACATTGAGTTCAAAACCACTGATTTGTCATTAGAGCTTGTGTATTTTATATCATGTAGGAAGTAAATAGTGGAGTTACAATTCAAAAATTATTGACTTCTATTTGTATTCCATTGTAGTCAGAGATTGTGCTTTGAAGAAGTTCAATTGTTTTTTTGTGTGTTTTTTTTTTTTAATTTATTGAGGCTTGTTTTATGTCCCAGCATATGGTCCATTCTGGAGAAAGATTTGTGATCACTAGAGAAAAATGAGTGTCCTGGTGATTTGGGATGTAAGGTACTATATATTTCTGTTAAAATTCTCTATATCTCTTTCTCCTTTCTTTGTTCCTCTGTTGGTAGGGCTCCCTTTAGAATCTGAAGTAGGACAGGTCTTTTATTAACAAACTCTCTCAGCATTTGTTTGTCTGTGAAAAATTTAACCTCTCCCTCAAATTTGAAGGAGAGTTTTGCTGGATAAAGTATTCTTGGTTGGAAATTTTTCTCTCTCAGAATTTTAAATATGTTATGCCACTGCCTTCTCACCTCCATGGTGGCCGCTGAGTAGTCACTACTTAGTCTTATGCTGTTTCCTTTGTATGTGGTGAATTGCTTTTCTCTTGCTGCTTTCAGAACTTGCTCCTTCTCTTCAGAATTTGAGAGTCTGATCAGAATATGTCTCGGAGTGGGTTTATTTGGATTTATTCTATTTGGAGTTCACTGGGCATTTATGCTTTGTGTATTTATATTGTATAGAAGGTTTGGGAAATTTTCCCCAACAATTTCTTTGCATACTCTTTCTAGACCTTTACCCTTCTCTTCCCCTTCTGGGACACCAATGAGTCTTAAATTTGGACATTTTATTTTATCTATTGTATCCCTGAGATCATTTTTTTATTTTTTCAATTTTTTTCTCCATTCTTTCTTTTGTTCTTTCATTTTCTGTTCTGTGGACTTCTAGGACACTGAGTTGTCAACTTCCTCTAATCTTGTATTATGAGTATCCAGAGTCTTTTTAATTTGGCCAACAGTTTCTTTTATTTCCATAAGATCTTCTATTTTTTTAATTTAATCTTGCAATTTCTTCTTCATGCTCTTCTAGGGTCTTCTTTATGTCCCTTTTATCCTGTTCCATGGTCTTCTTCATGTGTTTTATATCCTGTGCCATGTTTTTGTTCCTCGATTGTGATTGTTTGATTAATTGTGCCAAGTACTGTGTCTCTTCTGATATTTTGATTTGGGTGTTTGGGATCAGGTTCTCCATATCGTCTGGTCTTATCATATGCATTAAGATTTTCTGTTGTTTTTGGCCTCTTGACATTTGCTTTGCTTGATAGGGTTCTTTGAAGTTGTAAAAAAAAAAAAAAAAAACCAATCTAATTTTTCAGAAATACAAGCTGGTGGCATACACTTTCTTCAACTAACCAGCAGATGGTGTCTGCGAGTCATCTATACCCCTCAAGTCAGTTCTCCTCAACTTTGCCCTTGTGGTGTCGGGAAATGATTCTTGTGGGGTTCAGTTGGTGAACTCAGTTTGAGTTTGTTGCTGGAGCCATCTGCTCTGAATGTGGGGCTTGTGTCTGGGTGGTTAGGGAGGGAGGGCAGCTTTAATATTCAAACATCCCAGGTGTTCCCAGAGATTCAAGGCTGCTGCAAGAGTCTAAGCCTTCATTTCAGTTCTGCCCCAGATTTTCTCTGTCGCTGACCCACAAACCACCGGCATTGATGTAGCATCCCTGGGTTTTCCAAGCGGGCCCCCATTCTCAGCTGTGATCTTCCAGGACCTCTGCTGAGGGAATGCTGTGCTACATCTCTAGTGTGTGTCATCCCTCAAGGGAAGCCCCGGGCCGCCGGGCTGTACAGGGTTGCTCTCTGCCCGATGCAAAGATTAACCTATAATTCTTGACTGGTGTAAGTTCTGAATGAAAGGCAGGTAGTAGAGCTGGGCCCCACCCCTCTCCTCTTAGAGAAGACAGACACCCTAGGGGGAGGTCATTAGCATTTCAATGGTCTCTGTCTTCCTGTGCCACACCCCTGTCTAGGTCACGGAACTGGGAACTGAAAATGGCTGAGGCTTTCTCCACTGAGTTGAAAAAGGAACAGAGCTAGTCCAAGGTGACCCTCTGGCTCTCCAAGGTCAGTCATCACCCAAAGCCTCTGTCTACTTGTTGAGGATTGGTACCTCATAGTGAGCAGTTCACACTCGCTAATTAAAACCCCAGTTGGAACTCAGCTGAGCTATATACCCTTGCTGGGAGAAAGCTTCTCTCTGGCACCACGAGGCTTTGTAGCTCGGGCTGTGGGGGAGGGGTCTCCCAATTTGGAGCCGCAGTTCTTACAGATTTTATGCTGTGATCTCGGGCATTCCTCCCAATTCAGGTTAGTGTATGATGAGTGGATGGTCATGTTTGTTCCCCTGCAGTTATTCCAGATTATTTACTAGTTGTTTCTGGTTTTTTTTTAGTTGTTGCAGGGGGACACTTAGCTTCCACTCCTCTCTATGCCGCCATCTTCTGGATTCTCTAACATACTCTTTTCTTAAAAATACCTGAAAATAACAGAAAGAGTGACACCACAATAAAAGCACCAATTTCCTATATGGTGAACTGGGAATAATAAAGAGAGAAAGCCTAAATCCCTAAGGGCATGAGGGGAGGCTTCAGAGGAGATGTCATTTCAAGCAGCATGTGGAATGTCAAGGAGTCTGTGGAAAGGCATGGTTTGTTGGAGTCCAAAGTCAGATATGAAGAGCTGTTAGGTTATATGTCTTTCTATGCATAACAAAAAATTCATGTGTATTTTATGGGAATAATGTGATCAATTTTATCTTCTGGACAGAGCTCGCTCACTGGATAGGAAACCTAGGTTGGAAGCCAAGTCATGTGGCAAGTGTCCATCCATGCAGCAATCAACACCCAAGGTTGGGGTGACCCTGGCCCAGTGATGGCCTGACCTCAAGGGGTGCACCCCAAGGGTGGCAGCCCTGGGGCCTGTCTAACCAGCCATCAAATCCCCAGCCCCTGCCACTTAGCCCAATACAGGTTTCTGACATTTCTGCTTTTAGTCACTGGAATGATAGTGGTGTGCTTTTCCAAAGTGGGAGATACAGAAAAAGGTGCCCTGGAGATGGGAAATACAAAAGTAAGATTTATTTGGGGGCCATGGAACAGAGTCAGGGCCTAGGAAAAGTGCTTGTGAGCCTTGAAAGTCAAATTGGTGGCAACCTGGATTTTTTTTAGTACCTTAAATGTATGTAAAGTAAAAGTAAACTGAATGTTTATACTGGTACCATATTTAAACATAAAAGTGTCCCAATTCTCAAATGTCCCAATTCTCCCCATTCAAGTAAATTTTAATTTTGCACTGAACCTAATTCAGAAGACTGAGCAGGAAAAGAAAACCACCAGAGTAATGGCTCTCAACGCCAGCTGCTCATTTGAATCACCTGAGACTTTTTACAAATAATCATGGTGCCCAGCACCCTCTTCCGGATGATTTATAGCAGAATATTTGGGTGAGGCCCAGGAGTCAGGATTCTCCAGCTCCCCAGGTGATTACAATGTGCAGCAAGAGTGAGAATCACTGTACAATGGTAAAAACAGGGACAATTCAAAACTAAAAAGATTTCATTATTTGACCTTTACTAATATGATAATGCCATTAATTCTTTTAGTAGAACATAAAGCCTTCATCTGGGGGCATTCTTGGTATTTTATTTTTTCATTTATAAAATTATGGTGACTTGAAAATTAAATTAAATCCATTGTTTGAGTTTGACTCTTAAGAGCCATGTTGGGTAATGACTGAATAAAGTAAAAGATAAGAATCTTGGTTTCAGTTCACAATTGAAGTAAAGGGAGGCTTACCAT
Organism: Choloepus didactylus; assembly: GCF_015220235.1. Taxonomy (NCBI): domain Eukaryota; kingdom Metazoa; phylum Chordata; class Mammalia; order Pilosa; family Megalonychidae; genus Choloepus; species Choloepus didactylus. The sequence continues at coordinate 69,717,787 of NC_051310.1, forward strand.
CTCTGATAGCAAATTAGATGTAATAAGTCCAGGTGCTAACACAACTTGTGCATTCTCTCAGTACTTTTTGCTTGTTGCCCTTACTGAACCTCCCATTCACTGTTTGAAAAATAAGATGTCTGGAGGGTAAGATTTCTAGATGCCATTTTATGTCTAAACCATGTGATTTCTGTTTTGATCTCCTAATTTAAGAGGAAAATTTGAGTCATATTTTTCATTCATTCCACTCATATTTGAATTTCTCAGAGTGAAGTTAATATAAAAATGCATAATAAAAATAGTAACATTTGGTTATTTTCTCATCCAAATGTTCATTTTAAAAGCTGTCCATAATTAAAGAAAGTTTGGTCCATTTTGATACCATGTTTTATACATTACTCTTAGAAAAAATATTTCTTTTTTAACCTACATACACACATATGTATCTCAATATATTCATTATCTTTTACACATGCATACACATTTATATAAACATTGGATATGATTATCTTTGACCCAAATCAATGATTCACATTATAATTAATGTGTATATCAATCTTGGGGAATTACAAAGTACTGGATTTTATTTCTTAGAATCAATTTGAATAGAAGTAAAGTCTGCATATTCAACTTTCTAAAATGTTTCTAGTCTCTATCCCTCATTCAGCACCCTACCCCTTTTCTAACACTTTAACTTCCTTGTTGGTCTTTAACTCTCTCTATTTTAGAGACCTGAGGATATATACCCTTCTCAGATATCTTGGGGAGAAACCCTAAAGGCAAGAAGGCACTAAGATGGCAGATTTAAAGTGCTGAAAGCAAAAAAAAAAAACAAAAAACAAAAACAAAATACCAACCATGAATTCTATGTCTGGAAAAACTTTCTTTCATTTTTTAATGCATTTTTTTATTGTGAACTTTAACATATATACATAAGAGTAATAACTTTAAAAGTACAATTTAACAAGTAGTTAGAGAGCAAATTTCAAAGAATGTCATGGGTTACAGTTCCACAACTTCAGCTATTTCCATTATTGTAAAATATAACATACGTACAGAAAGGTGTTAACTTTCAATGTACAGCTCAACAGTTATATAGGTAATCTCAGAAAAAGTTATGGTTACAGTTCCACAGTTTCATTTCTTTCCTTATTTTGCAATATAGGGTATATATACTTTCAAAGCAAAAGTCTTTCACTTGGTAAGTTTTATGTGAAGCTTAAATCCACCAGAGTGTTCCTTTGCCAGACAAGTCCTAAAACCCAGAGGCAACAGCCTCTTTAAGAACATCAATCAGATGCAACCTCCTTCCCCATACTGTCAACACCCCCTTTCAATATGAACAAGTTAGGGTGTTCACTGCCTAGACAGCCCTGAAGATGGAGAAAGAGATTTTGTGAGAGGAAAGACATAAGATTTGACAAAGGACTATGAATACTGAAACTTTATATTTATATATATATTTGGATGCTGGGGTGTTGGAGTGGCTGGAAGGGGATGGATGACATGGTGGAACTGTGACCTAAGGCATCCTTTGTGGTTTGCTTCATGGCTACTCATTGCATTGTGCTTTGGGGGTCTTCACTGTTCTGTGTATACCCTATGTTGCATAGCGGGGAAAAGACTGGGACTCTGGAACTGTAGCACAGTGACATTTGTGCTGACTTCCCTTCCCACACACATATCAATTTTCAATCAGTTCTACATCTACAGTTTTAATTAGTGACACCTTTAATAATTAAAGGCAAATTCCCATTTGTGCCCAATAATGTGCATTTTACTCACAAAATTCACACATATATTTTATGCCTACAAGCTCTGTAATCCTTTGCAGTGATACTATTAAACCTAAATATTATAAATGATACAATGAATGAATGTACTTTAAACTAAAAGCATGGTAATTTTTAGAAAATAAATGATATAAAATGATTGCAAGAATATTTTCAGTCTAATTTTATTTTTCCTGCCATTTTATTTTATTACCTTTCTTCCTCGTCATTGACCCTTTATCTTTTGTGCATGTGTAATTATTTTTCCTTGCTATTTTACTGACATATAGTTGGATACCACAAAAATCATCCAAAGTATACAATCAGTTGTTCATTGTAGCCTCATCAATATGATGTCATCAATATCATTGTGCATTCATCACCACAATCAATGTTTGAACACTTTCATTACTCCAAAATATAATAATAAAAATAAAAATAAGAATAAAAATAAAAGTAAAAAAGAACACAAAAAGCAACCCATACCCCTCAAACCCCTATGATTCATTTATTTTTGTCCCCATGTTTCTATTCATCTGTCCACATACTGGATAAAGGGAATGGGAACTACAAGGTTTTCACAATAGCACAGCCACACCATATAAACTAGTTATACACTCATCTTCAAGAATCAAGGCTACTGTGTTGCAGTTCAACAATTTCAGTTATTTCCTTCTAGTTATTCCAATACACTTAAAACTAAAAAGGGATATCTATATAGTGCATAAGAATAACCTCCAGAATGACCTCTCAACTCTACTTGAAATCTCTCAGCCACTGAAACTTTACTTTGTTTCATTTCTCTTCCCCCTTTTGGTCAGAAAGGCTTTCTTAATCCCACAATGCTGGAACCAGGCTCATCCCCCAGGAGTAATATCCTGCCTTGCCAGGGAGATTTACACCCCTGGGAGTCATGTCCCATGTAGGGGGGAGGGCAGTGAGTCTACCTGCAGAGTTGACTTACAGAGAGAGGCCACATCTGAGCAACAAAAGAGGTTCTCTGGGGGTGACTCCTCTGCACAATTATAAGTAGGCTTAGCCTCTCCTTTGCAGGAACAGGCTTCATAGGGGAACGCGCCAAGATTGAGGGCTCTGCCTTCTAAATTGGTAGTCACCAATGCTTGTGAGAATATTCAGGATTCCCCAAGTGGGTAAATTTAATATTTCCACATTTCTCCCCCAGTCCCTCAAGGGGGCCTTGCAAATACATTTTTATTCTCCACCCAAATTACTCTGAGATGCATCAGGGCTTCATGCTAACCTGTACAAACCAACAAGATTTCAATTCCTTTCCAAGGTTCCATATAATTATAGTGTTTGAGTAAACTGAACTTACAGGTTAAATTATATAGCATGCTATAGAAAATAAAGATTTTCCACCAAATAAGCATCTCTACCTTTTGTCGCACACAGAAGATGAAGTTTTAAAACATTGTCAATATCATCCTTTACCCTTTAGTCTGATTTACCTTAGTCCTAACCAAGTTCGTTTCAGTCATATCTCTAGTTGAAGTCTGATCTCTTTTTCAGCTTCTTTAACAGTTGCCGTATGGAGTAATGTTGACATTCATAGCTGCTGAACTCTGGCTCTGAGTCTCAGATGTCACACAGATACCCAAAGTTCCAGGGACTGACCATGTTATACACAAAGAGCTCAGCATCTCAGAATTTAGAAATAGCCATTATAACTCAGGAATAGATGTGACTGCTGTAAGAGCTTACAATCTAGGGGCCTTTACCATAAGCCTTCCCTGATAACCTGTGCTCTCAGATTCAATTCTCACAGTTTGCACATTATAGTTAGTCCATATTAGTGAGACATTTTGATGCCTTTCTTTTCATTTCTAAGCCTTTATTTTTACCAGCATTTCTTGTTGAACTTCAATCACATCTTTAAGCACCTGTATCATACCTGTCAGCTGGGTTCTCATATGTGGAGTGCATCTCCCTTGCAGTGCTGCTGTCTGGTGTCCCCCCTTTGAGTGCAGGTATGCCCCTTTGGGATGTACTGTTGCCATAAGTAAGGTACTTAGGTACAGGTGAGTGTGAACATTTTATCCTGGCCTAGGGCTTCCATGCTTAAGAGTCGTCCCCTCCCCTGTCACCTCTCCTCTCTCCATCAATGTTGCTCTGCTTGGGTGTACAAGGAGAGGAGCTGGGTACCAGCCCCCAAATTCTCAGATCCACAAAATATACCTAAACGTTTTCATCACCCCCCAGGACAACTGTGTCCGCACTTCTCTCTCTCCTCATGTGGCTTCTCACACGACAGAATGTGCTTGCCTATAGGTAGCAATTCTTATCTCCTGTGTCTGTCGCATACCATGGCTGGTAGGGAAGCTTCCTTCTCAAATATCCAAATTTGGCTCCAGATATGCAACACCAAGGATTTCAACACTTTGGGTTCTCAAAAAGTGTGGCTGAAACAAACAAAAAATGACTTTTTTTTTTTGTTGTGGTAGATGGGATCTGCCCTCTCCTAGCAGTAATAAATGCTCTTCATCCATTGGGTGGGGAGATGCAGGGCAATCTGCTTTACTGTGAATTAAAAATGTGTTAGTTGATTACTTTTCAAGATATTACCTACATGACAGTCTTCCATCCATTCATTGATTCAGTTTTGAGGAGTCTCTACTGTATCTTGGACCCTAAGGATGACAAGGACTTGGAAACTCACAGAATACAAATTGTAATAATAATGATGACAATCATTAGAATACATTGTGACAAAGTCCTAATAGATGTAAGCACTAGCTTTCTGCTCCAGGACCACCACTGAATGTTCTCAGCCACCTTTATTCTTCTCCCCTAACTGTGGTGACATTGCAATTATTTAACAAGCTGCATGGCCCAAACACCAACCGTAAGAACAAAGTAATGATCTGTCAGGCTGGATGCCAGTCCTGTCCCTTACTTGGTTACTTTCCTGATTTCTTGTGCTTTAAGGACTTTATTAGTTGTTATTGGGAGAGGTTTGCGTCATAAAACCTCTCTATAACTTGGTGGTGAAGTAAGAGGTACTTATGCCCTTGATGCAGTATTGTTACCCTTCTTGGCCTCCAGGGGGAGCCCAAGGCTCTTCACTGCCCCCTCTCCATCACCCAAAGAGAAATTGAAATCAGAGGAGTGGCCTGGCGGTCCTCTGATTGTAGAGGAGGGATCTTACTCAGGAGAAGGCTCAGAATTTATCCTTATCTAACATCTGATAAAGTCCATAGGCTCTCTCTGCTCCCTCCATTTCTTGCAGCCCAAGGAAGACTTTTTCTTCACCGTTTCTCTCTCAGAGAACACTGCCCCAGTGCTGCCAGACAGTGGAACAAAGGCTTTTGTCATTTTTCTCCCTTGACTTTCCTCCTGCTGCTATCTGGGAGATGTCCTCTCAGTAGGGTCGCCAGATAAAATATAGGACACCGAGTTAAGTTTGAATTTCAGATACATAACACTTCTTTAGCAGTTTGGTGTTGCATTGGACAGACGTATATCAAAATGTTATTTTTGCTTATCTGAAATTCAAATTTATCTGGGCATCTTGTATTTTTATTTGCCAAATCGAGCAGCCCTACCTGTGGGTGAGCACAGACCAGGTGAAGCCCTTACCTTGGAGGAGGGAGCCAGAGCTTGTCTAGACACACCAGCCTATTGATGCTAGGGTGTTCCTGAACCCCAGCTTGGAAATGGTGAAGCTCTCTAATTGCAACCTGACTCTACCAGCACACTTGGTGCTCACTTTGCATGCAGGCCGACCCAATCTGAGGCCACACCACCACGGGGATGCAGAGGAAGTGGTGGTTCCAAGGTTTACACACCACGGAGACCCAAGACTCACTTTCATCTTATTAGAACCTGTTCTAGAATGGCCAAGAATTAGAATTAAAAAAAAAAAATTCCTGAAATGCATCAAGTTTAATTTAAAAATAAAAAAATATGGTTATATTTTACATTCTTAAATCCTGAATAAAATTCCTTTCAGCTCTTACTGCAACCACTGGCATTCTGCTCATGGCATTCCAAGTTCTGTCTCTGAATGCCATAGTAATCATTTGCTTCCCATAAAGGCTGTGATGTCTGGCATGATACACAAGAATTTAAAATACTGCCTTAGCAGGTTCACACCCAACAGACTTGACACATTTGAATATGTAATTAATGATTACGCATTCAGTATTTTTAAATGTGAAAGTGAGGCAAGTAGCGACTGGAAGTTAGCAACAAACAAATAGATTTAAAATGAATATTTCTAATGGAATAGTAGTGATGCTCAAGGCTATAGATAAGAAATTTGAGATATGGTCACTTATGATATAGCCAGGCTGGATAAATTCAGCCCTTCAGATGCCCCAAACCAGATCAAGATCTAGAGTTGTCCCTCAGGTCTGAGGATGCACAGCATCAGGAACAAGCCCTTGGGGGAAGGAGTTGTGCTCTGTGGACTTAAAATTACAGGGATTATTCTGTGAAACCTATTTTTATCAGGGAGGATAATATATGTCAAACAAAATCTCCCCCACTGTTGATTACAAAATCAACTCTAATAAATAGGTGAAGTTGGCACCTCTCCTTTCTGTAACTGTCTCCTCTCCACAGACCTCATGCATGCCAAATGAAATATAATATGCCCCTAATATAGGCACAGGCATAAATTCATTCTGATAACTGCTGGTACTTTCAATATTTTGTAAAATCATCATGATGTTTAGAATCAGGGTACACCTGCATTCTAATGGTGTTCCAACTCTCACTCATAGCTAAATGGACAGATATAAAGTGTGTCTTTAAATGAGGGAGAGCAAAGTCTCATATTTAGCAGGTCTATTTCTGATACTGCACACGTAGCAACACTGCAGGTACAGCCAGTGATTAAATACAATCTTAGAAGTAATTTAGTGTAGCAGTGCTGCAGGGAGGTGGCAGGTGAAAAATAATGTGAGCAAGAGAAAAATAACACATCTAGAGAAAGAAGAGGAAGTTGAAGCTATTTTTGTAAGATTCTGAGCTCTTAACTCTCAGCTAGGATCCTGGAAATGGACCTAAAAGTCACTATAGACTGCTTACTGAAGGCATTACTTAAATGTGCTGTTGCTGCTACCAGAAAGGTCAGCCAAATGTTCTGATTCACCAGGAAGGACTGGAAACAATGCAGAAAGCATTATCCTGCCTGTGTGCAAAATCATGATGCATCGTAGGCCCAGGTGTGCAATTGTCTGCAATTCTAGTTGTTGGATGCCTTACTTTCCTAGGCCCACCATAACAAAGTACCTAAAATGGGTGACTTAAGATAATAGAAATGTATTGCCTTATTGTATTGGAGGCTAGAAGTCTAACTCAAGTTACCAGCAGTACTGTGCTTCTACTGAAATCTGCATGGTTCTGGCAATGGCTTGCTGGCAAACATGGTGTTCTTTGCCTAATGGCATAACTCAATTTCTGGCTCCATCATATGACTGTCCGTCTGTGTCCAAATTTCCTCTTCTTTTAGTGGCACCAATCACATGGAGTACAGCCCACCCTAATCTAGTTCGGCCTCACCTGAACTAATAACATCTTGAAACATCATATTTCCAAATAGGATCACAGTCACAAGACTGAGGGTTAGGACTTGTGTCTATCTTTTGGGAGGACACAATTGAATCCATGACACTTGGAAGCAATAAGATGGTCATAGCAAGACTAGAATCGGCTCAAGGAAAGAAAGTCAAAATAATCATGATGACATTTTTGTTCAGAGGAAGGCACTGAGTTTCTTTTAGACTAGGCAATATACAATAAGAAGAGATAGGACTGAAACTACTAAAAGCAAAGTCAGACTTCAGTCATGTCTTTGGAATTTCATGTAATATTTAGGAGAAATGAAGTTAAAAAAAGAGAAAATTTATCTTAACTTAAAGTTAGCAATGCTGAAAAATCTAAATAAAATCCAAAAGACTTGAGGTGAACACATTTTTTATATTTTAAAGAGCATACTGAAGAAACATAGTATTTGAAAGAATATCCTTAATATTTTGAATGTAACAATATTCTTGCAAAATGTTCACCCTAGGAGCAGTGAGTATAGCCAGTGCCCAGATTTCCAATAAAATTCTTCAATTAAAGGAACAAGAGTTTCTTGGGGAAATGGCTGACTCTGGGGCTTGACCAGAAAATATGTAAAATAAGCCTTGAGCCTGGAGAATATTGTAGCACCAGAAAGTAAAGAAGTGCTCAAAAAAAATAATGAGTTTTGTCAAAGGACCACAGGAGCCAACTGAAAGAACTTCCAATGGCTAAACCTGGAACAATTTGAGCAACAAAATAAATAACATTGTACTAGATTATAACCTAAAGTAATAATAAATATACACGAATCCATACTGATAAAAGTAAATGAAAGATATTATTGATATTATTTGGCTATAAAAAGGAATGAAATCCTGATACATGTGACAACATGGAGAGCCTTAAAAACATCATGTTGAGTGAAATAACCAGACACAGAAGGATAAATATTTTATAATCTTAATATATGAAATAATTAGAATAATCAAATTTATAGAGTCAGAATCTAGAATATAGATTACAAGGGGACAGGTTAGGAGTAGGAAATAGGGAGTTCTGGCTATGTGCAGAGATTCTATTCAGGATAATAGAAAAGTTTGGTAATGGGTGGTGGTTATGGTAGCACAAGATTGTGAATGTAATTAACAACAATGAATTATATTTTTGAGTGTGGCTAAAAGGGGAAATGTTAGGCTGTAAATATGCTACCAGAATAAAATTAAAAAAAAAAAAATCCATGGAACTGCATGACACAGTGAGCCCTAAGTTAAACCAGGATATAGTTAATAGTACAATTATAAAAATGAGCTTTCATCCATTGTAACAATTGTACCACAACAATGCAAAGGGTGGTTTATGGGAATCCTGTATTTTATGCATGATTTTTCTGTAAACATACAAATTCTCTAATAAAAGAAATACATGATTGAATTCATAAAAAATGGAGAGAATAGAAATTCTTCCATGCAGAGGAGCTCTGAATATTTTTGTAGATATTCCACTCTGAAGGAGGAGTTGCATAATTCTTCACCCCTTAATTGTGTACTGCACATAGTGACTTCCTTCTAAAGAGTACAGTATGCAAAGGGGGGAGTGCAACTTTACAGTGGAGAAAACTAACACTACCTCAGCCGCATGATCAAGGTCAACATTAGCAATGATAAGTCATGTTGATAGCATGTACTCTATGTGGTGAGAAGGACACTTCACCTCCGTGGTCCTCCTCCACAGAACACACAACTCCAGTCTAATCATGAGGAAAGCATCTGGCAAAACCAGATGGGGGGACATTCTACAAAACATCTGACTACTGCTGCTCAAAACTGTCAAGGTCATCAAAAACAAGGAATGCAAGAATCTGTCATGGCCCAGAGGAGCCTAAGAAGTCATGATGATTAAATGACTAAATGTAATGTGGTGTCCTGAATGAGATCCCCAAATAGAAAAAGGATATCAGGGAAAAACTAAAGCAATCTGAATACTGTCAGGGCTTTAGTAAAATATCTTAAATGCTTTATACTGCCATGGTAAGATACAAACTTCCAGGATGGACATTCTTCATATTATTTTTTGAGAGAAACATAAGGAAATAAGTATGGAGAAGAGGTGGGCTGAATGTGAGAGTCCATAATCAACAGATACACTTGAATATTCAGGTCCTCTGCATCCTGAGGGAGGTGAAATTAAGATACGTAATATCTTTATCTCAACACAACAAATGAATCAGCACCTAGCTATGCAGCAGCAAGGTAAAAGAAAGATTTTCTTATTCCCTACCTAACAATCATATTTCATAAGAAAGTTAAGCACAGGCACATGCTTATAAACATGGCTTTATTTTTAAAATATGCCTCTCAATGGGTGACTTTAAAACCAGAAAAGCTGTGCCCTTCTGTGGCTGTCTGGGAGATGTGATTTTGTGAGAGGGTCTGGAACATTGAAATGACATTAGGGAAAAACTAAAGAACCAAATATGGATTTTTAAGAATTTAGTTAATGCTTTTAAAATGCTTTATAGTGCCATTGTAAAACCCAGACTTCACCAGACTACTCTCATTGATGCGCTAGAGGGTGAAGGGGGAGGATACTTTGTGAAAAGATAAAATATGAGTTCCTTGTATTGTTTTAAGAAGTAGTACCTACTCCCATGCACACAATTCCCTTATTGTTTTATTGTAGTCAGTCAACAACTTGCATTGGATGTCTATTCTGTTGCTGGGGCTGGGGACATAAAGATGAATAAAGTGAAGTTCTGTCCCTCCAAGTGTTGAGGGAAGCAAGTGAGCATTGCAATGCTTTCAAGGCAGTTGGTTAAGAGTTCCCTGGAGATGAGCCCAGGGTACATAGAAGAGGAGTCCTTGGCTGGTCTTTGAGGACTGATAACATCATATAGGAGAAGATGATGCCTGAAGACCTGGAAAGAATATTGTCAAAGTCATACAAAAAAGTGAGGGTGAAGGTGAGACCTAGGAGTGAGAGGTGTAGACCATTGCAGCTGGACCACAGGATGTCAGGGTATGTGCTAAGGGGGCAGCAGCCAGAACAGTTGGCCACCTTCTGCTCTGGTAAGGAATTGTGTTTTTATCATAAGAAAATTTAGCAGAGGAAGGACAGGATCAGTTTTGTACTCTGGAATTATGGAAACTGTGGAGCAGCTATTGGTCTTATGCAAAAATCCAAAAAGGCCTGATCTAAGGGAATAGCTTTTGAGAAGAAAAAAATAGAGTTGGTAAATCAAGACATGATGGCAAGAGCTGTCCTAGGTACTGGCACCACAGTATGCACAAGACAGACAACTCCCCCTCCCTGACACGCTCAGGAGGGACATCAGGCATTCAGTAAGTAACTAGAGTTTGGTGAGTGTTATCAAAGGGAAGATCTGGGTGCTGTTGGACAGTACAAACAGAATTTAATGTGGTCTGGGGAGGAAAGGAAGGTGTTTTAGTTTCCTAGGCTGCTTAAAGCAAATATCATGAAATGCTTTGGCTCAAGCAATGGGGATTTATTAGCTTACAGTTTTGAGGTTGGGAGAATGTCCAAATCAAGTCATCATCAAAACAATGCTTTCTTCCCAAAGACTGGCTGCTGGCAATCCTTGACTCCTCTGTATCACAGCAAGGCATAGTGTCTGCTGGCCACTACATTCTCTTCTGGTTCTGGGTTTCCTTCATTTCAGCTTCTCATTTCTCCCCGCCCCCCCTCTCTCTCTCTCTCTCTCTCTCTCTCTCTCTGTGTCTCTCTCTCTATCTCTCTTTCTTTCCCTCTCTCTCTCTTTCTCTCTCCAATTCATTCTATTTATGAAGGACTCCAGTAATAGGATTAGGACCCATCTTGAATGAGGTAGGTCACACGTACACTGAAGTAGTCTCATCAAAATTTCCTACTTACAATGGGTTCACAGCCATAAGAGTGGATTAACTTTAAGAACATGTTTTTCTGGGGTGCATACAGCTTCAAACCACCACATAAGGTGTCTCCAAGGAAGTAGCATTTAGACTGAGACATAGAGATTAAGCAGGCACCTGGCAGGTGCAGGAATGTTGAACCAGAGAGAGAAGGTGGGACTTCCCTGAGCATGACTGGAGCTCACAGTGAGGGAAGGGGCTGCTCCCTGTGGCTGGTGAGGCAGGCTGGGACCCAGACAGCAGAGGGGCAGGTAAACTTGTTATGAGTTTCTGATTCTAAGGCAATGGGAAGGCACTGAAGTATTTTAAACAGTAAGACAGTGAATAATCTGATTTGCAGTTTTAAACATTTAATGTTTCCACTGTATGGATAAATAATTAAGGAGGTTAATAGTGCATAAAAATAGACTAGTTAGGAGGCTGATGTAGGTGAGATTTAATGGGTGATATGAACTAGGTTGGTGACAATGAAAATGGAGAGAGGTGGAGGGGTTCAAAAGTTATTTGGGAAGGGGGATGTGAAATGAAGTGAATTAAAGCTTCAGTGGATAAGAGGTTTCAAATGGAGTTGAGAGGTCACTCTGGTGGACATTCTTATGCAATATATAGATAACACTTTTTAGGTTTTAATATATTGGAATAGCTAGAAATAAATACCTGAAACTACTGAACTCCAACCCAGCAGCCTTGACTCTTGAAGATGATTGTATAACAATGTAGCTTACAAGAAGTAACAGTGTGATTGTGAAAAACCTGTGGATCACACTCCCTTTATTGAGTGCATGGATGGATGAGTAGAAAAATAGGGACAAAACCTAAATTAAAAATAGTGTGGAATAGGGGGGTGATTTGGGTGTTCTTTTTTTATTTTTATTGTTTATTCTGATTCTGATACTTTCTGGTGTAAGGAAAATGTTCAAAGATAGATTCAGGTGATGAATGCACAACTATAAGATGGTACTGTGAACAGTTGATTGTACACCATGCATGACTGCATGGTATGTGAATATATCTCAATAAAGCTGAATTAAAAAAAAAGTTATTTGGGAAATAGCAATGGTAGGCATAGTGGTTAACTGAACGTTATGAGATAAGGGGAAGGCAAAGGGAAGGAGACTCCTGACTTCCACCACGTATAATGTCATACCCCATGGAAAAGAAGTAAAGGTGTGAGCAGGTTCAGATTTTGGATATGTGTATTGGCTTTGGATGTGACTTTGAGATGCTGTAAGACATTCAGCACTTACAGGATAATTGCACAAGTCAGTTGGTTATATAAGTCTGAGATTTAGAGAAAAGAATGGTATGTGTGGGAGTCATTTGTATGCAGTATGTGGAAGGGTACTGCAGAATAAATTAATCATGAGAGAGGCTATAAATGAGAAGGGGGATTGAAAACAGAAACCAAATGACCCCTAATACTAAGAAGTGGCAAGAAGAAGATGAACTCTTCACACAGCAGTGTGCTGGCAAAGATTTAACACTAGCTCTATGGAAAAGGGAAATAAAAGGCCCTGAATTATAGAGTTTGCCAATTTCCACGGTGTAAGCACTCCTACAGTAGCTGGTTTCAAACTACCAGTGTGAAAACAACCAGGTTGCAAAGCTACTGAAAATGTAACAATTGACACTCAAGCACCTATTTGAGATGATTCCAGAAAACTGTGGCCTGAAGGAGGCTAAGTATGAGAGAAAGACCAGGAGAGAAAGCTCTGACAGGAAGTGAGAGAGAAGGTCTCACCAAGAGAGGCTTGGAAGACCAAAGCCTGCAGAGAAGTTAAGACAGATAAAGACTGTAAAGTGGCTTTTGGATGTTGCCTCTTAGGACACCATTTACTTGTTAGAGCATCTTCAGTGGAATACTGGGGGCTGGTCTGACTGCTGAAGTCTGACTGCAGGCAATTAAGAAATGAATGGGGGAGGAAAGAAACTGGTGAATACCACTTTTTTTAAGGAGGATCTCAAAGACAGTCAGGCATTCTGCCTTGCTTATGAAATCCCTGATTTAAATAAAAGCCAAAGAGGTGATTGACTAACCATCTAAAAGGCTAGACTGAAAGAAATACTTTCTCTTCTGCTTCTAGAATGTTTGGAAGTAATAAGAAACTTCCCACGTACCATCACAGGACACATGCCAAGGTAAGTAAAATGTGTCTCCTTCATTAAAGCACCAGGACTGCAGAGAGTTCCCTCCCTTCCCCTCTGTTGGCCTCTTCATCTGTGTAGGGAGGGAATGCCTGAAAACATGCCTTAGAGTAGCCTTTGCAGGTTGAAGTTTTTATGGCATCACCTTGTGTCAATGAGAAGCAGATTTGCTTTATCGCACTCCAGGGAGGAAGAGAACTAGAGTGCAGAGAGAAAGGGGGATTTCTGCCAAATTATATAAATAGCAAAGGCAGCACTGAGGCATCATTCTAGTACTTTGGACTTATCAGGAAAATAAGAGGGAACAAAGAAAGGAACAGTGATTTGGGGAAAAATACTTAAATATCTTACAAAGTGAAGTCACATTATTTTCATGTTGTTTCAGTTTGCTAAAGCTGCTGGAATGCAATATACCAGAAATGGGTTGGCTTTTAATAATGGGGATTTATTAAGTTACAAGTTTACAGTTCTAAGGCCATGAAAATGTCCGAATTAAGGCATCAGGAGGAAGAGACCTTCTCTGAGGGAACACTGCTGGCATCCAGGGTTCCTGTGTTACATGGGAAGGCAAATAGCAATATTTCCTGTTCCTTTTTTCCTGCTTTTGGTTTCAATGGTTGTCTCCAAATGTTTCTGGGAGTTTCGCTCAAAGCTCTTTGGTCTTTTACTGTCTCTTATACTCTACACAAAGGACTGAAGTAAAGGATTAAGACCCACCTTACATGGGCCAGGTCACATCTCAATTGAAATAGCCTAACAGAAGGTCCCATGCACAATAGCTCTGCCCCCACAGGGATGGATTAAAAGAACATGAGCTGGACATCATCAACATGGTGACATAAACACCTACTGAAAACTCTCCAGAGATTCAATGAAAAAGAAAAAGAACAATTCTGAATTGTTTGAAACTTAGGAGGATACAGACTGGAGAAGGATGCTGCAGATATCAAACTGAAGAAAGAGAAGAAATATCAGGTAGGAATCTTCTGTCCCAGACCAGCCAGTCCTCTGCCCTCTCCTTCACTCAGGCTTAGTGTGGGAAAGGCACAGGATCAGCAGGCAGGACTCCTCCAACCAAAGGCATAGATTTTAAAAATCTCTCATAGCAGTGATACATACTGCCACTGATTGAAGATCCATGGGACAGGGGAGGACATTTCAAGGTGCAGGTCACCGAGAGGCAGAAAGACAAAATGTGGAAAGAGACTGCATTTCCAGGCCTGGATCTGAAAACCCTTCCCCCACCCTTGAGGGAAGCAGCAGCTGGTGGCTGTTTCCTTGCCTTGGGGACAGCTGGAGTACTGGGTCAGATGAAAGAGTGTTCTGCCACAGGTGCAGCCCCATATTGAGACAGATTTTGGCTGGCAAAGTGAGGGCATAGGAATCCCACAGTTTCAGCTCACTTGTGTAGACACAGCTTGTGCTCGGAGGCAAAGCAACCTCTGAGGAAAACAAACCCAGGTCTTGCTGACCAGTGGAAAAGAGCACCACTGGAAACCAGCAGATTTGTATTACCACACACAGTGAATATACTGGGGTTCCCGGTACCTACTTCCCATCCCTGTGGCAGGCCATGGTGGGTGCCTGATTTGGGGGAAGACTGGGGGACAGCCAATCTGACAACTGGCCAGCAAGAGAAACAAAGAAATATAGAGATCAAAGACAACCAATGAGAAAACCACAGGCAAAAGAGAGAAAACAACCTCCAGAATAAACTAATCAAGAAAATCAGATGCCTAGACAGCAAAAAATCACAAGCTACACCAGGAAACATGAAGTTATGGCCCTGTCAAAGGATAAAATTAACACCTCAACTGAGATTCAGGAGTTGAAACTACTAGATAGAGTGTTCAAACAAGTCTTCTAAATAAAACAATGAGTTGAAATAAAATGTGACAAAAGAGAGGAAGGATATAAAGAAGACACTGGGTTACCATAAGGAAGAATTTGTAAGCTTGAAAAAACAAATGGCAGAACTTATGGGAATGAAAGGCACAACAGAAGAGATGAAAATTACAATGGAGACATACAACAGCAGACTTGGAGAGGGAGAAGAAAGTATTACTGAAATAGAGAACAGGACGTCTGAATTCCCACACACAAAAGAACAAATAGGAAAAGAGTGGAAAAATATGAGCAGGAGCTCAGGGAACTGAATGACAACATGAAGGACACAAACACACATGTTATAGGTGTCCCAGAAGGAGAAGAGAAGGGAAAAGGGGCAGAAAGAACAATAGAGGAAATAATCAATGAAAATTTCCCAACTTTCATGAAAGACATAAAATTACTGGTCCAAGAAGTGCAGCATACCCCCAAAAGAATTGATCCAAATAGACCTACTCCAAGACACTTACTAACCAAATTGTTAAATGTCAGAGACAGAGAGAGAATTCTGAAAGCAGCAAGAAAAAAGCAATCCTTCACATACAAGTAAAGCACAATATATCTGGATTTCTCAGTAGAAATTATGGAGGTGAGAAGGCATTGGTATGACATATTCAAGATATGTTTGAAGAAACAGAGTTAGGTAATACTAAGGGGAGGTCCAGTGGAACCAGAATGAAGACTTGAAAAGATAGGAAGTGGACAGAGGGTGGGACAGGACAATGGACCCCAAATGGGAGAAGAATCAGGAGGAACAGTGGCGGAGTGGGCATGATTTAGAAGACAACCCTGCTGACCCACCACCCTGGATATTTGTAACCCCTCAACACAAGATGGGTATTTTGGACACTTTGTGAATTAGAGTAGGGGCTAGAGCCCTAGTTCCTGACCAGGAGGGGTGAACTGAGCTAGTTTGTTTTCCTCCCAGATGTCCCATCAACACAATAACACTTTGATTTTATGGGAGGTAAATATACCTATATAACAATTGACAGATAAGCTTTGATTTTAGCAATCAGAAGGTGTTTTTCCTTGGTTATTATTTTTCTTCTACCCTGATTTATTTTTATATCTTGGAGTTGCTGTTAATTATTAAAGCCATTTAATGTAACTGCAACTGAATGAGTTTCAAATTATATGAATTCGTTGGGTCACAATTATTTTCAACTAAAGGGGAGGCCCTGTTATGGTTGAAGGACTAAGGCCCCATTTCCTTGCTGGCTGCCAGCCAGGGGCTGTTCTCAGCTTCTAGAGGCTGCTAACATCCCTTGACATGTGCTTCCCCCATCTTCAAGCCAACAATGGTCAAATCTTCCATGCCAGTAATCTAACTTCTGCTACCAGCTGGAGAAAGCTTTCTACTTGTAAAGGACTCACCTGATAGGGTTAGTCTCATCCAGATACTCTCCATATCATAAGGTCAAATGACTTGGGACTTTAATTACATCTACAAAGTCCCATTACATCAGTACCTAGATTTGTGTTTGATTGAATAGCCAGGGTATGGAGATTTTGATTGGTTGTGGGGAGGTCATATTTAGAATTATGCCTCCAACAGAGAGTTAAGACAGCACCCAGGAATCTCTGGTAAACACAAGATGGTGAAAAACCCAAGAGCTGTAACGTGCACACATAGCAAGGAAGCTATTGTGTGGGAGGAGGCTGCGATGTAGTCCTGGAAGCACTAGTAAGTGTTGAGGTGCAGGTGAGGAATGGTGCAGCCAGCTGTATCACAGGAAAGAAGACAAAGCAGGTGCTGCTGGCCAGGAAGCAACAGATCCTGCATCCTGTGGACATAAATGATGGTGACAGGTCTATAATTGAGCAGACTCAATTAAAAGTTAATTAAAGGAAAAAGTGTCAAGTTAAGTATTAATTAAGCAATAATGAATTATGCTTAATATACCACCTACTATTTAAAAGATACCCATACCCTCCTCCTTCACACTCAGCTCCTAATTAATGATGTGAGACAGGAAGTTCCCTGCACTCCCTTCCATGGGTGAGTTTGGCAATATTGTTGTATGGTGAAAATGCATGTCCTATTTGGCCTACTTAAGGGGTAGCCTTCATCACTTGGAGGTAATTTATACTTTATTTCTGTAAATAAAATTGCCCAAGGATAGAAGTGAGTCAAATTCTAGGTGGAGTTTATCCCCTGGCTTCTCAAAGTATGTTCCAGCAGCACTGGGGCTACCTGGTAGCTTATTGGAAATGCTGAGAGTCAGGTCCCACCCAGACCCTCTGAGTCAGGATTTGCATTTAAACAAACTCCCCAAGGGATTCTTTTGATCATTAAAATTTGAAAACAGTGGTGCAGCTACCTTGTCAGAAATGGTTAGAAAAGTTTAGGGCAAAACGGTAATATCAACTTCAAATCAACACTTTAAAGATATTCAATAAAATTTTTGGAAGAGGTGATACAATAGCTTTAATTTAGTATACTTCTGATAAAGGGACAGATTGGGTTAAAAATAAACTGAAGTTGTTATTTATTTTTAAATAGGATGTGACCAACTGGTGCTAGAACAAATTCTTGAGTGTTCATTTAACTAATTTAGGACCAGGCCCAAACAACATTTACTCATTCAACAAAACTTCACAAAGCTGTACAATATGCTTCTGCTAAAACTACCATCCCTCAACTTACTGAATGCCTTGTCCACCATCATGGTTTTCTACACAGCATTGTTTTTGATCAAGGAACCCACTTCATAGCAAATGAAGTGCAGGAATGGGCACATGCTCATGGAAATCACTGGTCTTACCATGTTCCCCATCACCCTGAAGCATCTGGATTGATGGAATGCTGGAATGGCCTTTGGAAGACTCATATAGTGCCAACTGGGTGGCAATACCTTGCAGGGCTGGGGAAATATTCTCAAAGAGG
Organism: Choloepus didactylus; assembly: GCF_015220235.1. Lineage (NCBI taxonomy): Eukaryota > Metazoa > Chordata > Mammalia > Pilosa > Megalonychidae > Choloepus > Choloepus didactylus. The sequence goes on from NC_051310.1 coordinate 69,735,897, forward strand.
ATCTGAATCAGTGTCCACTCTATGATGCTATTTCTCCCATAGCTAGGATTCATGGGTCCAGGAATTAAGGGGTGGAAATGAGAATGGAAGCACTCACCATCACCCTAATGATACACTAGGAAAATTTTTGTTTCCTATCCCTGCAATTTTAAACTCTGCTGTTCTACAGGTCTTAGTTCCAAAAGGAGGAGTGATTCCACCAAGAGACACGACAATGATTCCACTGAACTGGAATATCAGACTACCACCTGGCCACTTTGGGCTTCTCATACCTAAGAATCATGTTTAGTTTCCTTGGCTGCTCAAGTAAATACCATGCAATGGGATGGCTCAAACATTGGGGATTTATTAGCACATGATTTTGATGCTAAGAGAAAGTAAAAATCATAGCATCATCAAGGTGATGCTTTCTTCCTGAAGACTGGCATTCTGGGTCTGGCTGCTGGTGATCCTTGGTCCTTGGTTCCCCTGTCACAAGGCAATGCACATGGCAACATCTTTTGGCCTCTCTGTTCTCTTCTGGATTCCAATGAATGTCAGCTTCTTGCTTCCCATGGTTTTTTCTTCATCTCTCCAAATTTCTTTCCTCTTATAAAGGACTCAAGCAATAGGGTTAAGACACATCCTGGTTACATTGGGCTACATCATAACTGAAGTAATATCATTAAATGATCTTACTTCTGGTCTCAAAGCACACTATGAGATTGGTTCAGAATTTTCCAAACCATAAATTTCTGGTTCCTTTTTGCTTAAGAGTTTAGTTTTCAGTTTATTCCTTTCCTCTTGCATTTTACTATAGGATGCAAGGAGAAATCAGGCTGTACCTTACACAAATAGCTTGGAAACCACCTCAGCTAAATATTCAAGTTCATTGCTTTCAATTTCTGTCTTCCATGTGACATCAGCATGCAATTTGGCCAAGTTCTCTGCCACTTAAAAACAAGGATCACCTTTCCTCCAGTTTCTAGCAACACATTCATCATTACCTTCTAAGGCATCACTGGGACTAACTTTAACAACCACATTTCTACCAACAGTCTGTTCATGAAGTTTTGTATTCTCCATGACAATAGGAACTTTCTCTACAGCTCACATTCATTTTTGAATCCTCACAATTCTTCCAGCCTCTACCTATTAACACAATTCCAAAGCCGTTTCCACATTTTTGATATTTGCTATATTAGAACCCCATTCCTCTGGTACAAAAAGATGTTTTAGTTTCCTTGGCTACTCAAGGAAATAACATGCAATAGGTTGGCTTAAACAATGGGGATCTGTCTCCTTACAGTTTTGAGGCTAAGAGAAATTACAAAGCAAGTTGCCATTGTCGTGCTTTTTTCCCAAAGACTGATATTCTGGACAAACTGCCAGATATCCTTGGTCCTTGGTTCCTGTCTCACATGGAGATGCACAAGACAGCCTCTCCTGGCTTCTCTATTCTCTTCTTGATTCCATTGAATTTCAGCTTCTTGCTTCCCATGACTTTCTCTCTATCTGTCTGAATTTATTCCAATTTAAAAAGGACTCTGGTAATAGGACTAAGGCCCATCTTGATTGGGTTAGGCCATACCCAAAAGGTTCTACTTGCAATGGATTCATGCCCACAGGAAAAGGTTAACTTTAGAAACATGTTTTTCTGGAGGATAACATACAGCTCCAAACATCACAATAGTCTGGGGTGATCCATCCTGATCATGAAGGGGAAATAGGACTCCTAACACATAATGGAGGTAAAGAAGAGTTTGCCTGGAATAAAGGGGATCCCCCAGGGCTTCTCTTAGTACTGCTGTGCTCTGTGATTAAAGTCAATGGAAAACTGTAACAACCCAATCCTGGCAGGGCTACTAATGATCCAAAAACTTCAAGAATGAAGGGGGGGTCAACCCACCAGGCAAAGAACCGTGGCCAGCTGAAGTGCTTGCCGAGCGTAAAGGGAACATGGAATGGGTAGTGGAGGAAGGTAGTGATAAATATGAGCTATGACCACATGACAGAAATGAGGACAGTAATGGTTATAAATATTTCTTCCTTGTTTTGTTATGAATATGTTTATGTATATATATAAATCAAATATATTTTTCTTCCCTGTCTTATCCCCTAATATAACATAAGTTGCACTAACTTTATGTCACAGTACTTGAGTTATAAATGTCAAGTTTAAGAATGAATATTATTCAAGGGTTTACATCCTTGTTTGAAGGATAGTTGAGTATAGTTAGGTGAAAATATGACTGTTTTTGTTTTTATGTAGAGATTAAGTATGATTTAAGGAGATGGGTATGGGTGCCAGGTTTAAAAAGGAAGGACTGTGATGCTGAAGTTCATGTGTCAACTTGGCCAGGTTATGGTGTCCAGTTGTTTGGTCAAGCAGACACTGAGGATATTTTGTGGATTTAAATCATCAGTACATTGATTGCATCTAAGGCTGATTATATCTGTGCTTACAATGAACTAAGGAGATTACCTTCAACAATGAGAGAGCTCTCATTCAATCAACTGAAGGCCTTAAAAGGATAAGTGATGATTTCAAAAGGCAGAAGGAAGAATTTCCATCTCTAATGCAGCCAAGCCAGATTCTCCTGGGGAATTCATTGAAAACCTTCCTCAGAATTTCCAGCTTGCAGCCTGCCCTATGGAATTCAGACTTGCACATCCCCACAGTGCTGTGAGCCAATTTCTGTAATAAACTTCATAATATTTACATTATATATATAAGAGAACCACAGCAATTCAACAGGTAAGGATTCAAAGCCCCAGTCATGGTGATGAGTTTTGGGAAAGAGCTGAGTTGAAGGCTGTGCCTGGAAGATATGTCCCTAATGTGGATTTATCCATACATCTGATCCCAGGCCTGTGATGGGTGCAGCTTCTCCCAAACTTCCTGCCTAGGTTAGAGTTGGCTTTGGGCAGTGGTCCTCGATGCTAGCTGAGCAGTAGAATCACCTGGGTAGCTTAACAAAATAATACCAATACACTTTCGCCACATCTAGAGATTCCTATTTTACTGGTCAGGGGTGCAGCATCAGCATGACTTTTGGATTTTGTTTCTGCTTTCAAAACGCTCACAGTGATTGTATATTTAGCATGCCAGAGGTGAGACTGCTGACCAGGGGAACTTGAACTAAGCCTGAATGTGGGATCTCCCTGTCTCTAGGTGAGCAGAAATGCAGAAGTCAGTGCAGACAGGGTTCTGGAAAAGTGGGCTTGGATCTTTTATATAAAGCCTTTACGGCCAGTTGGAATGTTTTAGACTATATTTTACATGCAGCATGGGAATCATGCTGACAAATTTAGGGTAAGGAAATTATATGTTTAGAGCTGTGTTTTAGGGAGTTGAATTTGGCTATTTTGTACAAGAGGGGTTGGAAGGACTAGAGGCTGGAAATGAGAGACCAGTGAGTTAGGCATTATAAAAGGAGGTGGGTAATGAAGGCATCAAAAGCAAGATAAGGGCCAGGAGGAAATTCCAGATTCTAAAAATATTTGAGCTCAGAAGTGCAGGTGTGCAGCCTCAGCCACACAGAGTGCAGGAGGCAGCAGGCTGGCTGCTGGCTAATTAGTGCTTGCTGAAGGACAAAAGCAGCTGGCATTTTCCTTTCTAATTCCAGTAATGACGTCGTATTTTAACATAATAAAAGGATTCACTGGAGCAGAGGAATGGAACTGATGAAATGAAAATGCAGAGGTGACAACAGGACACAGTCCAGTTTCTCAGAGGCCAAGCTGAGGACAAGATTTGCAGGTCTTACGAAAGAATGAGCCAGGGTTCTGCTGCTGTTTTGGAACCTCAGTGTGGTTCTGAATTTATTACACACCAGATTGATTGAAGCCCATAGAAGATCAGAATTTTCTTGCTTATCTTTGATCCTTAGAATTCTAAGCATTTCTGTTTATTTTTAAGGAGCGTAGAGACACACACACAGGCCCAGCTTCAGTGCTGTGACAGCCGCTATCCTGAAACAACACTTAGGAATCCACAGCTGCATCCCGGGCAGCTCCTGAGAAATGATAGTGAGATGAAAAGTTTGGATTGTCTCTGACATGGCTCAAATGCTGATGCTGGGCACAAAAAGGTAAAAACATGAAGTCACTATTTCAAAAAGATAAGGAACAAGTCAGCAGCAAAAGCAGAGGTAAGAATGGAATGTTGTGGGGACACAATAAAAGGAAAGAGGCAAGGATTCTGAAAACGCAGTAACACAGACAATGAAAATGCCAATGGGGAACAAGTACAAGAAGCCTAAATGCTAAACAACCAGCCATTACAAAGCACCTACTGTGTGTCCAGTACTGCTGAAAGCACTGTAATAATAGAAGAGAAAGAAGAGGCATCCCTGTGCTCAAGAAAGTTGCATTGTATTTAGGATCCAGGATGACATTACCAAATATCTGGGATTAATTCAAAGGATTTTTGCATTATAGATTGTGAAAAATAAATGACTCTTTCCTTTAAATAAAATTAAATCCAGCCTTGGGCATGCTCATATTCACACAGACAACGAGGACTATTTAAAACAAGCACTCAACTCTAAAAAGTGTGGTGGTGGTAACACTTTCCACTACAGAATAACTTCCTGCTTCCCTGTACAATTCGCATTGCTATTATTCCATGATACAATTCAAATGGAAAAACTCATCAGGAGCTTTTGCCAGGGCCAAGAGATGAAAAACAAAGCATGCCCTAGTTAGCTGTTCTTAAGCTCAGTTAACATCTTTGGGATGTACCCATACAATCTGGCCATGGTTTTGTTAAACATCTGCACACTGCACAATTCCTTAGCCCTTAGCCAGCTTCTGCCCATTGTCTCAGAGCTGGGCTCTGTGCCATCTGTGACTCTTCCCTGGGTTGAGGTGGGTGCTAGTCATCGAAGTCCGGAATGTCATCTTGGATAACCCCGAAAGCCTCTGGATGCTTGGTGGGTGATGCACCCATGGTAAAAACCTGGCAGGAGCACCAGGACGCCAAGGATCAGGACGGGAACCCCGGGTCTGCCCCCTTTGCTGATGCAGCCAGGCAGCAGGAGGGAGCCTTCGATAATGAGAAAGACGCCAATCAAAACCAGCACGGTGGCAAGTGCAGTGGCCTTACAAGGAATTTTAGGAGGGCTTTTCTTAAACTTTAATAAATCGGATCTAAGGCATCCGGAAAGAAGGTAGTTTCCCACAATCTGCTGGCTTCAGCAGTTAGCTCCTCCCTGAAAGTCAACGTAGCCATTGTCTGTGCTGGAGAGTATTTGCCTTTACTACTGGGGATTCCAGGAGCAAGGCTGGTAGCTAAGGCATCATAACAAGGCAACACAGACACGGTGGGAGCACGCACCAGGCCGCCCGCGCGGGAAGCTCGCCCACGGTCGGCTGCCGGGCACCCCCACCTGCTTGCAGTCCACCCGTCCCAACCCGGGCCAGCCGCGCGCCGGAAGTGGCCTGCCGGAAGTGACGTCACTTCTGTGTTATTTGTTATAACTGCATTTGTATCTACAATTATCTCAATAAAATTTCAATTTAATAATCTAGAAGCTTAGATGCCAATAGATTTTAAGGATAAAGTAAATTGGAGATGTGGGAAAGAGCACTAGGAGGGTGAAAATTGAAGGCCTCCCTGAGAAAAATACATTCAAGTAAAGATCTGTATCATGTGAGAGAATGAGCACGTGGATATTTAGACAAGAGTATTATAGTCAGGATAACCAACAAGTGCAAAGGCCCAGAAGTCAGAGAAGATCAATGTGACTGGAGCAGCATGACAAGGGGGTGTATTGTAGGAGATGAAGTTGGAGATGTAAGCAGAGGACAGGTCATGAAAGACTCTGTAGGCTAGTGCAAGGACTTTGTCATTTACTCTAAAGGAGATAGGAAACCATTGTAAAGTGTGGCAGAGACAGTTAATGTGGCTTGCTCACATTTCCTAGCCCTTCTCTGAATAGGAAGGAACATGAGGTCAATTATAGCCAATTGGTGTGGAAGTTATGTGTGTTGCTTTTGGAAGAAAGCATGGAAGGGCACATATGAGTTCTCCAGGCTGCCTCTTCCACTGACATGGCTATGTGGAAGCCACCTGCTCCCAAAGACACATTCTCCATAGGAGAAAAGCAGCCTGGACTTTTGATTCAGCATTGCAAGAGAACTTTGGTGGAGTGCCACTGAACAACAGAGGAGAGGGCTACATGTGAATGAAACATTAGACTTAATGTTAATACCACTGAGATTTCAGGGTTCATTTGTTAATGTATCATACTTAACTTAAGCTGACCAATATGGAAGATTGTATGCAGAGGAGCAAACTTATTCGACTTATATTTCAACAGAATAACTCCAGATCTTATGTTAAGAATAGACTGAAGAGAGAAAGCTGGGGTACAAGATAGGAAGCTTTTGCAACAATCTACATGAGCTGTTAACAGCCTGTACCAGAGAGATGACATAGGAGGTGGTGAAAAGTAGCATTCTTCTAAATATATTTTGAAGGAAGATTCAACAGGATTTTCTGATGGATTAGATATGGAATGTGACTGAAAAACAGAAGTCAAAGATGATCCAAGATTTTCATCCTGAGCAACTGGAAGAATAGAATTTCATTAATTGAGTGGAAGAAGACTATAGAAAGTGTTGGTTTGGAGGGGTTGGGTAAGTGAATTTCTGTTCGTAAGTCTGAAATGCCTACAGGACACCCAAGTCAAGGTGGAGGTCTAGGTTGAGAGTGATAAAGTGTGGGAAGGATAGAGGCTACACTTTTCCAGCCTTGTCTTCAATAGTGCCCTGCTGCAAGATGGGTGGGGTGGCTATGGTTATTTCCCAAAGTACTTTCCCCCTAAGCTAACACAGCTCAGATTAGAATTATGGTATAAAAATTCTTTTTGTAAGGGTAAGAACAATCTCTAGGCTTGTCTCTAACCCCTTCTTTAGAAAATTCCTAGGAAGGGGAGATTCTATGCCCAGCTTAACTATCTTGTTCTTGAAAATTCAAACTACTTAGGCTTCAGTTGGAGGCTACAATAGATTTCTCTTTGGTGTAGTCCTTCTAAACGGTGTGAATCTGGTGTGGCCTTTAACTACATTTTGGTTTCCCCACTAGTGAGAACTGCAGCTAATGAGAACTAACTGTAAACTAAGAAGCTAGCACACATCACTGAAATGAACAGAGTTTTTATCCAAGAAGCAAATGATATTCTCATATGAGGAGAAAACATTCCTTCGGACCATGACTTTGACTTTGTCTGTAATGAAAGAATAAACCCTGAAATTTCACAGCAAATGGCATTTTGTTATTTCCTGGATTCCAAGTGAAAACAGACATCAATGGATTTTCCTTTGCCATGAAGAAGCAGGATGAGTTCAGATCCAATTAAATTATTTTGTGTTTAAAATTTTCCTCTTTGGTCTAAAGCTATTGGTGGCATGGGATGAAGGGGAAGAAACAGAATATTTCAATTCCTCCTGTGGTGGATATATGGAAATAGAATTCAGAAGAGAGGTCTGAGCTGTAAATGTATATAATGTACATATGTATGCTTATACTCACACACACACTGTGTGTGGGGGGGAGGGGTAGTGTTTGGGCATCTCCTCATGGAAAAAAAGTTATTTTTTCCTTTTCTCACTTCCTCTCCTCCCCACCATTTTCTAGATGTGAGCCATTTCCCCCATTCCTGAGGGAAGGACACCTTTAGTCCAATTAGACTATTGATGAATCAGTCTAAATATTAAAAAGTGCATATGGGATACCTGGGGCAAGATGGCGGCATAGAGAGGAGTGGAAGCTAAGTAGTCCCCTGGAACAACTACAAAAAAACAGAAACAACTAGTAAATAATCCAGAATAACTGCGGGGGACAAACAAGACCATCCACTCATCATACACCAACCTGAATTGGGAGGAATGCCTGAGAACACAGCATAAAATCTGTAAGTAAAACCTGTGGATCCAAGTCATGAGACGCCCTCCCCATAGCCCGAGCTGCAAAGCCTTGTGGTGCCAGAGAGAAGTACTCTCCCAGCAAGCAAATATAGCTCAGCTGAGCTCCAACTGGGGTTTTAAGTAGCAAGTGTGAACTGCTCACTACAGGTATGCATCCCCAAAAAAAAGACAGAGGCTTTGGGTGACAACTGACCTTGGAGAGCCAGAGGGTCACCTTGGACTAGGTCTGAAGGGGACAATCTGTATCTTTTTTGGCTCAGTGGAGAAAGCCCCAGTCATTTTCAGTTTCCAGGGCTGTGACTCAGAGAAGGGTGGAGACAGCACAAGCAGAGAGAGAGAGACCATTGAAATGCTAATGACCTCCACCTGGGGGCTCTGTCTTCTCTAGGAGGAAAGGGGTGGGGCCCTTTCCATTCAGAACCAGACCCCAGAGCCTGGGGGAACACGGCCATACCTCCTCACACCAGTCAAGAATTATAGGCTAACAGGCATCACCTGCTGGGCAGAAAAGCACAGTGACCTGAGGCATTCATAGGGTGGAGCAATTTTCTAAGACACACCCGCAGGGAAACCAGATACTGAATATTTCTTCCCTCTGGGACCTGAGCCTGTTCTGGTCTGGAAAAACCTGATTTGGATAACCAAGGAAACCATGCCTAGACAAAAGAAAATTACAACTTACACTAAGAAAAACAAAGTTATGGCCCAGTCAAAGGAACAAACGTACCCTTCAACTGAGATACAGGAATTTAAACAACTAATGCTAAATCAATTCAAAAAGTTTAGAGAAGATATTGCAAAAGAGATAGAGGCTGTAAAGGAAACACTGGGCATATATAAGGCAGAAATCGAAAGTTCAAAAACACAACTAGCAGAATCTATGGAAATGAAAGGTACAATGCAAGAGATGAAAGACACAATGGAAACATACAACAGCAGATCTCAAGGGGCAGAAGAAAACACTCGGGAACTGGAGAACAAAACACCTGAAAGCCTACATGCAAAGGAGCAGATGGGGAAAAGAATGAAAAAATATGAGCAACATCTCCAGGAACTCAAGGATGAAACAAAGTACAATAATGTACATATCATTGGTGTCCCAGAAGGAGAAGAGAAGGGAAAAAGGGAGGAAGCAATAACAGAGGAAATAATTAATGAAAATTTCCCATTTCTTATGAAAGACATAAAATTATAGATCCAAAAAGCGCAGCGTACTCCAAACAGAAGAGATCTGAATAGGCCTACACCAAGACACTTAATAATCAGATTATCAAATGTCAAAGACAAAGAGAGAATCTTGAAAGCAGCAAGAGAAAAGCGATCCATTACATACAAAGGAAGCTTAATAAGACTATGTGCAGATCTCTCAACAGAAACCATGGAGGCAAGAAGGAAGTGGTGTGATATATTTAAGATACTGAAAGAGGAAAACTGCCAATCAAGAATCCTATATCCAGCAAAGCTGTCCTTCAAATATGAGGGAGAGCTCAAAATATTTTCTGACAAACAGACAATGAGAGACTTTGTGAACAAGACACCTGCCCTACAGGAAATACTAAAGGGAGCACTACACAGTGATAGAAGACAGGAGTGTGTGGTTTGGAACACAATTTTGGGAGATGGTAGCACAACAATGTAAGTACACTGGACAAAGATAACTATGAATACGGTTGAGAGAGGAAAGTATGGAGCATGTGAGACACCAGAAGAAAGGAGGAAAGATAAAGACTGGGATTGTGTAACTTGGTGAAATCTAGAGTGTTCAACAATTGTGATAAAACGTACAAATATGTTCTTTAACGAGGGAGAACAAGCAAATGTCAACCTTGCAAGGTATTAAAAATGGGGAGGCATTGGGAGAGGGCTGCAATCAACATAAACTAGAGACTGTAACTAATAGAAAAAAAAAGTGCATGTGGTTCAATGTAGTGCTCTTTTCCTCTTCTTTTGTCCATGTTGCTGTATAAGCAAAGTGGCACCCAGCAGAGCAATTTTCCTGCCATCTGCATATCCAGCTCTTTATCTGGTGCTTCCCTCCTTTTTTTTTCCATGTTTAAAGTAGATTATAAGGTGGGAGGAGACTCAGCTTTCTTTTCCTTTAATTTTTCTCATGTGGGCATCTCATCTTTTCAATGCAGAGCAGCAGCTGCTGATAAGATTGTGAGTTTGGGCTTTAAACTGAAGTGTTCTGCTTGAACCTATGGCTTTTTTCTTGTGCTTCAATCCAGTTTACCAGTATTATGTATTGGAGTTTTGAGGCAAGCCTAGTTAAAATAAAGTAGATATTTGATTTCCTATTTTCTGCTGCTTCTGTTCACATTTTCCTCTTAGGGAATTTTGGTGGTGGGAAAGGCTATGTTTGGAGGTAGGTTTGAGTTATTACTTACTCCCTTATGATTGACAGGGCCATAATTTGACCACTATTAAATCTTACATCAACCTTTAATTGGTCAACAGTGTGTATTCAGAGAAAGGAGGGGAAGGGATCTATAAAACTACTAGCTGATGGGAAAATAACCTGCTCTCAATGAGCCCTAATTTCCTCATCTGCATAATGGAAAGAGCAATAGTTCCTACATATAAGGTTGTTGTATGGATTAGATGTGTTATGAAATGTGAAGCATTTAGAATGGTTTCTAGCATGGCAATGTATTTGCTATTATTTTCTTCATTTAGGGTTAAAGTCATGAATATGTTGATAAAAATCAGGGAAAACAAATTCATTTGAATAACCTTTAATATCTTTTCTAACTCTGAAATTGTTGATAACTTGTTACTATTTTAGGATTGAGATGCATCCATCTTTCCACATTTCACAGATGTCATGTCATGTCTTTTGAATCAAGCAGGCCCCAAAGATTTATGTGATGGTTTCAAATGTCTCATAACCATAAGATGTCAATAGAAATTAGGAAACTAGAGTCAGTCAGTGAGACCAAGGAATTCTGTGGCCTCAGATGAAGGAGGGTGTCTGGAGCTCAACAACAGGAAGGAAAACTCCCTGATCAGGAAACATAAACAACAGTCAATGCAGAAGTGAAGCCATCAGATTTTAGGCTTTGAGTATGATACAAAAGATGTTGGTGAAAAGCAGGGAGCTTATGCATTTTCCAAAACTAGAGAAGTACAAACTGTTGGGCAAAAGAGAAATGGGAAGAACCCATAGATTATCTGAATATCATTCCAGTCACATAAGAACAAAGCAGACCAGCAAATTGGGTATATTAGTGAGTAAGTGGTAACTACTCAGACATGAATTTCTAGTGGAGATTCCTGACTCCAAATACATCAATGCCTGAGTTAAGGAAATTTGTGAGTGCCTTGCTATTAACAAACCGATAGGTTAGAGCCCAGCAGGAATTTGCCATCAATGAGTGGCAAGTGAAGGGTACATCAGTACCACTTGGCCCTGAAAATTGCCAGCCACAGAATAGCAATATGAACAATGGGGATCACCTCCTTAATGACTAAAGCTAGAAGTAAACCCTCCCCAAACTTTGATAAAATAATGCCTCACTTCTTAAACAAGCAGCATCTTTCAGATGTTAATCACATAGAACTCATTCATTCTGATTCTGACAAGATAAAAGTAAAGAAGAATGAGAAGGTGGAAGAAAGGAATGGCCATCCAGTCATAATACATTTATTTCCTTTCTTCTGATTATCTTAGATTTAATTTGCTTTACTGTTTCTAGTTTCATAAGGTAGAAGCAGAGGTCATTGATTAAAGACCTTTTTTTCTTTTTTAATATAGGTGATTAGTGCTGTAAATTCTCCTTGAAGCACTCTTCAACTACCTCCCAGAATATTTGATGTTTTATTTTATTTTCCTTCAGCTCAAGACATATTCTAATTTCACTTTTAATTTCTTCTTTAGCTTGTGGGTTATTTATAAATGTGTCATTTTGATACTTAATATTCAATTTTTTCAGATAACTTTCTGTTATTGATTTCTAATTCAATTCCATAATTTGTATGATTTGAATGCTTTGAAATTTGTGAGACTTATTTTATGGTCTATTGTGGTAAAGGTTCTGTGTTCACTTGAAAAAAGTATGTATTCTGCTATTGTTTGTCTATTTGTTCTACATATTATTTGAAATGTTAAAATTTCCAATTATACATCCTTGGTTAAAGGTACTCCTAGATATTTGGTTCTTTTAGTTGCTATTTTAAATGGATTTTTGTCTTGATATCCTCCTCAGATTTCTCATTACTAGTATATAAAGATTTTTTCATGTTGATCTTGTGTCCCACCACTTTACTGAACTCACTTATTAGCTCTAGTAGCTTTGTTGTAGATTTTTTGGGGATATTCTAAATATAGGATCATGTCATCTGCAAACATTTTATTTGGATGCCTTTCATTTCTTGCCTAAATGCTCTGGCTAGAACTCCTAGTACAATGTTGAATAACAGTGTTGACAGTGGGCGTCCTTTTCTTGTTCCTGATCTTAGAGGGAAAGTTTTCAGTCTTTCCCCATTGAAGATGATATTAGCTTTGGGTTTTTCACATCTTCCCTTTATTATATTGAGGAAGTTTCATTCTATTCCTATCTTTTGAAGTGTTTTTATAAGGACAGAATGATGGATTTTGTCAAATGCCTTTTCTACATCAATCAAGATGATCATGTGTTTTTCCCCTTTGATTTCTTAATGTGGTATAATACATTAATTGATTTCCTTATGTTGAACAATCCTTACATACTTGGGGTAAATCCCACTCAATCATGGTCTATAATTCTGTTAATGTGCTGTTGGACTCAATTTGCTAGTATTTTGCTGACGATTTTTGCATCTATATTCTTTATAGACATTTAACCAAGAATGTAAAGGACCTGAACACAAAAATCTACAAAACATTGCTAAAAGAAATAAAAGAATACCTAAGTAAATGGAAGGACATTTCATGTTCATGGATTGGAAGACTGAATAGATGTCAGTTTTACCCAACTTGATTTATAAATTCAAAATAATCTCAATCAAAATTTCAACAACCTACCTTGCAGAAATGGAAAAACCAATCATCTAATTTATTTGGAAGGATAAGGTACCCTAAATAGCCAAAATCATTTTGAGAAAGAAGAAAGAAGTTCAAGGATTCACACTTCCTGACTTTAAATATATTACAAAGCTACAGTGTTCAAAACAGCATGGTACTAGCATAAAGATAGATATATTGATCAATGGATTTGAACTGAGCATTTGGAAATACACCCTCACATCTATGATCAACTGATTTTTAATAAGGCTGCCAAATCCACTCAACTGTGACTGAACACTCTCTTCAACAAATAGTGCTGGGAAAACTGGATATCCATATCCAAAAGAATGAAACAGGACCCCCATCTCACACCTTATAAAAAATTAAATCAAAATGGATCAAAAACCTAAATATAAGAACCAGGACTTTAAAACTACTAGAAGAAAATATAAGGAAGCATCTTTGAGATCTTGTGATAGGTAGTGATTTCTTAGACTTTACACCCAAAGCACAAGCAATGAAAGAAAAATTAGATAAATGGGACTGCCTAAAAAGTAAGTACTTTTGTGCTTCAAAGTATTTTGTCAAGAAGGTGAAAAGGCATCCTACTCAATGGGTCAAAATATTTGAAAACCACATATCTGATAAGGGTTTGATATCCAGAATATATAAAGAAATCCTACAACTCAACATTAAAAATACAAAAAAAGAAAACCCAAGTAAAAGTGGCAAATGGCATGAATAGACACTTTTCCAAAGAGGAAATACAAAAGGCTAAAAAGCACATGAAAAGATGCCAACATCACTAGCTATTAGGGTACAATAAAAATAAAAATAAAAGTAAAAAAGAATACCCAGAGCATCTCATACTCCTCCCCATTATTCATTTACTTTTTGTCCTCCTCTTTTCTACTCATCTGTCCCTACACTGGATAAAAGAAGCATGAGCCACAAGGTTTACACAATCACACAGTCACACCATCTAAGCTATATAGTTACATGATTTTCTTCAAGAATAAAGGACACTGGAGAGCAGGTCAACAGTTTCACAAATTTCCTTCTAGCTATTTCAGTACACTAAAAACTAAAAAGGGATAGCTATATAACTCATAAGAACAACCTTCAGAATGACCTCTCAACTCCATTTGAAATCTCTCAGCCACTGAAACTTTATTTTGTTTAATTTCTCTTCGACCTTTTGGTCAAGAAGACTTTATCAATCCCATGATGCCAGGACCAGGCTCATCCCCAGGAGTCATGTCCCATATAGCCAAGGAGGTTTATACCCTGGGAGTCATGTCCCTTGTAAGAGGGAGGGCAGTGAGTTCACCTGCTGAGTTGGCTTAGTTAGAGAGGCCACATCTGAGCAACAAAAGAGGTTCTCTTGGGGAGACTCTCAGGCACAATTATAAGTAAGCTTAGCCTCTCCTTTGTAGTAACAAGCTTCGTATGTGCAAGCCCCAAGATCAAGGGCTCAGCCTTCTAAATTGGTAGTCCCCAATAATTGCAAGGGTATCAGAAATTCCCCCGTTGGGTAAATTTAGTATTTCCACATTTCCCTAATCCCTCAAGGAGGCTTTGCAAATACATTTTTATTCTCTGCCCAAATTACTTTGGTATGTATTGGGGTTTCACACTAACCTGTACAAACCAACAAGATCTCTCTCCCTATTCAAGGTTCATGTAATTAGGGTGTTTGAATAAACTGTCCATACAAGTTAACTTTAGTGTGTTACAGAAAGTATAGATTTTGCACAAAATAAGCATCTCTTCCTTTGGTCTCACAAAGAAGTTGAAGATTTAAAACATGGTTACTATCATCCTTTACCTTTTAGACTGATTTGCCTTAGTCCAAACCAGATCCACTACAGTAATATCTCTAATTGAAGTCTGATCTCTTTTTCAGCTTTTTGACAGCTGCTATATGGGCTAATACTGACATTCATAGCTGCTAAACTCTAGCTCAGAGTCTCAGGTGTCGCACAGATACTCGAATTTCCAGGAACTGACTAGATTGTACACAAAGAGCTCAGCATCTCAGAATTTAAAGATAACCTTTATAACTCAGGAAAAATGTGATTGCTGTAAGAGCTTACAATCTGAGGACCTTTACAGTAAGCCTTCCCTGGTAGCCTGTGCTCTAAGATTCAAGTCTCAGAGTTTTCACATTATAGTTAGTCTGTATTAGTGAGGTGTTATAATGTTTGTCTTTTTATTTCTGGCTTTTTTCACTCTAAATACTGTCCTCAAGATCCGTTCACTTCATTGCATGCCTCACAACCTCATTACTTCTTGCAGCTTAAATGGTGTATGCATACTATTGTATGCATACACAACAGTTCACCATTCTTTTCATCAGTCAATGTACCCTTAGGCCACCTCCATCTATTGCAAGTTATGAATACTGCCACCATAGACATCAGTGTGCAAATATCCTTCATTTCCCTGCTCTCAGTTCTTCCAATTATATTCCCAATAATGAGGTTGCATGGTCTCATGGCAACTACATGGCAACTACATGGAACCACCACACTGACCTCCAGATGTGCTGCACCATTCTACTTCCCCAACAGTGAATAGGTTCATCCCTCTCTCCATTTTTTCTCCAGCACTTGTATCTCTGTGTTTATTTTTCCCCTGTAATTTTATAGAAATATATTCATGTACCATACAATCTTCCAAGTTGTACAGTTGTTCAGAGTATCATTGTATCATCAAAATCAGCCTTTTACCACTTCCTTGCTCCAAAAAAAATAAAATAAGAATAATAAAAAAGAAAAAATAAAAATAATGTAATATAATATAATATAATTAATATAATAGGTCAGACAACAACACAACCACCTAGAATTCCATACACATTCTTTGTGTCCCCTTTTATAGACATTTAGCTTTGTTATGTTGTCTTTGTTATAATTAATGGAATCATACTACAATGTTACCATTATCTAAGGACTCTAGTTTGCATTGATTACATTTTCCCCAATACCATCTCATTTCAACACCTTGCATAGTTGAGATTCATTTGTTCTTCCACATGTAAAACATGTTTATATTTGTACATTTAATCACCATCATTGAGAACCCTATATTTCACTAAGTTATACAGAGAATTGATCTTTGATAAGGTGGTCAAGCTGATTCAACTGGGATCAAGAAGTGTCTTTTAAAAATGGTGCTTGGAGAATTGGATATCCATATCCAGAAGAATGAAATAGGACCCCTCACACCTTATACAAAGATCAACTCAAAATGGATCAAAGACTTAAACATTAAAACTAAGATGATAAAACTTTTAGAAGAAAACATAGGGATATATCTTAAATATCTTGTGATAGGATGTGCTTTCCTATACCTTACACCAAAAGCATGAGCAAAGAGAGAAAAAATAGATAAACAGTATCTCCTCAAAATTGAAAACCTTTGCACATCAAAGGACTTTGTCAGGAGAGTAAAAATGCAGCCTATGCAGTGGGAGACATTTAGAAACCACAAAGCAATAAGAGTTTAATATCCAGAATATATAAAGAGATCCTACAACTGCACAACAAAAAGACAAGCAACCCAGTATAAAAATGGGCAAAAGACCAGACAGACACTTTTCTGAAGAGGAAAAGATGCTCAACTTCACTGACTATTAGGGAAATGCAAATTAAAACCACTATGAGATATCATCTCACACCTACTACTTTGGCTATTATCAAAAACAAAACAACACAAAACAAAAAACAGAAAACTGCAAGTGTTGGAGAGGATGTGGAGAAAGATATACACTTATTCACTGTTGGTGGAAATGTAGAATGGTGCAGCCACTCTGGAAGACAGTTTGGTGGTTCCTCAGGAAGCTAAGTAGAATTGCTTTATGATCCAGCAATCCCATTACTAGGTATATACTCAGAGAAACTGAAGAGTAGGATATGAATGGACATTTGTACACTGATGTTTATGGTGACATTATTCACAATTCCAAAGAGATGGAAACAGCTCAAATGTCCATCAATGGACAAGTGGATAAGCAAACTGTGGTATATACATATGATCAAATATTATGCTGCTCTAAGACAGAAAAACTTCATGATGCATGCAAAATCATCAATGAACCTTGCCAACATTCTGTTGACTGAAATTAACCAGAAAAAAAGGGACAACTACTGTATGGTCTCACTAATATGGACTAAATATAATGAGCAAACTCTGAGTGTTAAGTCAAGACCACAGGTTATCAGGAGGTAGAAAGAGGGTAGAGACTAGGCATTTGTTGCTGAAGGAGTAAAGAGTGTTCAACAGGATTGATTATAAAGATCCAGAAAGGAATAGCATAATACTGTCTGATGGTAGCGTAATAGTGTAAGCATAATGAACAAAGCTGAGCATGTGTGCTGATGAAAGAGGAAGTCTAAGAGCATGTATGACACCAGAAGGTAAGATAGCAGATACAAGCTGGGAGTGTGTAACTTAGAAAAACCTAGATTGGATAATGATGGTGATTAAATGTAGAAATATATGAAACTTTTTACATGAGGGAGAACAAATGAATATTAACATTGCAAGGTATTGAAAACAGGATGGTATATGGGAAAAATACAATCAATAAAAACTAGCATAGATAGTTAACAGTAACATTGTAATATTCTTCCATTAATTGTAACAAAGGCAATATAACAAAGATCAATATCAATAGAGGGGGATATAAGGGAAGGGCATGGGATTCTTCTTCTTGTTGTTCCTCCTTTTTTATTTTTTATTTATTCTTTTACTTTTTTTCCTCTTCTTTCTTTCCAGAAGAAATGGAAATGTTCTCATGTAGATTTTGGGGGTGAATGCATAACTATGTGATTATACTGGGAGCTATTGATTGTTAACATAGAGAAGATAAGCCCTTTGGGGAATTTTCTCCTACACGTGAGTTTTTCCTTTGACTCTTTGACTATCTTAACTCCACCTTTGCTTGGGTCAATGCTGACAATTGAAAATGCCTGAGGCTTTCTCTAATGAAGTTCTCAGAATGAAAGAGAGAGAGAAAAAAAGGAAAAAAGCAATAAGTCCCCTTTTCAGAGCCAGTCCCCAGCCCTCCAGTTCACGAGGAAAGAACCACAATTGGTATCCAGTTCTTGTGCCCCTTTTCTTGTGACACAGCCCTTTTCCAATATTCTGAGCTCAGTGGACTCCAGAAGCCTCTGTTTTTATTTATTTATGTATTTTTTTCTGTCAGCCCCACCTTCTCTCTGCCAGGATAAGCCTCTGGTTTCCTTTCCTGCTTTCTCTGGATTTGTCTGTTTTTGTAGCATGTATTCAGTAGTCCAAATTTGTTAATGGACTGCTTCTTTGTCCCATAGAGCAGTCCCACCCATTCCTGACTTGTGTACGATGTTGTCTGATCATGGCTGTCCCCCCATTAGTTGTTCCAGACTATTTTCTAGTTGTTCCTGGCCATTTATTAGTTGCTTTAGGGGACTAACTGAATTCCACACCTCTTTATGCTGCCATCTTGCCCTGCCTTGATTTGATGTCAACTTAACTTCAATAGCATGCCCAAATTACATTCCCATACCACTCTGTCCCTCCACCTTTATGTTTTCTTGTCACAAATTACTTCCATACACATTTTCTAAAACCATAGATTATGATAATTAGTTTTTATGCTTTTATATTTTAGATAAGAAGTAAAAAGTGAAATTACAAACAAAAAGTAAAACACTACTGACATTTATATTTACCCATGTAGTTCCCTTACTGGACATGTGGCTTTGATCTACTTTCTAGTGTCCTTTCCTTTCAACTCGAATTCCCTTTAGCACTTCTTATTGAGCGAGTCTAGTAGTGATTAGCTCCCTCAGTTGTTGTTGTTGCTTTTTAATCTGGGAATGTCCTACTCTTTCCTTCATTTTTGAAATGCAGTTTTGCCAATTATAGAATTCTTCTTTAGTGATTTATTTTTCTCTCAGCACTTTAAATATGTCATCACACTGCTCTCTTGCTTCCATGGTTTCTGATAAAAAACCAGCATTTGATTTTACTGAGGCACCATTGTATGAGGCATTGCTTGTCTTTTTCAGCTTTCAGGATTCTCTGTCTTTAGCATGTGTTTTAATATAATGTATCTTGGTCTGAATTTCTTTTAGTTTGGTTTGTATATTTATGCTGTTCATTGAACCTGGGAAGTTTTCAGCAATTATTTCTTTGAAATTCTTCCTGCACTTTTTCTCTTTTTTCTCCTTTTGTAACTCCATAATGCATATGAGTGGTGTGCTTGATGGTGTCCCAGAGGTCTCTTAAGCTCTGTACACTTCTCTTCATTCTTTATTTATTTCTGCTTCTTATTGAATACTTTCAATTGTCCTATATTCTTGTTCACTGATTCTTTCTTTTGCCAGCTCCATTCTTCTGTTTAACTCCTCTAGGGATTTTTATTTTAATTTCAGTTATTGAGGTTTTCAGCTCCAGTATTTCAGTTTGGTTCCATTTTATGATTTTTATCTCTTTATTAATATTTTCTTTGTGACCATTTATCATTTTCCTGATTTCCTCTGTTTCTTTGTTCATGTTTTTTCTTTTAGCTATTTGAGAACATTTAAAACCATTTTTCCAAAGTCTTTTTCTGGCATGTCCAAATTCTGGACATCTTTGTCTGGCATGTCCAAATTCTGGGCATCCTCTTTGATGGCTTTTGACACTTTATCTTGTGCCTTTAATGGGGCTTTGATTCTTTTTTCTTTGTATGGCTTATAACCTTTTATCTCATACTGGATATTTTAATATTTTTACATGTTAATTCTCAAATGTAATCACTGAAGCATCTGTTCTTAAGCTTGTATCCATCTCTTGTTATAACAGAGATTTCCTTGAATGGCAGAAGCTAACAATAACAAAAAGAAAACAAGTTTCCCAGTCTCTTCAGCTTGGCTTGTGTGAGTGGTCTCCCTCAAGGCTTAGCAATTCTAACAATGAGCCTTTACAACAGCCTCTGATGAAAGCATAGGATCATCTCTGGTCTTCTCTGAGCACGCATCTTGTACTGGGCATGTACCCATGGCCTTAGGAAGTCTCACATTTACATGGATCTCATTGCCCCTTTTCCCCCAGAAAATAGTCTTTTATCCTATTTCTGGGTGCTGTATTGTCTGACTTCAAGCTGGCAATCCTTTGTTCCAGGCATCAGCAGTTTGATTTTTACATCATTTTTAGCTGACCTCTGAACTGCTTCTATATTCACAGCAAGTTCTGACACAGTGAGACAGAAATGGGTGCCTGGTTCAGTCCTTCAGGCTGCCATGAGACAGACTGATACAGACATACTGCATACCAGTATGTACATAAGGGTTTATTCTGTGTCCTCTGGAACTAGGAGCAGGTACTCACACTGGGAATATGGCCTTGTTCCACACTGAGCCAGGGAGAGGTTAAGGAAAGTTCAGCCACAAGGTTTTCCCATATTCTTATGTTGGCCTTTTCTTGATTTGGCACCCAACCTGTTAATGCAACCCTTTAACTCTTTCCAGAAGCTCTGAGATTGTTCTGATAGATTTTTAGTGTTATTGAAAAATTCTGTGAAAGGATGGAATTCTGGAGCATTCTCACTCCACTATCTTTGTGATATCACCAAATTATCTTTTTAAAGAGATTTAAAATAAGAAAAATATATTTTATATTTATCTGCATATTTATCATTTCTAATGTTTTTCATCCATCTGTATAGATCTAGTTTGAGATCTGGTATCCAGTTCCTTCTGCCTGAAGGACTTCTTTAATATCTCTTGTAGTATAGGTCTGCTGGTGATTAATTGTTTCCACTTATGTATGTATGAAATGACAATTGCCACCCCTGCTCCTTTTGAGTGGCTCTTTCCTCAATTTCAGGTATTTCCTCACACTCATGTACTGATAAGTTCTAAGCTGAGGAGTCAAGGAGGGCCTGCTTCAAATCTTCAACACTCTTTCTTTGTGTTCTCTGTTCTCTGGTATTCTTGTCTGAGAACTCTGGCTGGCTTGGCTTCCTCAGACTCCTAATTCCATCTCATGGAGACCATTGGTCATTTCCTGAGTTTACTCATCCTGTTCTGCAGCTGGAAGCTTTCTATAGGAAGTAAGCTAGGTGATCATAGGATTCAACTGATTTGTTTCTTCTCTTTCTGAGACCACTATACTATGTTGCCTGGTGTCCAATATCTGAAAACCATTGTTTCATATATTTTGTCTGGTTTACTTGGTTATAGCATGAAATTAAATCTAGTTTCTTTACTCCATCTTGGTCAGAAATGGAAGCCAATAATTCATTTAACATAGTAAATAATATATGTATTATAACAAGTTTAACATAGTAATTGGATATGGGATTTATGATGGTCCAAATGTCTGGAAATGATAGCCAGATAGTTCCATCCTATATTAAGATCTTATTTTCAGACATCTAAATTATTTCCCAGGGATCATTTTCTCTGAATTATACCATGACCTCCCTCTTACTCTTGCTTTTTCACTTTCTCCCTCTTAGAATCAAGACAAGTTGGTTAACTACTCTGTGCCTTGTTTACTTCATCAGTAAAATGGGATAATGCCAACTTCTCAAGTTTGTTGTAAATAATAATTTTTAATATTTATAAAATGTTTTGTGCCTGAAAATAGTAGGTCTTTAGTAAATGGGAACCATCAGAAGGAAAATATTCGTCTCTTAGATGGAACATAGATATAAAGAAAAAGTGGATTCAGTACGTGCAGACAAACTCTCCTTGTTTGTGGAGATTAAAAAGGTATTGTCACCCACTGGGTGAAGCCCAAGCATAGAAACATGGTCTTCCAATATTTTCCCTTGTACTCCCATATGCAATCAAATTGGGCCTGTATTCCAGAAGAAATGAGCTCTAACATTTGAACTAGATTCCTTAGATTCCCTCTACTGTACTTGTATTACAGATTTGTAGCCTTTACAAAATTCTTTTAAAATTCAGTCAGCACCCCAGCATTGCTGGATCTAAAATGCTTGTGGAGTGGTAATGAGGAAGCTACCTTCAGAAAAAGCCCAAGTGGATAGAGCTATGGGCTCCATATCTCTACCCACCCAGAGGTGTGTGCTGTGTATGTTCTGGCCAGGGTGGCATTGTAGTTAAGAGCTTTAGGTCTGGAGCCTGAATTGGTAAAATCCTAACTTGGCCACCTACTAGCTGAATGTCTTTGGAACAAGTTATTTAAATACTCTGTTTCCCCATTTAGGGAAATAATAGTGCCTAACTCATAGTACTGGAAGAAGTTAAATAAATTTGATACATGTAAAACACTAAAAACTGTGCATGATGCATAATAATAACTAAATTTGCATTACCTACTATTGGTTTATTAAAGAATGTGGCATTTTCCCACAAGGGGTATTAGATATACCCACCTTTGGGGTCTTAAAAATTAAGGAAGAAAGACAGGAGTTCTACTTGCAGAGCAGCCAAGGCCTCTAAAGAGAAAGGGTAAAGAGGAAATGCAGCTGGTTGTGATGGTGTGATCCACAACACACAAGGTGTAACACCACTCAAAAGAGAGAGAGAGAGAGAAACAAATTCCACAAATATTGGCTCCAAAATAAAACATTGTTGCTTGGGGGAATATATATTCCATGTTCTTAACAAACATCTTATATAAAATCATTAGACCACAATTTAAATGAGAATGGTCTGTATATGGAGATAATGTAAGTTATAAAGACATGGTTTATGATGCTCAGTTTTGCTGGGTGGCCAAGTGATGAAACCTTTGAATTCCATCTCTGTTTCTATTGCTAATTTCCAGTTCCTCCATATTCCAGTAAAGACCAGGGTTACTTGTCTTGATCTCTAGAAATGCAAGTCTTTCCTGGCACTTCCCAGTCTCAACTTGAAAATACTGCCTGTTAGTCCCTTAATCCCTGTCATTACCAGCCCAAGATTCACCCCACAAAAATTCCCCTGCCACTCACTTCTCATTGTCTAGACAACCATCCATTGGGAGGAACTGGCTTAGCAGATCTTAGTTTTAGAAGTTTATGTCAACAGAAAATAAATGCCCAGGAGTCTGCACCTCTTACCTTTTCAGAGGGCTCATTTTCAATGGCTGAGTTTTTGCAAAGGGCTCAGTTCACCTCCAAACACCATGTGTTTGGGTTTCCAGTGTCATTCTCATGGTACCCATGTCTCTCAGATAAGTCTCCCTTACTCAGATAAAAAGTGGCAGAGGTTATTTTTGTGACTTCAACTCAGTTACATTTTCATTATTTCATCCCAAATCTAGTACAGGCTCTCAAACCACACCGTAATTGTAAGGGATAAAGAAATATTCTTGCTTCTAATCTGCAGCCCCTCAGTTCTGTTCTTTCCTGCTGCTGTGTTTCCTGGCTTATGTTTAATCTCTTCCCTATTCTGAGGTTATTGCTGCTTATTCTACAGGTAAGAAGAGAAATATGCATATATATATATATATATATATATATTAACTGTGACACACCTTCTAGGCTGAAAATTGTAATTTTGGACTTTAGGGACAATAATCATTTTTTTAGGGAGCCTTTGAACAGAGAAGGTACCTTTGAACTAGAAGGATTCTTTGTGAAAATTGATGGAGGATATTGAAAAGGAAGGATTGCAATGGCTGTTAACAATCTTACATAATACAGAAAAAATACTCCACACTTCTTTTCTCCCTAAGAACTTTCATATTCTACTGTAACTAGTTGTTCTAGTTTGCTAATGCTGCAGAATGCGAAACACCAGAGATGGATTGGCTTTTATAAAAAGGGGGTTTATTTGGCTATATAGTTACAGTCTTAAAGCCATAAAGTGTCCAAGGTAACACATCAGTAATCAGGTACCTTCACTGGAGGATGGCCAATGGCATCTGGAAAACCTCTGTTAGCTGGGAAGGCACATGGCTGGTGTCTGCTCCAAAGTTCTGGTTTCAAAATGGCTTTCTCCCAGGCTGTTCCTCTCTAGCAACCTTGCTCCTCTTCAAAACATCACTCACAGCTGCACTGACTTCCTTCTCTTTGAGTCAGCTCATTTATATGGCTCCACTGACCAAGGCCCACCCTGAATGGGTGGGGCCATGCCTCCATGGGAATATCTCATCAGAGACATCACCCACAGCTGGGTGGGGCACATTCCAAGCAAATCTAATCAGCACCAAAACATCTGCCCCACAAGACATCAAAGATAATGGCGTTTGGGAGACACAATACATTCCAACTGGCACACTAGTGAACAGCAGAGATGCCAATTATGGAACAATGATCTAAAACTTGCATGGCTAACATTTATATTTAAAAAAGTACAACAAGATTGTATGGGTTAACTTTGAGTTGATCAAGTAAACTTAGCTTCCCAAGAATTGTCATCTCAGGATATTTAAGATGAATGCTGCCAATACTACAACTTTGGGGTCCTGTATGGACTTCCAGGGATGCTTGAAATTTTCCATTTAGGAGAAACTTGTAAAGCAATTTTTGTAGGGAATCCTGTATTTCCTAAAAGATTAAAAAGTTGTGTTTTTTTTTGTTTGTTTTTTCTTTTTTAAATAGGGACTATGCTGCCAAAAGCTCAGGAGGTCCAGGGCTATGAGTTTGCAGCAAAAGAATTCTCATCTACAGGGAATTTGAGAGATTGACAGTTTGACTTGTTTGAAATAATTATTGCCTGAAGCAAGTGACTTTATTCTTGCTTGTTTTCCTGTTTAGGCTTCTCTTTACTCTTGGCCTTTCTAAGCCACATCCATCTCAGGTACTTAGTGATTTCTCCTTACAGTACAGATAAGTTCTTGGAAACCCATTTACAGAGAAACCTTCAAGGATTATTTTAAATAGGATTGACTCCTCCTGAAGCACATGGAAGTAGCTATGGATCAGCTCCTCTGAAGTGAGCCATGGTTGTGTCTATATGTTTGCCAAGGAGCTGTGGCATAGAAGCTCTGGAGTTTGGCTTCCCTTTCCTTTCACTTGTTGTCAGCAGGGATGACCTGTTTATGAATAACATGAAGCCTGCTAGAGTGTGATTCATAGGAGCTGAAGGTTTTGAAGAGAAAGGGGTAGAGGGAAGTGTCCAATGTTGCAGAGTCCCAATATTCAGATTGTTGAAAGAGGGCACTTTGAAGTTATATGACAGGATCCTCTATATTTATTCAGTCTATTAACAGAAATCTTAGATTGGACCTCTGGTTGTTTTTTCATTTAATACCTAGTAAGCCAATAGCATTTGTATCAGTTTGTATATTTTGTGTCCCCCAGAAAAAAACATGTTCTTTGATGCAATCTTGTGTGGGAAGACATGTTAGTGGGGATTAAGTTGGAACATTTGGCTTAAGTTGTTTCCATGGAGATGTGCCCCACCCAACTGTGGGTGATATCTCTGATTAGATAATTTCCATGGAGGTGTGGCCCCGACCGTTCAGCATGGGCCTTGATTAGTTCACTGGAGCCCTATATAAGCTCAGACAGAAGGAGTGGGCTTGCTACAGTCAAGACGGACACTTTGAAAAATGCACAGAAGCTGAGAGAGGAACTGCAGTTTACAGAGACATTTTGAAGATAGCTGTTGAAAGCAGACTCTTGCTCCAAAGAAGCTAACAGAGGGCAAACACCCCAAGAGCAACTGAGATTGACATTTTTTCAGGAACTACAGCCTAGAGAGGAATGTCCTGGGAGAAAGCCATTTTGAAACCAGGACTTTGGAGTAGACACCAGCCAGGTGCCTTCCCAGCTAACAGAGGTTTTCCGGACATCATTGGCCATCCTCCAGTGAAGGTACCCTTTGTTGATTGACACTTTATGTCCTAAAGACTGTAACTTTGTAACCAAATAAATCCCCTTTTATAAAAGCCAATCCATTTGTGGTGTTTTGCATTCTGGCAGCATTAGCAAACTAGAACATCATTCAAATCTCTTTATATTCATCCATATCCAAGACAAAATCACATTTCCTTACTAAGTAAGTTATCAACCACCAGAGTCCAGAATGAAGAAAGAATAAATAGGGAAGGGAGCCAGGTATTATCTTCAAATGTATAGCCACATGATGAGACACCCAGCTATGGGAGAGTGTTTTCATTTCAAACAAGAGAAATATCTCTATTTATCCAAATTCTTGCCTTGGAATTGGTAAGCACATTCACAACTGCAGATGTGGCAATTTTATTTGAGAGGCATAGAAGGTCCAGAAGATGCTAAATTTCTAGTAGTCACTCACCAATGACCCCCACAGTTATAGCCACTACATAATTGTTGTTGTTATTATTATTATTATACTATTATTATAGTACTCTCATCCTTAGGATATTCTGAAAATTATTTCCTCTCATTCAAAATGCCACCAGTCTAGGTATGTGTGGGCATACCAGTGCAGAGCCCTGTATTAATGGATGCAATCACTGCAGTAAACACTTTCTATGAAACATTGTCTTTTTTAAATGCATTTTTTAGTGTGAACTTTAGCATACAGACATAACAGTGACAACTTTCAAAGCACAGTTTAGCAAGTAGAGAGCAAATTTTGAAGAACATCATCAGTTGCAGTTCCACAACTTCAGCTATTTCCATTACTGTGAAACAAAACGTACATACAAAATGGTGTTAACTTTCAATGTACAGCTTTACAAGCAGTTATATAGGCAATTTCAAAAATTGTTCTGGGTTACAGTTCCACAGTTTCAGTTCTTCCTTATTATGAAACATAGGATATATACAGAAAGGCGAAGACTTTCAAAGCACAATTCAGTGGGTTGCTATAGAGCAAATGTCAAAGGATGTTATAGGATACAGTATCACCATGTCATTTACCTCCTTCCAGCTATTCCAGTACCCAAGCATCTAAATATACACACACACACACACATATATATATACATATGTTTCAGTATTCATAGACCTTTGTTAAATCTTACCTTGTTTGTTGCTACCCCTTCCTCTCATTTAATCTCTTTCACCATCTTCTGGGGTGTCTAGGCAGTGACCACCCTAACTTGTTCATATTGAAAGAGGGTGTCAACAGAATGAGGAAGAGGGCTGCATCTGATTGTTGTTCTTAAAGAGAATGTTGCTCTAGGTTTTAGGATTTGTCTGGAATAGGAACACTCTGGTGGATTTGTTTATGAGAGATAAAAATTAATGAATCTTTTATAGAATCTCAGGTAGAGAGCTTGACATTTAGAGACCACTTTTAGTAAGGGCCTGGCATACTGTGGCCATTTGGGATGTCTAGCTAGAACTTGAATAAGAGAAACCTCCAGGATAGCCTCTTGATTCTATTTGGGATCTCTCAGCCACTGTAAGCTTAGCTTCTTGCCTTTCTTTTTCCCCTTTTGGTCAAGTAGACATTTTCAATTCCTCACTGTCAGGGCCAGGCTCATTCCTGGGAGTCATGTCCCATGTTGCTAGGGAGATTAATTCCCCTGAGATTCATGTCCCTCACTGTGGGAAGGTTAATGAATTTGTTTGCTGAGTTTGGCTTAGAGAGAAAAAGGCCATATCTGAGCAACAAAGGTTCCCTGGAGGTGCCTCTTAGGCATAATTATAGGATGGCTCAGCCTCCCACTTATAGCCCTAAGTTTCACAAGAGCAAGTCTGAAGTTGACGGCTTGATTTGTTAAGTAGTGGGTTCCTAACTTCACTTAGTATATATTCTATCCCAAGATAAATGGTCAGTTTCTTACATTATCTTCACTTAGTTGTATAATCATCATCATTCTCAACATTAAACAATTACCATAACATAAAGCAACCCAGAGCTCTTATCAGCTGCAGGTTTATGGTGCTAATCTGTGGGTTACATGCCTTTAAACAACAATTTACAAACATGCTCACTTTCACTGCATCACTGATACTTATAATCTTATTAACAAACCATAGTCATGCCTGACTATTCCTGTACCACTAAGTTCACCCTCATTATCATATCTGTAGATACTAGATTATCATCCCCCCCCCCAATAACTTCTACCTATCTCTAGGTCCCCTATATTCTACATTATAAGACACTTATTTTTACATTTTTCACATAGTTCACATTAGTGGTAACATGCAGTATTTCTCCTTTTGTGTCTCGCTTATTTCACTCAGTGCTATGTCTTCAAAGTTCATCCACATTGTCATACATTTTATGACTTTGTTCCTTCTTACTGCTCCACAGTATTCCATTGTGTATATATACCATATTTTGTTTACCTACTCATTTGTTGTGAAGGATATTTGGATGGTTTCTAGCTCTTGGCAATTATGAACAATGCTGCTATGAACATTGGTGTGCAAATGTCTGTTCATGTCACTGCTTTCAGATCTTCTGGGTATATACTGAGAAGTGAAATTGCTGGATTGTAGGGTAACTCATTATCTAGTTTTTTTGAGAAACCACCAAACTGTCATCCACAGTGGCTGTACCATTAAACAGTCCCACCAGCAATGAATAAGAATTCCAAATTCTCCACATCCTCTCCAGCATTTGTAGTTGCCTGTTTGTTTAATGGCAGCCATTCTTATTGGTGTGAGATGATATCGCATTGTGGTCTTAATTTCCATCTCCCTAATAGCTAGTGAAGGTGAACATTTTTTTCATGTGTTTTTTAACCATTTGTGTTTCCTCTGGAGAAATGTCTTTTTATGTCTTTTACCCATTTTATAATTGGGCTTTTGTATATTGTCATTGAGTTGTTTATATATGCAAGACATCAGTTTCTTATCACATACATGGTTTCCAAATAATTCCTCCCTTTGCGTTGGCTGCCTCTCCACCTTTTTGACAAATTCTTCTGACTTACAGAAGCTTTTGATATTGAAGACTTCCCATTTATCTATTTTTTTCTTTCATTGCTTGTGCTTTGGGTGTAAGGTCTATGAACCTACCTCCTAATACTATGTCTTGAAGATGTTGCCTTTCTAGGGATTGTCTTCTAGGAGTTTTATGATACTGTCTCTTATATGGAGCTCTTTGATCCACTTTCAGTTAATTTTTGTATAGGGAGTGAGTGAGATAGGGGTCTTCTTTCATTCTTTTGGATATGGATATCAAGTTCTCCCAGCCCCATTTGTTGAAGAGACTGTTCTATCCCAGTTCAGTGGACTTGGGGGCCTTATAAAAATCAGTTGACATAGAGTTGGTGGCCTATTTCTGTATTCTCAATTCAATTCCATTGATCAGTGTGTCTATCTTTATGCCAATACCACGCTGTTCTGACTATGGTGGTTTTATAGTAGGCGTCAATGTCAGGAAGTGTAAGTCCTCCCACTTTGCTTTTCTTTTTTAGAATTTTTTGGCAATTCAAGGCCCCTTTCCCTTTCAAACTAATTTGATAACTAGCTTTTCCAAGTCTGCAAAGTAGGTGATGGAAGTTTTATTGGAATTGCATTGAAACTGTAGATCAGTTGGGTGGCATTGACATCCTAACAATGTTTAGCCACCCTATTCATGAATATGAAATATCTTTCCATCTCGTTAGGTCCTCTTTTATTTTTTTTAAATAAAGTTTTATAATTTTCTGTGTAGAGACCCTTTACACCCTTGGTTAAGTTTATTCCTATGTACTTGATTTTTTTAGTTGCTATCGGAATTGAATCTTTCTTGAGTGTCTCTTCAGTAAGGGCATTTCTAGTTTATAGGAACATTACTGACTTAAGTGCATTCATCTCATATCCTGCCAGTTTGCTGGATTTGTTTATTAGCTCAAGTAGCTGTGTCATTGATTTCTCATGATTTTCCAAATATATGATCATATCATCTGCAAATAATAACAATTTTACTTATTCCTTTGCAATTTGAATGCCTTTTATTTCTTTTTCTTGCCAGATTGCTCTGGCTAGAACTTCTAGAACAATGTTGAATAATAGTGGTGACAGAAGGCATTCTTATCTCATTCCTGATCTTAGAGGGAAGGCTTTCAGTCTCCCAATATTGACTATGCTGGCTGTAGGCTTTTCATATATGTCCTTTATCACATGAGGAAGTTTCCTTCAATTCCTACCTTTTGAAGGGTTTTTATGAATAAAGGATGCTTAATTTTGTCAAATAATTTTTCAGCATCTATTAAGATGATCATTTGATTTTTCCCTTTTGATTTGTTAATGTGTTGTATTACAATGATTGATTTTCTTATGTTGAACTACCCTTGCATGCCTGGGATGAACCCCACTTTGTCATGGTCTATGATTTTTTAAATGTGTCTTTGTATTCGATTTGCAAGTATTTTGTTTAGAATTTTTGCATCTATATTCATTAGAGAGATTGGTCTGTAGTTTTCCATTGTTGAAGCATCTTTATCTGGTTTTGGTATTAGAGTGATGTTGGCTTCATAAATTGAGTTAAGTGGTGTTCCATTTTCTTCAATTTTTTGAAAGAGTTTGAGTAGGAATGATGTCAGTTCTTTTTGGAAAGTTTGGTAAAATTCCCCATGAAGCCATTGGGCCTTAGACTTCTATTTGTGGGAAACTGGTTGATGACTAATTGGATCTTTTTGCTTATGGTTGGTTGGTTGATGTCTTCTATTTCTTCTCTTATCAGTCTAAGTTGTTCATGTGTTTCCAGGAAATTATACATTTCCTCTAAATTGCCTGGTTTGTTAGTGTACAGTTGTTAATAGTATCCTCTTATGATTTTTTTTAATCTCTTCAGGATCTGCAGTAATGTCTCCCATTTCATTTATTATTTTGTTTATTTAGGTCTGCTCTCTTTTTGACTTTGTCAGTATAGCTAAGAGTTTGTCAAGGTTCTTTGTCTTTTCAAAGAACCAACTTTTTGTTTTAGTTATTCTCTCTATTGTTTTTCTGTTGTTGCTGTTGTTCTCCGTATCATTTATTTCTGCTTTAATCCTTGTTATTTCTTTTCTTCTACTTGCTTTAGGATTAGTTTGCTGATCATTCTCTAGCTTTTTTAGTTTTCCCATTAGTTCTTTGATTTGGGATCTTTTTTCCTCTTTAATATATGTATTTGGAACTATAAATTTCCCCCTCAACACTGCCTTCACTGCATTCCATAAGTTTTGATATATCATGTTCTTATTCTCATTTGTCTCTACATATTTACCAATTTCCCTTGCAATTTCTTCTTTGACCCACTGATTGTTTAGGATGTGTTGTTTAACCTCCAGATATTTGTGAGTGTTCTAAATATTTGATGGTTATTGACTTCTAGTTGCATTTCATTGTGGTCGGAGAATGTGCTTTGAATAATTTCAATCTTTTAAAAATTTATTGAGGCTTGTTTTGTGTCCCAGGATATGATCTATCCTGGAGAAAATTCCATGAGCACTTGAGAATAATGTATATCCTAGTAATTTGGGATGTAATGCTCTATATATGTCTGTTAAGTCTAATTCATTTATCGCATTATTTAGGTTCTCAATTTCCTTATTTATCCTCTGTCCGCTTGATCTCTCTGTAGGAGAGAGTGATATATTGAAGTCTCCCACAATAATTGTGGAAAAATCTATAGTTTCCTTCAGTTTTGTCCCTTTTATTAGCATATAATGTTCTTCTTCATCTCTTATAACATCCTTGCATTTAAAGTCTATTTTATCGGAAATTAGTATTACTATACAGCATGATCAAGTGGAACTTATCCCAGGTATGCAAGCCTGGTTCAATATAAACAAATCAATTAATGTAATACATCACATTAACAAAATGAAAGGAATAAAACATATGATCATCTCAATTGATGCAGAAAAGGCATTTGACAAAATCCAGCACCACTTCTTGATAAAAACATTTAGAACACTAGGAATAGAAGGAAACTTCCTCAACATGATAAAGGGAATACATATATACCCCTCTGCTAACATCATACTTAATGGGAAAATACCAAAAGCTTTCCCTCTAAGATCTGGAAAAGACAAGGATGCCCACTTTCACCCTGTTATTCAACACTGAGCTAGAAGTTCTAGACAGAACAGTTAGGGAAAGAAAGGGGGCAGGGAGAAGGGCATCAAAATGGAAAAGAAGGAGCAAATGATGTGATCCCATATAGAAAGTCTCGAAAACTCTACAATCAAAGCTGTTACAACTAATAAACAAATTCAAAAAAAAGTGGAGGGGTACAAGATCATAATAAAAAATCAGTAGTGTTTCTACTACTAATGAGCAATCTGAAGAAGAAATAAAGAAAAAAAATCCATTTACAATACCAACTAAAAGAAGCAAATATATAGAAATAAATTTAACCAAGAATGCAAAGAACTCATACAGAGAAAACTACAAAACAATGCTAAAAGATATCAAAGAAAGTCTAAATAAATGGAAGGACATTCCACATCATGGATTAGAAGACTAAATATTATTAAGATATCTAGTCTACACAAAATTACGTAAAGATTCTCTACCATTCCAATCAGAATTCCAACATCCTACATTGCAGTAATGGAAAAGCCAGTTATCAAATTTATTTGGAAGGGTAAGGGACCCCAAATAGCCAAAAGTTGGAGGACTTGCACTTCCTGAATTTAAAGCTCATTACAAAGCTAGAGTGGTCAAAACAGCATGGTTCTGTCACAAGGATAGATATATCTACCAATGGAATAAAATTAAGATTTCAGAAATGGATCCTCACATCTATAGCAAATTGATTTTTGACAAGGCCGTCAAATCCACTCAATTGGGAAAGAATAGTCTCTTCAACAAATGGTGCTGGGAGAACTTTGGTTGAGTGAAACAATCCAGACACAAAAGGACAAATATTATATGATTTCACTGATATGAAATAACTAGAATAATTAAACTTGTAGGGTTAGAATATAGTTTACCGGGTGCTGGTTTGGGGAGGGGAATGGGGAGTTAATGCTTAATTTGTACAGAATTTCTATGTGGATTGATCTTAAAGTTTTGGAAACAGATTGTGGTGATGGCAGCACAATATTGTGATTGTAATTAACAGTACTGAATTGTATATGTGAATGTGAATAAAGGGGAAATTTTAGGTCATATATATGTTACTAGAATAAAAATTTAAAAACAAAACAGGACTGTACAACACAGTCAACCCTATTTTAAATGTTGGACTTTATTTAATAGTACCTTTATAAAATATACTTTCATGAATTATAATAAATGTACCACACTAATGCAGGGTATTAGTAACAGGGTGTATGGGGGAAAATACACCTTAAAATAAACCGTGCATTATAGGCAATAGTACAATTATAATAGTATTCATCAACTGTAAGAAATGTATCCCACTAATGCAGAGTTAATAATAAGGGGATATATGGGAATACAGCATTTTTTACATGATTGTTCTGTAAACATATAACTTCTCTAAATAAGAAAAAATTAAATTGTAAAAATAGTACAAACAACAACAAAAGCCTATTAATTTTGTATAGCTAGGAAACACATGTATTTTCTCACTATCACTTTCAACAGATAACCTTTGTGAGTTCTACACTGTTGGTATCTTCCAAAATGTTCTCTATACACTATGTAGAGTCAATTGATTGATATCAATTTGATTGATCTCCACATACATAACTCAGTGGTGTGGGCATTCCCTGGCTCTTTCTGGATGCTCTCTAGGGTTACTGAACCCCAAAGTCCAGTTTGGGCCCACCCAGGTTTGATACATCAAGGATTTCAGTTATTAGCAGCTTTTGTCCTAGCCAAAATGTTGGCACCCCTGAAAGAGATGGGGATGCCCATAGGCTGTCAAATCACTTGGGACCAGATTTCTTCATGAGCACAACAAAGCTACCAGAAAACAGCTCATCTTTCTCTTGTCAGAGATCATAGCCTCCCTTCTGATAAGATACTTCTCTCCAAATCTCCCCTGTCATAAGGGATCCCTGAGCTCAGATAAAGAAAAAGAAATTCTTAGAAAAAGGATCCCACACTCCCAACCGTGGAGAAAGGAGGGTCTTGGAAAAAGACCCTTGACGTCATGTTCAAATCGTCAGACACCTTCAGCACATGGTTTCCACATAAAGGTGTGAAAAGAACATTGGCCACTTCAAAGTACTAAGGAGCTGAGGAAGAGAAGGTGTTTGCTTGTGTGTTGTATGCACTTGCTGGTGTTTTCTCTCTCTCTCACTCTTGCATTTTCTCCTTCCTATGTGTATATTATTAATAAGTGGCAGCATTAATTTAACATTTTGAATCTGTGGTTGTATTTTAAAGGGCTTTGGTAAGGGTAAAGTCCTGAAATGGTACATTTGAGGAGAATACAAAAAATACTTGCTTTTCCTATAAAGTGAAATCATTTTAAAGTACAATTACTGTAGTTTAAGGACCATGGGATCCCAAACCCCCATTTTCTATGTAATGCTGTTAAGAGACTTCCCGGTCTGAATTAGCCCAGTATATATGAACACTGAAGAACCAAACTCATGGGACCATGCCATCAGCTAGATACAACTAAGTAATCCAAACAAGCTCATCTTCTGTTGAGTCTTTGAACATTTACTCTAATCTTAAACCATGAGACTGACTCCACCAAGCTCCCTCTCAGCACCGGGGGGGGGGGGGGGGGGGGGGGGGGGGGGGGGAGCCATTCAGACCCAGGAACCCATTTGTTTTATGCGATAGTGAATAGCTAAGCCCAGTAGGCTGCCTTTATCCTCAGTCAGTTAGCTCTTTCCTCCTTACTTGTAACAGTTATTTTGTGATTAACATCTTGAGATGTTTCTTGCATTGCTTATATTTGACATTCTCTAACCCTTTCCCACTTGTCTGCCTGTTGGATTTTTCAGTTTTGTATGTTAGCTTCCAAATTGGCTGTAAACTCCTTAAAGGAAGAGCTAACACTTAAAATGCCTTTTAAATCCCCGTTTTATGTAATATAGTGCCTTTTGTAAGGTGCTTACTGAATTACTAGTTCTTAACTCTGTAAAAGGAGAATGGAAACCTGGTGCAACAGTCCATATATAGGTTAAGGACTGTGTCACCCAATTTGTTGCCATTAAAATGCAGAAGACACTCACCTCAAGATAATTCTCACTGCATATCTATCTGTGATCTAACCTGGTTTAAAGGAAGATGTTTAAATATCATGTTTTAACTTCTGGAATTGATTCTTCGAAAAAAAATATTTCCTTCTGGCATAATGCATCTGAGTAAAGGATCATGTTATGACAAAGGAATATATCTGATGCCTATACAGTGAGTGAGAATGTCCCTAATTGATTCTTTTCTTTTTTCTTTTTTTTTTTTTTTCATTTTTATTGAGATTGTTCAGATACCATACAATTATCCAAAGATCCAAAATGTACCATCACTTGCCCCTGGGTACCCTCATACAGCTGTGCATCCATCACACTTAATTTTTGTTCAATTTTTAGAAACTTTTCATTACTCCAGACAAGAAATAAAGTGAAAGATGAAAAAAGGAAAAAAGAAAAGGAAACTCTAATCCTCCCCTATCCCTAACCAACCCCCCTCAATTGTTGACTCATAGTATTGGTATAGTACATTTGTTAATGTTTACGAAAAAATGTTGAAATACTGCTAACTGTAGTATATAGTTTGTAATAGGTATATAGTTCTTCCCTATATGCCCTTCTATTATTAACTTCTAATTGTATTGTCATACATTTGTTCTGGTTCATGGAAGCGATTTCTAGTATTTGTACAGTTGATCATGGACATTGTTGACCATAGGATTCAGTTTTATACATTCGCATCTTTTGACCTCCAACTTTCCTTCTGGTGACATATATGACTCTGAGCTTCCCCTTTCCACCTCATTCACACACCATTCAGCGCTGTTAGTTATTCTCACATCTTGCTACCAACACCCCTGTTCATTTCCAAACATTTAAGTTCATCCTAATTGAACATTCTGCTCATACTAAGTAACCACTCCCCATTCTTATGCCTCATCCTATATCTTGGTACCTTATATTTCATGTCTATGACTTTACATATTATAATTAATTCCTATCAGTGAGACCCTGCAATAATTGTCCTTATGTGTCTGGCTTATTTCACTCAGTATATTGCCCTCAAGGTTTTGTCATCAACCCATTTTTTTTAATATGGTTTTGTTCACTCACCATACATTCCATCCCAAGTAAATAATCAATGTTTCTCTGCATGGTCATGCATTTATGTGTTCACCACCTTCACCACTATCTATATAAGGGCATCTACATTTCTTCCATAAGGCAGGAGGGAGAGTCAAAGAAGGTAGAGAGGCAAAAGAAAGAGGGAAAAAAGTGACAGCTAGGAAGCAGCAAAAGGAAAAATAACCTAAATCAGAGTAGAATAAAGAATCAGACAATACCACCAATGTCAAGTGTCTAATATGCCTCCCCTATCGCCCCTTCTTATCTGCATTTACCTTGGTATATCACCTTTGTTACATTAAAGGAAGCATAATACAATGATTCTATTAGTTACAGTCTCTAGTTTATGCTGATTGCATCCCTCCCCCAATGCCTCCCCATTTTTAACACCTTGCAAGGTTGACATTTGCTTGTTCTCCCTCATAAAAGAACATATTTGTACATTTTATCACAATTGTTGAATAGTCTAGATTTCACCAAGTTACACAGTCCCAGTCATTATCTTTCCTCCTTTCTTGTGGTGTCTCACATGCTCCCCATCTTTCTCTCCCAACCGTATTCATAGTTACCTTTGTTCAGTGTACTTACATTGTTGTGCTACCATCTCCCAAAATTGTGTTCCAAACCACGCACTCCTGTCTTCTATCACCCTGTAGTGCTCCCTTTAGTATTTCCTGTAGGGCAGGTGTCTTGTTCACAAAGTCTCTCATTGTCTGTTTGTCAGAAAATATTTTGAGCTCTCCCTCATATTTGAAGGACAGCTTTGCTGGATATAGGATTCTTGGTTGGCGGTTTTTCTCTTTCAGTATCTTAAATATATCACACCATTTCCTTCTTACCTCCATGGTTTCTGCTGAGAGATCCGCACATAGTCTTATTAAGCTTCCTTTGTATGTAATGGATCGCTTTTCTCTTGCTGCTTTCAGAATTCTCTCTTTGTCTTTGACATTTGATAATCTGATTATTAAGTGTCTTGGCATAGGCCTATTCATATCTCTTCTGTTTGGAGTACGCTGCGCTTCTTGGACGTGTAATTTTATGTCTTTCATAAGACATGGGAAATTTTCATTGATTATTTCCTCTATTATTGCTTCTGCCCCCTTTCCCTTCTCTTCTCCTTCTGGGACACCAATGATACGTACATTATTGTACTTTGTTTCATCCTTGAGTTCCCGGAGATGTTGCTCATATTTTTTCATTCTTTTCTCCATCTGCTCCTTTGCATGTAGGCTTTCAGGTGTTTTGTTCTCCAGTTCCTGAGTGTTTTCTTCTGCCTCTTGAGATCTGCTGTTGTATGTTTCCATTGTGTCTTTCATCTCTTGTGTTGTGCCTTTCATTTCCATAGATTCTACTAGTTGTTTTTTTGAACTTTTGATTTCTGCAGTATATATACCCAGTGTTTCCTTTACAGCCTCTATCTCTTTTGCAGTATCTTCTCTAAGCTTTTTGAATTGATTTAACATTAGTTGTTTAAATTCCTGTATCTCAGTTGAAGTGTACGTTTGTTCCTTTGACTGGGCCATAACTCTGTTTTTCTTAGCGTAGGTTGTAATTTTCTGTTGTCTAGGCATGGTTTCCTTACTTATCCAAATCAGGTTTTCCCAGAACAGGCTCAGGTCCCAGAGGGAAGAAATATTCAGTATCTGGTTTCCCTGATGGTGTGTCTTAGAAAATTGCTCCACCCTTTGATGCCTCAGGTCACTGTGCTTTTCTGCCCAGCAGGCAATGCCTGTTAGCCTATAATTCTTGACTGGTGTGAGGAGGTATGGCCGTGTTCCCCCAGGCTCTGGGGTCTGGTTCTGAATGGAAAGGGCCCCACCCCTTTCCTCCTAGAGAAGACAGACCCCCCAGGTGGAGGTCATTAGCATTTCAATGGTCTTGCTCTCTGCTTGTGCTGTCTCCACCCTTCTCTGAGTCACAGCCCTGGAAACTGAAAATGACTGGGGCTTTTTCCACTGAGCTGAAAAAGAAACAGATAGTCCCCTTCAGACCCAGTCCAAGGTGACCCTCTGGCTCTCCAAGGTCAGTCGTCACCCGAAGCCTCTGTCTGTTTTTTGGGGATGTGTACCTGTAGTGAGCAGTTCACACTCGCTACTTAAAACCCCATTTGGAGCTCAGCTGAGCTATATTCGTTTGCTGGGAGAGAGCGTCTCTCTGGCACCAGAAGGCTTTGCAGCTTGGGCTATGGGGAGGGGGTCTCGCGACTTGGATCCGCAGGTTTTACTTACAGATTTTATGCTGTGTTCTCGGGCATTCCTCCCAATTCAGGTTTGTGTATGATGAGTGGATGGTCTCGTTTGTCCCCCTGCAGCTATTCTGGATTATTTACTATTGTTTCTGTTTTTTTGTAGTTGTTCCAGGGGGACTACTTAGCTTCCATGCCTCTGTATGCCGCCATCTTGCCCCGCCTCCCCTAATTGATTCTTTATTCAATGGTTTCCCTTTTATCTATATTCAGAATCATTAACTCTGCATGTGAGGGCACTATTACAGGTCAACTCCATGTTTCAAAAATGTTGGAAGTCTTAGAGCCCTTTCTGAACTAACTGGCACTGTGCATTTGGTGATTTTTTCAGTCCTAACTCAACTATCAATGTATAGCCATTTCCTAAACAAGCCCATGGTTATAAGAGACTTGTCTGTATCCTGGGGTAAACAAACCTATCACTGATACAGAAGTTATTGAGATATTTGCCCTTTCTCCCAGTGATGGTTAATTTTATATGTCAACTTTGCTGGACCATTAATATGACCCAGTTATTTAATCAAACATTAATGTAGTGTTGCTGTGAAGGCATTTTGTAGACATGGCTCACATCTACAACTAATTGACATTCATAAAGGAAATTTGTGATTGTGGCTCATACTATCAGTTGAAAGACCTTTAAGAGCAAAAACCGAGGTTTCCCAGAGAAGTTGTTCTGCCTCCAGGCTAAAAGATCAACTTCTCTCTTAGTTTCCAGTCTGTTGGCCTGCCCTATGGATTTCAGACTTGCCAGCAACCCCAATACTTTAAAATATCTCTCTCTCTCTCTCTCTTTCTTTCTCTCTCTCTCTTTCTCTGGTTCTGTATATCTGGAGAACCCTGACTGATATACACCCTCTTTCTTGTAAAACCCCCTTAATATCAATCCAATATTTATTTTTGCTTCAACAATAATTGCTCATTTTTTTTTACACAGCATCACTGCCCCCCAGTCTCCCAGTGTGCTGACTCCCTAGCCAAACCCTGACTTCTTTCACAGGCATGACCTGGAAGAAATAAAAGAATGCTGAGGACAGAGTTGCCTTGATGCTGAGTGGATGTGAAAACTAGAGTCCATGTTTAAATTTTCTCACAAGGTACCATGAAAAGAAACCTTCTGCAGTGGATTTTCATATGCTTATGCTCTGTCACTATAATGTTTTAGATCTTTAGCAAAGGACAGAGAAGGGTCAAGAATGGAGAGAGTCCATCACAGGGTGAGGAACACTGGAGGCCAGGCTCAAGTTACAGCTGCCCAGAGCTCAGAGGGTTGCAGCCTCAGCCCCTCTCGGTGAGCGCACCAGCTAACAGTGAAGAACCATCAGGGACAGAGCCTGCCTTCAGCTCCAGGACACAGTGTCAGTAAGCTAATCCCTGCCTTCAAGAAGACAGCTGGTTAAAATTGTTCTTGATAAATGCGCTGGTTTGAATCTATTATGTTCCCCACAAAAGCCATGTTATTTAATGCAATCTTATGGGAGGGCAGACATTTAGTCTTTTGATTAGGGACCTTTTAATTTGATCATTTTCCCCGAGGTGTGACCCCACCTATACAATGATTAGTTCATTGGGGGTTTTTAAGAGCACTCAGGGACAGAAGGAGCTCAGAGAAGCTGAAAGAGACATTTTGGAGAGCAGCTAAAATAAATAATCCAGAGTTTGCCTCTGGGAGAAGCTAAGAGCTGACACAGACCCAGATGCTTGGAAATGCAGACAGAAAGACTTTTGGAGATGCTAAGCTAAGAGAGGCCACACAGAAGCTTAGAGAGAAAGCCACTGGAATCAGAAGCTGAAAGCAACACAACCCAGGAGCAAAGGACCAGCAGACGCCAGCCACGTGCCTTCCCAGCTAAGGACCAGCAGACGCCAGCCACGTGCCTTCCCAGCTGATAGAGGTGTTCCAAATGCCATCGGCTGTTCTTCAGTGAAGGTATCCTCTTGTCTTAGGACTGTAAATTTGCAATCAAATAAACCCCTTTATAAAAACCAATCCACTTCTGGTGTTTTACATAATGGCAGCTTTAGCAAACCAGAACAACAGCTCTTTTGTTTGATATTTTAAATAAAATATGGACATTCAGTTCTAGATTATCTATTACCATTAAATTGGGCCAAATTCCCTTCAGATAAATTGGCTAATGCTTAAATAGAAGAATAATGCATTGTTGGCAAATGGACTAGATACAGTAAAAAAATTTTGAATATTGGATGCAGTCAAAAATGTTGAAGATACATAAATGAAAGAGGACATTAACGGACTATGTCACAGCTGCCTTCAAATATTTTAAAGGCTGCATGGAAAAATTAACAAAAAATAATAATTTATTTTTATAATTTATAGTAAATTCAAAGGTATATAAACAGAAGTTTTCAATACTAGAAAGTTGATAAAACACAGCTGCATACATTAACTAAAATCAACCCACTTTACAGAAAACTGAAATGTAATAACTTATCCAGTTACCCAGCCAATAGCTGCTGAAAGTAAATGAAGCAATTATAGTAACACAAAAATAATCACTTTTAACTAAAATCAACAGACATTTTCTCACTGCACCACACTGAGGAAATGGAAATAATATTTATTTTGTATTATGCCAGAGGATATAACAGGTTGTGGAGAATGAGGAACAAGAAATTTCCAAGTGAAAGCAATCTGACCATGGAAAGGACTGCTTTATAAAGGAGCTCTATGCACCCAGCAACTCACTCCTTGTCCCTGGAAATGATCAAACAATTCAGTGATTGATGGTGAAGTATGTGAATTAGTATC
Source organism: Choloepus didactylus (assembly GCF_015220235.1). Lineage (NCBI taxonomy): Eukaryota > Metazoa > Chordata > Mammalia > Pilosa > Megalonychidae > Choloepus > Choloepus didactylus. The sequence goes on from NC_051310.1 coordinate 69,776,790, forward strand.
CTATTGCTTCTCTAACAAATTACCCAAAAATCAGTGGTATAAAACCACACAAATTTATTACCCTAACAGTTCTGGAGGTCAGAATGGCTGAAACGAATGTGTCAGCAGGGCTGGGTTCCTTCTGGAGGCTCTGGGAAAGTCTCCTCCCCTGCCTTTTGCATCTCCTAGAGGCTTCCACAGCCCTTGGTTCTTGCTCCCTTCTGCCATCCCCAAAGCCAGCAGCATGCCATCACTGTGACCCTTCTTTGTTGTCCCATCTCTCTCTGACTAGCCAAGGAAGGTCTTCTGCGTTTAAGGACATTGTGATCACATTGGAACCACCTGGATAATCCAGGATAATCTCCCCATCTCAAGATCCTGAATGTAATCACATCTGCAAAGTCCCCTTTACCATGTAAGGTAACATAGTCACAGGTTTCAGAGATTAGGATGTGGACATCTCTTGGGGGCACTATTATGTCTACTGTAGTATGTTACTGGAGGGATTCCCAAACTTCATCTTAAATGGATACATTGTCATTAACCAGTGGATTCTGTCCACTTATTGAGGATTTTGAGGAATTCTGTGACTTGTGCTTCCTGTCCATCCAATTAATATTTTCTTTTAATGGAGTGGGTGGTGGGGGTGGGTGTTCCTCTGCAGCCCCTCTGCTTTGCTAAGATTTTCAAGATTTAAAATATGAAGATTAATTCACTCAAACGCATGTGCTTAAGATTTAGGGCAGCTTCTTCCCTGACCTCCTGAGTTGACACAGACAGAGAGCCTACCAGATGAGCCTTCCAAATCCTGCCCTCCAGCTTCTGCTCTGGTGTCATGTCTGCCTCTGCAGAGCCAAGCATGTATTCCTGAGGATGACACCCCACTCAGAAAGGCCACACAGGCTCACAAGTTTCTGCACTACGTATCTCCCTCTTTTCCAAGCTCTTGCCATTACTTGGATAGTGGAGAGAGGTTTTGGAAGAGGAAAAGAGAAGTGCCTGGCACTCCATCTGCAACCTGGGTGGAAGATATTTTCACCTCTTCTCCAATTTTCCTTTCCTAATAAGTTTACCTCTTTTCTTCATTGTTTGTTCTGTTGTTTATGTCTTCTTTGAATCCTATCCCTGTCTTTGATTCTTTCTACAGTGTCCAGAGAAAAGGCTGAAATTAGTGAACTGTGTTATAGGGTTAACTTTGTCTGTGAATTTCCCTTTGGATAAGAAGCTCCTTTTATATTTCCAGTATCAGGAAATTATATGATAACACCTGTAACATTCTCTAAAAGTGTCAAATGTTTATTTGGGTTATTTGGATCAATTTGTCTTACATGGCAAAACTTTTACATTCAATACAGATATAAATAACCAATATGATACAGTATTTACTTAAAATACAGCCACCCACAGGTTAGATCCTTTGAAAGTTAGTTCATTCCTCAAAGACACTGGAAATCATTCATTCTTTGAGTCAGTGTAACAATGTGGCAAATGTCACATTGGTCTGTCCACAGTTGCACTCATCTCTCTGCCTCAGGTTTTAAGGCATGACAGGTGGGTCTGTGATGGAGCATGGAAAACTGAGAGCTGCAGGAGTTGTCTGCACATGTTCTACCATCCAGTATTTATCTACACTCTTCTGAGTCCTTTGATCAGAATTCTCACTAATCATTATCTCTACAAATCTTTTCAAGAAGTAATAGATAAAAATTAAGTCTGAAGGAATCTGTTTATGATTAAGGCATGGCGTGCTTGAAACATGTTCTCAAATAATTTTGTCTCAGTTCTGAAATAATGCTTCTTTATTTTTCAGATCAAAACAAAGGAGTAAAATTTATTTTATAGCAGAGTAATGATTAATTATACTAGTCCACAATACTAGAATTATCCACAATTACAAAGTCCCCAAAGCTCTGTAAAAACAAAAGTTTTTAAATTTCTCACCCAAACTCATTGACCAAAGTTCAGTTCCATCTGAACTGATGAAAAACAATGTATAGTTTTTATTTATCTATTTATCTCAATTGTGAATATTCATATATTTCACTGCAGAAATATTAACTTGATTACAGAGTGCTCTTTACATGGCTGCTGGAGGTGCTATATATCACATGGTTATGTATATCCTATTGCTTTTAAGTTCAAACTTTTTAAATTCCCAAACTTATTTCCTATAAAAGTTTTGCATAAGGGATTATGGACTGATAGTTTATAATACTTTATATTACAAGATCAATTATCTGCAACTTTACGTTTATCTGCTGCCTACACACTACTCAATATGGTGAACAGATCTGTAAAAAATTAAAAGTACCTGGAGAGCAGTTTTCAGACATTAACACTTTCTGACTACATTAACAGTTGGATATATGCAGCTTAATAAATAATAGGGAAATTCCTCTTCAATCAGTTGAAGGAAATTCATATATTTATTTAATATCTGTTGAGTATGCTAGGTACTATTGGAGAAACAAAACTATTGAATACCCAAAAAGTAGAAAAATATTATCTTCTCTGAAAATTTTTGTATAAATCATAAAACTGACTCTTCCACATATTTTTTAATCAGTTCAATTTTTCCTCAATTTCCTTTCATCATTAAACATAATAAAGCTCTTTCATGTTTTGAATGCTTTTACAAATATTATTTCTGTTACTGTTATACTTATCTTCTATTTTATTTCCTGAAGATTTTACTCTAGTTATGTAAAAGCTCCAAAAACTTCTTTAGAAGTTTAAATTAGGAATTTATCCTGAACTCAAAACTTCTCTTCTGGTGTTTATCTGAATTTCTTTGATCTAGCATCAGACTGAATTTGTAAAGAGAAGCAACAACCTTCTCTTTGCAAATATTTGCTTCTGGTATGATCAAAAGTTCAGTAAAAATAGAGTTTTCTCAGGGGATTTAAAAAAAGATTTCTTCCAGGCTAAGTTGAGAAACCATGTGAAATCAAAAGGAGGAGAAACGTTATCAGAGCCATTTGGAAACTCTAAAGAGAATTATTTCAGCTCAAAACCTAAGTCAAAGTTCTTGGAAGTGAATCCAAAAATTAATCTTTGTTTTATTAAATCATGGATATGTGTATTTATCAGGAATCCTTGTTTTAACTTCTTAATTAAAAATAACTTTTTGTTATTTCAAAACAGTATAATGATGTTATGATGGTTTAAGTTTATGTGTTGATTTGGCCTAGTTTTGGTGCCCAGTTCTTTGGTCAAGCAAGCACTGGACTGATTATTACTGTGAGGACATTTTGTGGACATCATCAAGTTGAGTGCATCTATGGCTGATTATATCTGCAATCATCTGGGGAGACTGCCTTCAACAATGAGAGAAATCTCTCTCATCTGATCAGTTGAAGGCTTTACAAGAGAAGTGATGATTTGGGCAGTGAGAAGAGAGACTTTCCACTTCTACTTCAGCCAGGGGAATTTTTTGAAAACCTTTTGCAGCCTGCCCTACAGACTTTGGACTTGCCCATCCCCCCAGTCACATGAGAAAATTCTTATGAAAATCTTTTAATATTTACAGATTGTGCCAGTTTGGATGTATTATGTCCCCCAAAATGCCATGTTCTTTGACGCAATCTTGTGGGGGACAGCCATATTAGTGCTGATGATGTTGTAATCTATTGGTTCAGTGTTTCCATGGAGATGTGACTCAGTCAACTGTAGGCAAGACCTTTCATTGGGATATTTCTATGGAGGTGTTGCCCCACCCATTCGGGGTGGGTCTTTATTGGATCACTGGAGTGCTTTAAAAAGAGCCACAGAGGCCCAGATGCAGAAAGCTGCAGCTGAGAGATATATTTTGAAGATGGCCATTGGAAGCTGACACTGACATTTTGGAGAATGCCATTTTGAAATGCAACCTGTGAGCAAGCAGATGCCAGCCATGTGCCTTCCCAACTAACAGAGGTTTGCTGGATGCCAGTGGCCTTTCTCCAGTGAAGATACCTGTTGTTGATGGCTTACCTTGGACACTTTATAGCCTTAAGACTGTAACTTTGTAACCAAATTAACCCCCTTTATAAAAGCCAATCCGTTTCTGATATTTTGCATAATGGCAGCATGAGCAAACTGGAGCACAAGTGTCTCCTGTTGGTTCTGTTACCCTAGAGAATGCTGATTAATACAAATATCTATATAAAGTAAGAAAGTAGAGATTAACATAAGTAAGAAAATGATGGTGTCATAATTTTAGTACCCAGATATAGCATTACCTAACCCCGGTATGGGCCTCCAGATCTTTTCCATTGCATAAGTTATCATTACAGTTTTACCAAAATGAGTTCATACTGTAAATGATATAAGCTTTTAATGTCCATCTATCGATGCAAAAATTTTTACTCTATATAATATCAAATTTCCTCAGTTACCTGAAAAATATCCTTTCAAGCTGGTTTGCCCAAATCAGGACACAAATCCATGACTATACATTGAAGTTTGTGGTGATGTCCATTATGTCTCTTAATTTAGCACAGTCCCCTTCCCAATCCCTCCCTCTATTTTCATGACACAAACTTATTGAACAAAAAAGTCACAATCTGCTTGTTCTTAAGAAAATATTCTACCTTTTGTATTTGTCTGGCTATGTCATTGTAGGCTTTCTCACTTTGATCTTCTAGTTCCTGTAGCTCCTACAAACTTGATAGGAAACTCAAAATTTTATAGATTCACACAGAACATTATTGGCTAGACTTCATTCTCTGTGAAGTTACTTCATATTCCATCACTTCAGGAGACATGAGTCTGTTTGACAACTGTTAGTCTTGGGAAACTGACATCTGAATTAGGGTGATGACAGTTTGGCCCCTCCACGTGCTTTTGGTCTTTTCTGCTTGCTCCTTGAAATTAGTCCAACAGGCATAATGGTTTTAGCACCACTTAATAATCTTTGCCTAAGTGGTGGTATAAGGATGATTTTTCTAATTCTATAATTTCTTTCATTCCTATCATTATAACATACTTTGTCATTTAACAAAAAGCTTTCTTCCCCACCTAGAGCTATGTGATCATCTCACCTATAGTACTTAAGAAAGGCAGAATTAGGCCACTAATAGCCTGAGTTTTAATTATTTTTTCTGGCTCTCTGTTTTCTGAGTTCATGAATCCATGTATTTTGTTGATTAAATGTGTTCCCATCTACTACAACAGGACTCCTGGGTTCTTTTTTTTTTTTTTTAATCATCATTTTATTGAGATATATTCACATACCACGCAGTAATACAAAACAAATCGTACTTTCGATTGTTTACAGTACCATTACATAGTTGTACATTCATCACCTAAATCAATCCCTGACACCTTCATTAGCACACACACAAAAATAACAAGAATAATAATTAGAGTGAAAAAGAGCAATTGAAGTAAAAAAGAACACTGGGTACCTTTGTCTGTTTGTTTCCTTCCCCTACTTTTCTACACATCCATCCATAAACTAGACAAAGTGGAGTTTGGTCCTTATGGCATTCCCAATCCCATTGTCACCCCTCATAAGCTACATTTTTATACAACTGTCTTCGAGATTCATGGGTTCTGGGTTGTAGTTTAATAGTTTCAGGTATCCACCACCAGCTACCCCAATTCTTTAGAACCTAAAAAAGGTTGTCTTAAGTGTGCGTAAGAGTGCCCACCAGAGTGATCTCTCGGCTCGTTTTGGAATCTCTCTGCCACTGAAGCTTATTTCATTTCCTTTCACATCCCCCTTTTGGTCAAGAAGATGTTCTCCATCCCACGATGCCGGGTCTACATTCCTCTCCGGGAGTCATATTCCACGTTGCCAGGGAGATTCACTCCCCTGGGTGTCTGATCCCACGTAGGGGGGACGGCAGTGATTTCACCTTTCAAGTTGGCTTAGCCAGAGAGAGAGGGCCACATCTGAGCAACAAAGAGGCATTCAGGAGGAGACTCTTAGGCACAAATATAGGGAGGCCTAGCCTCTCCTTTGCAGCAACCGTCTTCCCAAGGGTAAAACTTATGGTAGAGGGCTCAACCCATCAAACCACCAGTCCCCTATGTCTGTGGCCATGTTAGCAACCATGGAGGTGGGGTAGGCGAATACCCCTGCATTCTCCACAGGCTCCTCAAGGGGGCACTACATCTTTTTTTTTTTTTCCTTGTTTGTCTTTTTTCTTTTTTTTTTTTTTTAACTTTCCCTTCTTTTTTAAATCAACTGTATGAAAAAAAAAGTTAAAAAGAAAACAAACATACAATAAAAGAACATTTCAAAGAGACCATAACAAGGGAGTAAGAAAAAGACAACTAACCTAAGATAACTGCTTAACTTCCAACATGTTCCTACTTTACCCCAAGAAAGTTACATAATATAGCAACATTTCAGTGAACTTGTTCCTACTACATCCATCAGAAATTAACAGACCATAGTCATTTCTGGGCATCCCCAGAACATTAAATAGCTTATCTGTTCTTCTTGGATTATTGTTCCCCCTTCCTTAATTGCTCTCTACTGCTAGTTCCCCTACATTCTACATTATAAACCATTTGTTTTACATTTTTCAAAGTTCACATTAGTGGTAGCATATAATATTTCTCTTTTTGTGCCTGGCTTATTTCGCTCAGCATTATGTCTTCAAGGTTCATCCATGTTGTCATATGTTTCACCAGATCGTTCCTTCTTACTGCTGCATAGTATTCCATCGTGTGTATATACCACATTTTATTTATCCACTCATCTGTTGAAGGACATTTGGGTTGTTTCCATCTCTTGGCAATTGTGAATAATGCTGCTATGAACATTGGTGTGCAGATATCTGTTTGTGTCACTGCTTTCCGATCTTCCGGGTATATACCGAGAAGTGCAATCACTGGATCGAATGGTAGCTCTATATCTAGTTTTCTAAGGAACTGCCAGACTGACTTCCAGAGTGGCTGAACCATTATACAGTCCCACCAACAATGAATAAGAGTTCCAATTTCTCCACATCCCCTCCAGCATTTGTAGTTTCCTGTTTGTTTAATGGCAGCCATTCTAACCGGTGTTAGATGGTATCTCATTGTGGTCTTAATTTGCATCTCTCTAATAGCTAGTGAAGCTGAACATTTTTTCATGTGTTTCTTGGCCATTTGTATTTCCTCTTCAGAGAACTGTCTTTTCATATCTTTTGCCCATTTTATAATTGGGGTGTCTGTACTATTGTCATTGAGTTGTAGGATTTCTTTGTATATGCAAGATATCAGTCTTTTGTCAGATACATGGTTTCCAAAAATTTTTTCCCATTGAGTTGGCTGCCTCTTTACCTTTTTGAGAAATTCCTTTGAAGTGCAGAAACTTCTAAGCTTGAGGAGTTCCCATTTATCTATTTTCTCTTTTGTTGCTTGTGCTTTGGGTGTAAAGTCTAGGAAGTGGCCTCCTAATACAAGGTCTTGAAGATGTTTTCCTACATTATCTTCTAGGAGTTTTATGGTACTTTCTTTTATATTGAGATCTTTGGTCCATTTTGAGTTAATTTTTGTGTAGGGGGTGAGGTAGGGGTCCTCTTTCATTCTTTTGGATATGGATATCCAACTCTCCCAGCCCCATTTGTTGAAAAGACCATTATGGCTCAGTTTGGTGACTTTGGGGGCCTTATCAAAGATCAGTCGGCCATAGATCTGAGGGTCTATCTCTGAATTCTCAATTCGATTCCATTGATCTATATGTCTATCTTTGTGCCAGTACCATGCTGTTTTGGCAACTGTGGCTTTATAATAAGCTTCAAAGTCAGGGAGTGTAAGTCCTCCCACTTCGTTTTTCTTTTTTAGAGTGTCTTTAGCAATTCGAGGCATCTTCCCTTTCCAAATAAATTTGATAACTAGCTTTTCCAAGTCTGCAAAGTAGGTTGTTGGAATTTTGATTGGGATTGCATTGAATCTGTAGATGAGTTTGGGTAGAATTGACATCTTAATGACATTTAGCCTTCCTATCCATGAACATGGAATATTTTTCCATCTTTTAAGGTCCCCTTCTATTTCTTTTAGTAGAGTTATGTAGTTTTCTTTGTATAGGTCTTTTACATCTTTGGTTAAGTTTATTCCTAGGTACTTGATTTTTTTAGTTGCTATTGAAAATGGTATCTTTTTCTTGAGTGTCACTTCAGTTTGTTCATTTCTAGCATATAGAAACATTACTGACTTATGTGCATTAATCTTGTATCCCACTACTTTGCTAAATTTGTTTATTAGCTCTAGTAGGTGTATCGTTGATTTCTCAGGGTTTTCTAGATATAAGATCATATCATCTGCAAACAATGACAGTTTTACTTCTTCTTTTCCAATTTGGATGCCTTTTATTTCTTTGTCTTGCCGAATTGCCCTGGCTAGCACTTCCAGCACAATGTTGAATAACAGTGGTGACAGCGGCCATCCTTGTCTTGTTCCTGATCTTAGAGGGAAGGCTTTCAGTCTCTCACCATTGAGTACTATGCTGGCTGTGGGTTTTTCATATATGCTCTTTATCATGTTGAGGAAGTTTCCTTCAATTCCTACCTTTTGAAGTGTTTTTATCAAAAAGGGTTGTTGGATTTTGTCAAATGCTTTTTCAGCATCTATTGAGATGATCAATTGATTTTTCCCTTTCGAGTTTTTAATGTGTTGTAATACATTGATTGTTTTTCTTATGTTGAACCATCCTTGCATGCCTGGAATGAACCCCACTTGGTCATGGTGTATGATTTTTTTAATGTGTCTTTGGATTCGATTTGCAAGTATTTTGTTGAGGATTTTTGCATCTATATTCATTAGGGAGATTGGCCGGTAGTTTTCCTTTTTTGTAGCATCTTTGCCTGGTTTTGGTATTAGATTGATGTTAGCTTCATAAAATGAGTTAGGTAGTGTTCCATTTTCTTCAATGTTTTGAAAGAGTTTGTGTAAGATTGGTGTCAGTTCTTTCTGGAAAGTTTGGTAGAATTCCCCTGTGAAGCCATCTGGCCCTGGGCATTTATTTGTGGGAAGATTTTTGATGACTGATTGGATCTCTTTGCTTGTGATGGGTTGGTTGAGGTCTTCTATTTCTTCTCTGGTCAGTCTAGGTTGTTCATATGTTTCCAGGAAATTGTCCATTTCTTCTACATTATCCAGTTTGTTGCCATACAGTTGTTCATAATATCCTCTTATAATTTTTTTAATTTCTTCAGGATCTGCAGTTATGTCACCTTTTTCATTCATTATTTTGTTTATATGGGTCTTCTGTCTTTTTGATTTTGTCAGTCTAGCTAGGGGCTTGTCAATCTTGTTGATCTTCTCAAAGAACCAACTTTTGGTGATATTTATCCTCTCTTCCTGGGTTCTTTTGATGTGACCTCATCAGTCTATGGATGCTATCTTGTTTTATAGCACAAGATCCCAAATTCATCTTATACCTCTATGTGAGCCTTGTACAACTATTTCTCCAAGAAAGAGTGACTTGCTCATAAATAACTGAAGGAGCCTAACGTTTGTCTCCTGTTAACTTTGAGGAGATGGCAATTTCAGTGTTAAATAAATATAAAGTTAAAAGCCATTTATATCAATTTCTATTGATTAAATAGACTAAAGTTTAAGAGGCTAAACTGTTATTATAATGAAAAGCACAGTATTCCAATTAATATGATCATAGTCATGCATGAAAACCTCAGGACAAAAAAAAATCAAATGAAGTTTTAGGTTTTTATTCAGAATTATAAAAATGTGCTTACATAAATGTTAGACATGATGCTAGATTGATTTAAGCTAAGCTAAGATCTGTACTTTCTCTCACCAGGGACAGAATCTAGACTCCCACAATTAAGCGTGCAGGTCCATCTGTTGCTGACAACATTCCTATAATATTTGAAATGATTTAATGGGAGTCAACTGGATGATGGTGCAGACAGCTGGACATGGGACATACTAGAAGAAGGATATTCTCTGCAAGATGGAATTGGCCATCAGGAGTAAATTAGCTGAACAGTTCTTCCTGTCCTGCAAGCTCCCCTGCCCAGACAGTAGATCCCTTTTAATAATTGGACATACTTATCCTAAAAAAAATCTGTCATTTATTTGAATTCAAATTTAATTAGGCACCCTATATTTTATCTCACAAACCAACTCTCAAAGCCACTCCTTCCATGAATGAGGGGAGGGACACTCTCCCTGTCATACCTGACATGAGTGACCTACCTGCCTAAGGCTTTGATGCTTCTGCTTTGGTCTCCATCACTCACCTGCTAGATCTGCTCCTGGATCTCAGGTTAAATAGGGATCTTATGCTATTGTCTTCACACTCTTACTTCTCCTTCCCACCTTGAGCTGATCATCCATTTTCAGGTCTTATGTCCCTAAATGCCTGACCAAACACAACCAACGTTATTCTCATTCACAGGTTCAGATATTCTACTTTTTATGATCCTCAGTTCTGCCCAAACTTTGGTTCTACCTTCCACGATCTGAGGCACATCCCCACTGCCCAAACCCAAAATTTGACAGCTTGAATGACGTTTATATATGAAAGGAATCCTAACCTGGTATCAGTAGGGCTCTCCTTTATGTCAGGAATGGTATAGATTGTATTATAACTGTGTTTATTCTGCCTTATGACCAGTGGCTATCCCTGGTGACTACGATTTAAAGGTTTTGCTTTGTTTTGTTTTGTTTTTCTAGAGAACATTTGAATTAGATTACCTCTGTCCAAAGTTAGGCTACATGGGTGTTGGCAAGTGGCCCATTATGACTGAACTATCTTGACCCTGGAAACACATTTGAATCACTCAGGGAGTTTCATTCTTTCTTTTATTTTAATGGCATTGCCTTGGCCTCACTCCCAGGGAATCTGATTCAATTAGCCTAGGGTTTGGCAGAAGCAACTGTGTATTTTAAAGCTTCCTGGTTATTCTAATGTGCACCACAATTAAGAACCAACAACACAAATGATATCAAACTATCACAGCTAAAACTTACCACCAAGAGTAGAAGAGACTAATTCTAAAAGAGTGGGGAGCTCCTAGTGAGTTATCTTGATAATAACACTAAGCAAAAAAAAGGAGATTCTAGGCAGATGAATAAGCAAACAAAAGACCACAGTGCAGGAATATATAGTATGTTCAGAAAATGAAGAGTAGACTGGTATGGCAGGAAGTATTCCTAAAAAGACAGATGTATACCTTTGAGCATGAGATCCTTACATTGGCCCAGCAAGCTTCCCCAGGTTATGGAATCAATCCTGAAGTGCTAAGACCATGGAATGAAATTTGAAAATCCATTGTCCATTGGGCACAAAACTGCAGTAAAATGACTAGGTTTGTATCAATTAAAGTCAAGAACAGAACCAGAGAGGCTCTGGCTTGGGCCTGCATGACAAGCCTGCATGTTCTGTTGGTTCTACCGGACATTGTATTCAATTTGCATGGTGCATCCAATTCCAATTTCCTGGGCAATGCAACATTACAATGGACCTGTTACAAAGGAGTTGTGCTTGTTTGTGCTCATAGACACAGCATACCTTCTCACCCTCACCAGTTCCTCTTAAAATAATGGTCTCCATGTTCATTCCCTCCCTCTGGAGTTGAGAGTATTTCTCCCTGCATATTTTAAGGAAACCTAGAATATAATCATAGAAATTATGGTAATCAGTTTTTCATCTACAGTGAAGAGACAAAAATAAATATTTCTGGGAATTTATTCCCAGAGATAAATGACCTAATGTAAATGTGTAAATGAGAAATGACCTAATATAAATGTGTTTCCCTTTCTTCTCCCTCTTTTTATCATCACATCTTCATCACCATCACCATCATCATCCATCATCATTGCCGTCTTCATCATTATCATCATCATCATCCTCAGAAGACTGAAAAAAATAAAGAAAACAGCTAGTAGTCACTCCCCTCCAGAAGGCCTCAATTAATGAAGAGCAATGAGCCTTCACTCTGCACACACTGGCTGTGGAAGCCTCCTGGAGCTGTTCCTTGCTCTTCTAATCATGGGCATATGATTTTAGGTGACACAGGGGCTCACAGTGCTCTCCAGGTATGGGCCTGTGGATGTAGGTGGGGAAGGTGGCTGTGGCCAAATTGCTGAATTCAAGAGAGCAAGGTTTGGAGGAAATGGTAGAGATGTAGACCACTTGCCTTGTCTCCTTCACTGTGGGCTCACATCCAAAGAGTTGGTGTTTTCACATCCTTGTTCCAACTGCTGTCTTAGTCAACCTAGTAGAGTGCAGACCCTTTATTCACTTAGGAACCAAGGGAAACAACTTTGTTTTAGCAGCATCTTGAGTGGGAATTTAATTTACCTCATCCTGGAAAGGTAGTTAGAGACTTTCCCCCATAAGCTTTTTTTTAGGAAACATATTGAATCTTCCATAAGGACAGAAATAGATCTTTCTTATGGATGACTATAACCTCAATGCTCTATTGTGCCTACCCCAGATCAGATGCTTAATAAAAGTCTGGCCAAAAAAAAAAAAAAATAATAAATGAAGGAATGAATGAAAGAAGGAAGGAAAAAATGAAAAGGGAAAATGACTTTGCAGAAATAAAATAAAATAAAATTTATTACCTAAGGTAAAAGTTCATCAAAACAATGGCTTAAATGTGAATTCTCCTAAATAGAAAATATCTTGGCTAATTGACATTTTGTCATACACAAAAGCTTAAGAATGACCCTTTGTTTCAGGGGTTCAGGGGTCTTAGAAACAAAGGGACTTTGAATTCATTCACCATACAGATGCAAAGATTGATAAAGCCCATAGTATAAAAAAAAAAAAAAATGAGTCAACTTTTTTGATGAATGTATTTGTTTCTCAGAAAAATGCATAATAAATATATCCAATGAAAGATAAGCACTCTTCACATAACCTATGGCTATTAGCAAATTTAGCTAATGATAATGGAGATTAATATATTATTGGGGTTTTTTTTTTCATTCTCATGTTGTTGGATAAACATGTGACTAATGTTTTGCTGTAAAATAAAAATCATTCATGGAAAGTTGAGATAGAATTGGTTTGAGTTGGCACTAGACTTTCTTCTGCTGCATTACACATGAGCAATTTGCCAAATTGCCTACTAATTGTCCAGAGGCCCACTTTTTAATACACAGATGAGCTAATGCAGCTGTGCAGATGTCGGTAGCAGAGAGACTCACCTTGCGTTAGCCTTGACTCATCACAATAAATTTAAAATGTTGCCAGAAATAGTTGTCCACCTTTTGTTAAATGGCCTACATGCTTTAATTTAAACATTTGCATGTTCAAATGCCTTGATGGAGGGCATTCTGCTTGCCTAAAAAGATTTGTCTCTCGAGGGAAAAACACACTCCAAGGACAAAGAGGCAGATTTAGCTGGAACCTGGTGATGTCATGAGGTGATCTTGTACTTCTCCCTACACTGAGGGACCCACTAACCATTATGCAAACTGTGAGGCCATCGATAGGAATGAGAACATCCTTTACATTTGCTTCCAACCAAAGAGCCTCCTTTTTATATCTTTACAGCATAGGGATTGTCTCCTGCTTTTTCCATGCTTTTTATATATTAAAATATGTTTTGTATCTACTATAATCATTTACTCAACACTGTTGAATCACAAATGAATAAATGAAATAATGAGCAGAAAAGTGAGTTGGCTAAAACTACAAGCTTTAAAGTGAGACATCCTGACTGAGAATCTTGACATTATTGTTTTATTCTGATATAAATGTGGACAAGTGACCTAATCTCTTTGAGCCCTGGTTTCCATATTTGATGTGAAGAAAACAATTCCTATTTCACAGGGTTGTCAGGAGGGGCCAGCTAGATAACACATGTAAGTTCTTGTTGCCATACTAGGAACCAACCCCTGATTTTCAAAGGAGGTACAAGGTAATAGGGATGCACAGAAGAGTAAGCACACTCCTATCCCTCCAAAAGCTTAGAATTTTGAGGGGGACTCAGATATGAAAAAAAAATTAGTGCATGGCCCATATTTACAATAACATCAATATGCAGAACTCTCTAAGAGTCACAGAGGATTTTTTTATCTCAGCTCTATCTATCAATGCCATTTTCAAGTATTTGTTTTGCTTCTCTTTCTATTTGAAAGATACTCTATAGGAAGATGTTTATAATTTTCTTAAAAACTCAATTCCCCTTTCCTTTTTCCTTATGAGGATTTTGCTCACATCTGAAGGGTATAGACGTTTTTATTAGGCACACTGTGGAGAATCCTCTCAAGACACTTACACAAATATTAACAGGGTGGCATGTATAATGAAAAATTCAACTAAAAATTAAAATTTTATGGGATCAATACCAGATGAATGTCACAGATCAATAAGTCCCACAGAAGTAAATATCTGCTTCTGACATTTTATATTTCAAGTTCAATTCCTAGGGATTTTAGTATTAGTGATGATAATTGATTTTGGTACTACAATATGTATGTGGTGTAGTAGCCAAGATGGATGAGTCATGCTACAATAGCAAAAAGCTCAAAATCCAAATGGCTCAAAACAAAACATACTTACTTGTTGCTCACAAGCTAACAGGTTCCACTGCCACCAACCAAGATGTCAGGGTATGCGGTAGTGGGGAAGAGAGCATAGGAAATTGGTCACCATCTTGTGGTAGATTGACTCATGCTCCCCCAAAAAGACATGCTCAAGTCATAACCCCTAGGACTATGCGCGTGAATCTATCTGTAAACAGGAATTTTAAAGATCTTTTTATGATGAGACCAAACTGAATAAGGGTGGGCTTTAGTCCAGTATGCCCAGAATCCTTATGAGCACAGGAAATTTGGACATGGAAGTACAAACCACAGGAGGAGAAAGAAAGAGACAGTTCACCAAGTGATAGAGGCAGAGACTGATCAACAACAAGCCACCAACAGAGCACTACAGACTTCAGAGAAGCCACGTCCCACTGATACCTTGATTTTGGACTTCTAGATACATAAAGTGAGGCAATATATTTACATTGTTTAAGCCAATCAATCTGTGGTATTTGTTATTGCAGCACCCACTAGAAAATTATACTTTCTTCTGCTCACATTTCATTTACTAAAGCTAGATACTTGGCCACAGCCTGGAAAGAGGAGAACCAGTCATGAGTGGCACCTATCTGTGTCTACCACTGCCCACCCTTTTGTCCACTCTCCATCCCACATACAACTCATTGCATCTGTACAAAGTCACCCAAAGTCCCATCACAGAGCTCTGACAGGTGTGTGGTTGTGTCTTCATTGGTATGAATACAGCTTCTTTTAATCCAGAAATCTAGAAACTACACAAAGTGTTTTCTGTCTTGATGGAACACAGACAGGATACCTGCAGCCAATACTTCCCTGTGGAAAGTGGAAGAATGAGGTGCACACTGTTACTGGTCTGGAGCAACTCTGAAATCCCACTGGGCAGATGTTGTGTGGATCCCCTGATTTCAGAAGGGGAATGTGTCATGATTCCTTTCCTTGGGAGGAACTCCTGATTCTCCTTCTCAGAGGAGTCCCTTCTCCATGTTTCCATGTCTCCTGGCTCCAGCTTGGAGCACCTACCTATTCCATTTTCCTCCTCAATCACATCTGAAGAAGACATTAGGGATTACTCTCCATGGGGGGGTGTAAGGCTTTCTACCACCATATCCTGCCTAGAAGGTTAATTGTTCAAGGGCCATCTTACATCTAGAACAATCTCAGCCTCCTGGTTCCTTTGTCAGTAAAACTAGATTAAAATGCAGCCAATTTCTTATCTTCTTGATTCTGGTGAGCAGTGTGTGCCAGTAACACACCTACATTCTTTTGGGGATGGAGATGGATTCCAGAACTTGTGTACTTTGGTTTCTTGCTTCCATTGTTAGTCTTACTGTTTAGTGGCAGGGACCTGGAGTCCATTTAGCTTGTATTTGGAAAACAGCAATGGTTACTCTTTACCCACTACCTTGAATTTAACCCAACTGATATGATATATACCATAATTCTGATCCTTTTTCTGAAGAATTTTAAATGGTTGAAAGATTGTACTGGGCATTTGGAAGACTTTATCAAGTTTGTCTTCTAATCTTTGAGGTTAAGAAAGTTATTGTCCACATTGCTAGACCCTGAGATTTTGCTATATACTCCTTTTTTATTTCTGCTTGCAAAATGATCGATTTTTTTCTAAGCCCAGCTTTATCTTGTAATATTTTATTAAACAAAGGTGATGGCAATCAACACAACTAGTGTTATGCTTATCAGCTTGGAGAACTGTAAGTTCATTAGGTACATGGTCTTCCTCCTTCTAAGGTGTTGCCTCTGAGAAATTTAACAAATATTTTGCCACTACATAGTAAAGCGAACCCTGTTCTGAATCTTTCACATCAGTATCCTCACTGTCTGCAACCTATCAGGTGAATGCCATGCACTTTATCTTTTTGTTATAGTCATACCTCTCTTCCATGTGGCAATTTGTGCATTCATTAGGATAGATTAGATAATGCTTCTGCAACAAGCAACACCCAATTCTCAGTCGGTTTAAACAGCAAGAGTTTATTTCTTGATTATTTCTCATGCCCAGTAGAGGTCAGTGGTGCTGGTGGGGAAGAGGGAGGGCTCCTGGCTGACAGAGGAGTGCCAGCTAACAATGCCATCAAATGAGGATGACGGGCTCACCATGGAGGTGAAGGGATAACAGAAGTGTGTCCTAGCACAAAAATGCTTCTACCCAAATTTCCGAGTTTGTCCTTGGCTAAAGCAATTTACATGGACACCTCTAATTTCAAAGTGGTCTGTGGCTAGCAGGAGATCTTGGAAAGCACTGATAATGTGTCCCATAAGTAGTGAAGAAGGGAGGATATCTGATAAGTAGTCAAAGTGATAAAGTAAAAAAAAAAAAGATTTTTAATCACTCTACTCTACTTTGCTTTTTTTTGTTAACTTTTTAATTAGAGAAGTTGTAGGTCTACAGAAAAATCATGTAAAAACTACAGTGTTCTCATATACCCCCTACTGTTATTCCACTTTGCTTTTGAATCAATCAGTCATAAATTTATTTCTGAAACAGAGACCCAAATCATCACATTGCTGAGCTGAGCCCCGCCTATTGTCATTAGCTCCCAGCTTAGACTTAGAACAAGGACAAGAAAGAAGCATCCAGTTCTTGAGACTGTGTTTCTGTGATAGATGAAAGAAATGGGGCCAGATTAGATGTCCTGGTAAGTTTGCCATGCTTTGGTGTATAGTTCTCCCAAGCACACCCAAAGTATGTATTTGCATGTTCATGGGTATATTTATTTTGTTTACATTTATTTATCATGCATGTGAAAATGGTGGGAGGAATGTGTTGCATTAACAATTTTCCCTTAGTTAAGAATGCTTACCCCAGTTGTTATGATTTTGTCTGATCCCAGAAAGGGACTCAACATCATTTTTGGGGGTAGACACACAATGTACAGTTAGAGAGGATCTTTCTCTACCAACACAGCCTTCAACCTCATGATGTCCACATATTTTACTGCTGGAAATCTGAAGCCATAGTCTTTTATATTGACTCTTGTATAACAGAGTTTGTGCTCCTCTAAATGGCACCTTCCAAGCCAATGTCTTGATTTGTGGTGGTTGTTTTTTAAAATTCCTCAGAATAACTTTAAACTTTCATCAGAGACCATTTCACAATACTAGATTCTGCATTTTTTTCTTGAAATCAGGGTATTTAGGATGACAATTTTATAGGTATAGTCCTTTTTCAGAAGTCATAAAAGCCTGAATCTTTGTAAAACCAGATCATATACCAGACTGATACCAGATCATGTACCAGATCATAAACTGGACTCTCCTGTGTTTTAAACTCTATTGATGATGAAATGATTACATCCTTAGAGCTATCATTTGATGAATCTGGCAGCTGCTTCTCTTCCTTCCCTCTGGATAGCAGCATCTTGCTGTAACAGAGGTGGGAGTCAGTGGGAGGCCTTGTAATTAGGTAAAGACCAGCCAAGTCTAAAAAGAAGATAAGTTTGAGGACTGTAGGGCTGGAGCTAGCCCATGGAGATCAACTTCAGCAAGTGTGCTAGGACAGTGTGGAGGGGGAGGTCACGTGGGCTCTGGAGCCCACTCACTGAGTCTGGGAGCCAGCAGCTTGCACATCTCCTGAGAGCATTGGGCTCTTGGCTTATCCTAGGCACTGGGTGGCACCACTGAGAAAGACAGACAGTACTTTCTCTCACCAAATTAAAATTCTAGTGAGGGGGGAAGACTAACACCAAAATGAGCAAAAAATACAGCAAATGCTAGGATGGGCTAATAGAAAACATCATAAGATAGGAGCCTAGGAGGCTCCTTTGGGTTGGTGGCATGGAAGGCTGGTGGATCCCTCCTACAACCTTTCTCCCATCTGCATGTAGCACTCTTGAACCACATCTCTATGAGATGTGTGGCCATGTGGCTGGGCTCTGGGCAGTGGAAACAAGAGGAGGTGATAGATGTCCATTCCAGGCCAACCCACAAAACTCTCCCAGGCATCATCTTCCCTGTTCTTTCCCCCACTAAGAACTGAATGCATATGACACAAAGCCTTGGAAAGAGTCAGAGCTACAAGATGATGGAGGCCTGGGCCTCTGAGTCAACTATGCTGAGGGTCTGGACATAAATGTGACATCGTTACTTGAGTAAGAAATAAACTTCTGGTGTTGCACACCCAGGCCTGGCCACAAATTTATTTCAGGGCCTGGTGCAAAATGATTATGGGGATGCCTTGTTCAAAAAACATGATAAAAACTTTTTCTTTTCTTCCGTTGTCTCACCCTCAACCAGCCATGATGTTTTCTATTTGCAATTTAATGTCACACTCCCTTGGTCACAGAGGCACTCATGGAGTAAGTGCAGACCTCACATGTGTGTGGGACACAGGGCAGCGGGCAGAGGGCCTGACCCTGGCACTTCCCCCTCCTGATCTCAGGTCTCTGCCAGGGACAAAGGGTGACATCTGTCATTGGGCAGGGGTAGGAAGATGGTCATCAAGAACCCATCCTGGGTGTAGATCTCCCTGGTAACATGGGGCATGACTCCTGGGGATGAGCCTGGACCTGGCATCATGGGATTGAGAACATCTTCTTGACCAAAAGGGGGAAGAGAAATGAAACAAAATAAAGTTTCAGTGGCTGAGAGATTTCAAATGGAGTTGAAAGGTCATTCTGGAGCGTATTCTTATGCATTACATAGAAATCCCTTTTTAGTTTTTAGTATATTGGAATAACTTGAAGAAAAATACCTGGAACTGTTGAACTGCAACCCAGTATCCTTGATTCCTGAAGATGATTGTATAACTATATAACTTACATGTGTGACTGTGTGATTGTGGAAACCTCGTGGCTCACACACCCTTTATCCAGTGTATGGACAGATGAGTAGAAAAATGGGGACAGAAGTTGAATGAATAATAGGGGGTCATGGATGTTTTGGGTGTCCTTTTTTTACTTTTATTTTTATTCTTAGTTTTATTGTTTTTGGAGTAATGAAAAATGTTCAAAAATTGATTGTGGTGATGATGCACAACTATATGATGGGACTGTGAACAGTTGATTGTACACTGTGGCTGATTGTATGGTATGTGAATATAACTCAATAAAACCAAATTTATGCTGAAAATGGACCAAAAATAAAATTGAATTTTAAAAAAAAAACATCCTGGGGAGGTGAGGAGCAAGTGAGTTTCCAAGCCCCCATCAGACTTCACTTGGAAGGCATGACCCATGCTCCAGTGTCCCATCAGTCTTCACTTAACAAAGCACAAATTAAAGATCAGTCATTGCAAATTTCAAGATGGTGACCACAGAGCATCAAATCCCAAGCTGTGGCCGTCTTCTGAGTGTGGGGCCCTGGACAATTGCACCATCAGCACGTCCGTGAAGCTGGCCCTGCTACCCCACAACGGTCACAGTTTACCAGCCACAGTCAGCAGCTCTGCCCTAACTCTCATGTTGAACTAACTTGAAACCACCATATTTGAAGGTCAAAATAAGTTTGAGCCTCAGCATTTTCATGTGGTCCAGCTAAAATACAGATGGCTAAGGAAACAGACTAAGTACCATATTGATTACTTAAGGTGTAAAAGGCTCTACACTTTATGTTTCTTTTGACTCATTATCTTACTCAGAAAAAGAGAAGTGATTTATGCAAAATAAAGGCTGAAAATTCAATCTGGACCTTTTTCCCTGCCAATGCAGTGGTTTCCCACAGGCTCCTGCCTACTCATGGTCAAGGGCTCCAGGTCCTACAGGAATGGAAGGAGCAGGACTAGAGAAGCAGGAAAGTAGGAACGAGGTATAGGAGAGGCCCCGCTGACCAGAGCAGCTGCCCGCACCCTTCCTCCTGCTGGGCTAGTCCCACATTCCTGGCGGGCAGGTGAGCAGGGCCAGCTGTGAGCACATGTGGTGGACCGTGGGTAGCAAGTGAGGCAGGGCACACTGCAGGTGTGTTTTGTTCCCTGTTTCTTGTTTGTTTTTTACCAGGTTAAAATTCTGATGACCTGATTTCTGGAGTCACCTCCAGCTGGTGCCCTGTGGACCCCAAATCACCCACTAAGTGGGACAGGGTGGCCTGGGTGTGCCCTCCTTCTCCTGGCAGGGAGCAGCATGTAAGCTGTAGCTCCGTCCACCCACGTGGGATGGAGACAAGGCACCAAGGAGATGCCTGAGGTGGGTAGCCTGCAGGGGAACCTGCTGCAGGTAAATGCCCACTTCCTGTCCACCTGCATCCCCTTTCCAGAGTGGCCTCTAAATCCCCCAGGGTTCAAAGAGTTGAACCAGGCTCCTTGGAACACACCTGCTGTTATTCAAGAAAAGCATATAAGAACTCATCAGATTTATCAGCTAAAATGTCCTTCTTGAGTAAAACATCATTATTTGAGAAATTAATATCCATAGAATTCAAACATAATTCCTCTTACTAATGACCAGCTCAATTAAGGCAATATAACTAACTTACGACTTCGTGAATTGAAATAGAAACTGAAACATTTTTAAGATGTATATATTTGTAGACCACATTGATAGTATGCCTGGTATAAATGTTTCCCAGTTAGTTACGATAAATGCACGTCTTAGGCTGTTTATCATCTTAGCCATGGCACCTAGACTTTCATTTCAATTAATTACTGAATGAAAGGTTTTCATAAAAAACACTTCAACATTTACATGTGAAAGCTGGCAAGAGTAAAAGCTGAGTAGCCTTGTAAAAATATGGACAAACCATCGACAAAAAAACAAATAAAAGCAAACTACAAACATCCCTAAATTGAAACAGTGGAGCAGCTCGGTAGCTGATACAAGAATGAAATAATGAAAGAAGACATTGTGAGAGTCATGAAACACAGTTTCATGATAATAGCCACTCTTTTATTTTACCTAGAGCTTTTCAACTTTATGCTTTCAGAAAGAATGTGGAAATGGACTCTGACCCAGCACCAGGACCTAGCTACTCAAAATGTGGAGCAGGAGGTTCAGCATCCCTTGGAAGCAAGATAGAAATTCAGGAAGAGCCCAAGGCCTGCGTGGGAATCTGCATGTTAACGAGATTTCCAGGCATTTTGTGTGCATTTTAGAGTTTGAGAAATGCTACACCAGAAGATCATAAAATTGCTTAGTATCCTGTTAAATTAAAGAAAGCCTGTATCATTGAAAGTCTTCACGGTCCTTGCAAAAGCAGGTAGGCATGAAGCAATTGAAGCAATTTTTTTTTCTGGTCAGTTTTGAAATCTGAGAATTCCTGAGAGGACAGGCATAAACAGTTTGTTGACTACTGCTCTTACTTTTCCAAAAGCACACCTGCCAGTGAATTATCTATTTGCCTTGTAGAAGTCTGATCAGGAGATGATGACTGGGTTTTAAATTTTGAAAGCTAAAAGACTTTGGAGTAGTCCATGTTTAAAAGCCCTCAGAATTGTTTCAGAATTTTTTGCCAGGGCTGCTATAAAAAAAATACCACATACTAGTTGGTTTAAAACAACAGGAATCCATTTCCTCACAGCTTGGGAGACCAGAAGTCCAAAATCAAGGTGTGGACAGGATCGGGCTTTCTCTGAAGTCTGGAGCACCCAGTGGCTTGGCCGCAGTCGCTCCCAGGCTCTGTCCCACCACAGCACTGTGTCTGTCTTCTGTGTCGTGCTGAGACTGTGACCAAATTTCCTCTGTTTATAAGGACTCCAGACACATTGGATTAAGGCCCATCCTGATAGTCTGGCCTCTTCTTAATGGGAACTTTGAAGACCTTATTTACAAATCAGTTTACACCTACATGCCTGGAGTCTTGGATGTGGACATGTCTTTGTGGGGGACATGACTCAGTCCCTAATCCAGACCCTCAGCTTGGAGTAGCACTTTCAGTGGCACAGCCATGGAGGAGAAACAATTCTTTTTTTCCCTCCACAACATGATAGAAGAGAACATGTCTTAGAGAGGGGAGGTGACTTCCACCCTGCAGGAGAATCTCAGGGATGGAGAGCACTGGAGGCTGACAAAGGGCAGGATTACCATGGCTTCCACACTGACCTGTTGGGTTAAATGGGAATCGCTAATTGTGTACCAGCATATCCTTTTAAAACATCCATTAGACGGGCTGTTCTTCTGCTTCTGGCCTTCCCAGAAGACCCTGCCAAGCCTCTGCTGTGGGCTGCAAGGCATTACCGGGCCCCAGGATGCCTCTCTGCCCCTGTAGTGCCCATCCCCACTCAACGGGCTCCAGACACACCAGGCTCCTTTATGTTCCTCCAACGTGCCAAGCATGTGCCAGTCTCAGGACCTGTGCACTTATTATCCCTTTGTGGAATTCTCTCCCTCCCAGATATACTCACAGGGAAGTCTCTCATCACATCACTGAAGAAACCCTTATCTTGGCATGAGTGTCCAATCTGCAGCAGCCCCATGTGCACCCCATGTTCACCTGTTGCTATCTAATATTATGGTTACTTGTTCTTAATTGATTATCTTACTCCCACCACCAGGATATATGTCCCACAGCAGCAGGGACTTGGCGTGTTCACTGCTGTTACCTGCCCCCGTGTCTTGAGTAGGGATGCAGCTGTATGAGTAGGATCTTAGTGAACACTGTAAAAGACAAAATCAGTGCATAAATGAGAGTGGTCCACAAAACTCCTAAAATGCTCAAGCCACTCTTTCTCCCCAAGGACCTGCCATGGACCCCTGACAACTGCTTTCTGCAGCCTTCCCCCAAACTTGAAATCTCTGGTTTATAAATGAGCCCTCCTTCAAATGCTCAGTTATGAAAGCAGGACTAAAGCAAACAAGAAAGTGTCTGTTAGGTGTATCCCTAATTTCTAAGCAGAATTCATTGTGAGGTTTTATTCCTTTCTTAAAATGCTTACAAGTCATATGTATTATTTCCTAAAGTTGCAATAACAAATTACCACAAACTTGATGGGTGGAGACAACAAAATTGACTTTCTCACATTTCTAGAGGACAAAAGTCCAAAATTGGTATCACTGGGCCAGAATCAAGGTGTGGTAGGTTGCCACACCCCCTGGGAGCCCTAGAGGAGGATCCACCCCTCATCTCTTCCAGCTCCTGGTGGCTGCCAGCTTCCCTTGGTTTGTGGTCCTGTCCTGCATACCTCAGGTCTGAGATTGCTAATCGCTCTCTGCTCCATCTTCCCATCACCTTTTCCTTTGCACATCTTAAAATCTCCCTCTGCCTCCCTTTTGTAAAGGATATGTTTGATTGCATTAGGGTCCCCCCAGATAACTAAAACTAATCCCCTCACCTAGGATCTTTAACTTAATCCCATCTGTAGAGACCCTTTCTTTTGCCATAGAAGGATCCAGGGGTTAGGACATGGATATCTTTTGAGGAACCATTTTTCAGTCTGCACAGAACAAATTGTGTGACTTCTATTAAAGGACAATTTGCATACTATGGGTCAATAATGGAGGGGTGATGGTTTGGGGAATGGGAGGAGTTGAGTTTTCTTTTTTTGTCTTTATTTCTTTTCCGGAGTAATGAAAATGTTCTAAAAATTGAAAAAAAAATAATTGTGATGGATGCACAGTTGTGTGATGGTACCATGGGCAATTGATTGCACACTTTGGATCTTTGGATAATTGTATGGCTTGTGAACAAATCTCAATAAAATTAAATTAATAAAAGACAATTTGCAAAACATTTTATCATCATTTCAAAGAGGAAAAATAATTAAGAATCAAAGAATCAATTTTTAGTATTCATGTATAAAATTGTATAAATATACTTTTTCCTTCAACCAGTTTGTGCTTCTTTGAACCACTTTGGATTTGGTAACATCCAACATGGAAAAAAAATTACAGTTCCCTCTGATTTAATAAGGTATTGGCTTTAAAAATAACGCCAACTGTAATTAAATTGTGTTGTTGTAAAATAAAAGTTAATTTTTAAAGAGGAAAATGTTTGATGTTCTGGTTTTGGAACATATATGCTTGCACATAATATAAAAAATGTGTGCTTTTTTTGCAATATGAAGTCCTCCTTTTATCTTTGATATGTAATTGGTACATAAAAAGATACTATATTATGCAAATATACTGTTTGAATAGTAATATATCTCTAGTCATTATGATTTTTTCTGTTTTACTTAAAAAAAGAATACAATTTGAATTTATTTAGGGATTATGGATGTTTGAGAGACACTTATTCTTCATTTAGTACTTTCACGTTGGTGGAGAACAGAATCTTCTCATTATTAACAGATTTAGTTCTCTGGCAAAATCATGTAAGAGGAAATTGAGAATGTCATGAATAATACTGAAAACTCACACATAGATCCAGAAAGATCTCTAACTGCCTTAGATTTTAAATGATTTTGAATCTTCTCAAAAGTTTCTTTTTTCACATGCAGTTATCTGAAATGCCATAATGTGTTATTTTGGTTAAAGAGGAATTATACTGAGAGTTGTGAAGAGAAAAGAAAATGGTGTGAAAGTGTATTTGGCTGAGATTATTCTAATTCCATTTTGCCCTTGAAGTCTTATAATCCTTTTGTTTTCTCAACCCAAGACTTCTAAATACCTCACATTCCACATTTCCTTCAATTCTAGGATGCATACTTTTATTTTTATATTTTAATAATTCTGAAGTTGAGACACTTTTCTGCTACAAGAGAAGGAATTAAATTGTGAACACCTAGGACAAGTCCATCTCTGTCCACATATAAATAACCACTGATTGTCACCACATTTGGGTTTTCTTAATTGGTAGTTTCATAGGGAGTTGATTTGTGGTGTTATTTTATAGCTCTCGTTTAACTGGCTTCCTTGAGATGACATTGCAATTCCCCCATTAAAACCAAAATATAGATGACTGTCACATGCCAGTAATACAATAGGCAGTAGATATTGTCAAGTCTGTTTAGAAGAGATTGGCATCTTCAAGTATTATCACTCAAGTAGTGAAAATATCTGCCAAATCTTTGTTCTTATATATAAAAATTGAAGACAATGCTCCGTGACTTTAGCTGTAATGATCAGTGATACACCCTCAGTCTTGGAAGATGCTTATGTCATCCTCAACTCATTGGTCAGGGTTATGGATTGCGGGGACTGAGCTTGTACCTCGGCTTGCCAGGCCTGGGCCAGGGGACCTGATATCACCCCCTGGGGAGGGTAGTAGGTACGGGCGTGAGTGCCCTCTGCAGCCCCCCCGAGCCTGGGGAGCGAGGTCAGGGCAGCTCCCTTTTCCTCACCCAAAATGTCACTGGCAGGGGAGGCTTGCCGGAGGAAACCGCCTTTCTCCCAACTGCCCTTTCCCCACTTCCTTATCTTACCCACTCACTCCCTGGTGCCAAGGCCACTCCTGCCACCGCCAGCGCGCATGCACCGTGGCCAAAACAACCCCCGCCCGCTGCAATGGCTCCTGCGTCCTCTCAGAACCAATCCTAGCCCCTCTCCCTTCAGTATTGCCATTTTAGGCTACTTCACCTCCTTTCCAGCCCTGCCCCTATTACCAGCCTATATAACCTGTAATCACCCCTGAATAAATCTTTTTGGCGCATACTCCTACTGGATGAAGAGTGTTTTTGTCCTTATCGCCGCCCTCCACACCTTGCACGCCAACCGCCGAGGACCCTGGCCACGTCCTCCGCCTCGCCCTCGCCTCCGGGAAAGAGCCCCCGCCGCCGGTACCCTTTAAGCAGCCCCGAGAGCTGAGGGCTCGGCTACCGGCCACCACTCCCCCTAGAAGCAGTAACCCCGACCGCAACTGGTGCCCCGTGTGAGGAGCGTCTCCACACGACAGTTTGGCAGGTCGCCCGCTCGCCCGGACGCCTCTCCAGCTTCCCATTTCCTCGCCTGCAAGGTAAGGGCCGCCTCTCCCTCGCCGCTTCCGGAGCCGTGGGAGGTTCCTTGCTCCGAAGCCGCTCCTCCCTTCCCCCACGCTCTCTTCATCCAGTAGGAACTCCTCCCTTCCCCCACGCTCTCTTCGTCCTCTTGTATGCGCACTTCTATGACCCCCGTTCCTCCTAACACTCTCCCTCTTCCCCTCCATTACTTTGCTGTAGTTCTTTGTATCTTTATTTCCTCATTTGGTGCCGTGTGCCTCTTTGCAACTGCCCCCCCTCACTGCTCCCGTTGCCAAAGGGCACTGCTTTCTGCTCTCGCCGTCTCCTTCGGCCTCAAGGCCACGGTTTATCTCATTCTCTCTGCTCGGTAAACAACTCCTCCTCCTCCTCCCCGCCAGCCGGGCCGGCCCGGCTCGGGAACAACTCCCCCTCCTCTCCCCTCAGCTATGGGTAATCGTATATCTACATGTCAGGCACCTCAAGTTCGTGCTCTAGCGGGTCTCCTAGACACGCATCGCTGTAAAGTGTCTGTCCGGCAGCTGCAGATATACTGGGATCTCCTGCTGCCCTTTAACCCATGGCTCACCACTTGCCATCTTTGGGACCCTGTTACTTATGATCGCCTTATTGATCGAGTCACCAACGCCATGGAACATGAGAGCAAGCGCTTCCCTCCCGGCTTGCTCCCCACCTTGATAACCATCCGCTCCTGCCTTCAAGGCTCCCTCCCCCCTGATCGAGGCCCCGTTAAATCCAAAGAGGCCCTATCAACCCAGCCAACAGATTCAGATAGCGATACTAATTCAAATCATGACTCGGACACGGAGTCCTTAGTCGAGCAGATTAACAACGCGCTCGAAGTGACTCCCAAAAAGCAAAATAACACTGCGCCACGCCAAGATGGCGAACTTCCTCCTTCTTCTTCCATCGAGGGGAGGAAATGCTCCGGCGATGACATCAGCCCTAAGCTGGGCCGGAAACCGCATACGCTTTACCCCGCCCTTCCACAGGGCGGAGCTAGTCCACCATCTTGTGCCTTGGGCCCTGCCCTTTCGCGGGGCGGAGCTGATCCACCATCTTGTGTCTTAGCCACGCCCACCGCGCCGCCATCTTGCGACGCTTGGGGCCTCCCACTCCCGCCTCTCCCTCCGGCGAGCTCCCCCTCGGAGCCGCTATCGGCAGCTGCCGCCGCTCCTCCCACCCTGCCGACTAACAACCCCTGGCTGCCTTCTACACCTCAAGGCAACCCTTGGGGCAACGCTCCCCCTACCCCCACTCCCGCGCCAAGTCCTCTGCAAGCGTGTCCTCCTTTCTCTCGTGCTTTTCGCTGCTTTCCTCTTAACCTTGCCCCCACCCCACAGAGGCCGCATGACTGGTATCCCATTGACTCAGATGCTATCAAGCAGCTTCGCAGGGCCGTCAAGGAGGACGGGTTAGGTAGCCCATATGCTTCCCAAATACTGCAGGATCTCGCTATGAACTATTGCCTCCCCCAAGACTGGGCCTCGCTTGCCCATTCAATTTTTAACCCCGGTCAGTTTGTTGACTGGCGTGCTCACTTCCAGGCAGAAGCAGCTAAGCAAAGTGAGCAAGACGCAGCCATTGGAGTCTATCATCCCCCCGAAGCCTATTTGGGCACTAGAGCGTTTCTAAATGCGTCTGCTTATATTAATGCACCTGCCACCTTTTGGCCTATCCTTTGGGGAATCGC
The DNA here is from genome assembly GCF_015220235.1 of Choloepus didactylus. Lineage (NCBI taxonomy): Eukaryota > Metazoa > Chordata > Mammalia > Pilosa > Megalonychidae > Choloepus > Choloepus didactylus. The sequence goes on from NC_051310.1 coordinate 69,804,701, forward strand.
CTTACGCGCGTTTGCCAATTGCTCTGCCTGTCGGCCTAATAAATTCACCAAGCTCTTCCAGGAGCCAAATGAACCTTTCACCACCTTTGTCTCCAGAGTCGAAGAAACCTGCGCTCAAAAGGTAAGTGATCCCCAGGCCCAATATTACATGTGCCCATCCTCAAATCCTAGAAAATCGTGCTGTAATTCCCCCAACGAGTACTACTGTGCATACTGGGGGTATGAAACATTAGCCACTAATTGGAAGCCTCCTGTTCCTAATCATTACCTTACCTTAAAGTGGGCCCCTACAAGGTGCAAACTCCCTACAGTTAACTGGCTCGGCCAAGAAAGTAAGGAATCCTGCACACATCTTAATCTTACAGTGCAGCTCCCCACTGATCCCTCCTGGTTACTCGGTCAAACTTGGGGCTTCAGAATCTATGAGAAAGGAGCCGACCGAGGATCACTTATTCTTATAAAAAAAGAGGCTGTAAACCAATCATGCCAAAATACTGCTTTAAAAACACCCTCTGGCATTGGTCCCAATAAAGTCATTAACCCCCTTTTTCCACAGCTCTCCAGCCGCACCTTAGTTCCAACTAAACGCACTTCAACTACATCTCAAACACCACCACCCCAGCTTCCTCTGCCCCCTTCTCGTTATTCCTCTCCCCTCCTCAGCCTCATCCAAGCCGCCTTTACCTCAGTAAACTCTTCCAACCCCAATTTTACCTCCTCCTGCTGGCTCTGCCTCTCCACCTCTTCCTCACTGTACGAGCCCGTTGCCTCCAACCTCTCCTTTTCAGAAAGCACAGAAGACAGCCCCTCGGAATGCAATTGGAATACCTCTGCCGTCCCCCTGACCTTTCATTCAGTCTCCTATACGGGAAAGTGCGTCCGCCCTCGCTCCAATAACTCTCCCGACCTCACTGCCTGTGCCAGCTACTCATCTCCCAGTAGCTCGGCAAAATTTCTCATTCCTCATAATTCCTCCCAATGGCTCTGCTCCTCTACAGGACTTACCCCCTGTCTCAGCACGAATATCATCAGCGAATATAAAGAAACTTGCCTCCTAATTGTCCTTATCCCTAGGGTCTTATACCACAGCGAAGAAGACTTCTTCCTCCGTCTGGAAAAAACTGCAGCTCCTGCCTTTCTGCAAAAGCGAGAGCCCATCACCGTCCTCACAATTGCCTCCCTCCTAGGTCTTGCCGGCGCTGGCACCGGAATCGCTGCACTAGCCAGTCAAGGCTCCGCCCTAACTCACCTCAGGGCGGCTGTTGACGAGGACATTCGTCACTTACAAAACGCTATTTACCATCTAAAAAATTCTGTCAATTCCCTCTCTGAAGTCGTGCTCCAAAACCGCCGAGGTCTTGACCTTCTCCTCCTCAAAGAAGGAGGCCTCTGCGCCGCCCTAGGAGAAGAGTGCTGTGTTTATGCCAATTCCACAGGTCTCGTCGAGGACAGCCTGAAAAGGGTCTGAGAGGGACTGGAAAAGCGTAAAAGAGATCGTGAAGCCACCAGTTATTGGTCCAGTTTTTTCACTCCCATCCTCCCATACATCCTTCCTTTTCTTGGCCCCCTATTAATAATTATTCTAGCTCTCATCTTAGGACCCTTCCTCATCCGCAAAATTGTCCAGCTTGTAAGAAAACAAACAGATGCCATTTTTTCCTCGTTCGTGCAAATCCAGTATCAGCGACTCGCCACCTCTGACGCCCCCCACTCCAAGATGACAGCCAACCCTCCGCGACCTCAACGCCACCGGTCAACCCGCCGACCGCGAGGCCCTTCTCAATCACCTGAACATCGCTCTCGCCTCGAGTTCCAGCTTCTCTGAACCCCTGAACTTTAAACCCCTGAACTTTAAACCCCTCACCTTCGCCCAGCCTGCTGCAGCGAAGCCCTTGTCGAGCGCCCGGGCACCACACCAACACTGAGCTCCAGCCTCGCTGAGCCACCGTCAACCCCTTTTTCCCTTCCCTGACCTCCCCCTTCCCTCACCCTTAGCGGGCCTCTCCGGTAAAGCCTCTTCCTCTAATTAGAAAAGAAAGGGGAATTGCGGGGACTGAGCTTGTACCTCGGCTTGCCAGGCCTGGGCCAGGGGACCTGATATCACCCCCTGGGGAGGGTAGTAGGTACGGGCGTGAGTGCCCTCTGCAGCCCCCCCGAGCCTGGGGAGCGAGGTCAGGGCAGCTCCCTTTTCCTCACCCAAAATGTCACTGGCAGGGGAGGCTTGCCGGAGGAAACCGCCTTTCTCCCAACTGCCCTTTCCCCACTTCCTTATCTTACCCACTCACTCCCTGGTGCCAAGGCCACTCCTGCCACCGCCAGCGCGCATGCACCGTGGCCAAAACAACCCCCGCCCGCTGCAATGGCTCCTGCGTCCTCTCAGAACCAATCCTAGCCCCTCTCCCTTCAGTATTGCCATTTTAGGCTACTTCACCTCCTTTCCAGCCCTGCCCCTATTACCAGCCTATATAACCTGTAATCACCCCTGAATAAATCTTTTTGGCGCATACTCCTACTGGATGAAGAGTGTTTTTGTCCTTATCGCCGCCCTCCACACCTTGCACGCCAACCACCGAGGACCCTGGCCACGTCCTCCGCCTCGCCCTCGCCTCCGGGAAAGAGCCCCCGCCGCCGGTACCCTTTAAGCAGCCCCGAGAGCTGAGGGCTCGGCTACCGGCCGCCACTCCCCCTAGAAGCAGTAACCCCGACCGCAATGGATGATTGAATTGCCTCCTACACTTCCTTTTGCTAGGCCAAGTTGGAATATGTGAAATCACTAATACATTCTGCTCTTCTTGGTTAATGTCTTTGCCAGGTGGAAAGATCAATACAGAAACTTAAGGAGAAAGCCACCTGACTTTCTAAGGCATCCCTTACAGTGTATGGGATTTGTTCATCTGGTTGGTTTGGGATTTTGGGGAGGCATGGATGAGATCAATACTGTAGGTTGGTCTCAGCCTTTCCTTTGGAGTATTTTTGTTAATAACCTCAACTGAATGCTGAATGAGATACGTAGAGCAGATTTGTTCCCAGCCTATTTTAGCCAGGTTTATCAAAGTGGCCAATGAAGTGACATATTCATAGAAAAATTTGCCGAAATTTATGATGGAGTAGAAATGAAAGATGGATTTTGTTAGACAGTTCTCCATGGATTTCTCATGTTTCTTCAAAAAGTCTTGTGACCAAAGCACTGACTGTCCTTTGTTTCAAACTAATATTTCAAGGATGTTTGCATGATGGACAGTTTGGGAAGATATAGTATCTCTCCCTGGCACAAAAGAAAGATAAGCTTTCTACCCTTACAAATAATTTGGGTCTTTATGCTATGGGTTCTTCTGTAAAGCAATCTATTGTGTGTATAGCTGTCATCTGGCTCTCTGCATCACCCTGTGGGATTGGGGCTCAAGGAACTGATACAAAAAAGCTGTTCTTCTATCCACTGTGATTGCCATGAGTGATAAACTGTACTTCATCTCTGATCCAGGGGTCTTGTGTCTTCCCCCAGCATCCATGGAATGGTGAAAGGTGAGCATGTTAGCTTGTGAGTAGGATGAAATCTCAGACCCTTCACCATTTGTGACATATAATAGTTAACTTTCAGGAATATGTTAATCAGTTAAAGAAAAAAAATGAAACTGAGTTTAGCTTGACAGAAATATATTAAACATTTCCATATTATTCTGTTATGCTATAAAATTTTACCATCAATCTTAAATGTGATAAAGTTCTCCAGATCTCAAGCACATGAAATAGAAAGAAAAGTGTGCACATGATGCCCTTTTCAACTGATGATGGCCAAAAGAAAGTCAAAAGAACCTTTAGTCCATGAATACAAACAAGATTTAGAATTAAATATTGACTACAGAAATGAGGAAAGTGTGAGGTAATTGTGTGGAGAAATGTTTAAACTATGTTTAATGTAGAATTATATTTATTTCTCAAAAACTTTTCATTACCTTGGCAGTACATCTAAATGGTTGAAATTTTGGACTTGAAAGATTATAATAATTCTTTGTCCCAAAAATAATTTACTGCATCTATGAAAGTAATAGTCTTGTAACTTTAAACTCTTCAAATTCTCAGAAAGAAAAGGAGAAAGAGATTGAGAGAAAGATAAAGATAGAAATAAAGGTGATTGGTTTAGATCAGAGTGGAGTTTGGAAATTGAGAAGTTTCTTATTTTTGTTGTTCACATATTTCTGTTTTTATACTTTATATCACACTAAAGATTTCTTCACAATTTATTTCATAATTTCTGGAACCAGAATCACCTTTTATTTCCATTTTTGTTCTTACTTAGTACATATTTGAGGTGATAAAGTAGCAGCACACCATTCTCAAGATACTTAAGCTAGTTTTCCAAAATCTAAGGGGGCACCACACCGAAGAGTAACTGGGCTTTTCCTTGATCTTCCAGAGTAAACAGTAGTTTTGCCAATGGAAAACAAATACAATAATTTTCAATCTCCATCGTAATTCTTCCCAGCCATCATGGCCAGATAATTTTGTGGCAATAACATTAATCTCCATAAATAATCTTTAAATTAAGATCCTCCAAGTTAAACTGGAAATAGTTGAACTACATCTCATTAATATTAATAATGATGAAAATTTATGGCTGTTCTTGTTATGCATAGCAATCAAACTCACTGCCTGTGCTTCTTTAATGCTACATGGAATTATACTTCTATCCACCCTTATTACATTGTATTTTTACTACCTGTATTATTGTTGTATCGCTTTCAGAGGCAAGTTTGCATTTTATTTATGTTTGTATTTTTAAAATCCTTATGTAGTGCTGATAAATGCTTATTTAATCAATGATTGAAAACCAAAGAAAGAAAAAATACTTAATACACATATAATTGCTCCCCTGTTCACATTTCATTTGCCAAAGTAAGATTTGATTTTAAATTGCTTCTTAGATACAGGCATTAGCACTGAAGATACTGAGTTTAAGACTTTGTCACAAGCTAGATTTAGCAAAATCCTAGCATGTTTTTATTGACTGCTTCCTCTGTTATGTTTATTTAGCTCTGTAGACTATGGCTGTGTCTTTTCTGTAATAGCTTTGTTCTTTTTTTGCCTATGGAGTAAACACTGTCTAAAGCGTATTTGTTTATCTCTATCTGCATAAACAGGGAAGGATGGACACAGAATGTACCCTGAACAAGCCAAAGAGGTACCAAAATTAAGTAGTAGAATAAACAAGAATTGCTGAGCTATAGCAGTGATCACACATCTTAACCTGGTGGAAAGAGGGACTGTGGCATGTGAGACATGGACTAACTGTCCCAAGAAAATGGCTGTTTCTGCAGATACAATGCAACATTTCCTGGCATAGGAGCCCCTGAATTACTAATAATGTATGCTAAGAACTATTGTAGGTCAAAAATGGGCAGTTTCATAGCAACCAACCTACTAATAAGAAGAACTTATAATAAGGCATAACCAAGCAAATAGTAAGTTGATGTGAGCCTCCCAATGGCTGATACTTGATTGCCACGGGTCCGTCGAGTTGGCTTCGAGGGAGGAGTCAAAATCAGCAAAGGGGTCAAAAGAAGGAGGGCACTGTGTCTTTGTATAGTCAGACCCACCATTGTATCACTGAGTCTTTGCTAGACTATAGCCAATATGTCTATGAAGACTGAATTATTGAGGAAGATAGTGAATTACTTGTGGAACATCTGAAAACAATTCTCTCGGTGAATGTTATATAATAACAGTAAATGTGCACCTTTTAACATGAGATTTCTTGGCCCTAGGGAAGCCAGTTTACATATTGGGAGATAGTTGAAACATATCCCAATATAGTTTCATTCATTAATAAATCTTCATAGGCCTACACCTGTTACCCCAAACTGGAAACCATCACCAACCTTGAACAGATAACTGCTATGGTTAAAACACCATTTTAGGATCTGGAAAGGACATGAAGAGGCATAGGATACTATTTCTTCCTCTCAGGACTTTAGAGTACTATCGAAAACAATATATGTGTAACAAAAAAAGGGAGATCAATACATTTTTAAATAATTTCTAGACTATGAAATAAGAGAATAATTTATTATTGTTTTTGCTAAATATCATATACAATTGCATTAAATAGGAATGGGTCTAGGGTTCTGCTCTCCAAAGACACACTCTGATACTGATCAGCCAGTGGGAAGAACTGGATCTCGGCATCAAAAGTGGCCTTATCCACTCAATTTCTGAGCCAACTGACAGTTAAGGCAAAAGACGTCAGGTGGAGAACCAAAATACCATCTTTTCACAGAAAATCCTTAGAATAGAGGAATTTGTCTTAAATCAGTGTGCATGCAGCCTTTTCAAACTGCACCCAGAATGAGACACACATGTCCCCAGTCATCACCAAGGGTGGAGGAGAAGGTGGGATGGGATCTCAGCTGGCAAGCCCACTCCTGAGAGGAAAAAGAGAGGGCAAGATGCAAATGCATTCCCAGTACATTCCTCTGGAATTAAGATTCAGTCTGAGCCCTCCTCCAGCTTCAGAGCAGAGTGAATTCATGAAATGGGGAGCAGAAGGGGTTCTGTCACTCCTGTCACTACATACCATCCACCCTACCCAAAAATCAGTGAGAGCGAAATAATGAAACCAGAGGAACAGTGCCCACAGCCTTCAGCAACAACTTCGATTTCTATGAACTGCAAATGGTGGTGAGGCAGAGACAAACAAATAGATTCAGGATCAAAATTGAGGAGCCATAATGGAATGTTGACCCCTCAAGGCACCCAAATAACAATCACAGATTCAAGCTTTCTGGATAAAATTCCACTCCCTTGCTTTTCCTTTAATGAAATGCAATTTCAATTACTTCCCAGGCTGTGGAATCTCAATAATGTAGCAGAACTTCATATCAAAATGCTAATTTCCCATATAAGTCATGGAGATGGTGGCGAAAGAATCATGAGCTCCATAATTGCTACTTACATGATAATTAAGGGCTTAATATTATGAAAGTTAATTATCAAATTATATTAATTAATTTTAATATCCCCATGGTCTTTCTGTACTTGTCTGAGAGGAGCACAGTCCCCAGAGAGACCTGCAGGGAAAATGGAGTCAGACTGAAGTTCTGAGGCCCAGATCAGCAACCTCTTTGATATATACACTGATTCTAGAAACACAGGAAAGAAGCAAGGCTGTGCCTATAAATGTCATGGATTCTTGGGCTCCTGGGGATAGGGGGATGAAGGTGGGAAAAGTGACAGTTGCTCCCCAATGAAGACAGGTGACAAGAAAATATTTTCAAGGCCCAAAAGGCAAGCTCTATTAACTACCACTTTATAAACATTATCAGGCTTAGGTTATACAAGTGATCATTTTTTAATATATATATAATCATGATGTTTTCGGGCTCTAAGAGCTTTCCAAAATGTAAGATTTGATAATGCATTGAGTGTCCAAATTACTGTAATAATGAACTGTCTCCTGGCTCATTTTTAACATAATTTTGAAATCTATGGCATGGAGAATTGGTTTAATGCTGAAATTTAATACTCCTTCTCTCTGTCACAGCTTGGGATTTGTGCTGGTGCTTCAAACCATTCTCATTGTGATATCGTTAGCAGTCTGTCTTCTTCTCTTAAATTCATAAACAATAGTTTTTTTTGAGTTTGTTTTTTTTCTTCCAAATGCAGGGGAAATGTCAGCTTTGTGTTAATCTTTCAACTGAAAAGTTATACCTGATAGCGAGAACAAAGAGGGTTTGAGAAATCATTGTGAAAGAAAAGGATCTGCTTGTAGGAAGCTAATGACTTAGGCCTGGCTGTGAGACATCACACAAACACATCTGAGAGAAGTGATGGCAGACTTGGTAATCCACTGATTAAACCCTTAGTTGTATTCAGAGGAGTGAGAGCCTCAGTATAGAGTGAGCTCTAGAGAACGGTCTATTTTCCCACTATGGGACTTTGGATTCATGTTCTGGGGGTCCCTAAGACCATCTTCAGGTTCTGTGATTCACTAGAAAGGCTCACTGGACTGAGAAGAAGCTCTCATACTCACAGTTACAGTGTATTGCAGTGAGTGACCACAGGTTAGACTCAGCAAAGGAAAAAGGCACATGGGGCAAACCCAGGAGAAACCAGGCATAAGCTAGTAGTATTCCTCTCCCCAGGGAGTCACTCGGCCAATGCTCAACCTTCCCAGAGGTGATGTGTGACGCGGAGAGGTGCTGAAAGCCAGGGGAGCTCACCCAAGCCTTGTGTGCAAGGTTTTCTGTTGGGGATCAGTCATTAGGCAGGCAGAATCCAGGTGACTGACTAGCTGTTCAGTCTCTGTCCCCCAAGAGCTCAAACCCAGACAGCCCGGCCCACGGCCTCAGGCACGCAAAATGATCTCTTATCAGTCAGGATATTCCAAGGGCTTCGAAGTTATTCCCCAATAACCAGTCAAAGGCCAGTCCTTTCTTTGTAATATGTAGGGTTTGAGTAACCCATTCTGCTGAGTTAATCCTTTACTCACAGTTAATTACTCAACCTCCCTAGAAGTGAGTTTTCCTCCACTAGAAAACTGAGCTAATAAGGAATACCTCAATCAACAGATTATCATGAGAACAAAATACTATATCTAAAATATTCAGAGCCCATAGTAAAAGCTCCATGACATCACTTTTTTTTTTTTCAATTTTGTACCTTAAAAAATTATACCACTTCTGGGAAGATGGAGTGTATGTATGCTTCCCTGCCTCCCCCCACCCCACAAAGTACCACTAGAAGCCCTATATATTGTATATAAAACAAACATAAGAAGACACTGGAAGGTGGGTGGAAAAGACTGACTAGCAACCTGTAACCCAAAGGAATGGCATGGTAATGTGTTCCCTGTGTTTTCTTTAGCCTCATATATCCTGAGTAGGCACTTAAGAATAAGTTTTAAGTGTAATTCCATGGATTTTTTTTTTTGGTAATCTTTACTCTGTTATCATATATACAATCTAACATTTCCCTCTTTTAATCACATTCAGATATGTATTTCAGTGCTGTTAATTACGATTACAATGTTGTGCTACCATCACCACTGTCCCAGTTTGCTAATGCTGCCAGAATGCAAAATACCAGAAACAGATTGGCTTTTTTTTAATTCATTTTCATTGAAATATATTCACATGCCATGCAGTCATACAAAACAAAGCGTACATTAAATTGTTTAAAGTACCATTATATAGTTGTGCATTCATCACCAAAATTAATTTTTGACATTTTCATTACCACACACACAAAAATAATAAGAATAAAAACCAAAGTGAAAAAGAACAACCAAAGTAGAAAAGAACACTGGGTGCCTTCCTTTCACCACCACAACCCCCCTCCCCATTTTTCTACCCCCCCATCCATAAACTGGACAAAGGGGAGTGTGGTCCATATGACTTTCCCAATCACATTCTTACCCCTCATATACTACATTTTTATACAATCATCTACAAGATTCATGGGTTCTGGGTTGTAGTTTGATAGCTTCAGGTATTTACTGCTACCTATTCCAATTCTTTGGAACCTAAAAAGCATTGTCTATATTGTGGGTAAGAGTGTCTATATTGTGGGTAAGAGTGTGCAAAAGGCTATCTTCCATGACAGATATTGAGGCATTCACACAGCCCATTCCTGCTGTGTTTCCCTGTGCGGTTCTTGCTGCCATATCTGCAGCCGCTTTTGGGTTTAAAAAAAAAAAAAACTAATCTGCCTCCAAATGCCAAACCACGGTTTTCCTGCACCGCAGCATGGCTGCCAGACATTCAGCAGGCTCACTCACTCATTTCAGAATGCAGACTCCCGATTTCACCAAGTACACAGTCCCTGTGGATTTAGCAGACCTTGTCCAGCTGGTGCATCACTGGAACTGTTGTTCTGGGTCACTTTCTGACTTTTATCTAGTATTTTTCATGGAGTGTTTTTTGCCCTGTCTCTCCTAGCCACCGTCTTAGGTTCTTCCTGCCTTCTATTTTAAAAATAGAGGAAGGCATGCCAAAATTCCTGTGACTGAAACTTTACTTTGGGAGATCTGGTCCTGAAGAGTGGGTGGAAGATTGTGTGGTGTTCAAATGGACCAATGGTTGACCTTTAGTATCGAGGCCTCCTTTATTTCCTCATTACCTGATGCTACCATTGCATAATAGAAACAGTACTTACAACTACATTGGTGGAGAACCAAGGATTTAGAGCAGCATCCCTCTGGAAAAGTGGCTCTGGAAACTTATAAATGCAAACAAGCCTTTCCAGTGTAAGAGGAAGACCTACGGTAGGGATGGCTGGGTCCTGCATGCAATTTACTACTTGCTCTTCCCATGGTCTCTGCCCCTCCCTGGACTTCAGCTTCCTCTCCTGAGAAACATAGGGGTTCTCATTGATAAAGATCCCCCAGATTGGCTTTTATAAAGGGGGTTTATTTGGTTACAAAGTTATGGTCTTAAGGCCATAAGGTGTCCAAGGTAAGGCATAAACAATCAGGTACCTTCACTGGAGGATGGCCAATGGTGTCCGGAAAACCTCTGTTATCTGGGAAGGCACGTGGCTGGCATCCACTTGCTCCTAGGTTGGGTTTCAAGATGGTGTTCTCCAAATGTTGCTCTTGGGGCGTTTTGTCCTCTCTGAGCTACAGCTCTTCCAAAATGTCACTCTCAGTTGCTCTAGCAGTGGCCCCTTCTGTCTGAGCTTTTATAGGGCTCCAGTGAACTAATCAAGGCCCATCCTAGGGCCACACCTCCATGGAAACATTCAATCAAAGATCACACCCTAACCCAAGGTCTCACTCACAGTTGGGTGGGTCACTTCTCCACAGAAACACTCAGTCAGAAGCTTCCAACCTAGTCAACACTAATATGTCTGCCCCCACAAGACTACATCAACGAACATGGAGTTTTGGGGGGCATAATACATCGAAACTGGCACAACCACCATCCATGACCAAAACATTTCCATAATTCCAAATGGGAACCAGGTATATTTTAAGCCTTAGCTTGCCATTCCCTTTCCCCACTCCATCCCCTGGTAACCCATGTTCTAGATTCTGACTCGATTAGTTCATTTATTCTAATTTTTTCAATCAGTGAAAGAATGCAATATTTGTCCTTTGGTGTCTGCCTTATTTCACTCAACATGATGTCTTTATGGTTCATCCATGTCATTGCATGCATCAGGACTTTATTCCCTGAGATGTCTGTCACTTGGTTTTGTAACCAGCTGGTGATAAGACAAAGATCTTCTGGAGCTTCAGCCCTCCAGTCAGGAAGGTCTGCCCAAGGTGAATGCAGTGGGCAGGGTTTTCCCTGTCTTTCTGTCCTGAGCTTTTGCTTGTCAGTTGATTGTCCGTCTGTTTCCCAGGGATAGACCTCCCTCTCTCAGGTATTTGAAGATGGCAGACCTTTGTCCCAGGCTGTCCATCTCCATATTTTTTATACTCCTTTCATTGTCTGAAGATGCTTTTGCCTGGAAAGCAAATTCTGAGAGGAGGGTTCACCAGAGAGGACTTCCCAAGTCAGTCTTTCCAAGCTGAAACAGGGCCAGGGACCCATGAAGGAGGTGCAGACTGGCACCATGGTGCCCTGAGGATGGGATCAGGAAGGGCTCCAAGAGTTTCCCCAATGGCTCCCCAAAGCTGAGCTCCCCTGGCCTGCCCAGCAAATGCAGCCTTTCAGCTAACTGCCCCCCAACCCTTGCTGCTCTGAGGAAGTGCAGTGTCTTTTTTATCACCACCATCTCCACCCCTGATTGGGGGGTTTGGAACAAATGCTGCCCTCAGATCCAGGCCCCCAGTGATCAGAATTCACTAATCAAAAGCTGTGATCAGTGATCAGCTATGCCCACCCCTGGTCTTGGGGAAGAAGATTTTTATGTCCCTTCCTTTCACCAATGAGCTAGGCAGGACCTAGGGCCCATTGTGGCCTCTCACAAGAGTAGAAAAGGTGCCAGTAGCCCTGCACAGAGAGAGTGATTTAGAATTCGTTATTGCAATTTATCTGCCTCTTCCTTCCGCTCTTCCCTGGATGCTGAAAAGTGTCCTTTGGGCCTCTGAAGTTTTGAAATAGCTGTTTCAGCCAGTTTCTGCTGTATAATAGTTGCTTTGGTGGGAGAACTAAATCCCAGAGCTCCCTCTCCACCATCTTCCCATATAGTCTATATTCTGTCATATGTGGGTACTAATGTCTCTCCTGTGTTAGCTTAGTGGAAAGAGATTCTCTTAAATGTCTGGAGCCAATAAATCTCCCAGTCTTTGACGAGTGGATCTCCATGTGTGTTAGGGCATGCAGTAGTTTGAATTATGTACCCCAGAAAAACATATTCTTAATTTTAATCTGTTACTGTGGGAATGAACCCATTGTAAATAGAACCTATTTAATTACCCTTAATTTTGATGCTATGAACAGTCTTCACATATACACCATTGGATATATACCTAGAAGTGAAATAGTTGCATATAAGGAATGTGCATGTTCACCTTTGGAACATACAGCCAAATAGGTCATCATTGTGGTTTGCACTCCCACCAGCAGTGTCTCAAACACCTGATTGTTTTCTTCATTTTTAAAAAATGGTGGCCATCTCATTATGGTGTAGTGATATTTGTGGTTTTAAAATGCATTTCTCTTGTGACTTATGAGTTGAGCATCTTTTTCTATGTTGTTTGGGGTATTTGTGAAGTGCTTGTATAAAACATTGACTTATTTTTCCAGTGTGAAACCAGTTGATTTCTTACTGACTAGTCAGCATTCCTTATTTTTTCTGGATACAAATCTTTTGTCAGTTACATGTGCTACAAATATCTTCACCCATCCCACACTAGCTGTTTGATAATCACTGTCTTTGGATAAACAGAAATTTGTAAATTTGATGTAGCCCAAGTTACAATCTTTTATTTTGTGGTCATGTTTTTTCCATTCTATTTAAGAAACTTTTTCATATTTTAAGTCTGTGATATGTTCTTCTATATGATCTTCTACAAGCTTTTTAAAATTTTGCCTTTTACATTTAAATTAATCCACCTAGAATCCAGTTTTTTGGGTATGATGCAAGGTAAATGTTAAGTTCCTTTTTCCCCCCACATAATTAAACAATACTCTTCCAGTGTTGTGCAGATCCACCATTGGCATTAACCAGGGGTCCAAGTGTGGGCAGATCTGTTCTGTGCTGCTGGATTGCTCTAAATATCTGTTCCTATGCTAATGCCACACTGTTTTAATTATGGAATACTTTAGTATTATCTGGTGGATTGCCCTCCAATGTTTTCCTTATTCTTCAATATTTTCTTGACTATTCTTGGCCTTTGGTATTTCCATATACATTTTAGAATCACTTGTTCATATTTTTAGAATAACTGTGAAACTCTGGAATTACATTGAATTTACCTGTAATTTGGAAGGAATTGACTTTAAAATGAGAGTTCTTCCAATCAATGGATGTCTCTAATGTTATGTAGGTCTTTAATTTCTTTTAGTGATTTTTGTAGTTTTCTGTGTAAATGTCTTATACATCTTTTTAGATTTATTCTTAAGTATTTGATGTTTCTACAGCATAGAAAATAAAAGGATTCCAAATTTTATTTTTTCTGTTTGTTGCTAGAATTTAGAAATGCAATTGACTTTTTCTTATTGGCTTTGTATGAAAAAATCTTGCCAAAGTCAAGTATTCATTCTAATCACTTATTTGTAGATTTGTTTTGATTTTCTACATATCCAATCATGTCATCTGCAAAAATTGAGAGTTTCTTCCTTCCTTTTCAATCCTGGTCCTTTTATTTATTTATTTATTTTCTTTCCTTGTTTTAACGGACTCTCAATAAGATATGAATAGATATCATGTGAATGGACACCCTTAAGTCTTTCTGGAAATGAAGAGAAAATGTTCAATATTTTGTCATTAAGAATAATGTTTGTTGTAGATTTTTTTGTAGATACACTTTACCAAATTAATTTCTATTCTATTTCTCTCTGTCCCTGTTTTCTAAGAATGGGTATAAAATTTTATCAAATGCTTTTTCTGCATCTTTTGAGCATATCATATGATATTTCTCCTTTTATTCTCTTATGTGAATTACATTGAAAAGACTTTTGAATTTTAAACCAATCTTCAATTCCCAGAACAAAATCCCATTTGATCAAGATATATTAGCATTTCTGCATATTTCTAGATTGAGTTTGCTAATGTTTTGATTAGAAATTTTGATTAGGTGGTGGCCTATAACTTTTCTTTCTTTTCCTTTTTGGACTAAGGTATCAAGATTTAGATGGCATAATAAAAAATAGTAGGACAGGTTTCATGTTTTTCTAAGTCTAGAAGAGCTTATAAGAAATTTTTCCCTCTTAAATGTTTGGCAAAATCATAAGCTGGAATAAGCCTAGACCCAAGAGTCCCAGACCCCCGTGAGTCCACACTGACCAACATTGGCTTTTACATGAACTATGCATTGAACATTTTGTATTATACCAAATACAAATGTCTTTTCTATTGAGTTTGTATAATTTTACTACACCAAATACAAAATACAGTTTGGTATAATAGTATTATGATTGTATTACAATTGTATTATAATCATATACAAGTATAATAATTATAATTGTATACAATTATTCAATTAGGTATAATTGTATTATACCAAATACAAGATGTCTTTTGTAGTGAGTTTGAAGTCAATTATTTCAGTGATGACCAAGAAAATATTCTCACCTCTAGGGGGCAGTAACACCTCCAAATGGGTGAAGCTGGGTGAGGGTTCATGGGATATGAAAACAGATTGGCTTTAAATAGCTGAACATTGTTTATTGGGGCTATTTTGAAAACAGTTGGATGTGTAAGAATTGGAATTTGACACTTGTGGGTTTTTCTAACAGACCCAGCATGTTGTGAAGAAGTGAACAGCAGACAGGGCCACCATACAGAGGATGAGTCTGGCTTATTTGTATGACACCTCCCCACATTCCTCCCAAAACTGAAATGAGGCGTTAATTTTTCATTAGCTCCACCACAAGTAAAGATATAATGGGATAAAAATACATGTAGACTTACTTCCAGCTATAGGATTTCTTCATGGTTGTCCCCTTGCTTCATTTCTTGCCAGCCTCCCCTCAGCTAGGGACAGCTCATCAACCATCACAGGAAACATTCTAGATCTCTCTAGGTGACAGAGTCCCAAAATGACCCCAACCCAAAAGAAAGGAAGATATTTTGCAGGGAATTTGTTCTTCACCTCCATCAAAGTCTCCATTTTCTGTCTCAGGATTAATCTCTTAGTAGAATTAACGACAATGAGGACCTCTAGATCCTTTGGGAGAAAACTACTATGAGACAAATGGGTGCATTTACTCAATCCCTTTGGCCCAAACATGATGATCATGAAATAACTTGAAATTTGTCCAATTTTCCAAAGGTGAAAATTACTTTCAACCCTCATATTGTGTAAGAGTGTACTATTTTAATCCATAAGATGCTAAATTTTCTTTTATAATAACTGGCTTGGGAAATCATTGCCCTACATTCAACTTCTAAATTTACCACACCTACTTTTTTGGAGGGGTGGGGGAGATGTAGCATGTTAATAATTTGTAAACATCTTCACATGCAGACAAGTCTACTTGGACTACTTTACCTTCTAGAACAGCACTGTCCAATGCAGTAGCCAGTAACTACATATGGCTAGTTGAGTTTAAATAAAATAAAATTTAAAATTCAGTTCCTCATATGCATTAGTCACTTTTCAACTATTCAACAGCTACATGAGGCTACATGAGGCAGCACAAATTAGAAAATATTCTATCATTGCAGAAAGTTCTATTAGACAGAGCTGCTCTGGAGGTATCCAGTTACATTTACTTTTTGTTTTTTAATTTCTAATTTGAAATAATTTAAAACTTACAGGATAGGTGCAATAATGAAAATCCCATTTTACCACTTTTGCTTTATCATTCTCTTTATCTATTTATCATCTAAGTATGTATGTATGTATGTATGTATGTATCTAGCTATCTAGCTATCTATCTACCGATCTATCTATTCATCTGTTTGCTGAACATTTGAGAGCAGGTTTTTTACATCATATTCCTTAAACACATGATATTTTCATGTACATTTTCTGTGAAAAAGGATGTTGACTTATGTAATTACCTTAAGTGCAATTATCAACTTCAAGCAATTTAACGTTGATATAAAAATTATATTCTACATTCCAATTTTTTCTTATGTCCCAATTATGCCCTTTTGAGCCTTTTCTCCTGCAATCTTAGATCCCCTCCAGGTCTCATGTATTGCATTTAATTGTCATTGCCTGTTTAGTTTACCTTTCTTTTTCTCAAATTATGCAAGCATGTATACAACATATATCTTCCCACCCCAATCCCTTTTAAGCATAGTCTTCAGTGGGATTAATCAAATTTACAATGTTACAGTACCCTCACCACCATCCATTACTGTAACTTTCCATTTACCCCAAACAGAAACCCTACACTCATTTTGCATTAACTCCCCATTGCCCTGTTCACCTCTTGTACTCTACTTTCTGTCCCTATGAGTTTGCATATTTTCTGAAATTCTCTTTGTGGTTACCATGGGGCTTAAATTTAACATCTTAAATCTATTACTATCTCTTTTGCTTTGATACCAACTTAATTTCAAATAGCATACATAAACTATGTTCCTATACCCTACCATCTCATCCACCTTTATATAAATTTGTCACAGATTATGTATTTATGCAGCATGAGTTCAAAACCATTGATTTATCATTACATTTTATACATTGTATTTATATTTACCCATGTCATTATCTCTACCAGAGATCTTTATTTCTTTATATGGCTTCAGTCAATTATCTGTTGTTCTTTCCTTTCCACCTGCAAAACTCCCTTTAGCATTTTTTGTAGACCAGTCTACTGGTGACAAAGTCTCTCAGCTTTTGTTTATCTGGGAATGTCAAATCCCTCCCTCAGTTTTGAAAGACACTTTTGCTGGATGTAGAATTTGAGATTGGCAGTTTTTTGCTTTTAGCACATTAAATGTCTTCCCACCGCCTTCTTGCTTCCATAGTTTCCAATGAAATATCAGCATTTAATCTTGTTGAGGCTCCCTTGTATGTGATATGTTGTTTCTCTTTTGCAACTTTCAGAATTCTCTTTTTATTTTTGGCATTTGACAGTTTGATTATAAAATGGTGTGGGGTGGGTTTGCTTGAATTTACCCTGTTTGGAGTTTGTTAAACATCTTGGATTTATATATTCATGTCTTTCATTAAATTTGAGGAGTTTTCAGTCATTATTTTTTTTGAATAAAGAAATATTCAAATATATTTTCTGTCTTTCTTTTCCTACTGGGACTCCCACAAAGTGTATATTGGTACACTTGGTGGTGTCCCACAGGTTCCTCAGGCTCTGTTCACTTTCCTTCATGTTTCTGCTCCTCCACCTGGATGATTTCAATTGTTTTATCTTCAGGTTCACTGATTATTTCTTCTGCCAGCTTCCATCTGCTGTTGAACTCCTCTAGGGAATTTTAAATTTCTGTTACTGTGGTCATCAATTTTGTTTGATTTCTTTTCATAATTTTTAACTCTATTGATATTTTCTTTATGTTCATCTCTTGCTTGCCTGATTACATTTAGTTCCTTGTCTACATTTTCCTTTAACTCTTTGAGTATATTTAGGACCATTCTAAAAAGTTCATTATCTGGAATATCCCAGATCTGATCCTCCTCACTGGTAGTTTCTAATGCTTTAACCTTTTCCTTTGTCTGGACCATCACTTCCTATTTTGTTTATTTATTTTTTTTTTAATCTTTTGTTGAAACCTGGACCTTTTAGTAGTTATTGGGTTATCACTGTAATCTAGACTCCGAGTTGTATCCAGCTAGGGTTATGGCAGACTTTTCTTGAGTGCCAGGAGCTAACAAGAAGAAGAAGGAGAAGGAGAAGGAGAAGGAGAAGGAGAAAAAGAAAACACCTTTCTTTGTCTTTGCAGATTGACCTGTGCTTGAGTGCTCTACCACACATACTTACCCATACAATGAGTTTAGACACTAGCTCCAGGCTAATGTGTGAGGTCCTCTCTGGCCCTTTCTGTGCATGCATCTTGTTTTAAGCATGTGTATTTGGCTCTAGGAAGTCCTCCATTTACATGGTTTTGAATGTCCCCTCTTCTCCAGGGAACAGTTTCCTCATGGGCCTGGACACAGTGCTGTATATTTCACAGCCAGCAATCCCTTGCCCCAGGCAGCCACTTGACTGCTTTCCCAAAGCATTCTGTAGGGGAGTCTTGTGAGCTACCTTCTATGCATAGGGCAAGTTCTGGTTCAGCAAGTCCCTCAGGCCACCACCAGACAGACTGCATCAGATATACATGCTGCCAGTATGTACACAAGCGTTACTCTCTTCCCTTGAAATGAATCCATACTTGGAGCACAGCCAGCTCCCTTCTAAGCCAGTGAGAGGCAAAGGAAGGGCCAGCCGGGGCACCATGTGATCCTTCTGCTTTTAAGTAGACTTTTTCTTGATTTGGTGCTTACCCTGTTTCTGCAGTCCTCTAACTGTTTACTGGAGCTTTGAGAAAGATGTTTCTAACAGTTCTTGCTGATTGTTCAAAGCTTTCAAAAGAAGATAGAGCCCGCTGGAACTATCAAGTGTCCCATGAGTGCAGATCATTGTACTTTAAGGAGGAGACCAAAAGTAAAACCTTAGAAAGTTTTTAATATAAAGTACATAGTTTTAATTAAAGCATGCCCCATGCTGAACACACACTCAAATGTAAATAATATGCAAAATTCAAAAATTCTCAAAGTTGTCTGTGGATTAAAAAAATATAGATATTTGTAATATTTTATTGTAAGATTTTCATGTTTCTCTTCGTGATGTCTGAAATGCCTTCACAGTGCCCTTATGCAATCATTTAGAATTGGCTACTATATTTAGCACACAATTTAATTGAATAATTATACATAAGGACCCAAACAAGTATAATTGGAATGAAATTATCAAGATTAATTTCAATAATTAGTTGCATGTATTTCTGCTATATCAAGGAATCTCTTGCTCAAGTGACTCCTTAAAATATTTATGAATCCTATAAAGATGGTGATGCTTAGTTACTGGCATTAAGTGTAGTTCCAGAGGAAGGAAATATCTCCAAATGGAGGAAACTCTGGGGTATGCAGTCAGCGAATGGTTCATCATAAAGGGAAAAAACAAAAAAAATGGTGAAACTATAGAATGAAATTCAAGAAAGTGCTGCCTCTGCAGTAGTCAACAGGGAGAAAATGTTGCACTGCCCCCCACCTGCTGCCTAGTGCATCATCATTCATCTCTAGTACGTTGGATTCTCAATGACTGCTTTAGTCAATGCTCAAATCTGGTTAGGCCAGAAGTTCCCAAGCTTTCATGTGCTTATGAATCGACTACAGAGTTTGTGAAAATGCAGATTCCTGGGCTCTGTCCTCGTAGATTCTGCATCATTGGGTCTGAGTCAGACCCAAGCATCTGCATTTTCAAAAACATTCCATGTTGTCAGATGCAGTTATTTCAAGCTCTGCCTTTTAAAAAGCATTACCCAAAGTATTTTCTTTATAGGGTCTCTCATCTAAACTATTAACCATTTTCAAAATGGATAAGAACATGCAGTAGAGAATCGGGTAAATCTGGGTTAGAATCCTAGATCTCTATACTTGGTCTTATTTACTTTGGAAAAATTACTGTTTTAATACTGAAGTTTTGTTGTTGTTGTTGTTTTGTCCCATCAGTAATTGCTGTTGTAGTTCTCACCTCTCCTTAGTGTCCATCATCACTCTAGAAACATATGCTCAGTTTCTATTCAGAACCTTATGTGTGCCAGAAGATTTCTTCCAGGCAGCTGTGTAGCATCCTGTTGGATTTATAGCTCAGTAATCATGAGAGTCACAGAGCTATTTTCTTCCTCTCTATAGCTTTAGAATTGTTGCCTTTTCTCTTATCTTTCTTGCTGTCTTTTTCTCTCTTCCACCCTTTTGTTCTTTATTTTACTTCATTCTTTCCTTCATAACATTCTCCCTCCCTTTCTCCCTTATTTTTTCCTTCTCTCCTTCCCTCCTTCCTTCTCTCCTTCTCTACCTTCTTTTCTTATAGTTCAAACTCTGATTTTTGTTCTTAAGATTATAATTTATCCCATATTGCCCACATTATAAAAACAATATGAAATATGTTTCAATTGAGAAATTTTATTACTGAGGTTTTCAAGTATCCATATTCTACTTTTAAATTCATTGGTCTAGGTCATTTTATTGACAGAAATAAAAATTTTTAAAGATTTTTGAAAGTTGAGGTTCCCTGTCTTCTGCTACTAACAGTGACTGTTCAAGGAGATCCATAGACAGAAAACAATCTTAAGACTCTAAACAGCAGCTCGCAAGCATTGTGTCTGCATCACCACAGAATACCTCCTGATGCATTTTTAAGTACTAGGTACAAAATGTCAGTTTTTCTTCAAGTTGCATACTGTGACACTGGACTGTTTCATATTTATTGAAAAATGTTTTCATTTTATTGTTGCTCAGTCCAACAATTAAAAATTTTTTCCTTATTCATGAGTAGTTTAGCTAATTAAAAGATCAAAACCTCACCCCAGTTATTGATTCACTAGAGAAAATGAAAGAGAGATGTGCTATAAATAGCAAGGGGTTCTTGATATATTTTGTGTATCTTTAATTTGATTTTTGCACATAATTGCAAGGCTCTAATCTGTGAAATCTGCCTGGCATAGTTGGGTTTTTTCTTTGTTTTGTTTTTCGAGTGTGTATGCACGTGTGCATAAAAGTATATATGTTAATGTACGTCAATCTACTACCAAAATAATATCAGTTCTTTGAATAGGATTTCAACTAGGAGGGTAGTTTTAGAGTGAGCAACCCATGTTCTTTTGCTTTATTTCCTACAAAATCAAGAAAACACATTGGGGAAACAGCCAGTTGGATCTGGGGTATAAATGGTTCATGAAGCCATTTTTTTATATGTAAAATAACTGACTTGATATGAAAAAGAAAAACAGAACTCTGTGTTCCTGATCTAAAGACACTTTTGTTTAAAATTAACAAAAGAAATTTTCTGTATTCTCATTAATTATATTGACATTCATTTACTCATTATTTCAGTTTTTTATTCAACACAATTGAATATGTTTTATGTGCCACTCAAAAATGATTAAAACAAAAGCCTTGCTCTTTGGGGCCTCCTACTCCAGTCCAAGAGGTGGAACATGTAAATATTTGTCTTTTACATAGCTGACACCCAGAGTAGAACATAGACTTCAAGCATCCAAATACTCAACTTCTTATGCCACACACTTGGACACTGCTGGACATTTTCTCAAGCTGAACTCAATTCCTGCAATGACCTCCCAAGGCCCATGGGAGAGGGGAATTTAAGGTTGGTATTTGATGGCCTCTTCAAATGTCCCCTTTTCTATGAGGTCTTCCTGCCTTCTTCTTCCTATATCAGGCTCCCACCCACACCACCCTCAACCTTCCTTCCAGACAAAATCAATTGTTCCTTTGTTCTAAACCCCTGGAACATGTGTTTGTATAGCAGCCATCCCACTGCATGAACAGTTGTGGATTGCATTTATTTTATTAGATAGACTATGACGCCTTTGAAGGCAAAGGTCTGCCACTCTGCGTGTCCGTACAGAGTTATCTGGTCTGCTGTAGTTATTCAGATAAGTGTGCTGAGTTGTACTGATCACACAGGATAACCCATGACCATAGTTCTATAGCTGCCCTGTCATCACCTGCCTTTTTTCTTCCCAAAGTGCCACAGCATGATTTGTATTAAGGAATGAACACAGCCCTCCTATGAATGGCTGTGAGATTAACTTCTTCCTATCCTCATGGAAAATGATTAGGGCAAACAACTGGACACCATAGTCTAGTCCAGTTGACACATAAAATTAAATATCACAGGCCACACGGACATGTTAACATGCTTTGGCCAGGAAGTCGTTTCTTAGTCTGTGATGTTAATAAAACAGCAACTAAGGTTGTGGATCAGTTGATTGATAAGTACAATGCATAAGGTTTCACATGTTCTTAAATTCATCCCCAACCGGAGCCTTGTGTCAGAAAAGATCCAAGACTAAACTGAATTAAATATTCAATTTAAGGAGGAACCCATCCACTGGCACAAATTGTTCCCAAAATATAACATAAATGTACCCCAACACAGTACCTTAGGCTCATCACTTCTTCTTTCAGGGTATTTATAATATAATTCAAGTAACATTTTATTTTTCTCTTACCATTTAGGCCCCACTTCTCCCTTTGTAATATCTCACCTTTTGTATGCTGTGGGAAAATGGTTAGAAATAATTAAATTTTAACTTATGAATTCTGGGCATGGCTCTATGTGAAAAGGAAAATCACTACAAAATGTAGGCAGTAAAATGAATCTGAAGTGTGTTGCTCATGTAATTGTCTCCAAGGAGACCCAGGCATAAATCATTGCCATGGAGACCACATGGGCCCTCACTGCCTGAAATTATTAGCACAGATATTCAGCTGGGGCTTGTCTTTTGGGAGGAAATATTATAAATATGTAGGCCAAGCCTGCCAGCCTTTGCCAGACACCAGGTGCTCAGGTGGAGTGGGGAGAGTGTCAAAGGTGGGTTACAGGATGCAGCAACTCCAGGGTTCTGCTCCGGCATCAAGGATGGAAGACCTCAGGGGCTGAGCTCTTGAGAAACCTCTTATGCCTGAGGACAGATGGGAACACAGTCAGCAAAAAATGCAGCAGAAGGGTAGCAGGTAACCAGCCACTCCAGAACAAACACTCCGCCCTCAAGAAGCAAAGTTTGGGAAGAGGCTGACCAAAAAGCAACCATTCCTGTGCCTTGTCTGGCCTGGCCAGAGTCCTTCTGAAGAGTGGTGGGTATGGTAGGGGTCCCCCTGTGAGGCAGCCATGCTGTCAGAGGTGGCCAGAAGAATGAAAGGACAAATGATGCTCTGTTTTCCATCTAGATTTTCTGGAGCTTGTTTTTTTAGGATAATAATAGCTAACATCACCACCAGAACAACTCTGACAACTGTATTAATTGCAGCAACCACTTACTGATCCCCTGGCTTATCAGGGGTGGGTTTGGCATTCTAGATGTCAGCTCACAAGTCTTGGGAGCCTGGGAAAGGGAGCCCAGAGCCAACCCTGCCCTTCATTTTAGCAGTTGCCAGTGATCACAGGACACTCAGCTGGTGAAGAGAATGACAATAATGCCAGAAAATATTTTATAGATTATTGGGAATCATGAGGCATGCAGGGTAATTGCTGACTGGTGACCCACTCCTGGGGTAGGGGAAGAAAGGGTCAGAAAGGCAACTGTCCGAAGGTTGGCCATTGTGTAGCAGGCACGTGACAGTCCCCTTCAGATTTGGGACAATTCACACTCAGGTTTTATATACAAAACCAGGAAATCTGTTTCCTGAAGGTCTGTTTTAATTAATGTGAGTCTGAAAGTTCATGATATTTAAAAATCAAATTTTAACCCTTTGGTGACTTATTTATTGAGTAGAGACTCCATGATTTCTTCACTTTTCTTAACTTCCAATGGCACAGTTTTGGATATGCAGTATGATGCTCTTTGAGAACTAAGGTGTCCCTACATCTTCTGTGACACTTTCCAGATTCACATGAGCTGTCTCCCTCTAGCTGCTCACCCACTGTTTTATTCCTGTATAGTTAGTGTTTGTCACTGTCACTTAGCTAGGTCTGATTTGGGTTAATTGTGCATGCAACCATTTTCCCAACTGGATTGGGAGCCTGTTTTGGGAAATGTCAAGGTGCTGTTTATCCTTGTGTGCTCCTCTCATTCACTCACTCACTCATTCATTCATTCATTCAAAAATGAAGAAAAAAAATGTTCATCACACACCTAAGTGGTAGATATTGAGGACATATTGAAGAAAAATGACAAGGCCCCTAGAAAAGAGGCACAAAGTCATGAACAAACTGTATACAGATGTGGCAGCTGGTTCTGTGCCAGGGAGAAGACTTCATGGTCTAAGGAAGAGAACAGAAAACACCAGAGAGATCTGCTGCAGAAGGACAGATGGGCATTCAGGGATGGCCACACTCAAGGGTGAGAGCAGTTGAGCCCTGAGAAGAACCAAGAAGGAAGCTTCTGGACTAAGGGGAAAGCGAGTGCCAAAGCCTGGAGAGCCAAATAAGTGGGGGTTGTGATAGGGACTGGAATAGCTGAGTAGTTGAATGTGTGGACAGACAGAGATAATGAGGAGCTGTGTCTCCTTCTGAGCAAAGTGGAGCATGGTGAATGGTGTTGAGTATCACTTAAGCTTTTAAAAGAGTCACTCTAACTTTTTGAAGAGATTGGAGGAAAGCAGAAACAGCCATTCAGAAAAGATGGTGGTAGCTTGGCCCTGGCTGAGCCAGTCTGGGAGATCTCCCTCCCTCACTGAGGCTCTGTTAAGGCCCAGAGATTAGGTGGTGATGGTTAGAACTCAGGAGCGAATGATCCCATCACACAACTGCCTCGGGTAATGGGCTTGGGACTGTATGTGAAATAGGGAAAGGATATTACAGAGTTGTCCAGCTGGTTGCCTGTGCAAACGCATGGACTGCAAGGAGGTTGTAGGCATGCCCAAATATCGATTCCCTCAGCACTTGAGGAGGCTGGGCAGGCTCTAGGACTACTGGAGCATACAGCCACCCCCTCGAGGCTCCGGCAACCTCCTCCATTGGCCCCAGTGTGCTGCTGTACAAAACTGATCACTTTCTACATGTGCTGTGATGTAGACACAGTCAGGGAGGCACAGCAGACACCAATGTTTCTCAAACAGGGTTCCTAAGGAGTGTGTTGCTGTGAGATGATCTTGGGGAAGTAAGAGGCCTCCATGAGCAAATAAATTAGGGAATGTTTGGCAGAATGCTGTAGGCTCCATCTTATATTCACATTTTGGAGGTTTACAATGGCATTAGCATACTAAAGACTCAAAGGAGTCTTAGCAAAAGGCCCTTTTATATTGGCTTTTATAAAGGGGTGTATTTGGCTATAAATTTACAGTTCTGGGGTCATAAAAAAGGCCCTTTTTAAATTTTGCTTAATTTGGGGTTTCTTAGACATGTTTGACAATGGAGCTGATTTTTTTAACACAATACATATTAAGATTCCATAGTATGCACATCAAGATATTGACATGCACAGAGGGTTTTTGAAGAGGCCAAATGAAGAAATAGAACAGAAAAAAATGGAGATCAGAAACACAAAGATTGAAAAAAATGGAACAACCTTAATGAACGCTTATGCAAAATACTTATAAACAGATTCATCAAAGGTGTGCATTTGCAAAGCATGATCACGTCTCATGCTTGTGAAGGGGTAGATCAAGAATCATCATGTGAAGTTTATGAAGAGAACATGAAAACTCAGGAAAGAGAACTGGCTTGCCCATGGTGAGGAGTCTAGTTCTAGAAAAAGATGGGCCTTGAATCTGACTCCAAATGCAACACTGCAGGCTGCTTCCATCTGCTGCTGAAGTACTTAATAATTTCTGAGGAAATTTCAGAGTAGAAATCACACTGAATAGGCTCTTCAAAGAACATGGAAAATAACTCCATCAGTAAAACAACATCCTCCTCAGTCCAGGTTGTGGATAGCTTCTGCTTAAAGAACTCATTTCCTCATTTGGGATGGTGGTCACCAAGTGAAGACAAAGCAGTTAAATTATTTGATTTAAGCAACTGGAAGTAATCATTACTGCACTCAAAGGGAGCTAGAGTAGAGATTTTCATCAGCAGGATCTTTGTTTTTAGAAAGGCCTGCTCAATTTTCAGGCTATTCTGTCTCCACTATTAAAATGCCCAAATTAGAATGGACCAGTTACTCTCACACACATAAACACAACCTACATCTTACATAGATCCATAAGTATGAAGTGTCCACAGCCACATCTGGCTACTGAAGAGTTTGGTTATGAACACAGCTGGTAACCTGATATAATTTGCCATCTGTTGTCATGACTGTACACCTCCTAATGAAATTTCACTGCCTGATTGGCCCATGGTGAAATCAATTCATAATCTACTGTCCTTAAAATTCATAAAGAACTCAAGATTGGAAGACAACTTATTAAGTAACTGAACCGAGATGTAACCCTGAGCTGTTTTGATGTTGAGAATCCAAATAGAAATGCATAAATAGAATTTAGTAAATGCAATAAAGGCCATGTCCATTTTAACTCAAAGGACAGATACCACATTTTAGGAGCCTAAGGTAAAGATCTATATCTCAGAAGGGGCATTATGACTACAGAAAGCATTTCTTTCAAACAAAAATTACATGATCTCAGTTTCAAACAGCCTACATTCTACCTGTCTTATTGATTGTTTAATTTTCTCCTTGGATCACTTCCATGGTTCATTGTCCTCCTGTTTTATCTCATTAACTACGAACTTAACATTTCCCATATCTCCTAACTTTTCATCAGTTTTAAAGATCTTTAAATGCTAAAACCTCTATACCAGTTGCTATTGAACTGAGATTTTCTCCCCTGATTTTGAACAACATTGTCTCTCATACAATTGTTGTACTCTGAACTCTTTCTGATCACTCACTGACTCACTCCTGAAACTGCCTTTGTTCTGTTCAGAAATTATAGACCTTTGGTTCCTCAAACCATCCTTTGGTCTCACTTCTTCCCCTGGCATTCATAGGTTACCAAAACAGGCCTGTGTTTGTGTATACCTTCTCTGGAAAGCATTCCTAATCCCTGACAAATGTGCAAGTACAACAATAGATGTTGCTATGCTAGAAACATTCAGATGGAAAATTCTACCCATATGATAGGAAAAGCTGTAGAGATATAAGGAAGTGATGGGAATGAAGTAGAACTTTGTGGAAATTTAGCACAAGTAAAAAACTCCAACATTCTGGGCTTCCTAAAGCTCATTAAGATATCCAGTCCTCAGTGTGAGTGTGTTGATGGGAAGCGGCGTGGCTCAGCTGTGGAAAAATGAAACCCAATCTGTACGATGCATGCATTCCTACTCTCTGAGAATAGTAAATATTCTTGGTCGCTGTGCATATTATATGCCACAGCAGCCACAGTGGAAGAGTCAGGGAGGCAGATTCAGTGGGAGCTTGGCTTGCTTCTCTCTGAACTGGCACTTATCAGCAGGGCAGGGAGGCAAACAGTGGAGGAGGCTGAGGAGGCTGTTTTTCACATGGAGAAGAAAAGTCTGATTTTGAATATTCATTTAACTCTCCCTGCTTCAACATTGCCTAGATCAGATTGTTTCTGCTGAATTCACCAATAAACTATTAACTAAAATTTCTTAACTATGATGATATCTGCGTGATGATATCTGTGTGCAGTACATGAAGCTAACACTCCACATCATAAAATCCACATGAATCTCTTCTTTCTGCAAGAATTTAGCATTTTCTTGAGTGAAAACATAAATATTAGCCCAAAACATAATTTCTGAGAATGTCGTCAGAAAAGACAATGGGGAGTGTTTCAAATGAAAAAGTTACATCAAACTGAGATTGGATAATAAACCATAAAACATTCAGAGACACCCCTCTAGGTAACAAAAGTGCTATGTAATACTGCTCTAATTTAAATTTATTTATTGGATACAGTTTTAGTTTCCTAGGCTGCTCAAAGCAAATACCATGAAGTGGATCAGGTTAAATAATGGGAATTTATTAACTTACAGTTTTGAGGCTAAAAGAAAGTCCAAATCAAGGTGTCATAAATGCAATGCTTGGTCCCTAAGACTGTGGCATTCTTGGACTGGTTAATGGCAACCCTTAGTCCTTAGCTAGTCACATGCCAGCATCTCCTTGTCTCTCCCTTTTCTTCTGGGTTCGGTGGATTTCAGCTTCTGGCTGTTCTATCCGTGGCTTTTCTCTGTCTACCTGAATTTCATTCTCTTAGAAAGAACTCCAGGAATAGGATTAACACCCATCCTGATTGAGGTGGGATATACTTTGACTGAAGCAGCCTCATCAAAAGGTCCTAGTTGTAATGGGGTCACATACACAGGAATTGATTAAGAATATTTTATTTTGGGGTCTGTCTTCAAGCCACCACAGATACTCAAGTGGAATATCCACTTCATTTACAAAAGGAATGTATAGAAATCACTTCCTTAATTATCTCATATCCTATGCTCCAGCCTTCATCTTTGTCTAAACTGTGCCCCATTTATTGCTGTGGATAACAAGTACATTCCTTCCACATCTCTTGCACCATTGTTTCCATGGTAACTAATGTGCTTTAATGAGAACAAAGCACAGAGGACTAAAATAAAGTAATAAAAGTAAAGGGATAAAGAGTTATTAGGCTGAACAAATACAAAACTAAAACTATGATTATGTGAAGTGCTATCAATTTTATCAACACAGATTTGCAAAGGCATACCAGACTCAAGTTTCAGCTGTCTATGAATTATACCAATAACAAATCACCCCCTTATAATAAGATGCGGCATGTACTTTTTTTTTTTTCTGCAGAACCCAACTTTCCAAATTAACAACTGCTTTTATTAGTTTTCTTGAGTGAAGCAACAACAAATTAGGAATATTCCCTATTCAGGCCCCATTTATTTTCCACAGAGTTAAAATGAAGTCAAACCTTTTGAGGAACATAATTCTAGCATTGTTATACAATCAGAGTGATCTGACTGGCAGTGGTAGGCTTTGGGGGCAATTTTTAAATGAGAGCATGTCTTAGTTTCCCAGCTGCTATGACAAATATCACTTAATGAGTTTGCTTAACAGCAGGAATTTATTGGCTCATGGTTTCAGAGTCTAGAAGACTTTTGTTTCCTCCTACAGTGAGTAGCATCTGGCTGGCCAGCGGTCCATGGATTCCCTAACTTTCCCATCACATGGGGATTTCCTTACCTCTTTCTTCTGCTTTGCGCTGACTTCCAGCTTCCAGCTCATCCCCATGGCTTTTTCTTCCATGTCCAGTTTCCTTTGTGTATAAGGACTTCTTCCACACTGGATTAAGGCCCATCCTCATTTAGTTTGGGCACACCCTAACTAATTACATTTTCAAAGGCCCTCTTTAAAAGTAGGTTCACACCCATAGGACCAGCAGTTAGTACTGTTATGATTATGTCTTTTTGAGGGGCATGATTTAATCCCCAAGAAAGCATGAATGTGGAAGTAAAATTAAGTTTCATCCATAATAAATAGCAGTAAGGTATAAAGGAACTTTTAAAAATAGGTCTATTCAGTGAAATGAAATAACTAAAAGTAAATGGAGGTGAGGAAGAGTATGAAGGAGAGAGTGATCTGGAGAGAAGTTTTGAAGAACTTTTTTTTCATTGTGTTGACTCAACACAAATGCCAGCCTCACTGGGGACCTATGGCATAACTTACTAGATTCCCCAAGGAGGCACAAGAGAAGGCAATGACAGCTTTCAGGTGCCACTGTGTTTCAGAGATATGTTGTCATGATGGAAAGATCATGGAAACATGTAAGTTTTCCTTAATATTGAACACTGCATTGAAAGTATTTTTAGGGACAAGACGTGCCTGTGTGTTTCTATTCCTACTTTTTAATTCCAGAATTAATGGTGAACATCTCAGATTTGGAATGATGAAGAAGGAACAAAGGAATCTCTTGCCTTATTCTCAGTTCTCTGTCATCACCAATAGAGTTTCTGGCTAAATAACTGTACTAGCTATTGTTTGTTGATCATTTAAAATATGTTAGGCACAATACCAAGGATTCATAACCATTATCCCATTTTATCTTCACACTGACCATGTGGAAGAGGCATTATACTTCCTGTTTTTCAAATGAAGGTACCCAAGGGCCCAGCTGTGCCTGGGCTTTAACCACATGAGCCCAGCTCCACCTTAACCCACATATTCACTTTGCAGTTTCCAATGGCCTCAACTCAGAAACAACAGGGCAAAGTGGAACATGCCACTTGCTGTGTCTCTGGAAATGCTATTTAATGTCTCTGAGCCCAACTATTTTCATTTGTAATTGGAAGAAATTTTACCATCTATCTAATTGAGTAAATTGCAACAAGTATTACTGAAATAATGGCTGTGAAAGCAAATGTTTCTTTTCTTCTGGGGAAGGGCCGCAATCTCCACTCTGTCTCAGCACCTCCCACATGGTTACTGAACTCTGCCCACGTCCAAGTAACCTACTCTGAAATCCCTTCCCTGGCCACAGCATATGCTCATCAGACACTTCCCCAAATCACTCAGAATCCTCAGGGCAAGTATTTCCCCTTCCAAAACTCATGTGTCTTGAGCTCCTCCCTCTGGATTCAAGGCTTCAACACTCGGTATGCCCCCTGCTAATAAGCTGAAAAGAAAAGAAAAAGGTTCTTAAGGTTTTGTCTGTACCATGTGTACCTTCTTAAACTAAAATGTTGTAGTGGTTCTCAAAATTCTGGTGGCTTCAGAATCACCTAGAAGTCTGGTTAAAATGCAGATCTGGGAGCCCGGCTAGCCCCAGACCCATTATTATATCAGAATTTCCAGATGTAGAGCACAAAAATCTGAATTTTAACAAATGACTCATAGGTTCATGAATGTATAAGGAGAGCCACAGTGACCTTAAAATCAAGAGATCTGAATTCATTTCCCAGGGTCAGATTTTAAAGAAGTTAGTGGCAATTCTGGATATTATAAATATTAAGTATTGTTATGCAGATATTTTATTGTGATAGTCAACATTATAATTATAACAAAATAAAGTACAGGAACAAATAATTAAAGTGATGCTTTTCATTGTAATAGGGAGTTAGAAAATAAACAGAAAAAAGTAGGCTAAATGTGGAAGTTATCAGATGATAGGGTCAGTAGTAAAAGAAATTCAATCAAATATTTTCTAAGACTCTCATCGAGAGAGAGAGAGAGAGAGAGAGAGAGAAAGAGAGAGAGAGGGAAAGAGAGAATTGCCATAAAACTATTTCCTAAAAAGTCTAAGACCATGTGATCATAGATGCATAGTGGGTCATCTTAAAAGATACAGGAAACATATATTAAAACAAGCAAACTTCAAAATGAACAGGAGGCCTTCAGATCCACCAAATAAATAGAATTTCTCTCCACACAAGGTGGACTTGTCCAACACACTTGGATTTAGTTATTATTTCATCCAAGGTTTTATGATAAAAATGTTCAACTATTCAAAAGAGTTGAAAGAAGAGTATAGTGAACCGCAAATTACTCTTCATCTAGACTCAATACTTGTTAATATTTTGCCAAATTTGCTGTATATCTAAATATGCATGCATTTGTTGTGTGCATTCTGGATCATAAATGTTGTAGGTACTGCAACACTTGATCCCCACATACTTCCTAGCATGTAATTCTCTAATGTCCTTTAATATACTTTCATATTCAAAATTTCCAAATTTTATGTAAAATGTCTTTTTTAGTTGTTTTTTCCCCAACCTCCCAAAGGAATCTAATCAAAGGTTGTGCTTTGCATAAAACTGTTGATCCTTTTTAGTCTTTTTATAATCTAGAGAAGTCTCTCACCCATATGAAGGCATTGACTGTTTGAAGAGGCCAGGTCAGTTGCCTTGTAGAATGTCCCATGTTTCCTCATGATTTCATGTAACATGTTCCTTTCTCCCTTATATCTCCTGTAAGCTCTAAGTTAGGTCTAGAAACTTGATACTTCTGGATTAAACATTTTGGGATGTGGGGTACTTCCTATGGCATTACTACAAGAGGCAGGCTTTCCCACCATGGGTAAGGCTAACTTTGATTATTTAGTTAAAGTGGTGACTGCTTACTCTCTCCATTTAAAAGTATAGTTTCTCCTTTGAGACTGGCAAGGAATCAGAGAGGTGATATTTTGTCACTTGTTCCCCTCCAAATCTTTCACAAAATAATTTGGTCATCCATTGTCAGTTCTTGCCAGAATATGTTATTACATTTGGGTCTGCAAAATGGTTATTTTCACATTTTTTACTTCTTTCTGCATTTCTTATCTGACACTATTTTAAAAAGAAGAACTTTCCTTTTTCCCTCTTTTTTAATATCACTCTGAATTCATGCATTTTTATTAACTTAGTGTATGTTTTGTTTTAGTTTCTATGAATGTGTCAAAAATATCTCAAAATATAGAGGCACAAAACGGTCATTTATTAGGCTCATGGATTCTGTGGGTCGGGAATGCAAACAGGTCATGGAGGGATGGCTTGTCTCTGCATGTCCTCAGATGGATGATTTGAAGGTTGGGAGCTGGGATGATCTGAAGGCTTCTTCACTCATAGGTCTGATTGTTGATCCTGGCTGCCGGCCAGATGGGACTTTTAGTTCTTTTCCACATGATCCTCTCCATGTGGTCTTTTAGTGTGTGCTGGTTTCGGTTTCCATTCAGGTCAATCATTCTGAGAGAAAGAAAGAGAGTCAGGCAGAAGCATTATCCTTTGTAGACCAAGCCTTAGATGTCACATAGCATAACTTTTTTTGTTGTTTGTTTCCACGGCACTTATTACTAATATGAAAAAAATGTTAAAACAAAACAAAACAAAACAGTCCTCCAATAACTCTCATCCCTCCCTCTTGCCCACACAACTACTGACCCATTTTCCCAGGGCCAGTTCCAAATTGAATCTGTTCACTGCTGCTTTCACAGAAAACAACTGGTGCCAGGGATGTAGGGGAGAGGGTGGGGAGAGGGCAATAGTACTTTCCAGATTCCACCCAAAGACAGGCTAGGTGGAGATTCACAGATTTCAAATGAAAGGGTTGATGGCCTCACAATGACACAGTCTAACTAAAAAGGGCTGGAGAGGAGATAGGGTAGGCCCATCAGAGGCTTTATAAGATGTTTCTTGGGCCTGCTTCAGACCCAGAATAACGGACACTGTGAGAAAGGGGAGGACCAGGAAGGCAGTCTCATGAAGGTTTCACAATTCTCCCATGTTGGGAGGCAGAGAAAGTCCAGAGAGCACCAAAAGCCTCACTCTTTTGGTACATAACTTATTCTAGTGTTGGGAAATCACAAAAATGCCACAGAAACTGTGAAAGGCTACAAGGGGATGCACAGTTTCACAAAGTTCAGTGATCACAAACCATAGTGGTGGGGATCATGCTACTGATGCAGAAACTACAAAATTCAAAAGCAGGAAGAGTGGCCAGTCAGAGAGTGACTCTGTACCAGTCACTCAAATCAGACCGCAGGCCGGTCAACCTGGTGAGTTTCACGGAGCAGCTGGCAACATTGAGGGTAGGGGATATAACATTAAGAGGACTTAAAACAAGAAGCTAGAAGAAGGGAATGGCAGGAAACTGCTCCAGGGCTCTCAGGAATCAAAAGCAATACTGGGGGATGGGTGGACAGATGCACAAGAAACAGCACTGACGAGGTTTCCTGTTCAGCAGTCATTCGGTGAGAAGGAAGAGGATCCAGAAGGCAGGTGAAGGGAGCAAAGATGGGGTCCTGAAGGCAAGTCTCTTGAGGCTAGATCAAAAGAAAGAGTGCACACTGTGTATCAGTGATGAAACACAATTTTGTGTTCATATATGAAATCTGGCATGTCACTGACCCAAGGTATTCAGTGGAAGGGCCTCATATAGCCACCACAGGGCCACAGGGAAAGAAATGGCTGCCAGGTCATCCAGCCTGGATGGGAAGGCACAGTCTCACAGAGGACATCCATTGACACCTGGATGGTAGAAGGCATAGAAGTTCTCATACACACAATAGCCCTTTATGGCAAAGTGCTGGCAGACAGAGTGGTCAGATTTGTCTTCTGTAACCTGGGTCCATCCTTAGGCAGGCAGGTATTCTTGGTAAAAGACCAGCTTTTGAGTCTTCCAGGGTTCCTCTACTCTTTGTGAAAGCCTCCTCTGAAGGGGACATGCATGACCTGGTCCCAGAAAAGGAGGTTCAGTGTTGGCTCCCACCAAGTACAACAACATGAGCTAGACCTGGGACCTAGGCTGGTTTGTATAGATTATGTACCCCAGAAAACGCCATGTTCTTTGATGCAATCTTGTGGGAGCAGATGTATTAGTGTGGATTAGATTGGAATCTTTTGATTGTTTCCATGGAGATGTGACTCAATCAACTGTGAGTGAACTGTTTGATTGGATTATTTTCATGGAGGCATTACCCCGACCATTCAGGGTGGGTGTTAATTGGATCACTGGCCTGGTATAAAGGAATTCACAGACAGAAGGACTAGAGAGCAGCTAAGAGTGGCATTTTGGAAAGGAGCTGCAGCTAAGAGAGGACAAAACACCCCAAGAGCAACATTTTGGAGAACACTATTTTGAAACACATCCTGGGAGCAAGTAGACGCCAGCCACATGCCTTCCTGGCTAACAGAGGTTCTCTAGATGCCATTGGCCATCCTCCAGTGAAGGTATCTATTGTTGATGACTTACCTTGGACACCTTATGGCCTTAAGACTGTAACTTTGTAACCAAATAAACCCCTTTTATAAAAGCCAATCCATTTCTGGTATTTTGCTTAATGGCAGCATTAGCAAACTGAAGCAGGCAGGCAGGTATTCTTGGTAACAGACCAGATTTTGAGTCTTCCAAGGTTTCTCTGCTCTTTGTGGAAGCCTCCTCTGAAGGGTCCCCCATGACCTGGCCCTGGAAAAGGAGGTTCAGCATTAGCTCCCACCAACCATGACCGTAGGGGCAAGACCTGGGACCTACGCCTCTTCAAATTGGGCTTATATCCTGGGGAGGAGGTGGGAGACTCAGCAGTGGTGGAATCATTGGTCCCCTGATCCTGGAAGACTCTGTGAAGAGCTGTTTTTTTGAACTTCAGTAAATGGAATCATGCAGTCTGCATTCTGTGTTTGGCTTCTTTCACTCAACATCATGTTTATGAGATTCATCCAGGTGCCTGTTGAAGTACTTTGTTCCTTTTCATTGCAATGTAGTGCCCCACTGCATGCATATGCAACAATTCAGCTATCCGTTCTATGGGTGATGGACATGTGGGTGCGTTCCAGTTTGGGGCTGACTCCTGGTCATCAGCCTTTCCACTGGCCACGGGGGAAGGGCCCGAAGGCTGGGTGGTCCGATGGGACTCCCGTCCTCCTGGCTCCCTCTTTTCCTGCCGATTCTACTTCTTCGGCTTCTGCATCCTGGCTGCAGCAATGGCTGTCGCGAGATTTGGATGGCAGCAAGGAAGGGGGCCCCCTAGGCTTCTGTTTCCGCTTCCGGGGCGGGGCGGTGACAGAGAGGGTGGGCCTCCCGCCATTTCAGTTCCGGAAAGCTGGGTGACGTTTGCAGCGGCTCTATTCTGAGGTAAACCGCCTCCCCTCGACTTTGCCAGACAGGGCGCCGATGCAGAGCATTCTCTTTGCTGCGTTTCTATAAAGGCTTAAAAACATATTTCTGTCTTCTCCTTTCGCGAAAAGATTCCAACACAGACGGCTTCCATAGAGCGCAGAGGCCCTCGAGCCTGGAGGCCGCCTTCGTGCGTGGGACGCGCAGTCTCGACTCTCCACAGGTGGATCCCGGGGTGGTAGAGTAGCTCCCACGGCGCCCGCGCCCCTCTGCCCGACGCCCCGATCCCCGCAGCATCGCTTTCGCCTACTCTTTAGGAGTTGGAGTGGCCACAAGCCCTCGCCTGTATTAAGGGGGAAGAAACATAAATCCTTCGTTTCAGTGGGACGACTTTCATTCATCCTGTACCGAGAGAATGGAGCAGGTGGTCTCTCTCTCTCCTCCCTCCTCCACCCCTCACACACCTCGCGTGGAAAATTCTATTTCCAGACATAAACTGGTACTATCAATTACATTCATTATTTTATTTTGATCTCAAATTGCCTCAAATGTGAAACTCAGACTGGCTCTAATATCCTTTTGACTTCACCCAACGGGTTTTGGATGCTTCCTTGCTTTCTGGCTCAACCTGATAGCTCAGACTCATGTTCTTTTCCTGCCTCAACCTGCAGGCATCACTTCTCTCAGGCGGCCTGTTTTAAGAGGGAAATCCAGTTGTGCGGTGCGCTCACTATTACTAAACTATCATTGTTGCTAGCCTCTCACTGCACAGAGCTAGGAAGTTATTTTTTTCACAGATGTATTAAACTTTAATTATTCCTTCATTTTGGACATTCCCATTTTTTTTCTTGCTGTAAATAATATTTCAATGAACATCATTGAATACCTCAGCACACCTCTGATTATTTATTCTAGAAGTGGAATTCTTTTGTCTTATTTATTTATTTTTAATTAATTTAATTTTCATTAGTGCAGTTTTAGGTTTACAGAAAAATAACACAGAAAATAGAATTCCTATATATCCCCCTCACACACAGGGTTTTCTCTATTATTGATATTGTGCAATAGTGTGATATCTTTGTTTCAAGTGTTGAAACAATATTAATTATACTGTTAACAGTAGTCCATGTTTACATCAGAACTCACTGTGTTGTAGAGTATCTTTTAAAAAAAAATTCTAGTAATAGCTATATAACCTAAAATTTCCCATTTTAACCTTTCAAATATACAATTCAATAGTGTTAATTACATTCCCAATATTGTGCTACCACCATCTACTACCAAAACTCTTCCATCACCCCAAACAGAAACTCTCTACCATTTAAGCACTAACTCACCATTCCCTACCCGTATCCTGGCACCAGGTAGCCTGTGTTCTAGTTCCTGACTTATTAAATTTGCTTATTCTAATTATTCAAACAAGTGAGGTCATATACTATTTGCCCTTTTGTGTGTGTCAACATGAGGTCTTTAAGGATCATCTATGTTGTCACCTGTATCAGGACTTCCTTCCCTTTTACAGTTTTCATACAATATTCTGTTGTATGAAAACACCAACCTTTATTTATCCATTCATTGTTGATGGACACTAGAGTTCCTGCCATCTTTTGGCAATTGTGACTAATGCTATTATGAATATTGTTGTGAAAATATCTATTCAAGTCCCTGCTTTCAGTAAGTTTGTGAACATACCTAGAAGTTGGATAGCCAGGTCATATGAAAATTCTATGCATAACTTTCTGAGGAACTGTCAGACCACTTTCCACAGTGGCTGCACCAGTTTATGTTCCCAAAAATGAATGAGTGTTCCTGTTTCTCCCTATCTTCTACAGAACATGTTGCTTTCCATTTTATTGATCATAGCCATTCCATTGTTTTGATTTGCATTTCTCTAATGGCTAATGATGTTGACTGTCTTTTCATTACTTATTGGCCATTTGAATACCTTCTTGTGAGAAATGTCTATTCAAGTCTTTCACCCATTTTAATGCAATTTTATTGATATATATTCACATACCCTACAATCATCCAGTGTACAATCAGTTGTTCACAGTATCATCATATAGTTGTGCATTCATCACCACAATTTTTAAAACATTTTCATTACTCCAAAAAATAAAAATAAAAAAAGAATAAAAATAGAATTAAAAAGGAACACCCAAAACATCTCACACTTCTTTCCCCTCCATTATTCATTTAGCTTTTTTTGACCCTTTTTTCTACTCATCTCTCCCTACATTGTATAAAGGGAGTATGAGCCACAAGGTTTTCGAAATCACATAGTCACATCATGTAAGCTATGTATTTATATGATCATCTTCAAGAATCAAGGATACTGAAGGGCATGTCAAGAGTTTCAGGTAGTTCCTTCTAACTATTCTAATACACTAAAAACTAAAAAGGAATATCTTTATAATGCATAAGAGTAACTCCAGAATGACCTCTTGACTCCATTTGAAATCTCTCAGCCAATGAAACTTTATTTTGTTTAATTTCTTTTTCCCGTTTTGGTCCAGAAGGCTTTCTCAATCCTGTGATGCTCTAACCAAACCCATCCCCAGGAATTGTGCCTCATATTGCCAGGGAGATTTACACCCCTGGGAGTCATGTATGTGTATGTCAGGGGGAGGGGGTCAGTGACTTCACCTGCAGAGTTGGCTTAGAGAGAGAGAGGCCACATCTAAGCAACAAAAGAGGTTCTTTAGGGGTTTCCTTCTTTTTTAATTGGGTTATCTGTCTTTTTATTTTTGAGTTGTAGGATTATTTGTATAGTCTGGATATTAAAACCTTAATGGATATATGGATATGTGTTTCTAAATATTTTATCCCAGTGAGTAGTTTTTTTTTTTTTAACTTTCATGTTGAAGTCTTCTGTTGCACAAAAGTTCTTTTTTTAATTTGATCAGGTTCCATTTGTCTATTTTTTCTTTTGTTGCTTGTGCTTTTGGTGTAAAGCCTAAGAAACCACAGCCAAAACAAGTTCCTGAAGATGCTTCCCTATGTTTGCTTCTAGGAGTCTTTTAAGTGAGTGGAGGTAGAAAGTGCCAATCCACTGCATCCACTGCATCCTGGCCTCCTGCTTCCATGACCACTCACATTTCTATAGAGTTGCTCCCTCACAGGAAGCCTGAGCTTGATCTCAGCATGTACATATTTGTTGGGTGTATCTCATCCTCTTGGTTGTTTTCGACTACTTTCTGTTTGCTAATGATTCATAAGCCAATATTGCCACACTAGATCTCACTCTCCCATATCCCATTGAAATCATCAGTAGGATGTGTCTCACAAATCTTTCAAGTTCCATGTGTCCAGAACAAAACAGATTGCATGTAACTCAGCTAAATGTATGTTGTCCTTTTTTCCCTAAGTTTGACCATGACACCACCATTTATCCAATGCAAAGGCAGAAACCTGGATTTAATCTTATTCCTTCTTCTCCCTCATCCCCAGATCCCAGTCATGATCAACTCCTATCAATTCTGCTACCCAATGATCTATTGAAGGCATTCTACTCCACTGAATCATGTCCTACCCTAATTACTGCAAAAGCCTCCAAATTGGGCCCCCCTCAGATATATTCTCCATGTCATAGGCAGTGTCTGAAATGCAGATTGCAAATAACATCAGTTCCCTGCCTAAAGCCAACACTTACTAAAATCAATAACAAATCTTTTACTATGGCTTATATTGTACTTCAGGCTCTGACTCTTGCTTGCATCTCTAGCCACATTTCCTGCTTTTCTCCCCTTGTACTACAACCTGAGCCTTCCATAACTATTTTTAGCTCCCAAATATACTTAACTCTATCTCATCAACACACTTTTGGACATGCTGCTTCATCTGCCTTGACCTATTCGCCCACTCTCTTTTTTCTTCTAGTGTCAGCTTAGATGTCCCCTGGGATGCATTCCCTGAGTTGGCAAATCTGAGTAGTTGTGCTCCTCTATCCTCCTGGGAATCTGGTCACTGAGTCTCTGTCACCTGGGGATGTGAATCTCAGAGGGAATAGGGACAGTACCTTATTTTTCAAAATGCCTGGCTTGCAAGAAACACTTCTTCCAAGGAATGGCCATTCTTAGAAACCACTGAATGCTTGCATTTTTTATATGTTAAATATTAACTCCTCCTTCCCATATTAATGGTCCTTCACACTCTAACAATGACACAGTCTGCAGTCCTACTCTGTGTTGTGCAGCTTCCCTTTGTTGGAAAGAACTTTGCTTGTACTTACCTCTGATGTGTATTCCAGAGTTTTCCATGCCTGCATCTTTGCTAATATGGACTGTGCTCTTGGAATTTCCATGCTTCTTTTATCCTTCTCAGTCTTTAAGTCCTATTCCAAATGTGCTTCTTCCACTATGTTTTCCCTCATCCTCTCAATAGGATTTGGTCTCTCCACTCTGAATAGCCTCAGCATGTTGCTTCACCTCCTCTGGGATGCTCACTCTTTTCTGCCTTTGGTATTTCCCTCCTTAAGGATTGAAAGACAATAGTGGGCAGGATCAGTATTTGATATATCCCTGTGTTTCATGAGTAGATGGTCAAATGATCTAATAATGAATAACTAAGATCATCCCCTGGTAATACCTTAAAAGGCTACTCTT
Organism: Choloepus didactylus; assembly: GCF_015220235.1. Classification (NCBI taxonomy): domain Eukaryota; kingdom Metazoa; phylum Chordata; class Mammalia; order Pilosa; family Megalonychidae; genus Choloepus; species Choloepus didactylus. Next base: position 69,844,519 of record NC_051310.1, read on the forward strand.
CTTAGTATCAAAGCAGAAAGGCAGGTGGATAAAAACACAGGATTCCTCACACCTCCTTAAAACTAGTCTAATTCTTGTAGTGAGAGCATGTTCTTCTGTACCTACCCATGTGGAAAGAACCCTCTAGTCTTACTTCTGAAAGTAATTTTGCCATTATACAATTAAAATAACTTCAAGGAAATGTCAAGAAAATCACTACACAACATGAGGTTTCTCCACCTAAATAAACCTCCTGCTCTATTTGTGTTTAATTGGGAGGAGACCAGTTGGGATTAGTGAAAAGTTGAAGTCCAGATTGGTTAAATGCCATAATGGTGACCACCAACTCATACTGCAAGATCATCCTGGCCCTGTCAGAGGGCATGGCTGCCACTTCCTCTTCACTGCCTAATGACTAGGGAAGGGCAGGATTACCTCCATTTTGCAGGTAAAGAAACTGAGGATCAAAGAGGCCAAGGAACTTGTCCAGAATTACATAGCTCAGAAGTGGAAGAGTCTGGATTCCAACACAGTACCATTCTGCTGTACTTTAAGAGAAGACCTGTAATTAGAACAGAATTAAAAGGAAGGGGGAATTCCTTGGGGGAGTTGCTCTAATGAGTAGGTGAGAATGATTTGTAATTATCATATCAACAATCTCTAAGTAAATTAGTGCTTCCCTATACAGAGGGGGCTTAATAGCCAAGTTCTCTAGGTAGGGGTGTGTGCTTCCTATAAGGAGATGAATTTCAGCAGTTCACCATCTGAGTCATCAGGTAGGCACTACCGTGGAGGTAAAAATTAATTAGGTTTGGCTATATATATTTCATGAAACCAGAATAATGAAGAGTTAATCACCACTGTTTTTTCTATACTATCAACTTAATTAATGTGGGGTTGGTTTCTCAATGCAAGGTAGAGTTTTGTTTAAGCCAGACTCCCTGGCTCCCTCGAGCTCCGAGCTCCGTGGGGGTGAGTGTCCCTCCTTTTGCATGTGTTTACACAGGAGGTCATTATTGCCTCTAATGCATGGGAGGTGCTCACTGGGGAGGCTTTGGTGCTGCCTGCATCAGAATCCAGAAAGGTCAGTTAACCTCTCCTGGCATATTTTCCTACTGAAAAACAGGGATAATAAGAGTCCCTACTTGGGATTTATATGAAGAGGGGCTAATACTTGCATATAGTATAGTTTCAATAAGTACTATTGATCATTATTGGTAGCAATCTTATACATGTGGTTCAATCAATGTTTTGAATTTGGAGATTAAGGGTAAGAAGGGAAGGAAAGCAGGAAGGGAGAGAGAGAGAGAGAGGGAGAGCAAAAGATGGAAGAAAAACACTTCTAGGAAACAGTTCTTTCTGGGAAGATTTTAATTTCATTCTGAAAACTCTCTTCTTTAGAATCCAAATAACTTCCTCTGCTGGGTCTCCTTGAAGAATCCTTCCTTTTCCAGGACTTTATCAAAGCAGCTCAAGTTTCCTAGGTAGTCCCAAGGGTAGCTCTCAATGACGTCTGCTTGGCAGCCCAGCAGCCTCTTGAGAAATCTTGAAAGGGGCTCTCATTGACCCCTAACATGTCCATAGAACCGCCAGTACCATCAGCTGGATAATTAGCAGAACTCACGCTGGCACAAAAGATGTGTAATC